>NC_064638.1:830493595-831111095 GCF_023864345.2 Schistocerca serialis cubense | reverse complement strand
ATGGATGTGTGTGATGTCCTTAGGTTGGTTAGGTTTAAGTAGTTCAAAGTTATAGGGGACTGATGACCTCTGAAGTTAAGTCCCACAGTGCTCAGAGCCATTTTTGAATGACTTTGAAATTTAGTGTGTGCTAGTGCACCAGCTGATCGCAGAGGGACTTATTAAGAGTGCTGAAAGCGTCGCTAGTAGTAAGTTTGAGCCATGATGGAGATTCGCAAATGGGGCTCGCGTGCATTTGCGAGGCGCGATTGAAGCCCATGTGAATTTCTAGCAGGCGTCACACTCGTGGGTTATAGTTGGCTGAGAAAAATCACTGACAGCAGTTCATCTCACTCCACGTCCGCCCCGGTAGCTGAGTGGTCAGCGCGACAGCATGTCAATCCTAAGGGCCCGGGTTCGATTCCCGGCTGGGTCGGAGATTTTCTCCGCTCAGGGACCGGGTGTTATGTTGTCCTAATTATCATCATTTCATCCCCATCGACGCGCAGGTCGCCGGAGTGGCGTCAACTCGAAAGACCTGCACCCGGCGAACGGTCTACCCGACGGGAGGCCCTAGCCACACGACGTTTTTTTTATCTCACTCCACAACATTGGTGAGTTGTCATAAACGTCTGACATTGAGTAGTTCTTAATCACTGTCATCGCTGACCAACCTCTACATAAAATTAGGGCAGTCGACGACGCCAACATCACGGGATTGTATGACTGCCACTCAGAGTGATCAGTAATTTAAACGGTAAATTCCGATGTCTCTTTTAAAAGCAGTTAAGCACTGAAAGAAATTTGCGTGTGTTGTTATACTGCCACGTGCTCATCGCCTGGTGTGCAGTATTACAGCGTTGTTTCAACAGTTGACGTTTCATTATGAGTTTCCATTATTTTCAAGATTTTCTCGTTCTGTTTATTTCATCTAAAAATACACTGGTGAGCCAAACCAGCCCACCGTAACTTTGGATACCGCCCGTTGGCTTTGCGCGCAGACACGGTCCGGGGAATCACCCTAGCGAAGATATGAGCTGGAAATGGAGGAACAAACTGATACAAGTGACTTTGACATAGAGTAGATTATTCTTAAGCAGAGCCTGTGAACGAGTATCTCGAGAACGGTGAAGTTGGTCGAATGTTCACGTGCTACTGTCGTGATCTACGGAAAGAGATAGGACAGTGAAACTACCATTAGGCGCTAAATGGTTGGACGTTCACGACTCTTAACAGAACGTGGGGTTTGGAGGCTTGTCTGTTCTGTAACGTAGGACAGATGGTGATCTGTGACGTACCTGCCGAAAGAGCACAATGCTGGTGCACGTAAAAGCACATCGTTCATCGTACATTGTTGAACATGGAGTTCCGCAGCAAACCACCCCTACATATTTACACGTTGACCCAACGACGTTGTCAATTACGATTGCAGTGTACACGGGATAAGCGCTATTCGACCGTCGATCAGTGGAAACGCGGTCAGTGGAAACGTATCTGCTCTTCAAGTGAATCACATTTTTACTACGCTAGGTCGCCGTCATCGAGGTGAACGACGGCTCGAAACGTGCTGTGCGCCACGGACTCAAGCTGGTGGGAGCAGTATTACGCTACGGAAGACATTCTCCTGCGCTTGAATGGGACCTGTGGTAGGAATCGAAGACACGCCGACGGCTGCGAACCACCTGCATCCCTTCACGCTTCACTGCTGAGGTCATCGGTCCCTACGTTTACACACTACTTAATCTAACCTAAATTAATTTACGCTAAGGACGACACACACACACACACACACACACACACACACACACACACACACGCCCATGCCCGAGGGCCGAGGGAGGACTCGAACCTCTGACGGGGGGGAGCGGGGGGGGGGGGGGGGGGGAGGGAGGTGAGCCGCGCGAACCTTGGCAGTGCCACCTAGACCGCGCGGCTGCCACGTGCGGCGTCTTTCCCCATGGCGATGTCATCTTTCAGCAGTATAATAGTCCGATAGTCCGTCTTTCGGAGCCAGAACCATGTTACAGTGGTTTGACGAGCATTATAGTGAACTCACCTTGATGTCTCGGCGATCAAATTTGCCTGATGTAAATCCTATGGAAGCCATATATGTCGCTATCGGACGCCACGACCACGAATACAAATCAGCGGCCCGTTACTTACGCGAATCATGCGACCTGTGCGTAGCCATCTAATGCCACATAATTCCACCAATCTACCAACAAACCTTCGGAACCCTGTTGTGTGGAATCAATGATGTATTTCGTTCCAAAGACAAAGAAACGAGCTATTAAGGAGATGGTCATAATGTTTTGCCTCATCAGCGTAAATATCTAAAGGTAAGTGTTAGTGTGCTACAGCATCTATATATTGTCGTGTTCAAGATAATTTCACTCTTGCAGTAAACAGAGTACGTTTTACTGTATTAAGAATATTCTGTGAAAATCATTGAGCAGAGTTATTCACGCATTATAAATCCAATAATTTCAGGAAATATTTGTTTAAGTTGGCACGACACAAAATTTTGTAATCGACTTCCACGCGCAATTGCGCAATTGTAGGTTATGTACAACACTGCTTTAATCAACTGGTTTTGCAGTTTGTTCAGTTGGATTAACGACCGTATTATTTCAAACTGCTTTTCAACCAGCTATTCAATGTTAACTTTTATTTCCGTGGAAGCTCAGAAACAAATTTACTCGTTTCATTCATTAATAACCTCATTTTAAAAATACTATAGTAGTTGAGTGTGCTGTAACTGCTATTTCGACAGCGAGTTGTGTACGTTTCCCCATTTCTGTTTTGAGTCGACAGCCTTGCTTGCGAAATCTTAAGATATGCGACTACACGGTCAAATGGTTTAATCGGTCGCAGCGTGGAGTCTCCGCCAAGTCACCCATTGTTTCGAAAAATGCGGTCTGTGGAACAGTGCGCATATAGTGAAGGACCTACACCATCAACAAGTTTCGTGGTGAACTTGTTTTTTTTACGGTGATGGTCAAAACTTCATTAGTATTACCCCTCGTGCACAGAGACCCCGCTGCACCACTCCCTACCATTGGCGTCTGTCAGTTGCAAAGCTATTCTATTCGAACTACAGGGATGCATTTCATTCTCTCTTCTATCTGATGTTCTGGGATTACTCTGCAGCAAGACAAAGAGAACAAATGGTTCAAATGGCTCTGAGCACTATGGGACTTAACATTGGAGGTCATCAGTCCCCTAGAATTTAGAACTACTTAAACCTAACTAACCTAAGGACATCACACACATCCATGTCCGAGGCAGGATTCGAGCCTGCGACCGTAACGGTCGCGCGGTTCCAGACTGTAGCGCCTAGAACCGCTCGGCCACCCTGGCCGGCGACTAAGAGAACCTCATACTTACTACAAGTATCCATACTATTTACATGCCATACGCAAGGCAAGGTGGTAGTCAGTGGTAATCTCCCTGTACTCGACCGATGGCTCCATGCTAGACTAGTGTGTGTGTGTGTGTGTGTGTGTGTGTGTGTGTGTGTGTGTGTGTGTGCTACTCAGACAGAGTGACAACGAGCCTCACCTGCAGCATGGACAGCAGCTGCTCCTGCTGTATGAACAGCGCCGATTGCAGCGCTGGGTTGCTCGCCGTCTGCAGCTGCTGCTGCACACCTTGCAGCTGGTCCTGCAACACAAAGCACAACACGTCATGTCTCTCAGCATCATACTGACGACACGGGGCGGAATTCGTTTTTAATGTTGGTGCGTTTACGAAGATATTCTTAGCGCGTTCTCGCTCACAAATTGTTGGGTCGGTTTGTCGGGAGGCAGATCTCAGCTGAAGCGATCTGCTGTGCACTGGACTTACGCGCCCTTCCACACTAGCAGCGCAGAGCTTCGTCTTCGACTCACTGTAGCCGTCGTGTAGCTTGTTATGTGAATCGCTGCTAGTCGTTTTACAATAGGAGTGCCCAACCTTTTAGCTGACCTGCGACACATTGGAAGAAGACGAGTATATGTGGGCCGCGCATAATACTGTATGATAGTTTACACTACCAACAAAAACAGCTGAAAAAAATAAAAAGAAGAAAAAAAAAAAAAACAGTATCGACCAATGACAATAGCATTGTGTGGCAGGAGTTTCAGATTGAAAACATTCAATTGATCGTACCTTTACATAAAAGGAATTATAAGGAATTTCTTTTTTTCTCAGTCGTCTGATAGATGGTTGCTTTGGGTCGCATGGGGCCCATGGGATGTTGGCTGGATACCCCTGTTTTACACAGAGCCGAATGGAAACCCTCAGACGGGACGGAGTGGGCCGCTTGTTACGTGCGTCATACTTTACCGCCCTTCGCGCGCAGTTTCGGCACCACCGTAAAGTCACCAGTTCAGTTGTTTCTGCCCATTATACACTGTTTATTACTAGTGTACAGAATAGTACAAGTTTTCTGTGCGTGCCTGACGATGATGACAATAGTAGCTACATTCGACGTATTGTGAAAAATTAGTGAATGCATATTGTGAAATCATGATGAAAGGACAGGAAACGGGATGCACAGAAGGAAGATGAGATCGTTTTAAAAATGGGATCATAAAGGCAGCTAAGGAAACGCTTGGAGTCAAGGAGAGGAAAAAAGTAAAAAAGAATGGGTAACACCAGATATGATAACCAAGATGGATGATCGCAGGAAATGAAAAACTGTAAACACAGAAGAAGGGAAACGCAATTACAGGAGGTTGAATAATGAATTAAGAAGGGAGACAGAAAAAGCAAAGGAGAAATGGCTCACAGAAAAGTGTGAACAGAGAGAGAAATTAGACGAAGAAGGAAAATATGATTTTATGTACAAAGAAGTAATGGATTTGACATTCAGGGAAAAGAGAAACAACAATGGACTAAGAAGCAGAGGCAGCAGACGGTAAAATGGTGAGTGAACCCCAAGAAATACTGAGAAGATGGGAAGAATATATAGAATGGCTATACGCTGCAGACAGCCGACCAAGTGAAGAAGACCTTGGCATAAAGGAAGAACATAAAGTTGCAGATGATGACAAAGGAAATGCAATACTAACTAGTGAGATTGAAGAATCTGTGAAGGAGATGAAAAATGGAAAGGCAATGGGAATTGATGAGATTCCCGCGGAACTGTTAAAGTCATTGGAGGAAGAAGGGAAAAGGGAGTTGACTGAACTGTGTAATCAAATATACATGGCAGGAAACTTTACAGAAAGTATCGTAATACGTATAGAAAAGAAAAAGAACAGCAAAAAGTGTGAGGAACATAGAATAGTGAGCCTGATATCGCATGCAGCCAAAGTCTTTCTGAGGACGCTCAACAGAAGGCTATATGGAAAGCTGAACTGCGTAATAGGAGATGAACGATTTGGTTTCAGGCGAGGAGTGGGAACTAGAGATGCCATTGGGCTATTGAGAGTGATAGGGGAGAGGTACATGGAGAAGAAAACGAAGGTGCATGTTGTGTTCATTGATCTTGAGAAGGCTTTTGACTGCGTCAGACGGGACAAACTGATGGAAATCCTAAGGAAACATGGAATTGACTGGAGGGATAGACGGCTAATTAGGAATTTCTATTTGAACCAGAGAGCAAGAGTAAGTTCAAAAATGATCAAATGTGTGTGAAATCTTATGGGGCTTAACTGCTAAGGTCATCAATCGCTAAGCTTACACACTACTTAACCTAAATTATCCTTTTTTTCATTCCATCGAGTGAAATATATAATAAATAGCGTATACCTTCATTGTTTTAATACAGATCTCAGAAAAACAGCGGAATTTTAAATCAGAAACCTTGCTTATATACATTTGTGAATAGGCTTAATTCTTGTAACGTCTTTTTTGATTTTCGGTAATTTAATTGATTTATTCTAGCTAAAGTATTATTTTTGCCATGAGTGAGAAGTGCCTGACTTGCCGTAGAATTGTTAGTTCCGGGGTTTGGTGTGATGGATGTAGTAGTTTTTTTCACTGGGGGGACTGCAGTGGCGTGGGTGTTGGGAAAGTGGATCAGGCTCATCAGTGGTTATGTAGGATTTGCAGCAGAGATAGGAAGATAGTGGAACAGGAGGGGAAAATTGCTGCCCTTCAGGCTGAGCTAGATCAGGCTAGGGAAGATCTGGACAGGTTAAGGAGGGAGAAGGGCAAAGAGAGGTGGGAAGTAGCAACAGGTAGCAGAAGGAACAGGCCTAGAACTAAGTCTGACAGTTTTGTGGTGAATGTCAAAAATAAGTTTGACCTGTTGCTTCAGTTAGAAACTGATGAGCCTCAAGCAGAGGTAGGTGTAGACAGGACACAACAAACTTTCAATAGGAAACTGAAAAAGAATGTAGGAAAGTCATCGAAAAGGAAGAAAGTTTTGTTGTTAGGCAGTTCTCATGCCAGAGGTGTAGGCCAACTTCTGCAGGAGGAATTAGGACCAGAATACCAGGTCACAAATTTTTTAAACCAAGTGCTAGTCTGGATCAGGTGACAGAGGATTTAGGTTCACTCTGTAAAGGATTTATCAGGGAAGACACCGTGGTTATTGTGGGAGGGCCAGGGAACAGCATCGACAGAGAGCCTGGGTACAGTATAGAGTGTGACCTGGTAAAGATTGCATCAGCATCGAGACACACCAATGTTGAATTTATATCTGTCCTGAGACGCCATGACCGGCCTCATTTGAACTCTTCTGTTGGGAGAGCTAATTTGGAGTTGGAACAGCTGCTTGGGTCGGGTGCGGGGGCTCATATTGGTGTGGTTCCTGTTGATTATCTCAGTAGGTGGGACTATACCAGGCATGGCCTACATCTCAACAGGAAAGGGAAGGGGAAACTGGCTGGGGTAATAGCAGGAAATTTAAGGGGGGGAGGCACTGCCATGAATGGTAAAATACCAGTGGTTACAGGTGTTGGAGCAGCACCTTTTTTAGGATAGGTAAGACAGAAAGATGTCAAGTTCTACGAGAGGTCAGGATTGAAACAAATCTTCAGTTTAGGAAAGAAATTAAACAGCACAATTCTACCACATTTGATCACCAATCACAGCTATCAATTATAAACTTTCACCAATCACCAGAAATTTTATCTCCACCAAGTTGTATCTCAGTCCTAGGTAATTGCATTGATGAATTAAAGTCACCCAACCCAGTTGACATAATCTGCCTCTCTGAACACCATGTGACCACTGGTATAGCAACTAGGCCTAAGCACAATGAGAAACTCAGACAGGAGAGTACTGCAAATGTTAGAATAAGGAAAGGTTCTCATAAAAGTATAATTAAAAATAATGTAAGTATATTTCATCAAAATATTGGGAGTTTAAAGAAAAAAGTAGATGAGCTTCTGGTTTGTTTAGAAGATTTAGAAGCTGAGAATGAAATAGATATATTATGCCTGTCTGAGCATCACATTGTTACTGACATGGATAAGGTAAATGTAAGTGGATATAAGCTCTCTGCACATGTAATGAGAGAAAATATGGAGAAAGGAGGAGTTGCCATATATGTCAAAAGTCATCATTGTGCAAAAAGTATAGAAACAAAAAAGTTTTGTGTAGAGAAACATATAGAAGCATGTGCCTGTGAGCTTAAATTAAATAAAGGCACATTTGTAATTGTAACTGTATATAGGTCCCCATCAGGAAATTTTCATCTATTTTTGAAAAATTTGGACTCCTTGTTGTGCTATCTGTCAGACAGGGGGAAGCAAATTATTATTTGTGGGGACTTCAATGTAGATTCTCTGAAAGAGGGTAATAGGAAAAATGACCTTGAAGTATTACTCGGTTCTTTCAATTTGACACCCGTTATTGATTTTCCTACTCGGGTGGTAAAGGATAGCAGCTCACTGATAGATAACTTCTTTATAGACCAAGATAAGTTTAACCAGATAAATGCTCAGCCTGTTGAGAATGGTCTTTCTGATCATGGTGCACAGCTAGTTACAATATATGACATAGCTCCATTCAGCAATACTAAACAGTCCTCCAAAGTAGTACGTTCAGTCAACGATTTAACAATTGCAAATTTCAGGGAAAGCCTACAGCAGTTAGACTGGGATGAGGTGTACTGTGATCCTGATGCCAATTTAAAATATAATTTATTTCATGACATTTTTGTAAATGCATTTGAAAACTGCTTCCCCAAGAAAATAGTTAAATATACTCGTAAGAAACCTTGTAACAAACCATGGCTTACTAAGGGTATAAAAATATCTTGTAACCGGAAAAGGGAAATGTATCTGACAGCAAGAAATAGTAGTGACCCCGAAACTATCAAAAATTATAAAAGCTACTGTGTTATATTAAGAAAAGTTATTAAAAAATCCAGGAGTATGTGTATCATGTCTGAAATCAGCAACTCTGATAATAAAATTAAAACAATTTGGAATATTATTAAAAGAGAAACAGGTCAACCAAGAGCAGAGGAAGACAATATTACCATCAAATTGAATGAAAGCTTTACGAACAAAAAGTCAGAAGTTGAAAATATTTTTAATAATCATTTTCTAAATGTTGTGGATATAGTAGGATCCAGGTGATCATTAGAAGATGCTAGGCTGTTAATGGAAGAGGCCATACCTATGCAATTTGATACAATTGAAATCTCACCCACTTCTCCCTCTGAAATTAGGAAAATAATAAACTTGCTTAAAAGCAAAAACTCACATGGAATTGATGGCATTTCCAGCAAAATACTAAAAGCTTGTTCTCAACAGATAAGTAAGATTCTCAGCCACCTGTGTAATAGCTCTCTGGAACAGGGCATTTTCCCTGATAGACTGAAATATGCTATTGTTATACCTTTGCATAAAAAGGGGGATAGATCTGATGTCAACAATTACCATCCAATCTCCCTTCTAACAGCTTTATCCAAAATTTTTGAGAAAGTAATGTATTCAAGAGTAGCTTCACATATCTGTAAAAATGAAGTACTAACAAAATGTCAGTTTGGTTTCCAGAAAGGTTTTTCAACAGAAAATGCCATATATGCTTTCACCAGTCAAATTTTGAATGATCTGAATAACCGAACACCACCCATTGGGGTTTTTTGTGATCTCTCAAAGGCTTTTGATTGTGTAAATCATGAAATTCTGCTAGACAAGCTCAAGTATTGTGGCATGAGTGGGACAGTGCACAAATGGTTTAATTCATACCTAACTGGAAGAGTGCAGAAAGTTGAAATAAATAGTTCTCGTAACATGCAAAGATCAGCACATTCCTCAAACTGGGGAACTATCAAGCATGGGGTTCCACAAGGGTCAGTCTTGGGTCCTTTGTTGTTCTTATTATATATTAATGACTTGCCATTCTATATTCATGAAGAGGCAAAGTTAGTTCTCTTTGCTGATGATACAAGTATAGTAATCACACCTGACAAACAAGAATTAACTGATGAAATTGTCAATACTGTCTTTCAGAAAATTACTAAGTGGTTCCTTGTAAACGGACTCTCACTGAATTTTGATAAGACACAGTACATACAGTTCCGTACAGGGAATGGTATGACGCCATTAATAAATATAGACCTTAATCAGAAGCATATAGCTAAGGTAGAATATTCCAAATTTTTAGGTGTGTCCATTGATGAGAGATTAAATTGGAAGAAACACATTGATGATCTGTTGAAACGTTTGAGTTCAGCTACTTATGCAATAAGGGTCATTGCAAATTTTGGTGATAAACATCTTAGTAAATTAGCTTACTACGCCTATTTTCACTCATTGCTTTCATATGGCATCATATTTTGGGGGAATTCATCACTGAGGAATAAAGTATTTATTGCACAAAAGCGTGTAATCAGAATAATAGCTGGAGTCCACCCAAGATCATCCTGCAGACATTTATTTAAGGATCTAGGGATATTCACAGTAGCCTCTCAGTATATATACTCTCTTATGAAATTTGTTATTAACAACCAAACCCAATTCAAAAGTAATAGCAGTGTGCATAACTACAATACTAGGAGAAAAGATGATCTTCACTATTCAAGATTAAATCTAACTTTGGCACAGAAAGGGGTGAATTATACTGGCACTAAAGTCTTTGGTCACTTACCAAATAGTATCAAAAGTCTGACAGATGACCAACAAGTACTTAAGAAGAAATTAAAAGAATTTCTGAATGACAACTCCTTCTACTCCATAGAGGAATTTTTAGATATAAATTAAGAAAAAAAAATTTAAAAAATAAAAAAAAATAAAAATAAAAAAGAAAAACAAAAAACACAAAAAAATAAAGTTGTTATATTAACTTAAGTATGTTGTTAAATTAACCTAATTATGTATTAGAAAATTCGACTCGTTCCACATCATTACGAAATATCGTATTCATGATCCATGGAACTAGTATTAATCTAATCTAAATCTAATCTAATGTAATCTATCCTAAGGACAAACACACACACCCATGCCCGAGGGAGGACTCGAACCTCCGCCGAGACCAGCCGCACAGTCCATGACTGCAGCGCCCTAGATCGCTCGGCTAATCCCGCGCGGCAGCAAGAGTAAGAATAGGAGATGTGATGAGTGAAGAAATTGAACTGGGAAGAGGTGTAAGACAAGGATGTTGTTTATCACCAACACTGTTCAATATATATCTGGAAGAAGTTTTGATGGAAGGAGAGGAGTTTGCATAGGGGGTCGGAGAGTGGAGTGTATAAGATTTGCAGACGACATGGTTGTGATGGCAGAGAGTGCAGGAGAGATGGAACAAATGTTAGATGATCTAAACGCAAAATTCTACACTAAATTTCAGCTAATAATAGCGAACAGAATACCCCGTTTGTAACGCCGGAAATGCATATCCTTCTATTTCCATCTAATGTACTATGAATTTTTTCCTTATTTTGTTACTTGAAGATATGACATTTCTGTGTCTTTATATATCGCATGCAGCCAAAGTCTTTCTGAGGACGCTCAACAGAAGGCTATATGGAAAGCTGAACTGCGTAATAGGAGATGAACAATTTGGTTTCAGGCGAGGAGTGGGAACTAGAGATGCCATTGGGCTATTTATGTCGATGTATAATTGGTTTGTTTTGTAAATATTATTTGTATTTTTACGCTGGGTCTTGCCTAGGGAAAACTATGCTATCGAACCATACATCGATAGGTCGTGTGGAGAACCAAAGTGTTTACGATCTTTGGTAGTGTGAACTCGGCCACGTGGAGGAGGAGGGCAGTGGAGCAGGTGTGTTGTGTGACGCTCCCGCGAGTTGCCGCACTTTCGGGGTTTGGTAGCATGTAATTGCGCTCGACTTGCTATGTTAGTTTCTGACATGGTGTCGCGGACGGGAAGCGTTAGCTGGCACACATCAAGAGCCCGTTTCGGCTGGAGACCGTGTCGAGAAGAAGGCTCGCCAACATCCAGCTTCTGTAACAGCGACGGCCGACAATGAGTGACCGTCGCCACCTCCTCGATCGACGACTTCAAACCTTCAATCAACCAACAAGGAATACTGGTAGCACGTAAAGTTTTAGAACTGTATGGCAGACCTCAGCTATTCAAACTGTTAAATTTTTTCTCACTAAATTACAGCAACGTAGCATGAACCTTTGTTGCTCATTGTCCGAATTGCATTACCAAGCAGGGTCCCTTCCTTTTCCGGAATGAACCCGAGTGTCGTTGAAATTCAAACGCCAGCATTAAAGTAATATCATTCGATTTCACTGCTTTAATTTCAAAGTTCAGTTAAGGTATTCATAGCTGGCTACAGTATTTAGATTACACAAGCACAAATTAAGAGTGCGAGTTTTGTTACCGTATTTTAGCTTACCTGTGACTGCAGCTCAGCTTGGTACGTACTAAATTTTACTATTGTTAATTATTCATAATCATTTAATTCAAGTTCAAAGTTAAATCTCTTATTTCTAAATTGCGTAGATTCAAGTAGCTTTTGAAATGATTGTTGAGGTAGCCCAAGACTAACCGTATTTTACTGAATTTCGATGTGCTTCAGAAACAAAGCTCACTATTAATTTCAGTCACTAAATTAACTTTCAATTTCCCGGTTTTATTAATTCTTTTGCTAAATTAAGTCAGAGTGTAGCGAAATTTATTACTTCTGACAAACTGTCAGTTTTCACACTACACGTGTCAACCTTCAGTTGCCACGCTTCTAGTGCTAATTATATGTGTAATAACCTTTCTTTTTCAGTTACTATAGTAATTGTCCATAGGACTGGCGACCGTAATTTCCCCCAAATCTCAATTATCTAATTACCGCTAGTTAATTGTTAACGTAACGGCCGCACATTTACTTTCTTTATTAACTTTACCCCTTTTCAAAATTAATTTCCACCAGTTTCATTTGCATTTTTCCTTTCATTTAGATGTAACCCTTTCCTCCCTCTTTACCGACAGATTAACTTCGGTGACGATTGCCTTTCCCAAATTTCCATTAGGTACACACGGTTTAATTTTTCACTGTCTTTAAGGTCGATAAGTGAGGAGGAGGTTACACGTTCAAGAATCACAAGAGGGTGAGGTATACTTGCAAAAGACCGGGAGATACCGGAAGGTTTCCGTTAGATTACATCATTGTCAGGCAGAGATTCCAAAATCAGATACTGGATTGTAAGACATACCTTGGAGCAAATACAACCTCGGACCATTACTTAACAGTGATGAAGGGTAGACTGAAGTTTAAAAGGCCAGTCAGGAAGAATCACTGCACAAAGAAGTGGGATAAGGAAGTAGTAAGAATTGATGAGATACACTTGAAGTTCTCTGAGGTTTTATAAAAACTGTGATAAGAAGTAGCTCTGTAGGCGGTTCGGTTGAAGACGAATTGGCATGTCTAAAAGGGGCAATCACAGAAGTTGGAAACCGTAGGTACAAAGAAGGTAACTGCGAAAAAACTGTAAGTTACGGAAAAAACACTTCAGCTGATCGATGAAAGAAGGAAGTACAAAAATGTTCAGGGAAACTCAGGAATACAGAAATACAAGCCACACAGAAACGAAATAAATGGGAAGTGCAGGGAAGCTAAGACGAAATGGCTGCAGGAAAAATATGAAGAAGTGGAAAAAGAAATAATGATCGGAAGGACTCACTCAGCATAGAGAAAAGTCAAAACACTCTTTGGTGAAATTAAAAGCAAGAGTGACAAAATTAAGAATGCAATGGGAATTACACTGTTAAATGGAGAGAAGAGTGCGGATAGGTGGAAAGTGTACATTGAAGGCCTCTATGAGGAGGAAGACTTGTCTGATGACGTGGTAGAAGAAGAAACGGGAATCGATATAAAAGAGATAGGGAATCCAATATTAGAATCAGAATGTAAAAGAGCTTTCGAAGATCTACTACTAAAATTGCATACGAATATCTCAGAGGCCTACTCCCTGCTGCCTCTCAGGGACATAACCAATCTTAAGCTACGCCTCGCGTCGTCAGGAAGCGTCAGCGAACATCTTGTTCTCCACGACGTGATTTATCAACCCTACACATTTCTGCAAAGGTTTTGAAACACCGTCTATATATATTTGTTTGTTTGTGTGTGTGTACGTGTGTGTGTGTTTGCTGACAGGTTTTACTTCATAACAAATGGTTCAAATGGTTCCAAGCACTATGAGACTTAACTTCTGTGCTCATCAGTCCCCTAGCACTTAGAACGACTTAAACCGAACTAACCTAAGGACATCACACACATCCATGCCCGAGGCAGGAATCGAACCTGCGACTGTAGCAGAAGCGCGGTTCCGGGCTGAAGCGCCTAGAACCGTTCGGCCACCCCGGCCGGTTTACTTCGTAACATTTATCGTGAATATAGTCTATGAACAAGTAACTAACAGTTACATTAGATGGTGAGAAAAGTAGTAGATTACTTCAGAAATACAGAAAAGTATGTCGCGATTATTGGACGACAGATGTCTTGTGGTACGATTAGGAAATAAACAATATAAGGTGCCTCTTTATTCGACACTTCCATTTCTACCAATTATGCTCTATTTGTAGTGCATCGCGATATCTATCTTCGTCATGCTTTACACGGGTCTGTTATAGTCAGTTTCCATTAATTGGTGCGAACACTGAAATAACCTCTCTGGTTCACCGCTCATATAATTATACATCTTTGCGGTTTGCTTTCGACGAAAGATGCTAAGTCGTGTTCACTTCACTTCACTCACAGGAATCGGGCTTCGTGCTTACGCGTAGTGAAGTGGGGGCTCTTAGGTTGCTACACTTAATTGAATGAGATGTGATTACAGTTATGAGCCAAAACATTATGACCACCTGCTTAATAGTTTGTTTGTCCGGCTTTGGGACGAAATGCATCACTGTACCTGTGTATCAGGGATCCGACAGCGTTTGCTGGTAGATTTGTGGAGGTATGTGGCATTAGATGCCTACGGATAGGTCATATAATACCCGTAAATAACGGGCCGCTGATTTGTGTAAACTGGCATGGCGCCCGATCAAGATGGGTTCCATAGGATTTACATCAGGCGAATGTGGTCGCCGAGACATCAACGTGAGGTCACAATGAGCTCGTCAAACCCCTATAACATGGTTCTGGCTCCGAGACACGAGCAGTTATACTGCTGAAAGATGACATCGCGGTCGGGCAAGATATCAAGCATAAAAGGGTGCACGTGGCTCGTAGCTGTCACCGTGTCTTCGATTACTACCACAGGTTCCATTCAAGCGCAGAAGAATATCTTCCGCAGTATAACACAGCTCCCACTAGCCTTCACCCCCGCCGCGCAGCACGTTTCGAGCCGCCGTTCACCTCGATGACGCAATTGTGGAGACGACCATCGATCTAGCGCAGCAAAAATGTGATTCGCTCCAAGAGTTCCATTGATTGACGGTCGAATCGCGACGATCCGTGCCCACTGCAATCGTAACTGACGATGTAGCTGAGTCAACATTTGAACACGCAGGGGTGGTCTGCGGATGATGAACGGTGTGCTTCGAAACACTGTGCACCATCGTTGTGCTCTTACGGAAGAGATGTCACCTCCAAACCCAACGTTCTGTGAAGAGTCGTGGACGACCAACCATTTAGTGCTTAGTAATAGTTTCGCTGTCCTTCTACCTCTTTCAGTAGATGCTAACGACAGTAGCACGTGGGCATTCGATCAGATCTGAGGCTTCGAGATACTCGTTCCCAGGTTCTGTGTAGTAATAATCTGCCTTCTGTCACCGTGTCCCGTGCCCACAACGCCACCAGGCGACATCCAACGTCGCAGTGAGCAGTGATCGTAATGTTATGGCCTATCAGCTTATGGAATCGTACGTTACCTTTTCACTTCCTCGCACTGTAAATTCAAGGACATTCTGCTCCCCTGAAGCACAAAATCGTTTTCACATACTCAAGAACTCTGAAACGCGAATATGATGTTTCTGTTGCTGGTTGTAAATGTAAATCTTGTACTTTTGGGTTTGAATAGTTCGCGGCGTTATAATGTCGTTTCCTTACATTCAGTTAAAATATACTTGCTTGTCATAGCATGTCTATCACAGTCAGTGCAAAATATCCCTCATCATTCTTTGCATTAAGTTGTCACAGAGTGCCACGTTTGATGGGCGCCATGAAATTTTTACGATCACTTCACGATACACAGTGACCAAGGGTCTGTTGTAAATCAACTAACGAACACCGATCGAATGGAAACAGAAAATGAGCGACGTTTCTCTGTGCGCTATTAATTTTCAGGTGCTCATAAAGCTAGATCGACAGATACTGTTTTGTTGATTGTTGACTGTTGTTTGCCAGACAGTACGTTACGTAACTTCGCTCACTCTTACGATGTTATGTAGAAAAAAAAGACACTCTCATACCCCTTTCAGCAGTAGTATCATTTAAGTTCAAATGGTTCAAATGGCTCTGAGCACTATGCGACTTAATTTCTGAGGTCATCAGTCGCCTAGAACTTAGAACTAATTAAACCTAACTAACCTAAGGACATCACACACATCCATGCCCGAGGCAGGATTCGAACCTGCGCCCGTAGCGGTCGCTCGGCTCCAGACTGTAGCGCCCAGAACCGCACGGCCACTCCGGCCGGCATCATTTAAGTACCTAAGTCGTAAATCTTGCCTGCGACTGAACTGTTGGAAGACACTTTTATGGTATAATATAGCTATGGTAGCAGTAGGAAACAACTGAAAGGACAATACTAGCCTAACGTATCCCGTGTTTCTGTTCTTGTCGCAACCTGCTAGACGGTGCAGTGATTACCTCCTCGTGTAGAAGGCGACACCGCTATAGCACTTCACTTGAAACAATACCGGAGCGGACCTAAAAATGGTTCAAATGGCTCTGAGCACTATGGGACTCAACTTCTGAGACCATTAGTCCCCTAGAACTAGTTAAATTTAACTAACCTAAGGACATCACACACATCCATGTCCGAGGCAGGATTTGAACCTGCGACCGTAGCGGTCTCGCGGTTCCAGACTGCAGCGCCTAGAACCGCACTGCCACTTCCACCGGCGGAGCGGACCTAATAGCTATCTCTGCTGATACCTTTCTCTGACGGTTCTAGGCGCTACAGTCTGGAACCGCGTGATCGCTACGGTCGCAGTTTCGAATCCTGCCTCGGGCATGGATGTGTGTGATGTCCTTTCGTTAGTTAGGTTTAAGTAGTTCTAAGTTCTAGGGGACTGATGACCTCAGATGTTAAGTCCCATAGTGCTCACAGCCATTTGAACTATCTGAACCTTTCTCTGATGTAAACATAATGGTACTGCCAGTCTAAATGGGATTGCAGCTAACCTTGTCGCACATAAAGTGTGCACAGTACTGCGAAACGTCTACGCTTTCCTACATCGGATTTTTGTGTATTTAAATGAGGACAAGCTACCATTACTGGCGTCGTCAGTAGTTCATCACAATTTTACTGATTAACGTAAATAGAGTAACACCATATAACTAATTTTTCATGACTGGGAAGTGTTAAATAAAAATGTGCTTCATTACACAATAGACGTCATCTTGGTCTGAGTCAAATAATGATAACCACTTTCAGTTGTTGATCAACCATCTTCATATCATAGCACCTAGTTCAATTGGTTTCATAAAGTAGATTGTGAGGAGATACAAATAGTGGTGCACTGGAAACAGAAAATTTCTAAGGCGCTCAAACGTGTCCAATGTACTGCCAACGCGATCGACAGCACCATTATTGATTACGTCTCACAATATGCTTAACGATACCAGTTGCATTAGGGACTTCGCTATAAAGGTGGTATGAAACTGCTTTATATTGTGATCGAGACAAAAAAATTTACTGTAAACTATTACAGATCGCACGTATCCTTAATTAACTGTTGGTTGGTTGATTTGGGGGAAGGGCCCAAACAACGAGGTCGTCGGTCCTGTCGGATTAGGGAAAGGTGGGGAAGGAATCACCCCGGCATTTGCCTGAAGCGATTTTGGGAAGTCACGGAAAACCTAAATCAGGATGGCCGGAGGCGGGTTTGAACCGTCATTCTCTCGAATGCAAGTCCATTGTGCTGACCATTGCGCCACCTCGCTCTGTAATTAGCTGTCAGGTCTTACACACAAATAATAAGTCAGTCAGTTCGACTTCCGGCGGCCGAAGTTTCTTTATTACTGAAAATGAACCGCCCAGTTGGCGAAAGTAAGCAGCAGGCAGTCTCTGATAGCCTAGTTATTCGTCGATACGCATTCTGTTTCAAAAATCATCACAGTGTACTGTGGAGGAAGGTGTGAGCCACACTATTGTGAACTGTCGGTTGGTTCGGTCCACTGAGCTTTGCTGTGCCGAGAATAGAAAGACACCGACTGGACTCTACTATAGAAGACTAGCTCTTACCATAGAGGTGTGAAGTGCTGAATCGAAGTCCTAGGTTGTCGAAACGGAATTGTAACTGCAGCGAGGATATTTCTATCGACACTGCACTCATCTAAAGAGTACTGCGTATCAAACTGAGTGAGATTACCACTTAAGAAGGGAATAACAGTAATGAGAAATAATTTCATCTTTGTCGGCGCCTGTAATGTGCTTTATTAGTATGCAAAGCTATTTTTCATTAATGGATATCGTTTAGTTTGACCATAACGTCCTAATGGAAAAACAGTAATGACCTGTCACTACGTATGCTTACCCGGTGGAGTAACTTGTGATATTCTTCTCGGATTTGAGGCCGGATCTTCCAATCAAGTTGACTCAACATTTCAACAATCCACCCGGCAATCACCTTCAGGTGAGACTCTGCTGTTACTGAGTCTCTTCGAACTGGTTTGTGTCAATTTGACTTGAAGATCCGGCTGCAGATCTGACATGAGTGTCACATCAATTCTGGCCTTTCTGCAACATAGTAACACTTTTTCGTGTGCCATTAGCTTTTAAGCCTGTAACTGTCGTAAGACAATGGAGCTTGGCATCTTTGTGGTGTCAGCGTGTGTCAAAGTAAAATTTAACATTGTTGTTAGCATTGGTTTATACTGTACAAAATTCTCTGGCAGCTAACGCGAGCCCTGATAACTGTACAGGAATGTCGCTAATATGGACGCAGTTCAAGAATTATGATCAAAACTTAGTAGGTTCTACCAGAAGGAAGTACCTCTCGGCCAACAGGAATTGTGGTGGTTACAACAAAAAACCAGGGGAGCTGATGAGCTTCGTCTTCCAGTGGTACGGCATAATGGCAGCACTGCTGACGAGACGCCGACTTCACAGAGGCGTATAACAGCCCACTAATTACCTGTTCTCCGGTTCCCCGTATCGTGAGCTTCAGGATATTACCGTCCCGCAATTTACCAGTTTTCGGTACTTGTGGGAAAGTCGTGTCCAGATGCTGGATTGAGATAGTCACGGCTGTTAACAGACCCATTCCACAAACCTTGGACTGTGTGCACGTACAAAACTGTTGTGACTTTAGGACTTCTGTCTCGGGATCTTCGGCTGACGTTTGTTTAGCGATTTTCCTGACTTTGCGAGGTGCTGGGGCTAGCAGTGTATTTAACACTAAATTCTTCTCGAATCTTCATATGGAAATGATGCTCTAAGCCCCCCCTTTTCTAAGTCCTACTTTTGCTGTTGCACATGGATTAAGAAGAAACGCGAACTGACTGTAATCGACCCTGCAAGTGGAGTAGAAAAGAGTTTGGCACCTGCAATAATTTAATTTGATAGACATTAATTAAATAATGGAAAGTTTCAGTAATGTAGTGAGAAATGAAAGGGTTGCTCTACCGATACACAGAATGAAAGTTCTGTCCAAAATAACAATTTGATTTATTATGACTAAACTCAAAATCATAAACAAAACACATGAAACATTTACAATACATCAAATTGGATACACAAATAAATGCTGTGAAGGTGAAGTTGTCCATAAACTAGATTGTGACATTTATGATGAAGTGGTATGTGGAGCCAATTCCTAGCAACTCAAATCTTAAGAGAAACACCCAGCCAACTCAACATTAATTGCTGCTACGGTAGTGATAACTCAGACAATGAACACCCAAGACAGAACAAAGTTAGAAAAGACGAACAGGCGCGCTCTGTTGAGCTCTGATTATCACAGTGCAAATTCCCTAGTCTGCCGGTGCTGCGGACATACATTACCAAGCTGTCTTCTTAACTGCAAGGACACGATCTGGCGTACCGGAAGCGATGGCTGGTTGCTTTTTACGTCCCGTCGTGGTGATGATAATGTCGCGAGTATAGCCCGAAACAAATTGTCATGGTCTGGTTGTTCCAGACTTAAGACTTCCTATCAATACAAATGCGCCTCTGAGGGAGACGAAGAAGGCTCGCCACACAATCACTGACGGTACAGTGATTGCTTTTAACAAGCGAAGTCACACAGTAACTCCGATACAGTCAACTTTAGCCAAAACTGCCCAAGACAGACAACATAGGCCACTTGTACGCAGAACGCTCAATTGCCAACTGTACTTGGAAAGTTACGTTGAAGTCGAAACTTCAGCAACTTCGTTAAACAGTTACAATCAAATAAAAGTATATTAGGCAGCCAACAGAAGGCAGGCTGTCCAGAGCAGCAAGAGCTCAGTCTTGTAACCTACTCCGACTGAAAGGCGAGAATCAACTCCCTTCAAGAGCACCTGTACACACCGAACACAGAACATTCCCGCCCCCACGACAGTGGCCGTGGTTAAACGTTCCAATCAGCAACTCAAAAACCGGCGGAAAATTCCACTCTATTGCCGAAGCGCTACCATTCCACCAATAGAGATTCTTGGTGCCAATTTCTGCGCCGATTTTGCTACGTCACGGAGCTATGCCCTGAGCAAGCCAATCACAGTTACGATTTTGCAGAAAACGCGGGAATTTGCCCTCCAAGACTGCCTGTGAACACAAGTCATTCCCATGCCTCGCTGGTAGCCCGCCAGAAAGTGTTTTCGCTAAGTTTCTGCGAAGTAACGGAATCTCTAGCCCAGTCGCTCCTTCAGGCCCCTGCGGGCGTGTCTCCGCCGCTATTGTGACAATGTCGGCGTCTGGAAAGCATTCACTTGATCCCTCACACCTGTCGGCTTAACCCTTTCAAGATCAGCATAGCCGGCCTGTCACCGGACCACCCGGGTGACGCAGAGTAAGATGGAAATATGAGAGGGGGCTTCTGCCACCTCTCAACTTTTCACCAGTACACGTTGTTGGCATTGTCAAAGGTACTCATTTCACAGCTGATAGTGGACTGGAGTTGCACCTGTGTCAATATTTCAGGGCTTTTTCCTGGCATTACCACTTTGCTTCTCCCGCTGCTACCCGCAGAGGTCGTTCACTACAGCTCACGAATCCAAGAACCGTTTACTTTGATGTTTTCTTCCTTTTTGTTGTAACTGTTCTCACGTTTATGAATTTCTAAGGTCTCCGTGAACAGGCTGTTGTGGTAGCTGTTGTCCACAGTGAGAATCTCTGCGTCAGCGAATTTAATTGTGCGGCAGGTCTCTCACTGCATGTTCTCCGCCAAGGACGATTTCTCCTCTTCTCCCAACCAGCAATACGGTTTGTGTGCAGTGATCCCACTATTGACAGATGGTCCAGCCATTCCATACATAGACTTTTCCACATTTACACAGTATGTGGTATATTTCCGACACTGCATGTGGGTCTTTTTGTCCTTTGCTGATATGAGACACTATCGAATCTTCTTAGTCACTTAGTAACTTTGTAAATGGTCTTCACGCCATGATTGTGCAATATACGGCAGATTCTGTCCATGACCCCACGAATGTATGGTAGAAAGGGCGTATCCGACAATTCTTCTTCGATTGTGTTACCGAGTGTTAGATTTCGCGACACTTATTACGCAACTGGTGGAATACCCATTCCTTCTCAGAACGGATTCCAGGTGTTTATCTCGTGTCCGAGGTGCTGTGGTTAATGTATGCACCGTAAAGAGAGGATTATTCAGGGAATCCCTAGTAATTCACAAACATGAGAACAGTTGCAACACGATGGGTGAAAGCTTCGAGGTAAGCGGATGCTGCATTCCCGTGTCGTAGTGAACGATCGTTGCAGGTAGCAAGCGGAGGACTCATGGGCGCGAGAAGTACATATAATCTTCAGCCGCGAGCTCGACTTTTGCTCGTGTTCTGTCCTGTCCCAACGATTCCCGACACTGAACGTACATACCGTCGCTGACGTCAAAACTCGGATTACCACATTCCTAAAACTGGCGCGAAATTACTACGAAATTGCTAGGGAGTAACATAATTATCTCAACTGTGATTCGATTGATAGAAAATCTCTATTATCAGTCCTGGAAGAAATGGGTTTGGATAAGAAAACAACTAATATTATAAAAGCGACCATTACAAATACATTTTCGAAAGTTAAGTTTATAGGCGAATTATCGGAACCCTTTGAAATAAAAACGGGAGAGCGACAGGGGGATGGGCTCTCACCGTTGCTGTTCAATTGTGCGCTTGAGAAAGTAGTCAGAGAATGGAACATAAATATTAACCGTGGCATAAGACTGGGTTGCAAAAAGAAGAACCTTAAAGTAAATTTCATTGCTTTTGCACATGATATGGCCCAGTTTGCTGAAAAAATGGAAGAAGCACGGAGGCAAATCCTTGAACTAACGTCACAAGCATCTAAAATAGGTCTTCACATCTCTTTTGAAAGAAATAAGATACTGACAGACACCAAGCACTCATGTAAATACCTCAAAGTTCAAGAGCAGAAGATAGAAATAGTAAAAGAATTCAAATATCTCGGAGAATGGATTAGTTGGAATGCTGGGAAAAGCAGAGCAATGGAATCCAGAAAACACAAACTTGAATTGGTCTGCCAACTAACAAAAAATACATACAACAAAAAATCTCTTTCATGGGGGTTCAAAATTACACATTACAAGACAGTGATTAAACCAGAAGCACTGTATGCAGAAGAAACACGAAACATGAATTGTAAAGGCCAAATGACGAAACTTGAGCTAAAGGATAGAAAAATTTTAAGAAAAATCATAGGGCCAAAATTTCAAGAAAATAAGATTATATACATAAAAAATGAAACTCTCTACAAGAAAATTGAAAAACTTTCAGATACTATGCGAAAAAGGAGAATAAATTTGTATGGTCATCTTCTCAGAATAAATTTCAACAGATTAACTAAACAAATCTTTGACTTTTTCCGTAAACGCAAAATGAAACCCAACTGGTTTAAAGAAACTGAGAAAGACCTAGTAGAATTAAAGATTTCAGAAAATTCACTTATTGATCGAACAGCTAAATTAAATACTTAAGATGAAAACATATGGTTCCAAGACAAATCTACCGAAATTCCAAACCCTTCATCTCGGAAGAAGAGAGGAAAAGAAGATCAGAAAGAATGAAGAAATACTGGGACCTAAGAAAAGAACAACGCACAAATAAATGATTGACCCAGCATACCCCAAACAGGGTGTAACGAAGAAAGAAGTAAGATCTCAACAAAAATTTAGAACAGTACGAAACCGCACAAACTAAGTACAGTAGACACAAATTCCTACTCGATTACTAACAAGAATACGTAACACAACTATACCAACACAACACACATCTAAAAGCAAAGTTTAACAGATATCTCCCCGCTTAAGGTGACGTCAAGGCGAGGCCTTAGGGAAAATCTTCTCGCAGAAGGCAGTTAAATGTAATAACAGTAAGTCGACTCCCGTCTGCCACCAGCAATGAAGTGTGAAATTCTGACAGTACCAGCCACCAGTGCGGGCGAGACGTCAGGAAAATTCTTAAACGAACTTCGGCCGAAGATCCCGAGACAGAAGCCAAGAAGTAATAAACAATAAGTGGCCACTAAAACCCTAACAGTATTTTGCTATGCTTTCACAGCGAGGAGATTTCATGGTTATAGCGACTCCTTGACCAACGACGGAGGAGCAAAAGTACGTTTGCTGTTCCCTCTCGCCATTTCTTTCTTTTTTTTGTCGCGGTGCTGGGTGAAGAGATCACACCAAAAGTTCTCAAATGAAGCGCCTATTCACCACCACCGAGGCGCATCATTTCAACTACAGTATGGAACGAGCTCTTTTTGTGAGTGAATTCATGCAATACAGGGAGAATTGGCAAGAACTGATCAACAAATTTTGGACATTTTCTATCAATTCAGCGTCTGCATGCATCGAGACAGCTGAGATAAAATCGACAGTATCACTCACAACAGGATGCTGAACGAATTCGAAAGCTGCATCGAGCAACAAAAGAAAAATTTTGAATGACGCAAAATGGAGATGGGAAATCGATTCCCAATATGTCATACACTTTGGGCAACCTAAGCAAATGACGGCTGACGTCAGAGGAATTAAGTGTACTTCGAAAGGGAGGGAATTTTTCTATCATCCGCAGACCATTACCCGCAGGGAATATCGTTTCTAAGGCTTAAGTACTTATAAGAACCGTTCCAAGGTGAAAAAAAAAAAAAAACGGAAAATATGCTGTGAAACCTCCACGACACGGGACCTAGCAAAACTACAAGCTTGTGAACCAAAACTAGAAATTACAAGCTATCAAGACCAGTAAAACCTACAAGAGCATTTGATACTACCTGCCCACAACGGAAATGCGGTCATTGTAATGAAAACCGAAGATTAGGAGCAGAAGATACATGACGTATCATATCCGACAACGTAACGGAAGGTAAGTATACATCCGACGCAGCGGATCATACGGAATACGAATTGGTTAGTCAAGGCGACTTCCTTCTCTGCGGATGTACAGAGGAACGGAGGCCCTACCATCTCAGTTGCATGTGTTACCAAAATCTAGGAAGATGGTGTGCTATTAAGTTCAATAGCAGGTGTTTCAAACGCAGCGATGTATAATCTGGCGAAACGCTTGACTGCTCTGCTTTGCCTACAAGTGACAAAGACTGACTCATACATAAAGGACTCGGAACATGTCACAGAGATGCTGATGGAGCTAACACTGGGACCAAACGACATCCTGATCAGGTTTGATGATGTTTCTTTTTTTGCCGAAGTGCAACTTAATGACGCTCTATAACGTACTGTTTCAATTTTCCTGCAGGACGTCAGCAAGCCTTTCAGGCATGTTTTACCACAAACTATTTTAAGTGGAAACGGGATTTCCATGAACACGTTGAAGGTGATGCGACCTCTCGGGTTTTCTCGGTGCGACTGATTAATGGTGTACTTCCGGGTGTTTCGTCGAGCTGTTGCTTCTATTTTATGCATCGAGAAATCTGTAGGAGTAAGGAAACTGTATTTCTGCCAGCCGACAAGGGCAACGCTACAGTTGTAACGTAGTGTGTGGACTACAACAAGATTACTTTCGATCTTTTGAATGACGTTGTTTACAGACAGATATATGTCTATTCTACGAATAAAATCGAGAGGAGGAGGATGACTCTTCTCACTGAGTCAGGATCGCTACGTAACGCCTGTAAGAGTCTCAAAACAAAGGCTTTGGCTGTCGCTCCAGCACTTGCTCCGTCCTTTTAAGCCCGCGAACCGCTGCATTGCGCATGCAGCCACAGATACACAAGGCGCCAGACACGTTGATCGGCGGCAAAGAGGTACGACATATGCGTTAAATTAGATCTATGGCTGCACGGTCGATCCACACGGTGACATCGAAGTATCAATACGTGCTGCACCATTGCGACGTCTTTATGAGTTTACAACAGGAAGTGCCGGATTCCATTATTTGTCCAAGCTGAAGCCGCTATGTCTGTTAATTAAACCCGTCGCCAATCAAATTTCAATTGCTTATTTCACTACGATAACGTCGAAATTTTAGCCTCGACTTCACCTTTCTGGGACTCAGTAGTGAGGGGAAAAAAAGGAGAGAGAGAGAATTAAAGGGCGTAGTGAGCGCTGGAAATCGAACTCGGCTATAAACAGTGGGGCGAAATCAACAATAAAACACAGTCTGGTTGGAGTCCAACAGAGAATAGGTGTGACAGGAAAACTCTCAGTATCCGAAGAAGATGGCTGAGTCAGTCATCAACATACAGTGCATAAAAAGGAAAATAAAAAACAGCTCAGCAGAATACTCGAAAGCACACCATTAAACTAGAAGATGTCGCCATGAGTAGTCCACATAGTTCAGCGGTTGGCAATTTCCCCAGGGAACATTTCGGAAGACAGGTGGTGGACTTGGCACCTCGTAAACCTAAGGTGCGTATACGTACATTGACATCTTCGTCGTGAGAAGCCATGTTAAAGAACAACTCCATGACTTCTCAAGACATCTGAACAGTCCCCATACCAACATAAAATTTACTACGGTGAAACCTAACAGCCACCCTTACTAATCGTTTTGTTACGAGAAATTGTGATAACCTGGGCCACTGCATGAATTAAAAACCGACACACATGGACTGATACCTGCACAAACTATCAAATCATCACTCGAGCCAGAAGACAGGAACGATAAATACACTCGTAATGAGGACAAGATGAACAAGTCAGCCGCAGCTCCTCGGGAGCAAGATGCAATACCTGGAATGCGTTTGAGGATGAATGGGTATTCCACCAGTTGCATAAGAAGTGTGACGAAACGTTAACACTCTGTTAAGTGACAGGTCGGAAGAAGAAATGTAGGGTACGGCGTTCCTACCATCCAAAAGCGCCGGACAGAATCCGCCATATATAGTGCCGAAAACAGGGTAAAGACTATTTACAAAACGACAAAGGAGATCAAAAGGTGTGTAAGAGCAGCAAAGGTCAAAACAGATCCACTTGCAAAGTCAGGAATACACCGCACATAATGCACATGTGTATGTCGAAATGGCTGGACGATCCATCGCCAAGTTGGAACAGGTGGAGAAATCAGAGCTTACGTTGTGTAAGACCGAGCACACAGAAAAATTCGCCGACCACGAGGTCGTACTGTGGAGAAGAGCAACCGTATTTGCTTCTTCAGGGAAGCCATAGATATGCACGAACATGACAACAGGTTTACAGGAAAGAAGTAAACCTTAACGTAAACGGACCTTGCAGTCCCCTGCTGCACAGAATGACCGTTGCTCGTAACAAAGGGAGAGAACCTCAGCGGCGATGAACAGGAAAAAGGTCTGAGACATTGGAGCGACGGTTAAACACAGCGTGCAGCAGAGACAATGACCTGTTTTAAACATTTTATTTGACGGCAAATACATACAGCTAGCTACACACTGTTAGTGTGCACTGTTCGAAAGAACACTTCATAGTAGTAAATTAGATACGTCACTTTTTACAAATTGTGTCTTTTATGTATCCATCATTGTTGACGATACATGTATCGGCAGGGACACACACACACTCGACATTAGCCTGCGAAGAGTGTCGCTTGTTGTGGCCTCTAGTTTGACGTGAATGTTGTTTTTCAGGTCCTCATTAGTTGGTGACCTGTTAGCATACACATCGAAAATCTCTACAGAAAAAAATCATAGACCTATAAATCGGCGATCGGGGTGTCCAATTGACATCATCAAACCGGGAAACAAGACCCTCTTGAAACATTATGCGGAAGGCTGTCGTGGAAGCTCTGTCTGTCTGAACGGTTACCCGTCCTGTAGGAACCATAGCGTCTGCATATGGATATTCTTATCATGCATTTCCTGCGTTATGAACTATTGCAACATAGGAATGTATTGATCTGATCGTGCTGTAGCAGTGCCACCTGCACCATTCTCAAAAATATGCGGGCCATTAACACCCTGGGGAGGCATTTTAATTTTTGAATTATGAAATGTTCTTTCGCGCATTTGATGAGGATTAGTGGGTGCCCAGTACGTAAGGTTTTGTTTGTTCACAAAGTCCGATAAATAAAAATGGGTCTCGTCAGACATCATGAAATAGTTGAGAAAATGTGACTGAGTGTTGACCATCTCCAGAAGCTGCATATGGAACTTGTAACGCACTGCTCTCGGTGACTTCTGGAAAATAATTGTTGCACCACTTGGAGCTTATAAGAATGGAAAAAATACCAGCTGCCGCATCCGTTGTTGACGTCTGTCCGAGATATTAAGGACTTGCAAACGCCGACGAACTAGTAGAGCTGGACTTGGCTGAGGAGCGGCTGTTAGTGTTGCAGTGCTGTCCGGGTTGCAAGCCGTTCGTGATCTACCGCATGATGATTTACGCGTTGCATATGCTGTTGTCCTGAAATGCTGAATCCATCTCGCAGTCGACTTTTGTGTCGGATCTTTGTGATTACGACCAATGTCAATACGTTGCCGAAACAATCGCTGCATTCGTACGACACTATTATTACACTTGGGAAACGTTCCAATTGTGAATGCAGACTGTTCGTTTGATCAGCTACTCATATTGACTGATAATACTTTCAACCGTACTATGAACTGAGACTAACATCAGCTATCTTGTAACCCGAGTTCAACCGTAGCGCGCAGTTTAAAGCAAGTCATTATTTCTGCCGCACCCCTTATACTCTCCTACAGCGAGCTCGACTCCAGTCGGCCATTAGCAATGGAGGGCGAGCCTCTGATAATGCCAGCCACTCGTACAGGCGAAACGTCAGGAAAAAAGCTGAATAAACGTCGGCCGAAGAACTCTAGACCGAAGCCAATTGGCAGTACGTCACTTTATTTCCTGCTTTGATCTACCATCCATTCACGGGTGCCATCCTTTTTGTTGTTGGACAATAATATTGCAGAAAAGCTGCTGCGCTTGCTGAGTTTACGTAACCAACAGAAGCACCTTGCTCACGGCTGTGCTGTGCGGAAGTGTCAGTGTCGTTTTTTACCGACAGCGGTGGAACAGCCTCTCAGCTTGTGACAGCAGGGAAGAACAACGCAGCTTATTCCACTAATGGTCCAGTAATACCTTCGCTTCTGGATGCTAAATGCATCATTGTCTGTACCGTCCATATAAGGTCGTGAGAAGAAGCTTATTGCGTCTGATACACCACGTGAGGCACGTTCGCCTGTCAGCGGACCTATGATTTGGCTGGAAGGCTCCACGCTCAGTTTGGGTTGTGTGCCTGTCGTAAAACGAACAAGAAAGATTCGCGTAACTTTACATGATTTTACCTCCGTAGTAAAGGGGTATAGAAGTATTCTATTGGTTATCCGCTATCCATCCAGGGACGTATTTCAAAGAATCGATGTAGATGTGATTTATTCTCCAGAAACATCTGATGATGGAATGTGTTCTCCGAAATCAATCACGTATGTCGAATGACATTAGCAACAGCAATAAGATGCAGCCTCAAGGAGTCTACAATTTTTAACATAACAATACTTGGGGCGCTCAATAAGTAATGCAACATTTTTTTCTGACTGCAGGTTGGTTTTATCCAGGATTCTAGGACACTACATTATTCCCTCCTCATAGGCTGCAAACCCTCCGTTCAATGCGACGTCTTTACGGCACCTTACTGGAAGATCCTGTATGCCCGCATGGTACTGCTCTACTAGTCAACGTCGGAGCCAACAAAAATTTATCACGGTCAGCCTCGTAACACACAAGAAATTCCTCACAGATGGTCCTTCGTAGCTTTTATGGTCTTTTGTTAGGTGACGAGGAACTCAGTGGACCCACACCTTTGCGTACTGGTGGACGAGTGTTGACACTACCAACAGATACGTCCAGTTGTGCTGCGAAGTGTTTGTGATCGGTCGATCTCCTCGAACTAGAGTGTCTGCATATTCCAACATTGCAGGAGTGCGGCCGTCAGGTACTCGGGAGATCGGACAGGTTTGCGGCACCTTGCTCCCATGACGACAGACGTCTCGCCCAACGACTCACAGTGCTTTTGTTCTCCATAGACATTCTGTTTACGCCTATGAATATCAGCGATCCTCTGGTTTTCCGCGAAAAGAAACTCGATGACAGCTATCTGCTTGGAATGCACTTTCGTTACAGATGCATTTTGAAGACTACGTCTAGCGGTGCCACCTATCGGAACTTCGTGAAACTACAGGGGTTGAATCGGGAGTGGTCCACGATGTTTCAGTACAAATTCAGTAAGCAATGCAACAAGTTTTTTTCCCAGCCGAATTTTGCTGAGAAAAAAACGTGTTCCATTGCTTAATGAACACCCATCGCACGCTACTGGCTATTAAAATTGCTACACCACGAAGATGACGTGCTACAGACGCGAAATTTAACCGACAGGAAGAAGATGCTGTGATATGTAAATGATTAGCTTTCCAGAGCATTCACACAAGGGTGGCGCTGGTGGCGACACCGACAACGTGCTGACATGAGGAAAGTTTCAAACCGATTTCTCATACACAAATTGCAGCTGACCGGCGTTGTCTGGTGAAACGTTGTTGTGATGCCTCGTTTAAGGATGAGAAATGCGTACCATCACGTTTCCGACATTGATAAAGGTCGGATTGCAGCCTATCACGATTGCGGTTAATCGTATCGCGACATTGCTGCACGCGTTGGTCAAGATCCAATGACTGTTAGCAGAATATGGAATCGGTGGGTTCAGGAGGGTAATACGGAACGCCGTGCTGGATCCCAACGGCCTCGTATCACTAGCAGTTGAGATGACAGGCATCTTATCAGCATGGATGTAACGGATCGTGCAGCCACGTCTCGATCCCCGAGTCAACAGATGGGGACGATTGCAAGACAACAGCCATCTGCACGAACAGTTAGATGGGGACGTTTGCAAGACAACAACCATCTGCACGAACAGTTCGACGACGTTTGCAGCAGCATGCACTATCAGCTCGGAGACCATGGCTGCGGTTACCCTTGACGTTGCATCACAGACAGGAGCGCCTGCGGTGGTGTACTCAACGACGAGCCTGGGTGCACGAATGGCGAACGTCATTTTTTCGGATGAATCCAGGTTCTGTTTACAGCATCATGATGGTCGCATCCGTGTTTGGCGACATCGCGGTGAACGAACGTTGGTAGCGTGTATTCGTCATCGCCATACTGGCGTACCACCTGGCGTTATATAATGGGGTGCCATTCGTTAAACGTCTCGGTCACCTCTTGTTCGCATTGACTGCACTTTGAACAGTGGACGTTTCATTTCATATGTCTTACGACCCGTGGCTCTACCCTTCATTAGATCCCTGCGAAACCCTACATTTCAGCAGGATAATGCATGACCGCGTGTTGTAGGTCCTGCACGGGCCTTTCTGGATACAGAAAATGTTCGACTGCTGCCCTGGCCAGCTCATTCTCCATATCTCTCACCAATTGAAAACGTCTGGGCAATGGTGGCCGAGCAACTGGTTCGTCACAATACGCCAGTCACTACTCTTGATGAACTGTGGTACCCTGTTGAAGCTGCATGGGCAGCTGTACATGTACACGCCTTCCAAGCTCTGTTTGACTCATTACCCAGGCGTATCAAGGCTGTTATTACGGCCAGAGGTATTGTTCTGGGTACTGATTTCTCAGGATCTATGAACCCAAATTGCATGAAAATGTAATCACATGTCAGTTCTAGTATAATATATTTGTCCAATGAATACCAGTTTATCATCTGCATTTCTTCTTGGTGTAGCAATTTTAATGGCCAATAGTGTACATTGTGGCTGCGTGCATCTGGGATACCATCGTCAATAACGAAGGAGAGATTAAAATTCAAGGATAATTTTTCATCCGTGATCTGGCAGTTGTCCTCTTTTTTCCTACGAGTAAACTGTAGCGTGCACGTATGGTACACTCGATGAAATTAAAGACGTGCAATTGCGGAATTTTTTGCGTGAAAACCGCTAAAGCTTTTTAATTAAATAAACTTTATTAACATTCTACATCTTTATTTTTCGAGTCTGAACAATTATTTCTCAACATAGTCACCCTGGCGACGAACAGATTTCTCCCAATGAGAGACCAGCCACTGTAGAATGTTTGAGTTTGTTGACGGTGCCACAACCTCATATGCGCTTGCACAGCTTCATCACTCTCAAAGTGAAGTCATATATAAGTTTTGGAAAAAGATGAAAATCGGATGGGGCCAAGTCGGAACAGTGTGGAGGATCATCGATGACAGTGAAACCAAGGCGTCGGATTGTCGCAGATGACGCAGCGCTCGTGTGCAGTCTGGGATTGTAATGCCGAAGGAGAGCGTACTCCGTGTGTAGACGACCTCTTCGAATTCGAAACTGGATTATATAGCATGCCATTTCTCACGCACTAGCATAGTTCCATTATACACCGCCATATTACACGCTGCAATTCGGAACCCACTAGCGGCGGAGAGCTGCAAATATGTAGATATGAAGAATAAAGTTGTAAAATATTAACACCGTTTGTTTTGTTTAAAAATCCTCAAGAGTTTTCACATACAAAATTCGGAGCCATTAGTTTTCAGCACCTCCTCGTAGGTCCATTGTACAACAGCTGGGAGGCGCTGAGGTGCTACCTAAGCACTTTTACTGAAGAGATTTTCTCAATCTGAGCCCTTTGACAGCCATCCTTCGCTAAGTCTTAGTCATGTGCCTTACATGTAATTATTTGCAAACAGCCGATTTCACATGCACAAACATAAAAAATATATTTAATTATTGTTCCCAGAATGAGATTTTCACTCTGCAGCGGAGAGTGCTTGGGTAGTTCAGTTGTAGAGCACTTGCCCGCGAAAGGCATAGGCCTCGAGTTCGAGTCTTGGTCCGGCACACAGTTTTAATCTGCCAGGAAGTTTCATAATTATTGTTGTTAGTTTGTACTCAATAGAATGTTCTTCATCATGAACAAAGGCAAAAGTTTCTGGTTATTATTGATAAGTCCGAAATTTGTTTATGAATAACAGAAATATGGTTTACAGAAGCTCCAAGAAGTATTAAAAGGCTGTTTAATATATATTTGTTTTGAATTTTTTGAATTTTAGTTTTTTTAGGTTATTGCATTTCCGGGCGCTACATTATAAATCTGTATTTTTTTTTAATTTTTACTGCAACATCCATCTGTTCCACTTTACAGTTCAACAACTTTCGAATGAAACCTGAATTAGACAGTGACAGTTTCAATTTTGCTACAAATACTGATTATTTTTAAGTACCAGATAGGAGGATAGCTATATAGGACAAAAATGTTCCGTAGGTTACGCGGTCCTTTACATATTCTCAGTCAGCTTCTAGTTGGTTCACTGCTTCTGGTTTCTGGGGGAATCTAGTAACACATTGATTGCGCACATCAACAGAGCGATCGAAATGATGTACCGCATGATAGGTATGCAATACATCTGTTATAGAAGTAATGCAGTTACGTTCGTAACTGCCCAAGGCTACTATGAAAACTACCGTACTCTGCACTTACTTATGGTAGTCTACTGTAGTTTTACAACTCTCTGAGAGAATACTGGTAGCCCAGCTGCCACAGCTTTGTGCAAGAGGCGCAGTCCACATCAGACGCTGGTTCCGCCCCTTGTAGATGCCGGCGGCAGTTTTCGTAGCGGCGCGCAGTATCTCAGGGTTTCTATCGATACCCTCTGTACGGGGCAATAAAATCGTTTAATGCTTTGTGCTGTTGGAGGAGCAGTCCCATACTCTCATCCAAAATCTCGCCACACAGTTGTGACTGTATTGCAGCCATTGAAACAGAGAAAGCAAAACATCTTTTTTAGCTGTGTATTGCTATTTAGGTTCGATGTACACTGGGTAGTGAAAGAGAGAGCGACCTAGCGTCTCCAGGCACGAAGGTAAACTTTCAACATTGATGTATAACTTAAAATTCACCCCAAGTTTCTATCTTCGTTCATGTAGAACATAGAGTCTTGTGAAGCTACACTTGCATCAAAAGTAATTGCTTTGCTTACATAAGATCGCAGACATTATGTGAACAAATAACTTTTATTACTAATTGAAAGCAGCTTTTTGTAAGGATATAACATACACGATGCACTATCTCTGAACGATGTGAGGTTCTAGTAATATACAAAACAAACAAACAAATAAATAAAAAACAGAGAGAAGCCTTCTCTCCTCCTTCCCTTAGGGTTGGTGAGAAGGGCGCCAATTCGCAAAAAAATTTACCTGGCCCACGAAGTTGGCCAGTTGGCGGAAAGTAGTGGAGGAAGCCATTTAAGAGAGACTGCTGTAAGCTGAGGTTTTGTGCAATCGGTGGAAAAGTCATAAAACTCCGCGCAGTGTAATGTTGGAAGCTGGGACGATATGGAAAGACTGGCTGGTGTATATTTTTAGGAGAGGCAAGACTATAACCCCCTCCCCCACTGATCTGGGGGGGGGGGGAGGATATTCGAGGGTTGTCTGCAAAGTAAGTTTCGATCGGTCGCGAAACGGAAACCACTGGGAAAATCCGGTAAAGTTTCGCACAGATATATTGGGCAGTGCCTCTAATATGCCCGTCGATCGTGTCGCGTCGCTCTTTTCAGTTTTGAGTGAACAGTGAGCACGTAAAGATGCATAGGGAATAGTGTCTCTGGCATAGTAAAAAGGCGTGGTTAGAGATGTCGCCTGTTGTATGCAGCCCACATAACACAACTGTCGAGCAGTTCCTTCTTCATGCCAATTCTCGGCCGCACACTGCAGGGGATATGAAGACGCTCCTACAGCGTTCCCGATGAGAAGTGTTTAATCACTCAGAATACAGTCCGTAATTGGCTCCTCCTGAGTCTCATCTCTGCTCTCAAGAACCGCTGGCTGTGAAGACAAAATTTATCCACAGACAACGAGCTGCAGACCGGCGCCGATAACTGGCCGAAAGCACAGGCGGCTGCTTTCTGTGACGAGGATATTGGAAAGTTGATACAGCACTACGACAAAACTCGAAGTTGGAGGGGCGACTATGTAGAGAAGTAGGTGGAAGGCGTACCTAACTGTTGCAAATAAAATGTTTCTGGTTTTCACTGTGGTTTCTATTTCACTACCGATCGGAACTTATTTTCTGGACAACCTTCGTATCATAAAGCATGAAATACGTACTACAGAAGTGCATCAAACATCTCTAAGAGGAGCAGAGGGATATTTTCATGAAGGGGAGAAACTTTCGACTTTTTTTTTAATAGCTGTGGTCTGCCACTGACATCTTTCCACTCTCATGCAAACCTATTGAAAACATTTTCGTACGTTGCACACTTTCTAAATCAGTAGTTAAGGCTGTTTCCGAAATATCGAGATCATTCCTCAGTCTTGTGTTTACCGAACGGATACTGCTCATTCAGCTAGACGACTTTTCAACGGTAAATCTCGTGAGCGTGTAGATGCACTATGATTCCAGTGTAAGAAGCAACACCTCGTCGAACAGAGGCCTGCTGGAGTTTCGTGAATTTACAATACGTATGACTGAACGTGAAGCAATGTGTCGTGCTAGAAGGAAAGACGTTCTAGTAAAGTTTCCAGCAGTGGTCGGTGTGCGCCATCTCCGATCGTCCCGGTGCTGTGGCGGAGTTGCTACTGACATTTACGATTACTGCCGGCCGTCTGCAGTGGTGACATGACACACGACTTCCAGCGACTTCGGCTGTCGGCTGGGCTGTAAAGTAAGTTCTGTGGGCATGCATGATGGGGTGACGTGCACTGCCTCCTGGTCTTGACCTTAGTTACTTAGCAGTGGTAAGCCACGGAACGTTGACATCCAGAGGTTTCCCTTGTACCAACCAGCGCCTGTGGCCATCGCTAAAAAATTTGCTCATCTATCGCACGAATGTAGTAAATACATAAATTTAACGTATGTTTTTATAGTGCAATGTGCTTGTCAAGCGTACCACGCAAGACAAGATCTTATGTGTTGTACAATAACAACAAAATCTGACATAAACTTATGTCATTTTACCGACAGAGGGTGGAGAAAAATATGGCAATTCCAAAAACGCAACACTTTACGATGCCTAATACGAGGCAGTAAAACTGCTCTCATTCAAAACAGCTTCCAGACATCTCGGAATGGATAAATACAGCGCCGGTATCGCTTTAAAGGGACTCTTATTGAGCCGTGTGGCTCGATCAGCGATATTCCCGCCGCCGGTATGGGTCACTTTCCGGCGGTGTGCGCAGAGCGCGCGCTGGCGCCACCTACCGGGCCGATCGGGAGCGAGAGGAAAAACTGAGGAGAAGGGAGTGATTTTGCTTAGGGTCGCCGAGCAGTAACGGCGTTTTGGGAACTGTGGCGGACAGCTAAAGTCTGGTGTCAGCCAGCAAGCAGGGCACGTCCAGAAGAGGCTGTTTACCCGAGTGACGGCGCCGTGGCAAATATCGCCGGCGTGGAAAGAGACGCTACTGGAAAGCCGTTGGTGTTGTTTTCCGCTTGCTTCATGTCTCCTGGCATCGGGATTTGCGGCGGCTGGGTTCGTCGAACAAGCAAGAGGGTAAGGGCCTTGCGTGTCCTGTAAATTGTGGTCGGAATCCACTACTGGGCTCTGTGCGGTTGGCTGTATTTTCTTGGGCGGCCGTCGCTACTCCTACTGACTCTGGCCTACAATGTTTTGATTTTAATTGGTTTAATACGTAATGTTTTAAGGTGTTTGTGGTGGGATCATAAAATAGTTTGCTGGTCCTTGTTTAAGTACCGCCTGGTTATGGTATTTATATCACACGACGGAGTGAAGAGGGCCAGTCGAGATATATATATATATATATATATATATATATATATATATATATATATATATATAGGGTGTTACAAAAAGGTACGACCAAACTTTCAGGAAACATTCCTCACACACAAATAAAGAAAAGATGTTATGTGGACATGTGTCCGGAAACGCTTAATTTCCATGTTAGAGCTCATTTTAGTTTCGTCAGTATGTACTGTAATTCCTCGATTTACCGCCATTTGGCTCAATTGAAGGAAGGTAATGTTGACTTCGGTGCTTGTGTTGACATGCGACTCATTGCTCTACAGTACTAGCAACAAGCACATCAGTACGTAGCATCAACAGGTTAGTGTTCGTCACTAACGTGGTTTTGCAGTCAGTGCAATGTTTACAAATGCCGAGTTGGCAGATGCCCATTTGATGTATGGATTAGCACGGAGCAATAGCAGTGGCGCGGTACGTTTGTATCGAGACAGATTTCCAGAACGAAGGTGTCCCGACAGGAAGACGTTCGAAGCAATTGATCGGCGTCTTAGGGAGCACGGAACATTCCAGCCTATGACTCGCGACTGGGGAAGACCTAGAACGACGAGGACACCTGCAATGGATGAGGCAATTCTTCGTGCAGTGGACGATAACCCTAATGTCAGCGTCAGAGAAGTTGCTGCTGTACAATGTAACGTTGACCAAGTCACTGTATGGAGAGTGCTACGGGAGAACCAGTTGTTTCCGTACCATGTACAGCGTGTGCAGGCACTATCAGCAGCTAATTGGCCTCCACGGGTACACTTCTGCGAATGGTTCGTCCAACAATGTGTCAGTCCTCATTTCAGTGCAAATGTTCTCTTTACGGATGAGACTTCATTCCAACGTGATCAAATTGTAAATTTTCACAATCAACATGTGTGGGCTGACGAGAATCCGCACGCAATTGTACAATCACGTCATCAACACAGGTTTTCTGTGAACGTTTGGGCAGGCATTGTTGGTGATGTCTTGATTGGGCCCCATGATCTTCCACCTACGCTCAATGGAGCACGTTATCATGATTTCATACGGGATACTCTACCTGTGCTGCTAGAAAATGTGCCTTTACAAGTACGGCACAACATGTGGTTCATGCACGATGGAGCTCCTGCACATTTCAGTCGAAGTGTTCGTACGCTTCTCAACAACAGATTCGGGGACCGATGGATTGGTAGAGGTGGACCAATTCCATGGCCTCCACGCTCTCCTGACCTCAACCCTCCTGACTTTCATTTATGGGGGCACTTGAAAGCTCTTGTCTACGCAACCCCGGTACCAAATGTAGAGACTCTTCGTTCTCGTATTGTGGACGGCTGTGATACAATACGCCATTCTCCAGGGCTGCAGCGCATCAGGGATTCCATGCGACGGAGAGTGGATGCATGTATCCTAGCTAACGGAGGACATTTTGAACATTTCCTGTAACAAAGTGTTTGAAGTCACGCTGGTACGTTCTGTTGCTGTGTGTTTCCATTCCATGATTAATGTGATTTGAAGAGAAGTAATAAAATGAGCTCTAACATGGAAAGTGAGCGTTTCCGGACACATGTCCACATAACATATTTTCTTTCCTTGTGTGTGAGGAATGTTTCCTGAAAGTTTGGCCGTACCTTTTTGTAACACCATATATATATATATATATATATATATATATATATATATATATATATATATATATATATCTGATTTGTAGTAACATTACTGTTACGATTCTGTTTGAACTAATAGCGTGTCTGAGAGACACGTGTATAAGTTTGAAATCAGTGGTTCCTAATTTCTTACCGGTTATTGAGAGGCCAGTTGTTATTGTGTGTTTAATAGCATGAAACGGATTCTATAGATACTGGTACTAGAATTCCTTCAATGACAGTAGATCGATATTCTAATTAATTTCATGTATTAATTTTACTGATGTGTTGTAATGAGTTATTTTGTTTCTAGTTATTTAGGGCAGATATCAATCTGTTTTTGGTTACCCAATTTTTTCTGGGATTTTCTCGTGCCCATTCGTGACCGTTGCTGCTCCCTTCTGCGGGTCCATGTCGAGCCTGTATTGGAAACATCTGAACGGGCGGGCGTCCGGTTTCTGAGCGTAGTTCTTGAATCTCACGAGCTTGTTTGCTCACATGAAATTTTATATGTTATGTGTTAAATTAACTGAATTATTTTGGTAATAACAATCACTGTCGCAATGAAAGAGTACATTAGTTATAAAATTTAACTCATTTCAGTAAATGTGTAATAGGCCATAAGCACCGCGCTTTTGTGAATGTTTAAAATTGAACTAATTTATTTTCACCTGAATGGTAAATTTTAAAGATGTGTGGTAGCTGTAAACATGTGATGGTTTTATTTGTCAATTTCTCCTGTTTAAAGGCACCAAATAAAATGTTAGGTGCGACTGTCGATAGTGATTGCCTGATCTGTTACATTGGCCCAGTCCTACCACCCTACAGCCTATTGTGCTGAGTTTGTGTCGTTGTGTAAAAGGTGTAATTACATGTTGTCTCGACAAATCACTTATACCATTCTTCCTGCAAAATAGTAGGAAATTCGGGTAATGATGGAGGAGGTGGATACCTATCACGTACCCTTCTCTCCAAAGTAGACCAGACAGGCTCAATAATGTTGAGACCTGGTGACTGCGGCGGCCGGGGGAAATGCGACTCTACATCCTGGTGCTCACGAAAACAGTCTTGGACGACGCGAGAAGTGTGAACGTGGGCCCAGCCGTCTTGGCACACAGCTTCACCGTTGGAGAACAAATATGGTACCGTGGGATGGATCTAATCAACCAAAATTGCCACATAATCCTTGGCAGTAATGCGACCTTGTTGAGTAACCATGGGGCCCACGAAAGATCATGATACGGCTGCCCAAATCATCACCGAACCTACGGCGTGTTTCACTGACGTAATCTCGGCCAAAATTTGGAAACTGTGTGAAACAAGGTTCATCTGACCAAATGGCTTTCTTCCATTGCTCCACAGTCCAGGTTTCATGACTATGGCACACACTTTCGTCTGTGTTGTGATGTTTTTCTGCTTTCTCTGCATGCAGTTTGAATCTTCACCTCTCCAAAGACCAAACACGTCGGTTGCCTTGGCTACGGAAGCACTCACAACACGAGCACCAAAAATTCGCCCACGTTCGAATTCACTTAACTCCGACGTAATGCACTCGCAACTACACAGAACACTGTTCTGACCATGACTGACATTTGCAATGTGTTGAGTACATTGCACAGGAACATTCAGTGGTTAAATACAACAACGCTGCCTGGAGGCTTCGGTAACATCTGCATTTACGTTCAAGTATGCATTCAGCACTGTGTATCTATGGTTTTGTGCAACCCCTGTACATATTACAGTAATATGGCAAGCAAACGGTGGTTATCGCATTTCCAAATGGGCGCATGTCATTGGAGCGATATACGTAGTACAGTCATTACGTCGTGAGACTGGGCGTATAGCAGCAGTGTGGTGCACTAGAGTACATAGGTGGCACCATGGTGCAATACATTATGTGTCGCTTGTCCCAGCAGGAAACAGCTGAGTGCATGCACCGTAACTAGAATTACGACCTTATTTGTGACGGTGATTTGACAGTTGGCGTCGGAGCTCGAATATATCGCATTTAGAATAACAGACAAGTTCTACCAGAAATTAGGCAAAACCGGTAGCAAAACGATTAAAATGCTGCAACAAATTTACGGTAACGACACACTGAGTCGCGGAGTTGTATTTAGGTGGGACCGACGTTTTTCTCAAGGGAGAGACGTTTTGAGGGATGATGTTGACACTGGTGGGCCGCATAAGGTTCGAATTGCAGGCAGAATTGAAGAGGTTGCATTGTGTGTGCGTGCCAACCGCTGTAGCCTTCAGCAGTGGTACGTGCTACAGAATTTTGACTGATGACTTGAACATGTTGCGTGTTACCCAGCACAGTATGCGACGCACAGTATGCGGCAGATGACCGCATGACTATTCGTGGGGACCTGATCGGTAGTGAGACGATGATGCAGTGTTTCGCAACCTGATCACAACTAGAGACAAGAGATGGTGTTTCCCATGCCATCTGCAACTGAATCGACGACTCGCCACCTGGGAAACGCCAGTATCACCACGACAGAAAAACTGCGGCAAGACAAGTCACAAGGAAGGTGATGCTAAAACTGTTTTTTGATTCAAGTGGAACTGGAACACTAAGCAAAACCCGGTACAAGGAGATGCTCAGCTGTTTACGCGATTCGGGTCGTTGTTAAGTGTCTTGAGCTTTGGAGAGGGAAGAATTGGCTGCTGCTATGCGACAACACTCCTGATCATCGCTATGTCCTCGTCCAAGAGGAACTTGCAACACAACAGGTCACCGTTTTGCCACACTCTCCGTGCGTATGTGATCTCCCAGCAAGCAATTTTTGTCTTTTTCCCCGTATGAAAGTATTCCTACATGGCCGTAGATTTCATTCAGTCGAAGAGATCATGACTTCCGGAAGAGTAGATGTACTTGACCTTCCTTTACGGACGTTGGCAGACGTCCATAGCTACCAAAGGCGACTATTTTGAGGGAGAGTGTGGATCTTTTTAGGTGTAGGTCGTGGCACATGGTCAATAAAAATAAATAAATAACTAAATTGCACGCGGCGCAGCTTCATGTGAAACATCCAGGTTCTTATCTGTGCCTGCTTTGCAGGATTCAGTCGCTCCATAAGTCCTTTCTCTCGTGGCTGTATCTGAGAATGATTTGCGTTTGCGCTTTCCGCCAACAGATGACGCATCGAATGCTCTAAACCTCAACATTACATTTATATTTCTCCTTATCTCCTTCTCAACTCAATAGGTCTACTTGTGGAAGCACTGGTTACAGTACAAAATACTAAGAACTAATTTTCACTCTTTTAACTCGAAAACATGCCACTTACGTCACGTAAAAGTAATGATTAACGAAGTGTGCGCTTTCGACTTCAGGGTTGCCTCTTTCTAACAAGGGAACCTCCCCATCGTACCCCCCTCTGATTTAGTTATAAGTTGGTACAGTGGATAGGCCTTGAAAAACTGAACACAGATCAATCGAGAAAACAGGAAGAAGTTGTGTGGAACTATGAAAAAATAAGCAAAATATACAAACTGAGTAGTCCATGCGCAAGATAAGCTGCAACAAGGACAATATGAGCTCAAGAGCGCCGTGGTCCCGTGGTTAGCGTGAGCAGCTGTGGAACGAGAGGTCCTTGGTTCAAGTCTTCCCTCGAGTGAAAAAGTTTAAATTTTTATTTTCAGACAGTTATTATCCGTCCGTCCGATGCGACTTAACTGCGCCGTAGTACGGGGACGCTACACCTAAACAAACATCGAAACACACGTCAGTCGACTACAGCGCACGGAAGAGAGAGTATTCCTGCTAACGAGGCTCCCTGGCTGGCAGTTGACTGTTCGCTACTTTGGACGAGAATGCATTAAACACGTGAGATGTATTTCGAGGGCAATATGTTTTCGGTTCCCATTGGAGAGGCACGTACTTTCGTCTACTAATCACACGGTTTTGCGGTGCGGTCGCAAAACACAGACACTAAACTTATTACAGTGAACAGAGACATCAATGAACGAACGGACAGATCATAACTTCGCGAAAATAAAGAAAGTAAACTTTTCAGTCGAGGGAACATTTGAACCAAGGACCTCTTGTCCCGCAGCTGCTCACGCTAACCACGGGACCACGGCGCTCTAGAGCTCACATTATCCTTGTTGTAGCTTATCTTGCGCATGGACTACTCAGTTTGTGTATTTTGCTTATTTTTTTTCATAGTTCCACACAACTTCTTCCTGTTTTCTCGATTGATCTGTGTTCAGATTTTCAAGGCCTATCCACTGTGCCAACTTATAACTAAATCTGAAGGGGGTGCGATGGGGAGGTTCCCTTGTAAGAACGTATCGCTCGAGCCTACGTGCCATAAAACGCTCCTACTGCAGACGGCACTACGCAGTTGAATGTACGGTATTACAGAGACAAAGCAAAGGTGAAGAGATCCTCCAATAGTGGTGTAGTAGATAAAACGTATAGAAATTGTAACATATTGTTAAAGGAAGGCAAAATTTGTAACGATACTTGAGTTAGATCATGCAGATGTTCAGTATTACTGAAGTAGCGAGTTTACCTTCAGTAATGGAAGCTGAATCGACTTGCCTTCTGCCTCCCGAGCCACCTTCGGAAAAATTAAGTGCAATTTCCTCTTTTTTAACAACATACGTGGTCCTTATCGTACTACGGGAGACAGCGACGAGGAAACGGCCATCTTACCATTTCCTCTCTGAAGCCCTATATGTCACGCAACGAACGAAAGGATTAGATAGAGTTTGTCAACTGTTCCCGCTGTTTATGACTCCCTAATCCTAATCTAGTATCCAGAAGTAAGATTTGATGGAGGATATATTACATCTTAATAAAAGGACGATCTATATTCGAATATTTGCAGAATTTTGAATGCACGGACTGAAGCAAAAGTAGCTTTCCACTCTGTAAACACAAAAGAAAGACCTAATTAGGTTACTGAGAATTTCATACATACAGAAGTGAATTACTCAGCACGTTACTATCTCCAAAATATTGAACCTCATGCTATATCTTGAGGTGTAGTATGAGGTCATGGTCACAAGAAAAAGGCTGAAATCATCGAAGAGGTAGAGAAGGGGTAGAGGGGTGTTCCTGACGTTGTTGTCCGATGGTTTGGACCTCCTGGACAGTGTTTCAGCACGATTGAGGATCTCAGCTTTCCATTTTGTGGATTGCGAACAGCAAATCGCCATTTCGAAAATGTGTGTAAGCACTCCACTGCAACACAGATTTCTCCGGCTCCATGAAATTCACCAAAAGCACTTTCTTATGGTTGCAAGAGACGGGTGCCGTTTTTATCGAGGACGTATGTGAATTTTAATGACGACACTTCATGGACTTCTATTTCGACTTTGCACTGTCGTAAGAGACACAAGTTTCAGCAGTATGTAAGGGAGGCTTCTTCCTTCTTTCCCTGATCGGGCCAGAACGCAGGTTCAGATATCGTTCATTATGTTTTTTCAGGTTCTGCTATGTGATATTTATCTTACAACATTTTCGTACGATTAATTTTGGCGCCATCAGTTCCACGCATTGTTGCCCCAGTCTCTAGAAATTCCGTAGCAAGTACAGTAATTGTAAAGCAACGAGCTTCTCTTATCTTTTCATTCGTTTGCTTAAAACCGCATACTTTTACGACGGGTTTGGGTTCTCTCTCGTCATCGGTACAACGTTCTCTATACGTAGGAAACTAACGCATTACTTTCTTTTCAGTCAGTTCGCTATAATTTTCATCAGTATTATGGCCTTTTCCTTTGAGACATGGAGTCACACACCTAATTCACACGAGGAACGATTGATTATTACCTTGATTGTTTTCGCAGACTTTTCAACTCACTATCATACACAACCCAAAAACTGCATGAGAATGCTAACCGCGTTGTGCAGATCTGTGCATCCGAAGAGGTGGAGCATTAGCTGAAAATTTCTAGTAGTCGTGTATCCTTGCCAATCTGTACTTAAGTTTCAGGAGTTCCTAATTTTTTTTTAACATATCGTTTCATTCCTGTCTCTCTCTCTCTCTCTCTCTCTCTCTCTCTCTCTCTCTCTCTCACTCAGTCTCTTTTGTGTTACAGGTTAACAGTGACATTAATCGTGCCATACTGATCGTACTTTCAACACGGTTTTCTGTTGTTGTTGTTGTGGTCTTCAGTCCTGAGACTGGTTTGATGCAGCTCTCCATGCTACTCTATCCTGTGCAAGCTGCTTCATCTCCCAGTAACTACTGCAACCTATATCCTTCTGAATCTGCTTAGTGTATTCATCTCTTGGTCTCCCTCTACGATTTTTACCCTCCATGCTGCCCTCCAATATTAAACTGGCGATCCCTTGATGCCTCAGAATATGTCCTACCAACCAATCCCTTCTACTAGTCAAGTTGTGCCACAAACTTCTCTTCTCCCCAATCCTATTCAATACCTCCTCATTAGTTATGTGATCTACCCATCTAATCTTCAGCATTCTTCTGTAGCACCACATTTCGAAAGCTTCTATTCTCTTCTTGTCCAAACTATTTATCGTCCATGTTTCACTTCCATACATGGCTACACTCCATACAAATACTTTCAGAAACGACTTCCTGACATTTAAATCTATACTCGACGTTAACAAATTTCTCTTCTTCAGAAATGCTTTCCTTCCCATTGCCAGTCTACATTTTATATCCTCTCTACTTCGACCATCATTAGTTATTTTGGTCCCCAAATAGCAAAATTGCTTTACTACTTTAAGTGTCTCATTTTCTAATCTAATTCCCTCAGCATCACCCGACTTAATTCGACTACATTCAATTATCCTCGTTTTACTTTTGTTGATGTTCATCTTATATCCTCCTTTCAAGACACTATCCATTCCGTTCAACTGCTCTTCCAAGTCCTTTGCTGTCTCTGACAGAATTACAATGTCATCTGCGAACCTCAAAGTTTTTATTTCTTCTCCATGGATTTTAATACCTACTCCGAATTTTTCTTTTGTTTCCTACACTGCTTGCTCAATATACAGATTGAATAATATCGGGGAGAGGCTACAAACCTGTCTCACTCCCTCCCCAATCACTGCTTCCCTTTCATGTCCCTCGACTCTTATAACTGCCATCTGGTTTCTGTACAAATTGTAAATAGCCTTTCGCTCCCTGTATTTTACCCCTGCCCCCTTCAGAATTTGAAAGAGCGTATTCCAGTCAACATTGTCAAAAGCTTTCTCTAAGTCCACAAATGCTAGAAACGTAGGTTTGCCTTTCCTTAATCTAGCTTCTAAGATAAGTCGTAGGGTCAATATTGCCTCACGTGTTCCTATATTTCTACGGAATCCAAACTGATCTTCCCCGAGGTCGGCTTCTACTAGTTTTTCCATTCGTCTGTAAAGAATTCGTGTTAGTATTTTGCAGCCGTGACTTACTAAACTGATAGTTCGGTAATTTTCACATCTGTCAACACCTGCTTTCTTTGGGATTGGAATTATTATATTCTTCTGAGTCTGAGGGTATTTCACCTGTCTCATATATCTTGCTCACCAGATGGTAGAGTTTTATTAGGACTGGCTCTCCCAAGGCTGTCAGTAGTTCTAATGGAATGTTGTCAACTCCCGGGGCCTTGTTTCGACTCAGGTCTCTCAGTGCTCTGTCAAACTCTTCACGCAGTATCGTATCTCCCATTTCATCTTCATCTACATCCTCTTCCATTTCCATAATATTGTCCTCAAGTACATCACCCTTGTATAGACCCTCTATATACTCCTTCCACCTTTCTGCTTTCCCTTCTTTGCTTAGAACTGGGTTTCCATCTGAGCTCTTGATATTCATACAAGTGGTTCTGTTTTCTCCAAAGGTCTCTTTAATTTTCCTGTAGGCAGTATCTATCTTACCCCTGGTGAGACAAGCCTCTACATCCCTACATTTGTCCTCTAGCCATCCCTGCTTAGCCATTTTGCACTTCCTGCCGATCTCATTTTTGAGACGGTTGTATTCCTTCTTGCCTGCTTCATTTAATGCATTTTTATATTTTCTCCTTTGATCAATTAAGTTCAATATTTCTTCTGTTACCCAATGATTTCCACTAGTCCTCGTCTTTTTACGTACTTTATCCTCTGCTGCCTTCACTACTTCATCCCTCAAAGCTACCCATTCTTCTTCTACTGTATTTCTTTCCCCCATTCCTGTCAATTGTTCCCTTATGCTCTCCTTGAAACTCTGTACAACCTCTGGTTCTTTCAGTTCATCCAGCTCCCATCTCCTTAAATTCCCACCTTTTTGTAGTTTCTTCAGTTTTAATCTACAGTTCATAACCAATATATTGTGGTCAGAGTCCACATCTGCCCCTGGAAACGTCTTACAATTTAAAACCTGGTTCCTAAATCTTTGTCTTACTATTATATAATCTATCTGAAACCTGTCAGTATCTCCAGGCTTCTTCCATGTATACAACCTTCTTTTATGATTCTTGAACCAACTGTTAGCTATCATTAAGTTGTGTCCTGTGCAAAATTCTACCAGACGGCTTCCTCTTTCATTTCTTCCCCCCAATCCATATTCACCTACTACGTTTCCTTCTCTTCCTTTTCCTACTACCGAATTCCAGTCACCCATGACTATTAAATTTTCGTCTCCCTTCACTATCTGAATAATTTCTTTTATTTCATCATACATTTCTTCAATTTCTTCGTCATCTGCAGAGGTAGTTGGCATATAAATTTGTAATATTGTGGTAGGCGTGGGATTCGTGTCTATCTTGGCCACAATAATGCGTTCACTATGCTGTTTGTAGTAGCTTACCCGCACTCCTATTTTTTTATTCATTTTTAAACCTACTCCTGCATTCCCCCGTTTTGATTTTGTATTTATAACCGTGTATTCGCCTGACCAAAAGTCTTGTTCCTCCTGCCACCGAACTTCACTAATTCCCACTATATCTAACTTCAACCTATCCATTTCCCATTTTAAATTTTCTAACCTACCTGCCCGATTAAGGGATCTGACATTCCACGCTCCGATCCGTAGAACGCCAGTTTTCTTTCTCCTGATAACGACGTCCTCCTGAGTAGTCCCCGCCCGGAGATCCGAATGGGGGACTATTTTACCTCCGGAATATTTTACCCAAGAGGACGCCATCATCATTTAACCATACAGTAAAGCTGCATGCCCTCGGGAAAAATTACGGCTGTAGTTTCCCCTTGCTTTCAGCCGTTCGCAGTACCAGCACAGCAAGGCCGTTTTGGTTAGTGTTACAAGGCCAGATCAGTCAATCATCCAGACTGTTGCCCCTGCAACTACTGAAAAGGCTGCTGCCCCTCTTCAGGAACCACACGTTTGTCTGGCCTCTCAACAGATACCCCTCCGTTGTGGTTGCACCTACGGTACGGCTATCTGTATCGCTGAGGCACGCAAGCCTCCCCACCAACGGCAAGGTCCATGGTTCATGGGGGGAGGGTGGGGGGGGGGGACGGTTTTCTATGGTTTAAAAAACTGTGTATCAGTAGTTGTTTGGGTCATAATATTTAGCTTTCTTGTGCCAAAACATTTTCAGCCGTGTCACGTTGTATAATTATCGTGGTTACTGTGCACTAACGTTAAAATACATCGATATTTTTGCGTTGGTGCATGTGGCTCACGGGTTGTTTGCGTTTCTGTCAGATCTCTACGTTTGTTCCGTTTTATGCACAGACTGTTACATACATGAGGGCCCTTCTCTCTTCACCTGTCTCATTTCCGTGGCCTTCTACATTTAACACAACAATGGCAAGTGTTTGAGATGATATTTGGTTACGAGCCAGGTGTTTACCTTGCGTAATGTCAATCAACACTGAGAAGCAATCCAACTTGTAGGATAGTGTTAATACGTCGTTCCACATGCAGCGAAGAAGCTTTCGGGCATTCTCAGTATCTAAAGTTGTAAGCAGTCCCAAATTTGGACTTAAAAGTCAGTGCGCTGATCCGGCAGTAGAAAACGTCCTACAATGTAAACACATTACACAGGAAAGATACGTCTCTTATTTCCAGAATGTCAAGCTGTAGCTCGTCGGAGTGGTTCCCACGTCACGTCACATGTTAACTCTCGTCTGTATTGCAAGATACAGCTACTGGCAAATATGTATTAACATCTATACCCGGATAAGCGGTTTACCTGCTTTACTAAGCAGCCGAAAGTGCAACGTGGTGACTGTAAACTACGTAAATCAAATCCCTGATTCTAGTAATTTTTTTTTCATCGAGAGACAATGGCGCTATTATCAGATATGTCAGCGCAGAAGCGACAATTACATGAATTTTATCATTACGTCATCCAAGTACTCTAAATTCTAACACTTTGCTTCATATGTGCGGCCAAATAGACAAATAATGTACTTGCTTCAGAGAGACATACAGTTTTGCCTCACGTTCAGAATATTTGCTCCCTCTTGAGTGGTGTCATAATAGGTTGTTCATCGGCATGCATGCGACAACATGCTTACCAGTACGTTCTGAAACGCCGCGCATGAAAACGGGAGTTTCCAGTTCTCTTATCTCGGGTTCTATTGATGATAAGAAGGTAGGGTCATGTGTTTTGGATATCCCTGGGGCCAGGGACCATTTGTATACTCAGCAGAAGGGTAGCCAGTGTCACAACCCTACAGTACAGCATCAAAATATGAAAATCGCATACTTCGTTCTGCTTACACAATTGGAGCAAATCGTTTTTTTTTTTATGGAGGCACCATTAGTTTATGGGCGGTTCCTCCGAAAAACCCACAAAAATGGCTTTTTTGCTATATTTTAGCCGTCTCCAGCTGACCGAAACACAGCCGTGGATTCCAAGACGGCCACGTAGAGCAAGTGGCAGTAATTTTTACGATGTATTCCTAAGATCCCGCTGTCAAACGATCTTGAAAATTTTGTTCATATATTCAAAATATGAAAATTACATACTTCGTTCTGCTTAGGCAAATGGAGCAAATATTTCTTTTTATGGAGGCACCATTAGTTTATGGACGGCTCCTCCGAAAAAAAACCAAAAATGACTTTTTTGCTATATTTTCGCCATCTGCAGGGGAACGAAACGCAGCCGAGGATTCCAAGGCGGCTATGCAGATCAAATGGCAGCAATTTTCACAATGTATTCCTAAGATCCCGCTGTCGAATGATCATGAAAATTTTGTTTATATCTTTACCCGCTACCGAGATACAGAGGTTGAAAGTTACGCTACTTGTACACGTAAAATCCGATGTGAGGCGAAAACGTAGTTTCTATCGTGACGCAGCATGCAGAAATATGCGGTTCCCGTTATCGTCTGGGAACCCCATGTTGTAGCACTGAAGCACATCCAAAAAATTTTTGCACGTAAAATGTGGTCTGAGGTGAAACATAAATTTTGCGTTATTGCAGTTTCACATAAGTAAAGTATCTAAATTTTACTGACCAGAACATTTCTTTTCATAAGAGTTATTGCCCTGCTGCAGCAGGAAAAAGAATGGATCCAGTGGGAAAATGTGAATGTGTCCCTCTTCATTTAAAAGACTCTGAGTGAAAGGTGGAGTACGAGCTGCCTCATTCTACCTTCCTCAGCACATTAAAAAATTTTACAGTGGAGTGGAACATAGTTGACAGCGACAGAATAGTGCTAGGAGAAGAATTAAGGAGACAGTGCCGAGGAAGGGGAGAAATAAAGAGAAAGAGAAAATAAAAGTGAGTGAGAGCCAGTGACAATGAGAAACAGAGTGTATGACAATGGCATGGACGAAGAGAGAGGTAATGACAGTCATAAGAGACAGCAGCAGTGGGAAAGAAGAAATGAGATATTAGCAGGAAGAGAGAGCAAGAGGGAGGCGGTGACGGTGACTGGAGATTGTAGTAGTAGGACAGAACGAAGAGGACTGTGACTGTGACACAGGAGGCAATAACAAGGGGGGACAAAGCGATAACGACAATGAGTTGGGCTGAATGAGTGAGTGAGGCAGGGCAACTGGGAGGGGATCGGTATGATGGAGTTATGGGTGTGAGTGAGTTAAAGTTGTAACAGCATGTGGGAGTTTGAGGTGAGTTGCACGTTAAAAAAATCGCGAATATGTTCGCATGCCAAAATTTTTGGAAAGTTTTTTTGAAGGTGCTGAGGAAGATAGAATGAGTCAGCTGATACCCCACTTTTCAGTCAGTATTTAGAATAAACAGGAACACATTCGCATTTTTTTGTGCTCCAATAGGAGCATTTTTCCGCTGATCACTCCTGAATGGAAGTTCCACAGTTGTGAATTGGCTGAAGCCGGTAGAAGTTGATCGACTTTGTCTCACGAATGTTTTGCGTCCGACCGCTGTCAACATTGGCGATCTAACAACACAGTCGCAGTGTGTACTGTAGCCGTTACTAAGTGATTGTGGCGCGGCGTGCTCAGCCAGCAAGCACAATTGTAGTGCCAGAACCGTGTGTTGGAAGAGCAGCCTACATACAGAAAGAAGAACGTATCGACGAACATCAAATTGCGGCATTGTGTGCCGACATTCACAAATACTGCGTTATACGCAACGGAGATGATCGCGTTGGGTAAGAGGATCGGTTGTCTGTTTGAAAAATGGAACGAATACTTTCAAGAGTTTCGAAAACCAATTTATTTGCCAAGATCGCTATGTAAACACAATTACTGGATTACCAGTTTGCGCATTGTGTCTAGGTAACCTCCTATCCATTAAACCGGGAAGTGGTAGCTACATCATACAATCCTTAGACGACTTAGTCACACGAAGACAAATAGTATGTATGTGCCTCGACTCTTTTACGCATATTTTATGCTCCTCAGGTAACAGTGTGGTGTAAGCATTGTATAATGTAGCTACCACTGCCCTATTTTGTGTATCTAGGGATGGCAGCACAAATTACCAAAACTAGTAATCCAGTAATTGTGTTTATTTAGCGATATTAGTAAATAAATTAGTTTGCAAATGAAGAGTACAATACAAAATTATGCATCGCCTCCTGCACTGACTGATCACGTCAGGTAACCAAGCTATAAAATTCTTAAAGAAAGTCGTTTTCCGTGTAAGTTGCACTTTTATTTTGAAATAAAACTTTTTTTTCATTTAGCAGCTAGCTAGTTTCGCCTCCTTGGACGTTATCAAGTTATATCTCAGTAAAAATTGATTACGGAATGAATGGACGACAGCAGGTTGACAAAAATGATGTGGAACGTAGCGTGCTTAACAGGAAGCAACGGGTGAAAACTGTCGGGCAGATTGGAAAGGGACTGGAACAAGTGAGAAAAATCGAAGACAGCTCTGCAGAGGAAAGCAGTGCGAGATAGTACGTGGACTATAAGTTTCCTATAATTTACGTCTATGGTCACAAACTTTTTGTTAACTGATTACCGGTTTCGGCCTATAATGACCATCATCAGATCAGTTTTGTAAAAACAAAATCCTAATGTACTGCAGTACATTACACTGCAGCCATAGTGGCTTCGTCAAATGTTAAATGCAAAACCAGCACCAGCATCGTCAAATATATATAAATAACATCATATGCACGAGTCATGTTGTCAGTAGCACTACTGATCATAGACGTAAATTATAGGAAACTTACTGTATATACGGGTCACTGTTTTATTCGCGACAGTCTCGCAGCTTGTCTGAGTATGTGGACTGATAGTAGGATTAAAATAAAGACCACTGGAACAGAGGGAACAAAAGAGAAACAGGGGAGCGAGAGAATATGAGCCTAGAAGAGTCACTTAACATGTCACTCGTGACTTGAGAACACGGTTTTGAGGTCAGTAATAGGGAACACTCCAGTCGCGGGGCAGGTAACGCGAGTCGCTCTGACAGCTGACACTGAGCACAGCAGGGAGCAGTGGAGGTAGCCCACCTGTAGCTGCCGCTGGCGTAGCTGCAGCTGCTGCTGCTGGAGCTGCTCCGGGAAGAGGCTGGTGCGGAAGAAGGGCGACGACGGCTGCTGCGGCTGCGGCTGCACGCCGGCCAGCGTGCCGATCGCCAGCAGCACTCGGAGATTCACCAACATCGCGGGCCAAGTCTGGTCGCCTTCTGGTCCGCCGCCGGCCGCCGGCTGGCTGCGGCCGCCCACGCCAGCAGGACCAGACGGCTCCACAGCCGCCAGCGCCGCCACTTAGCCAACAGCCGCCAAGGCCGCGACACCTGGCCGCGTCACGGCAGGCGCGCCATCCTGGATACCACGCGGGCGCTGGCGGCCAGCCGCTCACTGTACCGTCTTCGTCTGCATCTGCACTGCCACACGAGAAAATGACAACTGCAAGCTGTGCTGAACACGGTCAACGGTGATACACGCGTTACACTGCGGTGACAAAAGTCGCGCACGCACTGTATAGAAGGGAAATGCGTTGACAGAACTGTCATTTGTATTTAGGTAATTCATGTGAAAAGGTTTCCTACGTCATTATCGCCACATGACGGGATAAATAAGAGCCTACGGAATATCAGACCAGCTGTGTGACTGGATTAAAGAATTTTTAGCAAACAGAACACATCATGTTGTTCTCAAAGCAGAGACGTCTACAGACGTTAAAGTAACCTCTGGCGTGCCACAGGGGAGTGTTATGGTCCTGCTTTTCAACCTAGTAGATAGTGTCGGAAGTTCCATGCGGCTTTTCGCGGATGATGGTCTAGTATACAGAGAAGTTGCAACATTAGAAAATTGCAGCGAAATGCAGGAAGATCTGCAGCGGATAGGCACTTGGTGCAGGGAGTGGCAACTGACCCTTAACATAGACAAATATAATGTATTGCGAATACACAGAAAGAAGGATCCTTTATTGTATGATTATATGATAGCAGAATAAACACAGGGAGTATGCGTACGGAACGATTTGAAGTGGAATGATAATATAAAATTAATTGTTGGTAAGGCGGGTGCCAGGTTGAGATTCATTGGGAGAGACCTTAGAAAATGTAGTCCATCAACAAAGGAGGTGGCTTACAAAACACTCGTTAGACCTATACTTGAGTATTGCTCATCAGTGTGGGATCCGTACCAGGTCGGGTTGACAGAGGAGATAGAGAAGATCCAAAGAACAGTGGCGCGTTTCGTCACAGGGTTATTTGGTAAGCATGATAGCGTTACGAAGATGTTTAGCAAATTCAAGTGGTAGACTCTGCAAGAGAGGCGCTCTGCATCGTGGTGTAGCTTGCTGTCCAGGTTTCGAGAGGGTGCGTTTCTGGATGAGGTATCGAATATATTGCTTCCCCCTACTTATACCTCCCGAGGAGATCACGAATGTAAAATTAGAGAGATTAGAGCGCGCACGGAGGCTTTCCGGCAGTCGTTCTTCCCGCGAACCATACGCGACAGGAACAGGAAAGGGAGGTAATGACAGTGGCACGTTGGTATTCTCCATAGAGTCTTGGCGCTGTGGATTTCGAAATACCGAATTCCATAACGATTTCCGAAGTGGAATGTCCCATGCGTCTAACTCCAACTGCCATTCCGCATTGGAGGTCTGTTAGTTCCCGTGGTGCGGGGACAATCACGCCGGAAACGAATTCACACTAATCATCTACGTACAAGTGACAGCTCCGCCAATGCACTGCCCTTTAAAACCTTGTGTATGCGATACCACTGCCATCTGTATATGTGTATATAGCTATCCCATGAGTTTTGTCACGTCGGTGTATATGGTAAGGGTCCCAGAATCAAGAATTGGCCACACAAGTGTTTCACAAGCCACTGACTTCTTGGATGCATTACATTTCCTTAAGATTCTTCCAAAGAATCTCAGCCTGGCATCTGTTTTTCCTAAGTCGTCATTCAACTTCGGATCGCTCCAGATGGTTACTCCTAGATATTTTACAGTAGATATTGTTTCCATTGACTTGTCCAATAGTGTAATCGAACAGTAGTGGATCTCTTCGCCTATTTAAGCGCAATACGCTACGTCTACTTACCTCCAGCTCATTCGCCAGTACTTGACAGTAAGCCACCGATCCTCTGCAGATCTCGCTGCATTTCGCTCCAGTCGTCTGACACTGCAAACTTCCTGGTAGACAACAGCATTGTCCGCGAATAGCCTGTCGGAGCCTCCGACGTTGTCCATTAGACCGATAATATAATGTGTAAATACTATCTGCGCTATAACACTTCTCTGGGATATTTCCGAACTTACCTTTACGTATGCCGGCCAGGGTGGTCGAGCGGTTCTAGGCGCCACATCTGGAACCGCGCGACCGCTACGGTCGCAGGTTCGAATCCTGCCTCAGGCATGGATGTGTGTGATGTCCTTAGGTTAGTTAGGTTTAAGTAGTTCTAAGTTCTAGGGGACTGATGACCTCAGAAGTTAAGTCCCATAGTGCTCAGAGCCATATGAACCATTTTTTGACCTTTACGTATGTTGACTTTGTTCCTTTAAGAACTACGTGTTGTATTTCATCTGGTAGAAAGTCCTAAATCCAATCGCAAACCTGAGCCGGTACTGTCTAAGCCCGTATTTTATTCACTAAACAACAGTGTGGAACTATGAAATTCTTTCCGAAGGTCATGGAAAACCGCGTCAACTTGGGCGCCTATGTGTACGGCCGTATAGATTTTATGGACGAACATCTAGAGCTGTGTTTCGCAAGGTCTTTGGCTGACGAAACTCATAGTTGCCTTTATAAAGGAAGTATTCTGTCTCAAAAAACAAAAAAAAGTCCTAGTGTCTGAGTGTTAAACATGTTCCATAGTTCTACAACGGACTGAAATATGCACCTGTAATTACAATAACCAAGAGTGAAGATGTAGCTGGTATGAAACAGATGTTTGTTAACTATATTGACCACGCTGATATCGAAAATGACAATGAAACACTCGAATTACCTATATTTTCCGAGTTACAGGGGAGTGTATTTAATTATAATTGTATTTTATTAGCTTTCATTTTCAGTCCTTTCCTGCATAGGCTTCGGAATCCCGCCGATGGTAGACAGAATGATGAAGCTTAAGGCAACAATAGCTGTGTATATTTTGTCGCTATTTTAGGCCCGGGCTCGTATCAACAAGGGCAAGGGGAAGAGGAAGGGAAGAGCGGAGCATGCCTCATTTAAGCGTAGTTTCAGACTGTTACAAACTGTGTTCTGTTCGTTTTCTGAAAGAAAACGTGTTTCTGAAGTGTAGTTAGGGCGTTATTGTAATTCCTGGGATTCAGTATGCCTCGCAAATGCGTAAACAGTGCTGACAAGTTTTGCTATGTTTGCGTACAGGCTACATTGAAATTGCAAAGGAGGCCAATAACGCCATATACACTCCTGGAAATTGAAATAAGAACACCGTGAATTCATTGTCCCAGGAAGGGGAAACTTTATTGACACATTCCTGGGGTCAGATACATCACATGATCACACTGACAGAACCACAGGCACATAGACACAGGCAACAGAGCATGCACAATGTCGACACTAGTACAGTGTATATCCACCTTTCGCAGCAATGCAGGCTGCTATTCTCCCATGGAGACGATCGTAGAGATGCTGGATGTAGTCCTGTGGAACGGCTTGCCATGCCATTTCCACCTGGCGCCTCAGTTGGACCAGCGTTCGTGCTGGACGTGCAGACCGCGTGAGACGACGCTTCATCCAGTCCCAAACATGCTCAATGGGGGACAGATCCGGAGATCTTGCTGGCCAGGGTAGTTGACTTACACCTTCTAGAGCACGTTGGGTGGCACGGGATACATGCGGACGTGCATTGTCCTGTTGGAACAGCAAGTTCCCTTGCCGGTCTAGAAATGGTAGAACGATGGGTTCGATGACGGTTTGGATGTACCGTGCACTATTCAGTGTCCCCTCGACGATCACCAGTGGTGTACGGCCAGTGTAGGAGATCGCTCCCCACACCATGATGCCGGGTGTTGGCCCTGTGTGCCTCGGTCGTATGCAGTCCTGATTGTGGCGCTCACCTGCACGGCGCCAAACACGCATACGACCATCATTGGCACCAAGGCAGAAGCGACTCTCATCGCTGAAGACGACACGTCTCCATTCGTCCCTCCATTCACGCCTGTCGCGACACCACTGGAGGCGGGCTGCACGATGTTGGGGCGTGAGCGGAAGACGGCCTAACGGTGTGCGGGACCGTAGCCCAGCTTCATGGAGACGGTTGCGAATGGTCCTCGCCGATACCCCAGGAGTAACAGTGTCCCTAATTTGCTGGGAAGTGGCGGTGCGGTCCCCTACGGCACTGCGTAGGATCCTACGGTCTTGGCGTGCATCCGTGCGTCGCTGCGGTCCGGTCCCAGGTCGACGGGCACGTGCACCTTCCGCCGACCACTGGCGACAACATCGATGTACTGTGGAGACCTCACGCCCCACGTGTTGAGCAATTCGGCGGTACGTCCACCCGGCCTCCCGCATGCCCACTATACGCCCTCGCTCAAAGTCCGTCAACTGCACATACGGTTCACGTCCACGCTGTCGCGGCATGCTACCAGTGTTAAAGACTGCGATGGAGCTCCGTATGCCACGGCAAACTGGCTGACACTGACGGCGGCGGTGCACAAATGCTGCGCAGCTAGCGCCATTCGACGGCCAACACCACGGTTCCTGGTGTGTCCGCTGTGCCGTGCGTGTGATCATGGCTTGTACAGCCCTCTCGCAGTGTCCGGAGCAAGTATGGTGGGTCTGACACTCCGGTGTCAATGTGTTCTTTTTTCCATTTCCAGGAGTGTATTAGAAAGGCGTACCGACTGAACTTTGTTCATAAAATCGAAAACCACGACAAGCCCTGGGTTCCCCCTGTATGCTGCGTGTCTTGTGTCTCGAGTCTTCATTCGTGACTGAATCTAAAAGATTTTCCACGGGCTTTGCTACACCGATGTCTGGCGAGAACCATCAAACCATGTGCATGATTGTTACTTTCGTGAGACAGCTCCATTAACACGTGGCATTTCCAAGAAAAAGAGTCTTCCTAACATGCAGTCGACCATGCGACCAGTCAGTGCCTCACAGTGATGGGCTGCCTGTTTCTGCTCCACTTGATAGTGACAGTGGCGAGGGCGGAAGTGAAACTAGTGCTGCACCATCGCCTTCAAAACCCAGTTCTTCGAAAGATCAAGATTTTATGTGTAACTATCAGTTTACAGAGATACACAAAATAACATAATGTGAACTTAGTTACCTAGTGGGATATCCGGAATTGCCGAAAGGTAAAGCTGGACTGTTGGCATCAAGGCTACAACAAAGAAATTTTCTTGATAAAACGATAAAAGTGACTGTGTTCAATAACCGCCATATGCCATTCCTTCCATGTTTTCTAAAGTGGAAAGAACTTGGTATTTTGTAGTGATGTACAGGGACTAGTAGCAGCTACGGACATTGATTGTAAAAGTGACCAGTGGAGACTGCGCATCGCCTCCTCCAGAGCAAGTCAAGTGCGTGGTACTGCATAATGGCAACGTGTCACCATCGATTCCGATGGGTATGCACCTTACTTGAAAGAAACATTTGATAAGATGAAGCAGTTGTTTTTGCGATTGAACTTCGACAGTTTAAATGGCAGGTTTACGTGGAACTGAAAGTCATAGGCATATTACTTGGGCTATAACACGTCTACACCAAATTCTGTTGCTTCCTGTGGCTCTGGGATAGCCGCGCCAAAAGACTTCATTATAAAAAGAAAGATTGACCTAAGCGTCAGTCACCTGAACCAGGATCTAACAATGTTCTGCACGAACCACTTGTCGAATTCAAGAACTTAGCTCTCCCTGCTCTTCATATAAAATTGGGCGTAATGAAAAACTTCGTTAAGGCCATGGACAAAAATGGAGAAGCATTTTTCTATTTGAAATTTCCACATCTTTTTTATTGGTCCACAATTGTCCGCCACAGTTGGTGATGTAACCGTGAATTTTCGTTCCATAATAGACGTCTTCACATCGAAAAATCCTTTTAAACAGGATCTCCTCCAAATACTGAACGCATGTCAGAATTACCTGCGACGGCCTCCACGACACAATGGAAGCGCAGCATGGTCAGTAGTTTTCACCGTCCCGCGTTGTTGATTCACGCGGACACCTGAGCTCCTGAACAGCATTTTTTACGACTGTTGGTAGTTCACGATGCAGCTCCGTGTTCGCTCTTTTAAGGACGAGGCCACAATAAGACAATGGCTCGTGATCGCAAGTCACGATCGAGGTTCCGAGCATCAGATAACAGCGGCGTGAGTTGTATCGAACCCAGATGTTGCACATCTGTATGACGAGTGGCTCGAAGCTCTGTTAAATTACCACCGGACGCCTAGGATTCTTCACAGGACCTTGACTGCCGCACGAAAAAGGTAACTTTTTTCAGTTCTTGTGAAATTCTCTTTAAGAGAAGTGTTGTAATGAGTTACGAGTTGCGAACTAGAATTTCAGTAGGATTTCATAACTTCCGAGTGGATGTCATAACCACAGGATCTTGTTCATTAGATTGCCAATTGATAAAGTGGTCGGTAATTCTGTGGACGCTGCCTAAAACTTGTAAGCTGCGGTGATTTACCCTTACAAAACTGAAATCTGTAGGTATTCATTATGCTATTACTTTCTAGGAAAAAAACATTAAGGGTTGGTTGAAAACGTGAATAATATCGAAAACTTAGATAAAAGTTTACGTAGCCTCGTTTGTAGGAGTGAAGAGTCACTATTGAACTTGCATTCGTGAAACAGGACTCGTGCAAGTCAAACTGGCACAAAGCAAAAGCTCGTCATGTTATAAATTAATTGGAAGATTCCTGTTTGTTAAATGAAAAATTCTGCTTGTCTATAAGAAATGTGGGGCCGGCCGGTGTGACCGAGCGGACCGAGCGGTTTTAGACGCTTCAGTCTGGAACCGCGCGACCGCTACGGTCGCAGGTTCGAATCCTGCCTCGGGCATGGATGTGTGTGATTTCCTTAGGTTAGTTAGGTTTAAGTAGTTCTAAGTTCTAGGGGACTGATGACCTTAGATGTTAAGTCCAATAGTGCTCAGAGCCATTTGAAACATTTTTTTATAACAAATGTGTCTTCTTGACACCTAAGTGAGAATTAGTTCTAGTATTAACACATAAACAATATAACATCTGTATTTACATCTACATGATTACTTCACAATCCACACTTAAGTACCTGGAAGAAGGTTCATCGAAACACCTTGAAGCTATTTCTCTATCATTCCACTCTCGATGGCGCGCAGGAAAAACTTACACTTAAATCTTTCTGCGCTTGCTCTGATTTCTCTTATTTTATCATGATGCTCGTTTGTTCCTATGGGTGGGCGGTAGCAGAATATTTTCACAATCGGAGGTCGCAACGAAAAACGCCTTTCTTTTAATGACAACCACCCCAGTTCACGTATAATTTTCGTACTACTCTCTTCCCTGTTCCGCGATAGTACAAAAAGATCTGCCCTTGGTTCAAATGGCTCTGAGCACTGTGCGACTTAACTTCTGAGGTCATCAGTCGCCTAGAACTTAGAACTAACTAAACCTAACTAACCTAAGGACATCACTCACATCCATGCCCGAGGCAGGATTCGAACCTGCGACCGTAGCGGTCACGCGGTTCCAGACTGAAGCGCCTTTAACCGCACGGCCACACCTGCCGGTTAGATCTGCCCTTCTTTGAACTTTCTCGATGTCCTCCTTCAGTCTCATCTGATGCAGATCCCACATCGCACAGGAATACTGAGAAGACGGCGAACAAGCATGATGTAAGCAGTCTTTTCAGAAGACCTGTTGCAATTTCTAAGTGGTCTGCCAATAAACCGAAGTGTTTCGCTTACTTTCGCCACAAAATTATCGACATAATTTGACCTATGCATGGGGAGAGTGTGCAGACGTTTATTTTTACTAAAACGTAAGCTAAAACGGTAAATATTTCTTGGAGCAATCGAATTATCTTCTGTAATGTTACCGTAAAATTATAGTGGCTCTGTCCACTTCCATGAATGATAACACAACCCATTAGAACAAGAGACTTCACATACAGCAGGATTAATGTCTTCCTTTTCTCTTCATGTATGTGTAGTCCCACAATGCTGGTATCAAAAATTAGTGTCGCATCAATTTGTAACGTACTGTCACCGCACTCAATTCGTGTGCACAGTGTGTTGCCTTTTGTGACGGGACACTTAGTGGAAGCAAACTAAGCAGAGTTTGCTGCATCGGTCCACATGAATCCAACAATCTCCAGAATGTAGTAAATAGTTTATGAGAATCACAGTACTGCTTAAGAACGAATTAAGGATTGTTCTGTTGTCCAGCTCATTCTACTTTACGCAAGAATACCTTCACCGAAGTAATGTGCAATAAATTGAGTTGCTGTAACGTTGTTTTTGTATAATGTAATTTATGTTGGAATTTTATGTAATAATTTTTTATCGTCGCCGATAGCTCAGTTGCATCGTGCTTAAAATACGTATTTTAAATTGTTTACGTCTCACAGACGGCTGTAGGTGGCACATGTGAAAAATGATTCGTGTAGTACAATAGAAATATTTAGGGCAGTCTTACTGAAATATTAGAAAAGAATGCTGTTGAAAGAAATAAAATTGACCTTGTGCACCTGCTTAGACTTTCCATCAGTGAGGTTGGCATAGAATTTGGGTTTCATGGTCTGCAATATGTGACAGCCTGTAGTGGGCAAATGAAAACCTCTGGTAAGGAAACCAAAATCCATGACAGGTATGGAACAACAACGCTTCGATACGCAATGAAAACAAGTCACTAATATCAAAACGATCCTCTTTGAAACGAGAAAACTATCGCCTTGCCGTGCTCCGCCCAATGGTATTATCGTCGCACACGGAGCAAATGTTTCTGGCTGCCTCCGCTGCTGTCACTCGTCTACTGAACTCAAAGAGACGAATGTGTCGGAAATGTTTCGATTTATCCTCTTGGCTCCCTATTTTTTAGCGTCCACAGCTCCACCCACTATCTACAGATGACAAAATGACTATATGTAAACAGAAATAGCAACGGTGAACTACAAACAAAAAACGACAATCGATAAATAAATCCATAGTAACCACAATAGCAACATGCAAAACAAAAACATTACAAAGTTATGCACCAGCCTAATAACAGCGCTAAATGACGTACGACAACTCGAGATTTCAACTCAGTTTCCAGTAATCTGTTCCTGACGTTTCTTGGCGGATGCGTGTAGCCTCTGCCAGATTTCAGCTGCTGTCACCTGTCTATTCGTGGTGTAGTCCTTCTGGAAGTACCCGTGCATACTCATCAGCCACACTGTTGTCCTTGGTTCTTCTCGTCACCATTCGTTCTGCAGTCAATGCACACACAGTTCTCAGGGCACACTGCGTTGCAACCTCCACCTTATACATTCCGGTAAAAATAGACACACTGTCTACCAATCACGTACTCAAACCATTCATCTGTACGAATGATTTTTCTATACTGAAAATACCAAATATAAATTCACATAAGGATGGCATTTTAATCAACATAGTCTATCAATCAAGCAGCTAGGAGAGTTTTTCTGTTGGAAAGAGCAGACAGACAATTGTCAGCAACACACTTATACAATGAAGTGACATCATTTGGGTCCAGTACGATGGACTTAGAGTAATTATGGGCCAAGTTCAAACAGATTGTAAATCATATGCCGAATAAATGGATTAAGGACGGAAAACACCCTCCACGGTTTAACAACGAAATTCGAAAAATGTTGAGAAAGTACAGGATTTTGCACTTTCGGTTCAAAAAAAAATCGCAAATAACGACAGGCAAAAGTTAACAGAAATTCGTGAGTCTGTGTAAAGATCGATGCGTGAACCTTACAACTACCACCGTCATACCTTAGCACTAATTCTTGCCGAGACCCGAGAAAATTTTGGTACCACGTAAAATCTGTGAGTGATTCTAAGGCTTCTACCCAGTCCCTTGTTGACCAGTCTGGTGTGGTAGTGAAAGACAGAAAAATGCCAGATCTCATTACCCGTAATCCAATTCTTTATGCAGTTTACTCGTCAGACCTTGGCACAATCTTTGGTCCTTCAGTAAAAATTCTAATGTACCCCGATGACATCTGCGTATAAACGTTTTCTCTTAGTCTGCGGATGACGCCAAGGTGATTAGATTGAGAGGTGGACGTACTATACTTGTGGTCGTGCAGAACTTGATTCAGTTTGGCAGGTACCAAGTTCTCGGAGGTTGTCTTTACGCGACGTAGATGGACGATAGCAAGGCTCGAGATACGATTTTGGCCTATAATCATTCCAAAAAGGAGCTCAGTCAAATGGCTTGCACTCTTTGTCGACAGAAGATTGACGTGGGCAAGTTGTGTGCAATATTGGTCGGCTCGGTCGATAGCTCAGTATCCTACGCGTGGTATCCCGTGTACGGTGGGGAGCTGACGTTACAGTCCTACTCACTCTTTACCGTGGCATGAATCACTCTGTACTGATTATGGATGCACGTTATGTGGCAATGCTTCGACATCTCTCGTAAGCAACATCGATACTCTGCAGTACGGTGCAATACGAATCTGTCTTGGGGCGATGAATTCTACACCTGTAAACGTGCTTTTGGTGGAGGCAGGGGAGATGTCCCTTTAATTACGGAGGACTTACTTGCCTCAGAAATTCATCCTTTGCACAGCGGCGCAAATAGTTCATCCTCTTCTTCAAAATCTTAACTAGCTCATTGAGGAAAACGGGTACGTCGACAGGATTCGGCGAAGGTGGGCATCTATAATATTCAAAGTTTCAGGCAACGAAGATATATGATACCCCTTGTCCTAAAACTCCCTGCCTCCTGCCTTTAGCTTGGAACACGAAGTACTTAACCAAGGACCCACAATCTCCTATCAGTCCAGAGGATCGAGTCGAACTTTCACTACTTCTGTTGGCGTTTCCCATCTATTACATCACTGTGGCCTTCATCAGTCAAAAAATCGCCGTGGGGGTGGGGGTAGCCGCGAGGTATTGGGCGCCTTGCCACGTTTCGCACGGCTTTCCACGTCGGAGGTTCGAGTCCTCCCTCGGGCATGGTGTGTGTCTTGTCATTAGCGTAAGCTAGTTTAACTTAGGTACCGATGACCTCAGCAGTTTGCCCCCATAGGAACTTACCACAAATTTCAAAATTTTCAAAATATTCACTGACGGCTTCAAAACAAAAGACGGCACCGGTTTTGCTCACTTTTGCAGGGATCCACTATCTAAGGCTATGTTTAAGCTTCCGACGGAAGCCAGCATCTTCACTGTAGTTCTTGCAATCAAAGATGCCTTTCCGTATGTGGCAAATCAGTTCGACGATATCAGCATTGTTACGGATTCGAGGAGAGCACTGGAAAACCTGAAAAAGCACCAGTGGGTCTCCAAGAGTAACCACCATGTGCTTGATGTAATTAAGTTAGTCCATCAGTGTCAACGTCAACATAAACGTGTCCAGTTTTGTGGATCAAGGGACACTCTGGTATCTCTTGTAACGCGACGGCGGACCACCTGGAGAAACAAAGTGCGCTTGATTGCCAACCTTACTACAGTTGCCTTCCACACACAGATTTTGTTTCTGGCGTGAAGATAACGCCCATCAAGACTGGTCACAGACGTTGGAGGTCTCACAACAGCCCAAAGGAAGACATTATGCCGCAATACAGTCGAGTATTCCTCGAAAATCCAGCGTCTCCCATATCGTGCTATCTAGACGTCATACCACTACTATTACGAACATCCAGCTGGGTCTCGGCTGTTACTCTTAACATCTTCGTAGGATGAAAGTTCAGCAGTCTCGGTACTGCGAAGTCCACCCAACTGAGATTTCAGATCTCAACCAAGTGATACTTGGGTGATCACGCTATAACACACAACGCCGCAAGTTTCTTAAGGCCTTGATCAGAGCAGGGAATCCACAGCCTACATCTTTGACGGCCATCTTCCGGACTACGTCGCTATTGCACGGTTTTTGCAAAAGGCCGATATCCAGTTACAAGTCACACACAAAGGATCCGGTGTGGAAAGTTGTGTTATGTGGACTGTGTTGAGTGTGTGACTGTAGAAAGTGAACCATGAAGTTTACCTAGAATTAATGTAAGTTCTAATGTCCAAGACGTATATTTGATATTCTATACCAAACCTCTGGCTATTCACTTCTCTGGCTAAATGGCTAATGACAAAGGCCAATGTATAAAAATAGCAGCAAAAGTGAAACCAAAGTTCTAAGTTTAAGAGATTGTTCACGAAGGGGAATCGTACAAATATACCGTCGTTTGACCATCGAACAGACTCCCATACGGATGACTTAGTAATAAGCATCTCTGACGTAGAGAAACAACTGAAAGAGCTGAAAGCAAATTGTAGAAAGAGTACTCTACAGCATTGACCCCTTGCTCAGCTTGCATTTATCGCTGATATCTCGCACGGCTTGAAGTCCCAAGCGACTGGGTAAATGCGCAGGTGACTCTTGTATATAAGAAGGGTAAAAGAACGGACCCGCAAAACTACAGATCAATATTCTTAACATCGGTTTGCTACAGAATCCTTGAACACATTCTCAGTTCGAACATAATAAATTTCTTTAAGAGGGAAAAGGTTTTGTTCACGAATCATCAAGGATTTAGAAAGCACTGCTCGTGCGAAACTCAGCTTGCCCATTTCTCGTATGCTGTACTGCGAACTGTGGGTGAAGGGCAACAGGCAGGTTTCATGTCTCTAGATTCCTAAAAAGCATCTGAACGGTGTCTCGGTGCAGACTGTTAAAGAAGGTGTGAGCATATGGAACAGGTTCCCAGGTACGTGAGTGTCTCGAAGACTTCTTAAGTAACAGAAGACAGTACATCATCGATATCATGTGTTTATCAGGAACAACGGTATCGTCAGAGCGTCCCGGAAACTGTGATAGGACCGTTGTTATTCTCTGTATACATAAATGATCTTCCGGACAGGATGGGTAGCAGTTTCTGGCTGTTTGCTGACGATACTGTGGTGTACGGGAGGTGTCGTCGTCGATATGAAAACAAACCCATAATGTTCGAATAAAACATCAGCAATATGCTGCTTGACACAGTCATGTCGATTAAATACTTAGGCGCAACGTTGCAAAGTACATGATATGAAATGGAATGAGCAAGCAAGGGTTGTAGTAGGGAAGGCGAAAGGTCGACTTTGGTTTATTGGGAAAATTCTAGGAAAGTGTGGTTCATCTGTAAAGGAGACCGCCTATAGGACACTAGTGCGACCCACTGTTGAATACTGTTCGTGTTTGGGATTCGCACCAGGTCGGATGAAAAGCAGACATCGAAGCAGTTCAGAGGCCGGCTCCTAGATTTGTTACTAGTTGGTTCCAACAACATGCAAGTATTTCGGAGATATTTCGGGAACTCAAATTGGAGTCTCCGTAGGAAAGGAGACGTTCTTTTCGAGGAGTAACCGGCGATTTACGCTGACCACAAAACGATTCTACTACTGTCAACATGAATTTCGCGTAAGGATAACGAATATAAAAGTAGGGAGATTAGGGTTCGTACGGAGGCATATAGCCACTCGTTTTTTCCTCGCGGAACAGGAAAGGAAGTAACAAGTAGCAGTACAGGATACCCTCCGCCACGCACCACACTGTGGCTTACGGAGTATGTATGTAGACGTATATGTAGATGGTACACAGGTATGAACGTACCGGAGTATCAGTTTGGCAGCGTTCGGTCATGATGTTAATAGTGTACAACTTTCCATTTCCTCCAGGGTACATTCTCAGCCCAGTTAATCATCTCCTGATAAAGTTAGAGCATTAGCCAAATACAGAGGGAACCACCACAAATAACTATTTAATCATCATTACAGAGAAGAGAAGAGAAAATGGATGTAGACATGTACTACAGACTTCGCAGGAGTGCTGAATCTGCAACAGAAGGAAGAGGGGAACCTAGAACCGACAGAACCTCGCATCAGAAATATGCTGCAGCCCTTATCTTCAATAATGATGCAATACATGTCTTCGCCTGACTTTCATCTGCGTCATTCTTCCATATCACATTTTACTTGCACCAGCTCTTCACAGCAGCAATAAATATCATAACTCAGATCAAATTCAATTATAAAAAGGTAGGGTCATATGTTTTCGATAGCCCTTACGCCAGGGACCATACGCAACAGAACGATCAGTGTCGCGATCCTACAGTACAGGGCCAAAGTATGAATATTATACACTTCCTACTGCTTAGGCAAATGGAGTGAATTGGTTGGTTGTTTTTGCATTTGATGTGGTTTACTGTCGGCTTGATGGGACTAATGGAAGCACCATTAGTTCTTGGTCAGTCCTTCGGAAAATCCCACAAAAAGTGCTTTTTGACTATATTTTTACCGCCACCGATGGACCAAAATTCAGCCGAGGATTCTAAGATGACTATGCACAGCAAGTGACTGAAATTTTTGCGATATATTCCTAAGATCCCGATCTCGAAGAACCTTGAAAATTTTCTTGATCTTTTTCGATTTCCAAGATACAGAGGTTCAGAGTTACCCAACCTCTACACACAAAATTCGGTATGAGACAAAAATCTAAATAATAAATAACCACAGCAAATTGCATTTATCTAGAAGTGCCATCTCCTCGCTTTAAAAAACCTTTATCCGTTATCGAGAAACACCCCAAAAACTTGTTTTTTGGGTACCAAAACCGAGCGCGGATTCCGAGACGACTATGCACACTAATGACTGTAATTTTTACGTTGTATTCCTAAGATCCCGTTCTCGAAAAACTTTGAAAATTTTCTTCATTTCTTTATCCTTTTCCGTGAAACATAAATTCAAAGTTACCTTACTTTCACACGTAAAATACGTACGTAAAATTCTATGTGAGGCGAAAATGTAGTTTATAAAGTGACTCAGCATGCGGAAATATGCTGCAAATCTTCTCCGTTATCATCTGGGAACCCCACGTTATAGCACTGAAGTAGATGCAAAAACTTTTTGCGCGTGAATTCTGGTCTGAGTTGTAAAATTAGTTTTGTCTCATTTCACTTTCACTAAAGTAAACTATCTAAATTGAATTGACCTGTACATTTCTGACTTACGTGCCATGTTGCAGCAGGGAAAAGAAGGGAACCAGCGGCAAAGTTCTCCTACTGCAGTACAAAAAATGGGAATATGTTCCTGTTTATTTAAAAGACTCTGAATGAAACATGGGGTACTAGCTGCTTCATTCTATCTTTCTCAACACCTTTAAAAATTTTCCCACAAATTTTGACATGCATATTCGTGCTTTTTTAAACATGCAACTCACCTCACGCTCTCACAAGCTCCCCTAACATAACTCACTCACACCAACTAGTAAATCGATGTAATGCGCTTGTACCCATCCACCAACCGTTCCCCGAAAGTTTTGGCATGCTAGCATATTCGTGCTTTTTTGTGCTGAAGGAGAACAAGACAGGGGCAGTATCAAAGAGACGGGAAAGTAATAAATATTGTATGACAGCAGTTATAGAAAGAGCAAAGGAGACAATGGCAGTATGAGAGAAGGAGAACGACACAGCGGCAGCGTACATAACTGACAGCGACAGATCAGTGCTAGGAAAAGAGAGAACAACACAGTTCAAGGGGGGAAGGAATAAAAAGAAAAAGTGGAAGTGATAATGAGTGACAGAGTATATGACAATTACAGTGAGGAAGAGAGAGAAAGCGAAGAGACAGCAGCAGTAGTAAGGAAGAGATGCATTAGCAGTAAGAGAGATCAAGAAGGTGAGAGGAGACAGTAGTAGCAGGACAGAACGAACGGGACTGTGGCTGTGATACAGGGAACAGCGCCTGAGAGACACAAAGAGATGACAATGAAATGGGGCTGAATGAGTGAGTGAGAAACGACAACTGGAAGTGCATGGGTACGAGCGACTTACAGCGATGGGCTAGTGGGTGTGAGTGAGTTACAATTAGGGGAGCTTGTGGAAGTAAGAGCTGAGTTGCGCGTTAAAAAAAGCAAATGCCATATTTTACGGAAAATTTTCGAAAGGTGCTGTAGAAGATGGAAAGAAACAGCTGGTACTCCATTTTTCAATCAGAGATTTTTAAAGAAACAGGAATATATTGTTATTTTTTGCACTCCGATAGAAGTGTTTTTCTGCTGGTAGGTATTTCCTTATTTTTTGGAGATGTGCTGCACAAGTAAAAGCAACTAGGTTTCACTGCAGACCTTGTTCAGTAAGTGAATGTAGAGAGTGAGTCACGATTGCGTAGTGAGCCGGCAGCTCCGTGGAGCGCGGAGTTAAGAGACCTGCTGCATCCGGGGCCTGCTTCGCTTCCCAGCTGGTGCTCCACATTCTCTCGAGGCCGCGCCGCTTAACCCCGCGGACAAATGGCGGATATCCTTTTCTTTATCTCACCTCAATACTTCATGGATCACCGAACTTGCTAAACAGCATTCCGTTTGCAACAGTGTGTTATTCAACCAAAGAAGCATAGCGATATCCTTTGGGATGTAGGCTCACGACATATGTGCGAATAACGTATTTAAAATCATTTTGAAATTACTAATATTATAGCCCTACGAGCAGCGAGTTGTAAAAGTATCTCGGAAAGTCAATGAAAATACAAAGGCAATATTAGAATAACGATGATACCACATAACACCCTACAAGTAATGTTGTTTGAATACTTTGCTTCACAATACATCGAGAGCGTTTCGCTTTAAGGTATACAACCTGTAAATGAAACTGTCGATGTATAAACACGAAATATAACATGGAATGATGGGTGGAAGAAATGGTAGGGGGTACTGAATACCCAAACCGGCAAGGAACTTATAGAAGTACACCTGCAAAAAGCAGTAGCATGATTCTAGTCTTAAAATAAAAAATTAAAAAAAAATGTTCTGGCTTAGCGACGAATGGTTTAATCTTCTTTTCTCATCTACGACAATTGATAGAGGAAAACATAAAATAATTTTTACTTAAACAACTTTTACTTTATGCAAAGTAAGATTTTGTGTATTCAGCATTTTTTCTTGTAGTTAGCAAAACTGTTCTGGCAACTCCATTTCGAAATTGCAGGTGACCGTGACTTTCGCGTTGTCGGGTGTGGTGTCAGTTTTATTAAGGCTGTGTAGCTACAGCTACTGAGGAACATCGTGTATGCTCGGAAATGAGTGATGTTTCAAGAGGTGCTGGGACGCAGCGAGGTGCCCTCCTTACCACGCTCTGACAGAAAACTGCGGCGAAGGTTGAAATGATGGGCAGCGGCTCTCAAACAGCGCGAGGGCTGGTCTGACGGCACGCCGTCCTTGTGACATGCTACAAGGTTGTAATTATGTAAAACTCGTCTCACAGTTAATTAGCCAGCAGGCATCTTGCTGTCGTTAGGGGCCATATTCAGTAAATGATGAAGCAGCGGAATTCAGTTTTAATCGAGATGGTTTTCGACGTTTCATCTTGCTTTGAACAGCAAAAGGATGCAATCTGCTTTTCACCCGTCCACCCAACATAGTTTCTCTATGTGCAAGTGATACGTTTTACATCAACAGTCAGCTTAAGTGAAGATATTTATTTTGTGAATCTTACAGTTGTGCCTCTTAGTGATATAACACAAAAAGCAGTTTTTCAGTTGCACCATGAGGGAAATAATACTCGTACCAACCGTGTGTTTTTTAACATTCAGCACACTTATATTTATAATCTGCAGGCCATCTTGTGGTGAGTGGTGGAAGGTTCATCGTGTACCACCGTCACTCTACCTTTTCCTGTTCAAGTCGCGAATGGTGGACGGAAAGAACGATTGTTGGGAAGAATATGTTAGTTCCATCCTCTCTAATTTTATCTCCACGGCCTTTTCACGAGATATACGTAGGAAAAATCAACATGACTCTTTTAGGAATGTGTACAGAAGGATTTGTAACAGTAATTTGTAATTTTTTGTGCACGATGTAATTGCTGCATTAAGCGTGTTTCTTAGTACTCTAAACACAAGTTTCCTAGTAGACTGCAATTAGCATGTTTTTTTATTGTTTACCATTTCTCTTCGTTGTTACATTTAGAATCTCCGTCATCACATTTGCGGTAATTTTTCTGCCTCGTCTAGTTTGTTGAGACTGTAAGGTCTTGCGCTTGGGAGCAATATTTTTTTTCTAAAGCAAATCTATATGAGTATCTTACATTGGACGTGGGGACGGTTTGCCTGGAGATCTGTAAGAGTATAACCAACAACCTAAAACATTTGTTAGAACTGTGATCTGACTTGAAATCGTACTGGAACATGGGAAGATTCGGCTGTGGATCTCTGCTGAACTTTCATGAGGTAGAGGATGGGAAGTAGAGTGAATCACTTTTGTCTCTTCCTCTGACGAGCATATTTTGACTATTGAGAAGATTAGTCGCAAAGCCACAAAAATTGAAATGGCTCAAATGGCTCTGAGCACTATGGGACTTAACATCTGAGGTCATCAGCCCCCTAGAACGTAGAACTACTTAAACCTAACTAACCTAAGGACATCACACACATCCATGACCGAGGCAGGATTCGAACATGCGACCGTAGCGGTCGCGCGGTTCCAGACTGAAGCACGTAGAACCGCTCGGCCTGTACTTCAAAAATAGACATCAGAAATGTCTCCGTACGTTACGCCTGGGGAGTATATGTAAAATGACTCATTTTATAACACTATCTCGTTCTAGTCATTCCACAAATTGGACAAGAAAAATTGTAAACTGTCCCCGAAAGGTGGTGAATGCAGGTGCCAGTCTGGATTACGAACATCGTAGATTAATGTACCTAGCTAGAGGCTCGTATGGTGATTCAGAGCGATCATTATGCTCAGTCCAGCTCGACAGTAAGGTTTTGTTTCTAATTTTGTGTCATCCTTATTAGAAATAATGTTTGTGAAATATTGTTCTCTGTATTAAACGTCGTACAGTTCTTTTTATCTTCGTCAAAGCGTAATATATACATCTAAACACCATCTCTACCTTAAAGTCAAATGGCTCTGAGCACTATGGGACTTAACATCTATGGTCATCAGTCCCCTAGAACTTAGAACTACTTAAACCTAACTAACCTACGGACATCACACCTTCAAGTCATTTTAAGGTATGTGGTAAAGGGTAAAATTAGTGTACACTATAATTTCCCTTCATTTCTGCTCCAGTAGATAATTGTGCACGGGAAGGAGTGTTAGTTGGCCTCCACGCGGACCCGAATCTAAGTTTACGTTCATTGCCTTTTTGCAAGATATGTGCAGGAGGCAGCAACTCATTAGTTGGTACTTTTAGGAACGTACACTGTCTGTCTCTGCTTCCGTTGTAAGTAAATCATTCGTCCTTGAATTTTTCAGTTTTTATAAGCTTTGACTTTTATTAATTCGTGAATTATGGGCTGATACTTCTGTCCGCTTCCTGAGATGTTAGAATAGGTTGGAAGAAATGAAATTAAACCAAAGCGGGTCCGAAAGCGCTTGCCGGATTGATGACCAGCCTGGGTGGAATGTTTGAGGTGCTTCACACAGAGGACTCTTATTTCACCATAACGTACAGTTTCACACTATAAAATTCGGTTCTGATGTAAAACTGACGTTTTCTGCTCCAACACAAAATTGCATGAAATCATCCCTCTCTTTTCATCTCAGTATTTGTTTTATTTTTATCAACTTTCAATGTGTGATTCAAGCTTTTGCTTTTGTTTTTCTTTTTAAAAATTGTGAACAATATTCCAAATTAGTACTGAAAGTCAGAAACACCTCTTATTCACGTTGTTACGATAGGTTATTTGATTATTCACGTCAGCCGGCCGTGGTGGCCGAGCGGTTCTAGGCGCTACAGTCTGGAACCGTGCGACTGCTACGGTCGCAGGTTCGAATCCTGCCTCGGGCATGGATGTGTGTGATGTCCTTCGGATAGTTAGGTTTAAGTAGTTCTAAGTTCTAGGGGACTGATGACCTCAGAAGTTAAGTCCCATAGTGCTCAGAGCCATTTGAACCATTATACACGTCAAGCCTGGTATTAGAGAACAGTTCAGTTTGGTTTTGTTTTGTTTTTAAAGCAGCTGAGCAATCGAAGCACTAGGTCAAGATACCTCGATACTGGTAACTAGTTTCACCTAAAATATGACTTTTAAATACTGCTAATTAATTAAAACATCGCTAAAATATGACGATAACTTTCAAAATAATTTGTCTTGAAATATTTGATTTCAGATTTGTACTCTCTTAATGAAATGTAATCATCCATCCCAATCTGCTATTAGTCCATTTCCTACTTCCCCCTCTCTGTCTGCCCACCTCTTTCTGCCTCCTTCTCTCTCCATGTTATGATCCCCACCCCCAATACGAGGTTGGTGGTTCTTACCCCCATGCTATATCTTTCCATATCGCAATCAATATATGTACAAAATTTTTAATTGAAATTGTTTCAGGGCTTTATGATTAACTTTTTACCCGCCGCTTTGCCTGCGTGCGCAGATGACAAATGTATTTCACATATTATTTACAATCTTTCACAGGTATTTGTATACATAGTTCACCTGCATATCTTGCGAATATCGCCCTGCAACTTCATTTTCACGCTATTTGTATCTCCAGAACAATGTGCTGCATATAATTCTGCGGGTACATCCAGTGGTATGTGTGCCTACTATCTGCAAAATGTGTTGCGAGTAGAATTAGAAGTGAAGAAGTAATAAACCCAAACGTCGTGCATAATGCGGCAGTTTTTCACACATCTCAGCATTATGAGGTCATATCTTCTGAACTATGAGTGGTACAATGATATAATTTTGTCAGTAAATTCAGTGGTACATGTTAATACTGTCTGCAAAATGTGTCGCGAATGTAGTTACTAGTAAAAAAGTAATATATTAATACTCATGCTCCGTGCGGCAGTTTTAGTGCACGAACGGCGAAAATGTAGTAGTGACAAAATTTTTCCTTTCATTTTTTTACGCCGATTAACAGTGAGAAAAAGTATCGTAAAGGTTTGAAATTATGTCTAATGTTTGTTGCAAGTCGTTAAATGCTCTCATTCTTAAATACTGGATAAATAAAGTGTAGGTATTCGCGTGTTGTGGACTACACTGCTTTTTCACCCCCAACATCACAGCAATTCTTTCCCACACAGTATGCGATATTGTACTACGTTTGGCTGAGATCAGTCCAGTGGTTAAGGAGGAGGAGATGTGAAACATACACACATACATATTTACGTACATCCATTTCTATAATATGCATGGATTTGTTTTTGTATGTTTCAGCACGTCTATCGTCATCTCAGCTCGATTCGATCAACGCATTATAAACACGATTTGCATGCGAACGGAACCGACAGTCTATAATGGAATGCTTGGTTGACTCCATGGCAATAATGTCACAAGCCACAATTACAAAAGATACTGAGCCTAGTATCGAAAGAATATCGATAGTGATGGGCAGTAGTGATTGAGTCCACAGCAAGTCAGATTGGTTCGGGTGACACTGTGTTTGTATTTTGAGTAATAATTTTTTAGCAATACTGATGGCAGCCATATTGCAGCGGTTAAGACATATGTTTTTGTTAGTGCTGGAAATTAATATTGAACAAATATTCCGTAAAGTTTTTGTTTTTTATAAAAGCCTGAAAACAAATGAAGTTGTGGACTTGTAATTCTGGACGAAACCACTTCAAGTAAAATAAGTATATCAAGGAGAGTTATGGATTTAGGTAGTTACTAGTAGGAGCTCAATTAAACGCCAGAATGTGAACATAGATAAATCAGAACAGCATCACATCGAACCGAGTTATTGAGATTGACATACTGATAGGTTTCACGACATTCCGTCATTCAGTTTGTGCAAAGAGTCATTATCTAACAGCCCTATGATGGAAATGAAAGGAACCTTCCATTCTGCTAACAGCGCCTAAACGATGTTTTGTTCTTCCATAACGGAATTGGATATTTAGTCAACTCACTTCTCTCCTATGAACTTCTGATGGAGGTATTAGGAGAAGAATATAAAATAAATAAAATAAATAAAAAATAAATAAAATGTTATTTTAAATATGTTAATTATTCTATCTGTATGATGGTGATTGTGATTGCACTTGTGTTCGACTATCTGGAACGTGGACGTTTGACTATTCGTTATCAGACGCTTGACAATGGCTTTTTCGTAAAGGCAATGTTACTCGTAGTTGACCGTGAAATAAAACTGAATAATCGGACTTCGTAATTAAATCGTTTCCAAAGACTGCTGCGGTAGGTGCGGACTCATAATCTAGATCTCAATATTACAATAATTTGCCAGCCATGCCAATACGTCGTACAGAGGTGATTGTCTACTAAACATAAAAAAGTTACACAGTTAGTTAAATCAGATATATTCAATGAATAAGCCTACAGTTCATAATCCTACTTACTTTTATAAATATAAACTCTTTACAGAATCGAGTGCCTAGTGTGGTTGCAACTCGCAGTATTCTTCTATAACATGAAATATGGCGGTGTGCCAGACAATAAAATAAAATACGTGCTACTCGCACCACTTCTACCAGAGCTCTCTCTTTCTTAATCAAACATAAGAGTAACGTAATTGTGCTTTTGTTTTATCAGCGACACAGCGCTGCAGTTGTGTGCCATAGGCTTTATTTATTTGTCACTGATTATTTATTTAATTAGTATTTCGCGTTTCCGCGGAAACTCACGCTCGGCATGCAAAAATGTGCCTTTATATTGCCCCCTGAATTGCGAGGCGAAAGGACACACCTGCAGGCGAGCAATTCACCTAAAGGCACAAGAAAATCTAAGTTATCTACAACTATTTACATGACTTACATTACACATTATACACATTATATACAAAACTTGAATGACGCGGGTGCGCCGTAAAAGTTCTAATGTTGGCAGATAGAGTGCGCGCATGCGCAGAAGCGTCTGTGTAACTGCGGCACTGCCGTTATATCGTACAGTTAGATCACGCGGCACAGTATTGCAGTTCATATTGTTCGTGTGCGCGCGTTTTTCAGTCGTTGCACAAAGAAAATATTCAATCAAGATTACATATGAAGACTACATTCTATGACAGGTAACTTAGTTTTAAAATTACAATATTTGTTATAACACAATACAACTTAGATTGTTGAATGTTCTTAGTTACATAGTATTGTTTTGAAATACTTCAAAGAAAAATGTCCGTATTTTTCAGGTGCGTTGACCTATACACATCGTGTCGTTATTACAGTTCATATACATCCGCTGCACAATAATTTTTTACAGGTTAGTATCGTCGTGGTAAAGTTTTTTGATCACAGTAACATCGTTGTATAACAACGTGATTAATACATAAGCGTGTCCATTTTATTTTCCATTATAGTCGTAGTGATGCAGTTCGTTGTGACTAAAAGCATTACTTATTACAGATCAGACGTGACCCGTCGAGTAATTGGTCCACGTGCAGTTCGTTTTTTACATTCCGTGGAAGCTTGGTTGCAGAACCTCGGACGGCACATAGCTGGCGTCGATCCTTGGACAGTCCAGGTAAGAGTGTCCGTCACATTTCGAGAACATTTCATTCCCTGAAGTTCCAACCAAAATTCTTCCACCCGTCGTGTTGTTTTCTGGACAGGCACTTTGTGTCCATTTAATCCAGTTAACATCTTGAAGTTGGGTACTGTAGTAATGTCACTAGACACATCATGCACTTCACATTTTCAGTTTTTTGCTGAATATAGCTCACCTAAATGTTCGTAGTTATTAATCAAGGAAATCGTTCATCGCGTTTACATAGGTACGATGCATAATGAATGGCATTAACAGTTTCTTTCACATAGGTTTCCGCGTAGTTGCAGAGTTAGTAATGTTCGTTAATGTCCGTGAACAGTGGTTCACTATGCAATGTCTTTTTGGCACTCGTTTTGTTCAAATTTTTACATAGTAACAGTTGCACTATACATCAGTTAAAAAAAATAAGTAATTATACATACACACGTCACATATTTTCTTAGCATAAACATAATATAGTTGCACATAAACATGTTTACATCATCATTACATCGCTATAGGTTATTACATTGTGTCACATTTGATTTCATGAATTGCAGATATTTACATCCTCTTTAGCGGTTTTGCTGGGATATTATCGATGTTTTTTGTGATGTCATCTGAAATTAAGATAGGTTAGACACAACATTCATTACATCAGTAGGCAAGACCAGGCGTTTTCACTATTCAATAAATATTCAAAATAGTAAGAGAGAGAAAAATTCCTCGCGTTTTGTGCGTGTGTGTAGAGTGTCTGTGTGGCCTTGACTACTGATAGATGCTTTTCGTGTTGAGAGATGTGCGTCTAATCTATTTCTCAAAGTAAAAGATCGCTTCACAGATGACGTCTGTCAGTTCGTCAGGTGTCACACCAAGTCAGTGGTACCTTCAGTAACAAATGTTCCGTGAAAAATCAATATGTCATCCACTGCTACGTAATCATAAATTTTACTTTAATATTCCGTCTTTCAGGTGGAGGCGCGCGCTGAAAGAAGAGTTCTTCTGTCTTCAACTGCGTCACTGGAACCGCTGAAATGAAAATTTCTATACTACTTATTATCTGTGTTGTAACAACAGAGTTTTTCGAGTTGCTTAGCAATATTTTGATGGGTATGACCTTGACATTATTCAGCATGAAATGCTCTAAGATCTCGGTGTGCGTATAGCCCAATAATTTTGTTAGTTCTAGGATGTTGTAACAGATACGCACCAGGATGCGGTATGTTAACAATTATATAAGGTCCTTCATATAGCAGACGCCACTTAGCGTTGCGTCGTTTGAGTGCTACAGATTTATGATGAGTACGAAGTAGTACAAGCATTCCTACCTCGAATTTTTGTTTTCTTTTTATTATGTTTCTGTGATGTTTGTTTCGTATTTGTGCGTGATGTGTCAATGTAGTCAATACTTCTTTTATTTTCTGTTCAGGTGTGATTTCCTTGTCTGACAACTTAGGTAATAGTTCTATCCACTGATCGTTCTGTTTGCAATTGAACATGATCTCGTTAGGTGTGTAATTCGTATCGTAAATATTTAAGTTATTGTGTACGTCTTCGAAAAGACTTAGGTAGGACACCCAATTAGTATGTTTTGATGAAATATAGGTCCTCATGAATCGATTTAATTCTCGGAAAAGTCTCTCAGTCGCGTTACATTGTGGACTAAACCTCGAAATAAATATACTTTTAATGTTATTGTCCTTCAAGAAATTTCTCCATTTGTACCCAGAGTAGTATGCTGCATTATCTGATAGAATTGCTTTAGGTTTTCCCACGTGCGTCAGGTAATCACTTGAGAATCTTCGTATTATAGCATTTGCAGTGGCGGATTGTAAAGCATAAAGTTTTACATGTTTAGAAAATATATCGTAAAAAGCTAAGATATATTTGACGCCTCCAGAGCTTGCTGGTTGCGGTCCACTGATGTCAGTACACAGAATTTCCAGAGGTTTACTAGGTAAAATAGAATGTAAATCTGTTTTTGTGGCAAAAAACGTCTGAAAAATGAACATAGCCCAAGGAATGATTTTAACTGCTTTTTAGTTCGAGGGCTAGGAAAGTTTCTGATAGCATCTAATTTACTGGGATCCGGACGTATGCCCTGTGAATTAATGATATGTCCTAAATACTTTATCTCACTGCAACCAAATTTTGATTTTCTTAGGTTGGCTGTGACTCCAGCTTGTGCAAATTTTTCTAAAATTCTTTGAAGAGTGTCAACGTGTTCATTCCAAGATTGTGTAGCTATCAGTATATCATCTACATAGTGTGTGACTGTCTCAACTAAATCGTCGCCAAGCACGGTATCCAGGGCTGTAATGAATACCCCAGAGCTGACATTCAGTCCGAAGGGTAGAACACAAAACTGATAGGTTCGCCCCCCGAACATAAATGCAGTATATTTCCGAGAATCAGGAGTGATACCCACCTGCCAAAACGAATTAGCGAGATCTATTGTGGAAAAATATTTTGCATCTAGAAATTTCTGTAATTGCTCTTCTAAATTTTCAGGTTTTGTGTGAACCGGTAAAATTATTTCATTAATAGCTCGTGCGTCTAACACTAACCTAATGCTTCCATTTGATTTTTTGACAACAAGTAGAGGACTACAATAAGGTGAGGTGGATGGTTCAATGACCTTCCAGTCTATCATTTGTTTTAATTCTTGCCACATAGCAGGTCGTTGAGATAACGGTACGTTATATGTCTTATGGTAGAAGATCTTGTGAGGCTTAACTTCAATCTTGTACACATACGTGTTGATAACACCTAATCGTTTGGTAAAAACTTGTAAATATTTGGATAACACTTCCTGTAGTTTTATACGTTCATGTACACTGAGAGCTGTAGCTTCACTTATCTTATGATCAAGCAATGTTTTCAAGTCCATTAGCTCTGTGTCAGATGAGTGTGTTTGCATGTCTTGAATGTCATTGTGAAGTACTAACTGAACCTTGTACCCTGTACAGTGTTTGTCATGCTTTAGAGTTCTCCTGTCCAAATCAATAATAATTACACTGCCTTTATCATTTAAAATACATTTACCTTTGGAGAAGTCTATAATGCAGTCCTTCTCGCTCATAATATCTATTCCTAATATGCAATTTGTCACAAGGTTTTGTACAACCAGGAATGGCCATTGTACGGTTCCATTACCTATTTTAACGTTTACAAAAACTTGCTTCGTAACCCTACATGACTTATTACCTAGTGCAGTAGTTATTTTACAGTTTTGGGCAGGAAACTCAGGCACAGGTTCCAATTCACACATCTTTTTATAGAAATTAAAAGACAAAACGCTCACAGCTGCACCTGTATCTAGGATAATAGTAGTTGGAATCCCACCTACTACACCAGTAGTAGATGCTAAAACAATTTCATTTGTGTTTAAACGACATTGTGTACTGTCTTGTAAAAGTTCATCTGATATATTGTTATTGTGGTTGTATCTTATAAATAAAACAGGTAGTTTTTGTTTAGAATTACTCGGCATATCATTATTCTGTTGTTCAAGTGTGGTGTCAAATAACTGATTAACATTGAAGTCGCCCCCCAAGAATTCTTCAGCCACGACCTGGGGCAAAGTAGTGACTGTTTCTAGTTTGTTGGATTAGCATTTGTACTAGGTACTGACACAGATTGAGGTTGTGCATCAGGTGTCATTTCTATTATATTCACATTCGGATATTGCCTATTATGATCTCCAAACTTTTGCGGTTGTTGTTGCTGTTGCGCATTATAACTTACCTGTCGGTCGTAAGGTATGCTCCAATTTTGACCTGGTGGCTGCTGTGGTAAAGCAGAGTTTGAATGAAAGTACTGATCGTTACGAGTCCAACCTTGATGCTGTCTTGGCTCGTAGTTATTATTATTTCTATTTCTGTTTGTGTTTTTGTTATTACCTTTGTATCCGTTGTTACCGTTGTAGTTATTACCGCGGTGCCTTTTGTATGGATTGCCGCATGAAATGTTATTACTGTTGTAATTATTGTTTGTATTGGAATACGCGTGTTGATTTTGATTTCCGTACTGAGTCGGCATGTGAGTTTGCTGTTTTTGTTGTACCGCGTATCCAACTGTGGGCGCGCCAGAATTGTGTTGGCAAGTCTGCATGTTTTGCATACCACTAGTGTAAACATTGTGGCTGCTGTTTTGCCGCGCGAAGCGCTGATCTTCAAGTAACATGTCAACCGAATCTAAGGCTGTTAAAAAATAATCTGAATCGTCATCCGGCATATGTAGAAGTTTTTCCTTAATGTTGAAAGGCAATTTGGCCTTCAACGCTCGGAGTATATCACGCGTTGCGACTGGTTCGTCTAAAAAGTGTCCCATGTTCAAGTATTTTTCAAAATATCTGCGTAAGTTACCATTTTTACTGTTAAAAGTTTCAGGTTCTAAAATTTGTCTTCTGAGTCGCTCCTGGACGGATTGCGACCAGAATTTGTTCAGAAAAGCACGCTCAAACTCACTGTACGTGGTACATACGTCAGCTTGACTGTATGCCCAGACAGCTGCATCGCCTTGGATGTAACCGACAATATATGAAATCTTTTTCCGGTCACTCCAAGTGCGTGGAAATGCGTTGCTAAAAGATTTAAGAAAAATCACCGGATGAATGGTTCGTTTTTCTGGGATAAAAATCTGAAATTGCCTGTGTTTCATTAAGCTTTCATCTTCCTTCGCATTGTGATATGGATTTATTCCACTGTAATTACCGGTATGTTCAGCTGGCGAGTAATTACGATAATGTTGCTGTGGTTTACCATGATAATAGCTTGTGTTTGTGTTTCCACATCGTGGTATGTGTTGTAGTCGTGGTGTGTTTTGTTCTTGTGTATTTGTCGTGTGCGGAATGTGTGTATCATACTCGAATGTATATTGGTTTCTGAACTGTACATTTTGACTGATATTTTCGTTACATTCAGACTGTAGTTGATCGGTGAATTGTCTCATGGGTGCAGTGACGGATTGTACTGCGTCACTGATCAGCTGTTTGTTATTAGTAATGTATTGCGCTACGGAGTCGTGCACAATTGTTGGTAAATTTTCACGTAAGCATCTATCAAAATGTTTGTCTTTGTTCTCAACCCAATCATGAAATTCTTTATTAATATTTTGAAAATGAGCTGTGGCATCTGATTGTAAGATGTCAGTCAGGTGTTGGTCAACATTGTCAAATTTATTCTGTACGTCAGTAATTCGTTTTTCAAGATTGTCATGTACTGAAGGATATGTTTGAATTTGTTCAGTAAGAACTTCACACGTGACATTAAGGTTTTTTACTTGTGTCTGTAAAAGTGCTACGTCAGTTGTAGTCTTTTCTTGTCTCGTATTGAGCTGGGAAAATTTAGTACTGAGTTCGGTCATCTGTTTGGTCAGTGTGGCGTCTATAAGTTCCACACGCTTACATAAAGTGTCATTACCTATCTTGATTGCTATGAGATCAGATTTGATTTCGTCATTTTGTGTTTTTAACTGTTCATTTTGTGTCTCTAATTGTGCCTTTAAGGTTGCCATGTTTTCGGCGTTTTGTTTCATTAGCATTTGTAACATGTCGGCAATGTTTACCGTTTGCAAGGTCTCTGCCCCCGCCGCGTCATTAGACGTGACGTCATGCATTAACATGGGCTCTGATTGAGATTTTGAAATTTTTGTAGTGGACGGCCTATTTTCAAAATTTTCGTCAACACTTGCGTCAATGTTTGATGAATCGTCACTACCGGTTGCTGTCGTAAAGTCATTTTCTAACACTTGTCTCACGTCCGAGTCGGATTGCGTCTGAATAGTACGTCCTTGCTGTTCCATTTTTGCGTAATGTTTTCTAGTTATTACCATGCCACACGTGATATATGTTTCAAGAAAATTTTTGACACTGATTTTAAAATAAAATGTAGTTGAGCATGAATCGCTCGTAGCAACAATGGCTGTCTGTTAATTTAACAATATAAACTGAATTTGAGATTATTGGTAATGGCTGCTGGCCATGTTACATGATATCGTACAGAAGTCGGCCATATTGTACACTCGTGTATTGGTATTGTTGCATACGTTATTGTTTAGGGAAAAGTACTGAGAATGAAATTTATCACTGAAACTGTTATGCGGAAAAGAAACACTACAGAATTTACTGAAAAGCTAATACACTGAATTATACATCTGGTCAAGCCTACCAATGCAAAGATGCTGCGTCTTACCTTATTTTGCTGGAAGTTTCATTGCGTCTTCCCGCAAAATTTCAGAATTGGAAAATATCTTCAGATTTTGTTATCTCTCATAGATTGACGTCCAGGTCCAGAAAGTTGATTTTTTACATGAAACAAAGAGAACAATGTAACAAATGACAAAATAAGAAGTCCGACACGCAGTCGCCAATATAAAATAAATAAAATAAATAAAAAAATATGTTGTTGTTGTTATTATTTTTTAAATATGTTAATTATTCTATCTGTATGATGGTGATTGTGATTGCAATTGTGTTCGACTATCTGGAACGTGGACGTTTGACTATTCGTTATCAGACGCTTGACAATGGCTTTTTCGTAAAGGCAATGTTACTCGTAGTTGACCGTGAAATAAAACTGAATAATCGGACTTCGTAATTAAATCGTTTCCAAAGACTGCTGCGGTAGGTGCGGACTCATAATCTAGATCTCAATATTACAATAATTTGCCAGCCATGCCAATACGTCGTACAGAGGTGATTGTCTACTAAACATAAAAAAGTTACACAGTTAGTTAAATCAGATATATTCAATGAATGAGCCTACAGTTCATAATCCTACTTACTTTTATAAATATAAACTCTTTACAGAATCGAGTGCCTAGTGTGGTTGCAACTCGCAGTATTCTTCTATAACATGAAATATGGCGGTGTGCCAGACAATAAAATAAAATACGTGCTACTCGCACCACTTCTACCAGAGCTCTCTCTTTCTTAATCAAACATAAGAGTAACGTAATTGTGCTTTTGTTTTATCAGCGACACAGCGCTGCAGTTGTGTGCCATAGGCTTTATTTATTTGTCACTGATTATTTATTTAATTAGTATTTCGCGTTTCCGCGGAAACTCACGCTCGGCATGCAAATGTGCCTTTATAAGAAGATAATGGCAGTCACCAGCATTGCGAAGCCTTATGCAGAGTTGGCTCAAGAGGCTGTTAACATAGGACAGTTATGTAGGAAATTTACGAAAGAGAATCAGGTATGATTGTGGGTGGAGCTTGGAATATAGTCTTGATAGCGATGGAGAGTGTGATGTAGGTGGAGAGTATGATGTCGGTGGTGACCTGGTAAAGATAGCTGCTCAAGCTGGTGGCACTAACGAGCACTTCTTGCAACTGTTTTAGCGTCATGATTGGCCTCATCTTAATGTTGCTGTTAGGCGTGTTAACACGGGTCTGGAGAAGGCCCTCATGGCGGAGGGCATGTCTCACATTGCAGTGATGCCTGTTGGATCTGTCAATTGGTCAGGTTTCACTAGGCATGACCTGCATCTCAATATGTATAGGGAGGGAACGCTGGCAAAGCTTATAGGGGAGAGTGTAGCTGGCGGTGGTGGGATCACTCTTGGGAAAATCCCTGTAGTAGTTGGAGTTAGAGCTGCACCTTTTTTAGACTGAAGTCAGCTGATAGGTATCCCTTCTTAAACGAAGTTCCTCTAACAAAGGAATCACCTTCAAAGGAGGTCAGGTATCGAAGTAGTGAAGGAATTAGCGTATTTCATCAAAATATACGATTAATTAGAGATAAATTTAGTGAATTGCTTATAGATGTTGACTCTGACATTGTAGGTAAATCGGAGCATCACTTAAGTAATTGGACAATTCAGAGACTTCCTTTACCAGGACACAGATTAGATGGCTGTTTTTCAAGGAGTTCTTTGCGGAATTAGGAAGTGTCCATGACACTATTCTGTTTGATTCTGTAGACGTGTCAAGGCACTTGCACTGAACAGATATTTGAATGTTGTGCAGGGGCAGTTGAATTTATTGAAACTAAACTTCTAATTGTTGTTATTTATAGGTCCTCTAACTCTGACTTGAAAGCATTTCTGCTCAAGCTAGAGAGGGTCCTTGGTTCACTTTATAAGAACTACCAAAAATTAGATATATGTCGTGACTTCAATATTAATTTCTTATGTGATTGTGCAAGAAAAAGGATCTTGGAAGATCTCCTAAATTCATATGATCTGATGCAAACTGCGGTTCTTCCAACGAGGATGCACGGGAACAGCAACACAGCAGTAGACAAAATTTTTAATCATTCTTCATTACTAGGTGGGCATTCTGTTTGTAGAAGGGTGAATGGCCTTCTAGACCATGACACCCAAATTGTAACACTAAAAGGTTTTTGTACTCAAACAAATGTTGTATATAATTACAAACTATGTAGAAAAGCTAAGCCAATGACAATAGAGAGTTTTTTAAACCTCGTTAAGGAACAAGAGCGGCAGGATACTTACAGTTCCGATAAGATAAATGACAAATATAATGCTTTCCTTAACACATTTCTCATACTCTTTGAAAATTGCTTTCAGTTAGAGCGTTCTGAACAGGGTACTAGCAATGAAAGGCAGCCTGTGTGACTGACTAGTGGGATCATGTAGAACAAAGTAGGAATTAGATAAGAATGTTAGGAGTAGTCACAATTGAGCTACAGTAGCCCATCACAAACAGTACTGTAAGGTGCTTAAAACGTTATTAGGTAGGCAAAGAATATGTGGTACGCAAATAGAATAACTAATTTACAAGATAAAATTAAAACCATATGGTTAGTCGTGAAGGAATGTCTGATCAGCAGCACAAGGTCAATGATATAAAGTCAGTTGGTAGTAGAAATATTTCTGTTACTAATAAGTCAGATATATGTACTGTATTTAACAATCACTTTCTGAGCATTGATGGCGAGCTAAAAAAACTTAGTTTCTGTAGGGTATCATAAAACTCCCTTGTAAAATGCTTTTCCGAGACTGATGTCTGACATCCTCCCCTGTGATACTGACAAGGGGGAGACCGAGTCAATAATTAAATCACTGAAGACTAAGGACTCTCATGGATATGATGGAGTACCTTGCAGAATACTAAGGTACTGTGCTGCACATGCTAGCCCTGTACTTAGACATATTTGTAATTTTTCCTTTAAGAATGGTCTGTATCCTGGTAAAGGAAGTCTCTGAATTGTCCAATTACTTAGTAGTAAAGCCGCTTTATCAAAAGGGAGAATGGGATGATACAGACCATTTTAGACTTATTTCTATGCGAAAGTTATTGAAAAGGCTGTGTATGTAAGGATAATTGATATTTTTTCACATAATTTGCTATCAAATGTGCATAGGAGCAAGGTCAAATGGGGAATGCCCCAGGGATCAGTTCTGGGGTCACTCCTGTTCCTTATTTATATAAATGATATGCCCTCTAGTATTACAGGTGATTCTAAAATATTTCTGTTTCCTGATGACACTAGCTTGCTAGTAAAAGATGTTGTGATCAACGTTGGCATTGTTTCAAATAGTGTAGTTCATGTAAATCACAGTAAGACTCCGTTTTTACAGTTTCTAACGCACAACCCAACAGAACCCGACGTTTTAATTTCACAGCATGGGCATATGATTAGCGAAACTGAACAGTTCAAATTTCTAGATACTCAGATAGATAGTAAACTGTCGTGGAAAGCCCACGTTCAAGATCTTGTTCAAAGACTTCAAGCTGCCATTTTTACTGCTCGAACGATATCTGAAGTAAGTGATAGTTGGACACGAAAAGTAGTCTACTTTTCTTATTTTCGTTCGCAATATTTTGGGGTAACCCTTCGCATTCTCGAAGGATATTTTTCGCTTATAAACGGGCGGTTCGGGCAATAAGTGGTGTAAGTTCGCGAACGTCTTGTGGACCGCTGTTCATTAATCTTGGTATTCTGACATTGGCCTCTGAATATATTCACCCTTTTACTGTCGTTTCTTGTTAATAGTATGAGCTTATTCCCAAGAACTAAGAGCTTTCACTCAGTTAATACTAGATAGAAATTCAACCTACATTTGTATCGCCATTCCTTGACTCTTGTGCAGAAAGGTGTGCAGTATACTAATGCATCCACTTCCAATAAGCTACCACAAAAATTCAAAAATCTTAGTAGTAGCCACTCGCTTTCAAGTAAAAATTAAAGAGTTTCCTCATGGGTCACTTCTTCTTTTCTGTCGAAGAGTTCCTTGAAAAATTGAGCTGATTCCTGTCTCATATTGTTGTCTGCGTTTACATAAACTTATGGCTTGTCTTCCTTTGGGTTCATAAATATTTTGTTTTATTTGGTGTTACTTTTATGCTGTAATTTCATGTACTGACATATTCCGTGTCCTTGGAGGTTTGATCCTCGATTTGGTCCTACGGAGCTAGAAGTGTAAAATAAAAAATAAATAAATAAAAACCAGTGACAAGGAGAGATTTGTGCTCGGAAAGTGTATGGCTGTGTGCTTAGTGTTTTCCTCCTGCTGCTATCCATGTTGCCTCCCGTATTCATCAATAAACCTGCATCTCTTCCGCAGGATCATGGCCGTGACTCTTTGTCCTTACGACCTTCGCCAAAGCTTGGGACTCTGCGTCTGGCATATGGCCAAGTCTCACTCGATCAGTCATTTTCTTTGGGACTTCTCTGGCGTGTTTCAAAGCAATTTCGCGAAACATTAGCTGTTTCATGTTGTTTACAATGCATTATTTGTAGTTTACTTATACGTAGACTGCAACACGATTGTCATGACTTTATAGTCTCGTTCCGCGTACACTTTCCCTTTCTACTTTTACAAATATATAGGCCGTTAGTACTATGTAAGGGAGTGGAGCAAGCTGTCCGAGGGGGGGGGGGGGGGGGGGGCAGGTGAGGGGACGGGTTCAATGACATCAAGGCCGCTGGAGATCGGACACTGCGAAGGTCACGGTTTTCATTTTCTCTGAACCGCCGGATAAATCCCGAACGGAAACTCCTTGACTGGGGACCTGGCGAAATCTAAGACGCTATGGAGGACTCCCAGTTGCTCTGAAACTTAATTTTCGTGATGGAGAGGCAGTGTTTGTGTGTAATGGTCTGGGCAACTACCTCGATATTTCAGTTCAAATGACAAAGTACAATGAGGTGACAAAATCATTGCATACCTCCTAATATCGTGTCGGACTCTCTTTTGATCAAAGTAGTACAGCAACTCAACGTGGCAGGGACTCAACTAGTCGTTGGAAGTCCCTTGCAGAACCATGCTGCTTCTATTGCTGTCCATAATTACGAAAGTATTGCATGTGCAGGACTTTGTCCATGAACTGAACTCTCGATTATGTCTCACAAATTTTCGATGGGATTCATGTCGGGCGATCTGGGTGACCAAATCATTCACCCCAATTGTCCAGAATGTCCTTCAAACGAATGGCGAACAGTTGTCGCCGGTGACATATCGCATTGTCATCCATAAATATTCAACCGTTGTTTGGGAACATGAAGCCCATGAATGGGTCAAAGTGGTCTCCAAGTAAGGGAACAGAACCATTTCCAGTCGTCTAGGTTCAAAGCGATGTGGTCACGAGTCCAGGAGAGGCGCTGCAAGCGATGTTGAGCTGTTAGCAAAGGCACTCGCATAGGTCGTCTGCTACCATAGCTCATTAACGCCAAATTTCACCGCACTATCCTGACTGATACGTTCGTCGTACGTTCCACATTGATTTCTGAGGTTATTTCAGGAAGTGTTGCTTGTCTGTTAGCACAGACAACTTTGTGCAAATGCCGCTGTTCTCGATCTTCAAGTGAAGGCCGTCGGCCGCTGCGTTGTCCGTGGTGAGAGGTAATGCTTAAAATTTGGTATTCTCGGCACAGTCTTGACACTGTGGATCTCGGAATGTTGAATTGCCTATCAATTTCCGAAATGAAATGTCACATGCGTCTAGCTCCATCTGCCATTCCGCATTCAAAGTGTGTTAGTTCCCATCGTGCGGCCATAATCACGTCGGAAACCTTTTCACATGAATCATATGAGTATAAATGAGAGCTCTGCCAATGTATTGCCCTATTATACCATGTGTACTCGATGCTGCAGCCGTCTTTATATGTGTAGGTTAGAGTCATAACTCACATGCTCCAAAATAATGATTATTGAGATGCCGACATATTCTCATATAGCTTTATACACAGAACATAATTCACGAAACAGTAATTCTCATTTGGCACCAGATCCTTGAGAAAACCGGTGTTAAACTTCAAGATGAGTTTCTAAAGTCTCATGATCCGCAGGATCTTGTGAGTTTTGTCCCGTACCTCATCTTGACTAATCAGCTATTAGCTCACTCGGCGCCATTTTCTTGTGTAGTAGTAAATATTGATGCCAGTGGAGTGTGTTTTCTGTTCTGTTCAGTTGTTTTGGGGAATATAATTCAACATAGTGGTTGGAATAAAACTGACTTGAGACACAAGTCATGGAAGAAAACGTTTCACCCGTTGGAGAAAGAGGAAGTCCAAGGAAACGTTCACAGCATCCAGAAATGTGGAAAAGTCAGGAAGCCAAAAGAATGAGGTTAGAATATCCTGTTTTCTTCATTGTTTTCAAATTAAACTGATTCTTGTTATTGGTTTGATTTGTACCTCCACGTAAGAATGTATAGGACTCTTTCTTTGGAACTTAACAGTGAGGAATCGCAAATTCAATATTTTATGTCCATTTTTGAAAAATAAACAGAACCTCACAGTGTAGTTTTTTCTATCATTATAGGTACAAACCTTCAGTACTGCCCCAGTATCCGACATGTCAACACCGTGGAGGACATTTAATTGCTGTTCACTTTCTATGAACGATATTAAAAGCTTTCTTGATTTGTTTTATAAAACATCGGAAAGAGATTATCAGAATCAGTTCATATTGAAGTATGTGGAAATTCGCAACGTCATCAGACGTCGACCTAGAAAAGATAAATCAAGTCAAAACCAAAAGTCGCAGCTGCTTAGAACGACGAAATATCTTGCACGAAGCACACAGAAACATAAAGTTCCAGTTTTCATGTCAACCTTTATAAATGTATTGGGAGTATCACGATTCAGAATAAATAATATCACTAAACAGTTTCATCAGCAAGGTTTTGTACAAGACTGGAGAGGCGGCTTCAGGAGGGCGGCAGAATATGAACCCAAGACAGACTGTGTCATGAAGTTTATCAACAGTCTAAAGTGTGTAGAGACACATTACTGTAGAGGACGAATTTGTAAATTTCATTGATCATTGAACTGAAGAAATGTACACAGTAGACATTTCTTTTATGAAATTGCAAACGGTATTCCAAACTAGAGAATATCTTTTGTAAACTAACATAAGCAAAGTCCATAAAAGATGATTAATTGGTATTTATCACGATTAATATCGGAATGTAATATTTTATATACACTGTAAAGAGAAAGTGACTTGCAGTCGGAACCAAAAAGTGTTGCATATCGAGTCGCAACACGATAGTTCCCGCGAAACCAACATCGTCCAAACAGCTCAGTACCAAAACTCACAAGATCCTAAATGGGGATTGTCAAAACTTACATGTTCCATAATTCATTAACAAAACACACTTGATCCATAACATAACCTTAAATAATTGTAATATCTCAATAAGCAAACATAATCTGAAATATACATAATGATTTATAGCCATTGTTCTTGCACATACTGGTCTCAATATATGGGACATGCGCACTACCCATGTAAAACACGTTATTAGTCACTTGTGAAAATTTATGTTTTTGGACCATGTGAGTTATGCTTCTAACCTACTCATATGTGCTTATCGCTATCCCATGACTTTTGTCAGTTCAATATATTTGAATAGTTTATCATATATTCGGAACGAATCTTTAACGTTGTTTTGTAGTGTTCTGTGCCTGAGAACACCTGACAGACTAAAACGTACCGACTCCGCCTTTGCTTCGCCTGAGCACACTCCGCTAGTTCTGGAAACAATCTCCTAGGCTACGGCTTAGACATTTCTCCGTAATACACTTTCATGCAGTATGCTAGTCCCGCAAGGCATGCAAGAGAACTTCTGAGATGCTTGGGAGGTAGGAGTGAGGTAAAGGTGGAAATTAAGTTTTGAGGGCAAGTCGCGGATTGCAAACAGCGCACCCTCCACTGCGGCGTTAAAGTTTCATTCTGAATATTTGGTAACTTTGTCACTGTGTTAAATGTCAAAATGGATATTAGGGAAAAGCAGCATAGTGCACAAACTGCACGTTTACCTGAAGTTTGTCAGTCGATATTTTACAATTATTTTTTATTTTGGGCATGTTGATGTTGGAATGGAAACGTGATGGATGTCACAATTCACTGCATGAATTTTTTATCTGTTACACTGAATGCAATTATGACTGCAGCTATTCTGAAAAAAAAATCTCCCAGTGCCTTTTCTGATATGTTGAAAACTTGTCACAAGTGACTTCCTCATTCGACAGTTCACTCTGTATTCTATATCCACGTCAAAGATACTTTATCTATAGAAATTCGCAATTTGTCTTAATCATGGACGTTACCGATATTTGATGTATGTTTTGCAGAATAATATGTTGTTTATCTAAATCTTCAGATTCATATTCAGTTCAGTGACACGTAACTTCTCATCATAAATTACGTTTGTTTAATCTCTTTCTCTCTCTCCCTCTTTCTCTACCTCTCTCGCTCTCTCTCTCTCTCTCTCTCTCTCTCTCTCTCTCTCTCTCTCACACACACACGCACACACACACACACACACACATACACACACACATACATACAGAAACACTGTGGCACTCCTTTCGCTATTTTTGTCTAGCTTAGTATTTCAGGCTTTTGTTTGGTACCTCATGTGTTAATTAAAAGGTGTAAAGTATTTGAAGTATCAGCAAAGTGCCTCAGATAACACTCTCATTCATCAAATAACTGTAACAACAGCCCAAAGAAACTTTTATGCAATGTTCATTATCGTAGGGAATTTGTTGTTCATGTAATTATTATAAAATGATGATTCGTGGTTGATTTATCTCTCTCTCTCTCTCTCTCTCTCTCTCTCTCTCTCTCTCTCGATGACGCTTTCGCGTGGTACATGGAATTGTTATGTACAGTATCAGCTGCTTTAAGTATTTCAATAATATCACTATAAAAAGAATCTCGTTTTTATTCGAGTAATCTGATCACTCGGAGTTGCATTCCAAAACTGAAATCATTTTTAAAGAATAATTTTGGCCTTACTAACTGTACTAGCTGACGCTTTGTGTGGGTGTGTGGACGGTCGGTCGGAATTCCCCACCTATTGTAATTTCAGTATCTGCAAATGAGAATCTGCTTTGTTTATTAGTAGTATTCGAAGTCAGATGTTTCTATAGGCGACACTGTATAAATTTCTTTACGCATTTCAACGTGGCCTTAATGCAGCCACACAGAGGAGACGCTACTCAATAAATTTGGCTTGGACCAAACTCAAACAAACAGCAAATAATAATGCATTGAGAAAGTTATCAGATTACGCTCTATAAAGAAAGTTTTATTTAAACGACACAATGTATTTTCACTTCAGAGAACTAAAGAGGCAAAGTTCATACTAAGTAACAATATTAGTTTTATCAATTGAAAGAATATAACTTCTCTCGTAGTATTACGATAAAGCAATTCTGGCTACTCTCATATTTCACTCATGTAAGCTACATATTATGTAGGGGTAAGTTATAACACACACACACACACAAAACAATTTATCGGTGTATGGTTTGGCTTATCTACGCATGATTTGCATTAAGCTCCACTGAAGGGAAGCTTCCAGGTTCGTGTCCCGGCTCGGTACACAGTTTTAATCTGTTAGAAAGTTTCAAAAAAGTGTACATACCCCCGTGGAGTAAAGAGTCATTTGGTGGCCTGCGACTGGCACGTCAGACGCCACAACATTTAGTGGTTCCGACTGCAACACATCGAGGCTTCACTACGTACTGAATTCTTAGAGTTCTACTACATTTCTGTAATCTTAATCATAAGCTTGGTGCGACGAACCTATTCCGTAGTATAAAATTCATTTTAGTCAAGTGTATCCTTTTTGCCGTTGCAGTTTTCACAAACTTTAGGGCATACACAAACAACATAGCGCTCTTCTTTAGTTTCAGCATTTTGTTGACGGGGAACCAGCAACTTTATTAAATTCGTTAAAGGGTTTATTAACGATTCTGTCAACAGTTGCAATATTTGTATTAGGCGAATAGTTTCGAACCTTACAAGTTCATTTTCAAGCTTGACCTATGAGGCTGCACTGACAGTGCCTGATCTTAATAATGAACATCACAGCGGCAACACAACCTTTATAAATGTTTGCAGAATGAGTGCCACAATCCACACATGCCTCTTACCAATTCAAAATCAAATTGACTGATTATAACTTGGTAAGAGGCATGTGTGGATTGATCGTGGCATTCATTCTGCAATCATTTATAAAGCATGTGTTGCTGCTTTGATATTTATTTTTAAGATCACACACCATCAGTGCAGCCTCAGTAGGCTAGGCTTTATAATGAACCTGTGAGATTTGGGACTAGTGGCCTAATATAAATACTGCAATTTTTCACAGAATCGTTAATAAACGCTTTAGGGAACGTAGCGTTCTACATTGAAATCTTTCTATGTGTGAGAAGTGTCTCTGTTTGAGTGTGCGTGTGTTTATGTGTGTTCGTGTGTGTATGTGTGTGTGTATGTGTGTGTGTGTGTGCGGCGCTCGCGATGAAGAGGGACTGCCTAGTATACGCTGATGTCACAAGATAGAGAGCTCCCCGAAGCGTGACATGTTGGCGTCACCCAGAAGCCGTTCCAAGGCCGACTGTGCTGTAGCTTACCTGCTGGCCAGCCACGTCATGCTCGTCAGCTTTAGGTGACCTTTGTCTGCTAATCGTAAAAGGCAAATTGGGAAATTGTTGCGTTCTGCACCGCAATGTTGTGGGCATAACGTGGATGATTAATACTTGGTAGGAATGATCGAAAGTGTCACAGTTATGCGTGCCAATGTCCTAGTAGTTTGCAGAAAGAACAACAATAAGACAGCCGGCCGGCGTGGCTGTGCGGTTCTAGGCGCTTCAGTCTGGAACCGCGTGACCGCTACGGTCGCAGGTTCGAACCCTGCCTCGGGCATGGCTGTGTGTGATTTCCTTAGGTTAGTTAGGTTTAATTAGTTCTAAGTTCTAGGCGACTGATGACCTCAGAAATTAAGTCGCATAGTGCTCAGAGCCATTTTGAACAATAAGACAGGCAACGAGAATGTTGCAAACAAAGAGCTCCATGTGAGGATAAAATGCCCCACTGAACTGCTCTATTTAGTAGCTGAGATCGATAGCTAACACAAGACAGCACGGTGATCGAACTATTTTTGTGGAACTAGTTTTCTTTAAGACCGAAGTGGGGAGGGGTGGTGATGGTAGGGGAGAAAGGAAGGACGTGCGATAATTCGCGAAGCGCTGCTCCTAACGCTGGGTTGAGAGTGAGTCGCGAAGCTGGCCACAGCGTTTCACGAAGTAGAGGAGCCAGGGACGCGTTTACGCTCAGCAGGGCGCTCATATCCAGGGTCAGGGGGCAGGGGGGGCGTCGCGCCCTCCCGCTTCCCCCCCCCCCCCCCCCCGCCCTAGCTCTAGAGGAAAGGGAAAACTATATTGTCAGGTGTTTTCTTTCAGAAATGATTTAAGAGTCAGTATTATGCAGGTTTTTAACTAGGTTGGAACTGTAACTTCATTATTGCTACTTACAAGTCGCCTTTTGTCTTCCAAAATATTAAAAATATTTCAGAACCGCGAGTGTTATCGTGTTGGGAAAAAAACCTGGAATGCTGTTCATGACTGGCACCACAACAGGCCGAATCAGCAGACTGACGTACAAATTTTCAGTCAGAGTGCGAGGGATAACCGCGAGGGTGCTCTTGCTGTTATACAAAATGGCATCTCACACCATAACTGCAGGTGTAGGTCCAGTGTGTCTAGCACGCAGACAGCTTGGTTGTAGGCCTTCAGCTGGCGTCCTTCTAAATACCACACGGCCATCACTTGTACCGAGGCAGAGCCAGCTTACATCAAAAAACACAATAGACCTCCACCCTGCCCTCCAATGAGCTATCGCTTGACGTCACTGAAATCGCAAATAGCTGTGGTTTGGGATCAGTGAAATGCTTGCTACAGGGCGTCTTCTCAGAGCTGTCCTTGAAGTAACTGGTTTGTAACAGTTCGTTGTGTCACTGTGGTGCCAGCTGTTGTTCAAGTTGCTGCTGTAGATGCAGCACAATACGCTAGTGCTATCGCCGAACACGAAGGTCTTCCCTCTCGGTCTTGTTGCTACGGTACTTTCTCGGCTGCCAGCAGGCATATACAGTGACTTAATTCTTGCCAAGTGTATCCGCAATATCGCAAATGGAACATCTAACATCTCGTTGCCCTAATACACGACCTCCTTCAAACTCAGTGTGGGGTTGATAAAGGCGGCTTGTCGCCTTAAAGGCATTCTTTACTGACAGGAGCTTACCACGCCCAGTCTCAAAGATAACTAACACACATGATCGTTACAGAGAGTATTTAAAGCAAACCTGATTTGCAGCCTCATAGCGGTGCTAGTAGTGCTACTCTTATGCGACCAGGGAGATATTTGAACAGACACCATCCTTCAGATGTAGAAACACGCCTACCAACTTTCGTTCACGTCGCACTATTCCTTCTTAGTGTTCCGATTTTTTTCCTTCAGTGTAACCGTAAAATATACTATGTTGAGACTTTGCTATTACTTATCTTACCTAAGATACACATTTGCTTTTAGTTACAGTATGTTATTTTTGAAACTGAAATACTGATTTTTTCATAAAGTTCAACTTTTTGGTCTTTTATTAAAACCGTAATTCTTCACAGCTACGTCAGTAAATTGTGGTGAATAGATAATTATTTCAATACTTTTAACTTTTTAATATCTTTAGTTCCTTAAGTCATAAATTGTACAAACGTTTTATGCAATACGACAATAAACCTTAAATGCTCCATTGTCGGTGTTGTTATTGTAACCTTCTATCCGCAGATCGGTTTGATGCTGCTCTCCATAACAGTCTATCCTGGGCAATTCTCTTCATCTCTGTATAACTACTGCAACCTGTATCCATCTGAACCTGCTTGCTGTATTCAGGCTTAGGTAGCTCTCTACAATTTTCACCTACCACCTTTCCCTCCAGTACCAAACTGACTAGCCCCCGATGGCTCAGAACGTGTCCTACCATTACTCAACTTGTGCCATAAATAGCTTTCCTTCCCCATTCAGTTCAGTAACTCCTCATTAGTTGCTCGACCCACCCATCTAATCTTCTGCATTCTTCTGTAGCACCACATTTCAAAAAATTCTACTCTCTTCTTGTTTGAACTGCTTATCATCCACATTTCACTTCCGTAGGAGGCCACATTCCAAAACCAATAGCTTCAGAAAAGACTTCCTAGCATCTAAATTTATATTAAATGCTTATATTATTTATATATTATATTATATTAAATGCTTGAATAAAGAAGCAAACATCATCAGGATTCACCCACTGGCCATAACGGGTGCGAAGGTTGGCGACTTGCTGATTATACGTCCCACTATCATATTCCCCGCACTGCCTTGTAGCCGGCAGTCGGCCAGTCGAAACACGCCTAAATCTTAGTCAGTGAGTAGTGTTTACTTATTAAATGTTAACAAATTTCTCTTTTTCACAAATTATTTTTTTATCTGCGTTTTATTTCTTTCCCACTTCGGCCATCATAGGTTATTTTGCTGCCCAAATGGCTAAATTTATCTACTTTTAGTGCTGTCTTTTCTAATCCAATTTCCTTAACAACGTCTCTTTTAATTCGATCAGCCTCCCTTGCCCTTGTTTTACTTCAGTTGATGTTCATATTGTAAGCTCTTTTCAGGACACTATCAGTTTCATTCAACTACTCTTCCAACTCCTTTGTCGTCACAGGCACAATTACTGTACCGTCGAGAAACATCAAACTTTTCTTTCTACTTACACTTGAATTCCCTTTCCAAATTTCTGCTTGCCCATTGTAGACACGGAATAACAGATGCTACGATCCTACATCACTCGCTTCTCAAATACTGCTTTCCTTCCATGTCTATCAACACATTATAACTGCAGTCTGGTTTGTATTCAAGGCGTAAATCACCACTCACTCCCTGTATTTTATCCCTGCTACCCTTCAAAACTTCAAAGAGTGTACTCCAGTCATTATTGTCGAAATGTTTTTCTAAATATAGAGATGCTATGATCGTAGCTTTACCTTTCCTTAACCTATCTCACAAGAACAGTAGTAGGGTCAGTATTACTTCGTGTCTTCTACCATTTCTTCGGAACCCAAACTCATCTTCCCCGAGCCCGGGTTCCATCAGTATCTACAATCTTTTGTAAATAATGCGTATCAGTATTTTGCATACATGACTTATTAAACTGATTAGATAGTACTCACCCCTGCTAGTACCTGCCTTCTTTGAAATTGGAATTGTCACATTGTTGCTGAAGAGTGAGAGTATTCCTCTGTCTCAGATATTTTGCGCACCAGGTGCAGTAACTTTCTAACGATCTCAATAATTCCGTGGAATTGTTGTCTACTCCAGGGGTCTTGTTTCCACTCAGGTCTTCCAGTGCTCTGCCAAATTCTTCACGCCGTATCATATTTCCTATCGCATCTTCACTTAGTTCCTCTTCTCTTTCTACAGTATTATCCTCAAGCTTGTGTCTCTTATACAGACCTTCTATACGTCCCTTCCACCTTCCAACTTTCCATTCTTTGCTTACTATTGGTTTGTCGTCTGAGTTCTTGACGTTCATAGAGCTGCTTCTCTTTCTCCAAAGACATCTTTAATTTTCCTTTAGGCGGACTCTATTTCCCCTAATTATTTTCAATAGCCCTACATTTGTCCTCTATTCATTCCCATTTATCCTTTTTGCACTTCCTCTCGGTCTTATTTTTTAGACACATGAATTCCCTTTCGCTTGCATTTCTGCATTTTTATATTTCCTCCTTTCATCTGTTAAAATCAATGTCTCCTGCGATTTCAAGTAAGTGTTCTCCTTTTTCCTATTTCATCCTCTGTTGCCTTCACTAATTCATATATCAAAGCTATGCATTCGTCCACTGTTGTACTCCTTTACCCTATTTCAGTCCAACGTTGCCTGATGCTCTCTCTGAAACTCTCTACAACCTCTTGTTCCTTCAGTTTATCCAAGTCCCATCTTCTTAATTTCCTACCTTTCTGTAGTTTTTTCAGTTTCAGTTTGCAGTTCACGATCACAAATTATGATCAGAGTCCACATCTGTCGCCGGAAATGTATTGCAGTTTAAAATCTGGTTTCGAAATTTCTCTCTTACCATTATATAATCCATCTGAAACGTTCCAGTGTCCGTACGTCTTTTGCGCGTATACAACATTTTCTCATGTGGCAATGGCTGAATTATGTTCTGTGGGGAATTCTACCAGGCGGCTCCCTCTTTCATTCCTTTTACCGTGTCCAAGTTCTCTTACTATTTTTCCTTCTCGTATTTTTCCTGCTACTGAATTCCATTTGCTCATAACAAGTAAATTTTCTTCATTCTTAACCACCTATGCAATCTCCTTTCTCTCATCATACATTCTTTGAATTTCTTCTTCATCTGCGAAGCTATTTGGTATTTAAGCTTGTTCAGCTGTGGTGGGTGTTCGCTTCGTATGTTCTTTGGCTACGAAAATTCGTTCACTACCTTGTTCATAGTAGCTTAACTGCATTCCTATTGATTTTCTGATTCTGTTGTTAATCCTGTACTGAACTGGCCAGAAGGCCTGCTTCCTGCCACTGTACTCCATTATTTTCCAATATATCTAACCTCAACCTATGCCTTTCCCTTTTCAAAATTCTCTAACGTTCCTACCCCATTAAGGGATCTAATATTCTACGCTCCGACCCGTAGAACGTCATCATTAATCCATACACTAGAGCCACATGCCCTTTAGGCAAAAAAAAGGGCTGTAGTTTCCCTTTGTTTTCAGCCGTTCGCAGTGCCAAAATAGCAGACCATGTTGGCCATGTTCGATGATGATACAAGGCCAGATGAGTGACTTATCAGATTATTGCTCCTACACCTACTGAAAAGTTTGCTGCCCTTCCTCAGAAACCATGTGTTAGCCTGGCTTCTCTAGAGATACCTCTCCGCTGTGGTTGCACCTACGGTACTGCAATGTGTACGTTGAGGCGTGTAAGCCACCCCACCTCACAAAGGTCTACGCTTCATGATGAAAAATCTACATTATAGACTTTTAATTCGAAAATTGCTCTGAAACGTTATTTTTTATGGTTAGTTATCACAGAATTTCCTCTGGTAGGGCCTCCGCCACAGGTTCACCCTTCTCAGTATGACCGTGGAAGCTATGTGACACTAGAGTATTAAAGGTGATCCATCGGATGAGGTCATCGAATGCTGTGGCATCGAGTTAACTTCAGAGATTGCAATGACAGTAAATCAGATGAATGGTGGAAATGGGGTATGCACAAGGTTTCACCTCTAGCATCTTTGATCTACATCTTATGTAGGGCATGTACTCTACACGTATTTGTCAGAGTCGAATACACCAAACAAATACACATACGACGCAAAGCAGATACGCCACTGTAGAAGAAAGTCATTTGCATTTAGGGTGCTCAGTAACCTTCTCGGAGTATGCCAGCCTCAGTGGTATACGAATATATTTTGCAGACGAGTTTCGTGATCGAGTTTTGCTGTTCCACTACATCTATTACTTTCTGTATTTTTTAACTGAAAGTCTATGCTATATGACAGTCTTTGTAATACAGCCACCATCGGTTTTTCATAGCCTAAGTGGCATAATGAAAATTTAGGTCACCTGTATCAAATTACTTTGTAATAACATCTGCAGAAGATTCTTACGTTAAATTACTCAGCAGTATCACCAGACCTCCGTCAGTTTATAAGGACAGTAATTGCCACAGCCGCTGCTACATCAGTGCATTTATTCTTGTGTGTCAGTGAGAAACATGGCGATAGTTGTTCACCTCTAGATTCCATTAGCACTCCCAAGTTTATTAATCCTGTGACACCTCTTCCAAAATCCTGTAACATTCCAGGACGATACCAACGTACGGCTATCACAACCACAGTGCCATATGAATACAGCACACTTTAAATTTGTATCGTCTTGCTGTGTTGTTTACTCATAGACTTCTGATTGCGAAGCTCCACGAAGTTTGGAAAGCTGTAAGATTAATAAAAATGGACCACAAACCTTTAGCCAGCGGTACCATACACCGACTGGCAAAACCAAGGCCTATATGGGTACCAGGAGTGTTGATTCCACCACAACAGTATGACTACTTCTGGCTACCGTTAAGTATTGGCTGCACCACAGCAGTAATCGGAGCAAGAGTGGACATCAAACGAGATCACACACCACCAACGCCTGTCCCCAAAATGAGAACCGCATCCTTGATAGAGGCCGGTACCACGCCCTCCTTATTCGGCAATGCATCTAGAGTGAGATAACACTGTAGCAAAATTTCATTTCAGTGACATGGCGAAGAGGGCAAATACCATAGAATACACATTCTGACTTCTAATCTGTGGATCAACGTCCTTAATAAAAAAAAATTGTCAGCAATGTCTCCTAGTCTAAGAGCTTATGGTACTTGTGGTTAGTCCGTCCTTGACACCGGAAAAATGAGTTTTGCGTGTCGTCATGGCTGTTTGAGAAGAATAGGCTACGTATCTGCACCAAATTTGACTATCAACAACACAAACACTGTCTATCCGCAAATATGGCAACATATATACGAAAGACAATACTTAAGACAAAATAATTGTAAATCGAGAAGAAGTGGCGCTATTCGCACCTATGAATCAGCCATATCCAGCCTAACAACCTCTTGTAGGTACGCGTCAAACAATACCACAAAACTGTTTTACAATCAAGAGAGCACTACAAATAAGATGGCAGGAAATAAAAAGAAAAGAAAAAAAGGACACCCAGAGGCTGCTGATGCTGCGATCTGAACGCAGTGCGGACGAAAGCAGACGTGACAAAACTAGGTACAGCACATCACGTGATCACTTAAATATCGACAGTTACTAATAATAGGAACTCCAAGAGCATCATTTACGGTTCTAAGGCTGTAAGGACGGTTGGAAGATGGGCTAGAATATAACATACAAAAAACACACTTTCTCAGAGTGGAGATAAATGAGGCATAAAATCGACTGTGATCTGTAAGAATATACACTGACGGGAGAAAATCTTAACAGCAAGAAGGATTGTACGACATAAACGAAAGTTGTTGGCGTGTTTCCACATCTGAAAGAAGATGTCTATTTTGACTGTACACAGTCGCATTGGAGTGGCGCTCGTCGTGCCACTTAGAAGGTGCATATCAAGTTGCTTCAAATACAGGTTGTAACAGTTGTGACCTTTAGTTACCTTTGAGATTGGACATAGTGAGCTGACGTTAGTCAATAATGCCTTTAAGGCGACAAAAACGCCATTATCAGCGCCTCACTGAGGTTGAACGACGTCGTGTAATAGGGCTACGAGAAGCTGCATGTTCCTTCTGCGATACTGCATAAAGGCTTGGCAGGAATGTAGACACTGTACTCGATAGCTGGCAGCGTTGGTCACGAGAATGTGAGGTCTGAAGAAGACCGCGCTCCGGACGACCACATGGCACTTCCGACAGGGAAAGACCATAGCGTTCGGCATCTGGTTCTGGCGCATCGTACTGCATCTGCAGCAGCAATCTTTGCAGCAGTCGGCACCACAGTGACACGGCGAACTGCTACAAATGAGCGACCTCGAGGACAGCTCCGAGCCAGACGCTCTGTAGTGTATACTCCACTGACCCCAAAACACCGCCATTTGCGAATTCAGTGATGTCAAGCGACAGCTCATTGGAGGGACGAGGACCATTGTGTTTTCCTATGAAAGTTGGTTCTGCTTCGCTGCCAGTGTTGGTCGTGTGTTTGTTAGAAGGAGGGCAGTTGAGAGCGTACAACCAACCAATCACATTCAACCTACACCTGAAGATATGGTCTGGGGTGTGATTTCGAATGACAGCAGGAGCACTCTCGTGGTTATTCCACGCACCCTGACTGCAGACGTGTCCGTCAATCTGGTCATTCGACCTGCTGTGCTGCCATTCATGAACAGCGTTCCAAGGGGTGTTTTCCAACAGGATAACGCTCACCCATTTCCGCTTTTTTAACACAGCATGCCCTACAGAATATCGACAGGTTGCCGTAGTCTGCTCGATCATCAGATCTATCTGCAATGGAGCACATATGGGACATCATCGCGCGACAGCTCCAGCGTTATCCACAAACAGCACTAACCGTCCCTGTATTGACCGACTAAGTGCAACAAGCAGGGAAGTCCATCCCACAAACTGACACCCGGCACCTGTACAACACAATGCACGCATTTCTGCATGCTTCCATTCAACATTTTGGCTGTTACTCCGGTTATTAACGTACCAGCATTTCAAACTTGCTATGGCTTATTTTGAGCTTAAATTAACCTGTCATCCTGCAGTGTTAATCATTTAAATATGTTATCTAGACGAATGTATTCCAGATATTTCATTTCTAGATTAATTTTATTTGATGTTGCGATTTTGTACTGTCAGCGAACGGGTAGAAGATGGGTTAGAACGTAATACATTCTAGATCGTTAAGACAAAGTAGAAACACGGAATGGACATAAATAAGGCATGTAATCGAGCTTGACCCGTAAGAATATAGTTTGACATTTATAGCAAGTGGTTGGGCGAAAAACCTTCATCAGATAGGCCAAATGGGGATCTGATACAAGTTTCTCTCAAAAACTGTCGTAGCTGGCTTTCATCTCGTCTCTTTACAGTTGCGTGGAGAATTCAGTACACTGACATAACGTCCGTACAGTAAAACAACATATGAATCTTCCTGGCAGATTAAAACTGTGTGCCGGACCGAGACTCGAACTCGGAACCTTTGCCTGTCGCGGGCAATTGCTCTACCATCTGAGCTATCCAAGCTACCCAAGTTGGTAGAGCACTTGCCCGCGAAAGGCAAAGGTCCCGAGTTCGAGTCTCGGTCCGGCACACAATTTTAATCTGCCATGAAGTTTCATATCAGCGCACACTCCGCTGCAGAATGAATATCTCATTCTGGAAACATCCCCCAGGCTGTGGCTAAGCCATGTGTCCGCAATATCCTTCCTTTCAGGAGTGCTAGTTCTGCACATGAGATCTTCTGTAAACTTTGGAAGGTAGGAGACGAGGTACTGGCAGAAGTGGATCTGTGAGGAGTGGGCATGAGTCGTGCTTGGGTAGCTCAGATGGTAGAGCACTTGCCCGTGAAAGGCAAAGGTCCGGAGTTCGAGTCTCGGTCCGGCACACAGTTTTAATCTGCCAGGAAGTTTCATATCAGCGCACACCTCGCTACAGAGTGAAAATCTCATTCTGGAGTAAAACAACAGTTCACAACAGAGGAATCACTTTCATCAAATCATTCGAATAACATCCTGTCATGGAGGTTCGTTGTTGTTAGCGGATTTCAAATGATTCCATATAATATATGTTGTTTCGGAGGCTTGGACCAAACGAAATAGCGATAGGCTGAGGCAGTGGCTCACCTTCCAGAAAAACGGGGTTCACATTTCACATTTTCTTGTGGCCATCCTAAATTAGATTTCCGTCATTCCCCTGGATTATTTCTGACAAATGTTTGGGTAGTCCCATCGAAAGTATCAGGAGTTGTTCATTACCCCAACCCTGTCGCTGCTGACGTCATCTTTCCACTTTACTTATCTCTCTGATGACGTGGCGCCAAACTGTAGCTTTTCATGCTTCGAAGACCTGGTGCTTGATGGATCCGTTTTGTTATGACAGTCTGATACGGAAGGATCATAGAACGTGACAGAGTTCGAGGGAGTGGAGAGAACCTTAACTGCGGACCACGATTCTCGGTCATTAGCTGTTAGTTTTTAGATAATTACAGTGCGGTGCAAGGCTTGTGCCCGATCGGCGGTCTGGAGGAAGATCCTGAAAGCGGCTTTCAAAGTCACGACCTCTCTACGCTGCCGCCCCAGGGCGTGCGGAATGGAGCTGCTCGCAGACGCGGAACGGGCCTCCCGCGGTGATCTCCGGCGCGGCTGTTGCTGGGCGGCGATTCGCGAGTCCCTGCCGTGGCCGGCCGTGCCCGGCACGCTCTGCTGACCCGGATGTGGGAGGCGACTCCTGCCCCCGTGCTGCGTCCGCTTCAGGGAACTCACAGCCACCGTTTCGCTTCAGTTGGATTTACATCTGTGTAGCTGTGTTTGCCTCACACTCAAGAAGACGGTTCACGCCTCTTGTGTGATTCAAGTCACGACTAGATAGAGCCACACTCGCTGTTCCAATGATCAAGATGTCCGCTTTGCTAGCAGCATCCGTTGCCGCAGCCCGTATATTTTGTGGCAAAGACAGAATTTTAGAAAGAAGGCCAAGTATTGAGATAATTAATACCTTTTCCGTAATACACGTTTGAGCGTAGTGCAAGAGATAAAGGTGGCAAAGTGTATTATATACTGCTTAAAAGAGTTAGGTGATTATGACTTTGGGCGTCTGCCTTACTCCACTGATGAATAACTGACGACTGAATATGTTACCAAATTATACCTTTGACAAATCAGGCCCACAACAAAACATAATTATATCCTCGATCGTTGTCCGCCTGCTTAGCTGGGTGGTAATGTGCCCGCCTCCCATGCAAGCGGGCCCGGGTTCGATTCCCGGCCGGGTTGGAGATTTTTCTCCGCTCGGGGACTGGGTGTTTGTGTTATCCTCGTCATCATTTCATCCTCATCACCGGCGCGCAAGTCGCCCAATGTGGCGTCGACTGCAATAAGACTTGCACTCGGCGGCCCAACTTCCCCCTATGGGGCCTTCCGGCCAACAATGCCATACGTTCATTTCCTTTACATCCTCGATCGTTTACATAAAAAGAACTGAAATGTCTGACAGTTGTCGAAAACAAAGCGCAAACAATCATTCATCCCGGCATCGTAGGAGCTTTTAATTGGACTTGGAGCTTCAGTAACGTTTATGCCTTCCGTAAGCGTTTATTACTGCGTGATACCTACATGGCATGCTTCTTGTAGGCCTACGGTCGTCACTGTGTGGTATCCATTCCCACTCTTCAACGAGAGTCCATTAGAGTTCTTGGGGAGTGCATGGTGAAACAAGCATGAAGTAAGACCTCAGGTACCGCCTATATCAAAATGGATTTAACATACCAGATGCTGATACATATGTTCCTCTAATTCCTTTGAACAGTGTATTTAATAGCTGTGCTCGTGATTTCGAAGCAATGAAATGAAATGATTGCGTGGCATGTTGGCAGGGAGGCCCCAACAGGGGAAGTTCGGCCGCCGGGCTGTAAGTCTTATTTCAGTTGACGCCTCATTGGGCGACTTACGGCTATGATGATAAAGAAAGGATGATGAGGACTGCACAACACCCAGTCCACAAGCAAGAAAAATCCATAACTTGGCCGCGAATCGAACGCGGGCCCGCTGCACGGTAGGCAAACACGTTACCACTCAGTGAAGCAGGCGGACTTGGAAGCAATGTTTCATCCTCTTGGGCTACAGACAGCGAGCGAAAATAGAAAATTCCAGAGACGTTGTACTAGTGGCGACAAGAAGAGCTAACACTTCGAATTCTTGCTACCGGAGGCAACTGCGCTAGTTCGAAGTTCCGGTTCAACATACTACTGTGTCGACCTCTGAATATCATTTCAGCAGTTTTCCAGAGTCTGGTGAAATACCTGAAAAACTACATTAAACTAGACTGGCAACGATTTAACGTTTCTTTGTTATTTCATGCTTCCATTTACTGCCAGTAATCCAAGAATATGCAAATACATGTTAATTTCTGAATACACAGCACACGAGGTATGGTCTTATTTTGTCAAAAGTGTTTAATAAGAATTTCTAGTTCCTTTTTTATTCATCCACAGATTCCAAACTGTAGAGAAGAGTGGTTAGACGTTACGCGAGATCCTGAAGTCAGAAGCAATTTCCCGCGCTGTTTGGGAACTTTCAAACCATACAACGGTGAAAGCAAATGTATCAATTACAAGCGCGATTTCAATATTCTTTTATTTGCTTTTGTCGACGCGAACAATTTATGAAGATAAGTGGCTCACAATGGGCCCAAAACGGCTTCTTCGACATAACATCAAGGGCTCCAGCGCCGCTCCTCTTATTCAAAATGAATAAGTAGGAAGTACGAACGAAGACTTCTTATTCTATACAGCTTTACCTTTGACCCTTCCAAGTGAATTGTAGACAGTCAGGTTTTTTGCACTCTCAAATGGCTGAATTGGCTCTGAGCATGTGGGACTTAACATCTGAGGTCATCAGTCCCCTAGAACTTAGAAATACCTAAACCTAACTAATCTAAGGACATCACACACATCCATGTCCGAGGCAGGATTCGAACCTGCTACCGTAGCGGTCAGGCGGTTCCAGACTGTAGCGCCTAGAACCACTCAGCCACTGCGGCCGGCGCTGGATGGATCTAATCAGCCAGAATTGTCACATAATCCTTGGCACACCGGTCGGCTTTTGCACTCTGTCTTCATAATCAGCAGAATTAGGCAGCCATAAACAAGGAAATGCATGATAATACACTTCTCGTTAGATCCATCGGCTTAGACAAAGGCAGATTTTCATGTGTGAATGAATCTTTTAACAGTGAGACGTAGTTAAACAACGCACCAAACGAAGAGAACCGCGGACAGGCGCACGAGTGTTGCACGGGTCTCCCCGTCTGACGTTGGGACCATTGCTTTTCACAATATATATAAATGACCTAGTAGATAGTGTCGAAAGTTACATGTGGCTTTTTGCGGATGAAGCTGTAGTATACAAAGAAGTTGCAGCATTAGAAAATTGCAGCGAAATGCAGGGAGATCTGCAGCGGATAGGCACTTGGTGCAGGGAGTGGCAACTGACCCTTAACATAGACAAATGTAATGTATTGCGAATACATAGAAAGAAGGATCCTTTATTGTATGATTATATGATAGCGGAAGAAAAACTGGTAGCAGTTACTTCTGTAAAATATCTGGTAGTATGCGTACGGAACGATTTGAGGTGGAATGATCATATAAAATTAATTGTTGCTAAGGCGGGTGCCAGGTTGAGATTCATTGGGAGAGTTCTTAAAAATGTAGTCCATCAACAAAGGAGGTGGCTTACAAAACACTCGTTCGACCTGTACTTGGGTATTGCTCATCAGTGTGGGATCCGTACCAGGTCGGGTTGACAGAGGAGATAGAGAAGATCCAAAGAAGAGCGGCGCGTTTCGTCACAGGGTTATTTGGTAAGCATGATAGCGTTACGAAGATGTTTAGCAAATTCAAGTGCCAGACTCCGCAAGAGAGGCGATCTGCATCGTGGTGTAGCTTGCTGTCCAGGTTTCGAGAGGGTGCGTTTCTGGATGAGGTATCGAACATATTGCTTCCCCCTACTTATACCTCCCGAGGAGATCACGAATGTAAAATTAGAGAGATTCGGGCGCGCACGGAGGCTTTCCGGCAGTCGTTCTTCCCGCAAACCATACGCGACTGGAACAGGAAAGGGAGGTAATGACAGTGGCACGTAAAGTGCCCTTTGCCACACACCGTTGGGTAGCTTGCAGAGTATAAATGTAGATGTAAATGTAGATGTAGACGTTGAGAGAGTGCTGCGCTTGCGCACGATGGCCCGCGGCCGCGCAAACCGAGGCCTACGATAAAGACAGGCCGCTGCTCATACGTCACGAAGGTAGGCCTGAACTCGCTCGCTCGCTCAGCTCGACAGACAAAATGCGTTTCTAAACCTGTTCACTCGCAGCTGGGCGTGTGAGTATAGACGAGAATTGCATCTTCAACTGAACTCTGCTATTAGGAAGTCTTACTGATTAACAGTACTACAACAAAATTTAATTTATGCCCTATACTCGATATAAATCGTATAACGGATTTTTATAGCATTTACTCTCTCCTGCTTAACAGTCCTCATTTCGTACATGAAGTGGTGCCTTGTGCAACTGATGATGATTTTGGCATCATTTTAATTTTGTTGTACCCCAGTAAAGACGTAACAAATTATAAGTAGTCCTATGGACGTCCGATCATTGTAGGACTAATAACAGTAAGATTCCATAAGAGCGGATTCCAGTAGAGGATGCAATCCTCGTGTGTGCGTAGACACCTAATTACGAGTTAACAGGTGTAGAAACGTAGTTTGTATGCTGAGTTGAGCAAGCGAGCGAGCGCAGGCCTACCTTCGTGACGTGCGCGCCGCCGCCTGTCTTTCTCGTTGGCCACGGCGCAAACACACACATGTCAGAGCCATGCTTGACTTTGTACTGCAGCACGTGCCCCCTTGCTTCTTCGTTCATCAGCCGCATGCACCTAGTGCGCACGGAACGTTGCACAAGTGTAAACGCATCTTTACTGACACAACCGCAGGCTGCTTGTTTATTTGTGATCGGTGATTCAATTTTTAGGCAATTCTTTTTTATCCCTAAACCGTTGCGAGATTCGGGAAAACGCACAACACCGACGCTACTCTCAAGTACGCCAGAATCATGTTATTCGAGCAGCCTGCTAGAATACATAATTAACTCCGTTTCCAGCCCACATAGCACACGCAGTGATCACAGGCCGACGGTCTCGGTGTGTGTCTGGGGCAACAAGGTCTTCAATTCGTGATGGAGGAAGCGTTGTGGAGGACTGGCTTAGTCAACACTATGGCTCAAATGGTCCTTACAGATAACTAATTGATCGAAGTTTCTAGAATCTGGGCACTGGGAAAATTCTTTGATGTGGCCGATTGTACTATTGTACCCATTTCCAGTTGCTTCTATCGTAGGGAAAGGTGAGTTACGTAGCAGAAAGTTTTCCCGGAGAGGCAATCATCTCTTAGGGGTGAACTTGAGCTCAGAGCAGGAATTCGCTTTAAGTCTATAATGGTTGGCCTCTATTTATGTTAAGAGCCCCTTAGAAGCTCACTGCAACACTCAATTGATCGTAATGCTGTTTGTATAACTTTGACTTATTTCGGTAATGATGCTATAGCAAGTGTTCGACGTTTTTCGTTGTACAAGCCGACATACACCATTCTTGAAAAGCAGAACACGTGGTCCCTCGGAGATATATGTCTCCATTAGAGGCAGTTTCGATACCACCGAGCAAAATTAATATCTTCGGAGTAGATGCACCGTCATTTGCAAGATGCCGACACCCTCTTCAAAGCTGTGCGACCCACACACTGAGCGTTTAGCTGAACTTTAGTGATAGAAACAAGTCGCGTTGTGCCATGAATTACTTCTGCCTGGCTGTTCCACTGTATGGCGGCAACTGGTCTGACAATATGGTGGAGTCAACGTTCACCACCGAACGTCAATGGCCAGTCAAGGTCCATTCTTTCCATGACAGTTTGCCACAATGACACAATTAGTCCACTGGTGATTCACTTTCAACACAGAAGCGTACGGGCGATTCACAATGCGTCTCGAATAAATTGTCCATTTATGGATATTTCAGAGTAAGGGACAGGCTCCTAATTTGTATTTACTAACTTTGAATGGATGTTGTGGTTAGTAATCTAACATACAGAATATTATAACGGCACTGTATGTTACTTTATCCATTTGAAGAAACGCTAACATCACGACAAGATGACTTCTTTCTAAAGCGGTATGAACAATAGCATTCCACAGCTCAACTTGGGCTTGACCCACGTTATTTTTCAAGATGTATCGACGTTTAAGGTTTCATTGACATCAACATAATTTTAAGTCATATCACCAACATTTCACCTTTCTTATGCGATGTTAGATCTTTTATTTCATTGATCTGAGTTATTCATATTCTTGAACGAACTTCAGGTATACAAGAATTAAAATAAAGAAAAGAAAGGAAGTTTGTTACCTACATCCATACGTGTAATAATGAACGATCCATTTGTGGGAATCTGTATAAAGGCAGGGTTCCATGAAATTAATACTGCAATGTCTGGAGCACACATGTGTCTAATTTACTATGAAAGTAGTAGGTACGTACAGGACATAAACAATCATGGCGGAATTACATAGTTTCTCTCATAACACGAATAACAAAATAAGGCGTTTGCTTTTGCTGGATGGAAATTGGTATCAAAGCACTCCCTGTCCTGTTGTGGCATTGCACTGTTAGTACTTTGTCCAGCTTCCATTCTTCCTTATACCCTCAAAAATTCTCTTCGCGCATTGACTTTGTTAGGGTTTATAGTTCTTGCAGTGCAATTGTCATCCATTCTTCTCGTATCTTTCTTTTCAGCTCACATACGGCCTGAATTTGTCTTCCATTGCGATAAAAATTCCTTGCAACAACTCCCCGAAGGTTTTCCAAGGGTTTCAGATCCGGGCTGCGTTCAGACCAATGCAAGACATCGATATCTTTATCTTCAAACCACTTTTTGATTATAGTAGAAACATACACAGATGCATTATCGTCTTGAAATATTAGACTTTCGTCCCCTAGGTCCTATACTTTCCAATCAGCTCTGTCTTTAGCATCTCACTGTACAGGTTAGAGTTCATTCCAGTGTTCAACAAAGCAAACCGTGACTTACATTTGGCGCAAAAGTCTGCCCAAATCGTAACACTTCCACCATCAAAATTTCTACTCATTCTTACCTGCCGGCCGAAGTGGCCGAGCGGTTCTAGGCGCTTCAGTCAGGAACCGCGCGACCCCTACGGTCGCAGGTTCGAATTCTGCCTCGGGCATGGCTGTTTGTGATGTCCTTAGTTTTAAGTAGTTCTAAGTTCTAGGGGACTGATGACCTCAGATGTTAAGTCCCATAGTGCTCAGAGCCATTTGAACCATTTTTCTTACCTGCTTCTCTGTTCTCAGATCATGCCAATAATACTGAAATCCATCCTGCCCTTCTAAATTAAGTCTTCTCATCACTGAAGATCACTTTACCGAATTCTGAAGTCCAGGACACATGTTTTTCAACAAACTCCAATGTAGCCTGTTTAGGTTGATGGCTCTGAGCACTATGGGACTCAACTGCTGAGGTCATTAGTCCCCTAGAACTTAGAACTAGTTAAACCTAACTAACCTAAGGACATCACAAACATCCATGCCCGAGGCAGGATTCGAACCTGCGACCGTAGCGGTCTTGCGGTTCCAGACTGCAGCGCCTTTAACCGCACGGCCACTTCGGCCGGCGTAGCCTGTTTATGTTTGGGCTTTAGAGCGGGTTTCTGCAGCTGTTTCTTGACTGCAAGATGTTTGTCCTGAGATAAATTATGTCGTACAAGTCTGCCAGCTACTGCAACTGTAAATCAGCACCAAGTTGAGAAGAATAGCGGTTTTTGGCCCTTGCTTTGCGCAACAGTAACCCCTTCTATGTCTCAGATAATTTTCTACTTTGCACATATTTTCCGTTCTGCCAATACCGTGCGCCCAATCTACTTAAATCATCAATCATTGTAATTGAAAAGTTCAACTTCTCGGCAAGCTGACGATGAAGGTGCCGACTTTTGCTTTTTCGTCACATGATAACTGTTTTCCGCGTGGCATTGTCACGATCGTGGTTTATGTACACAACATGCACTGTCGCTAACGGAGTCCATTTCCTGTCTGCGGTAAAGGTGCGGACGCACACACTAACACCTCAGAGAACCGAGTGCCTTTATACCGAGTTCACCCTCTACAACCTGAATCGTTGATGTTTTGTTATATACTTTGCTACTGACATTAAATGCGGTACCATTTGACTGCATTTGCACTGGATTCGTACTGTTGTATACACATTGTGCAGAACTATTCCAAGCTACAATGTTAATTTTTCTGCATATATCCATGCCTTTATGCTGATTTTCACTACTGTATAAGTATTTCACAGCAAGTGCGCTTTAAAACGTAACTTGTTCATAGTTATGAAGCATTAACTCAAGTTTTAGCTCCGAAGAAAGTTTTATGTGTCTATGTACTAGAAGTTTTGATAAAGGCATTACACAGAGAAAAGCTATAGTTTTTTATGAAATTTTTTCACTGGAAATTCACACTGTAGTAAACTACTCAAAATCTGATTTTTCCCCACCCTTGTGACGTCAGGAAACCGCTACCTCTGTAATGGAGGAGAGAGTAAACCTGCGTTTTTAGGATAGTAGAGTACAATCAGGGCCAGTTTAAGGCCAAAGGAACACAAGCTGTCCCTTCGGGCCCCAACCTGAGAGGGGCGCCAGGTGTGCCCAAGTGAAAGATTTGTATACAGTGAGTCTCACAATTAGTAGAGAAAACCGACACGGGTGAAAGTGCACGAGGGAAAAGGAAGGAGGGCCGGGGGACCAAATGATGAAAAAGTGCCCGCATCTCGTGGTCGTGCGGTAGCGTTCTCGCTTCCCACGCCCGGGTTCCCGGGTTCGACTCCCGGCGGGGTCAGGGATTTTCTCTGCCTCGTGATCGCTGGGTGTTGTGTGCTGTCCTTAGGTTAGTTAGGTTTAAGTAGTTCTAAGTTCTAGGGGACTGATGACCATAGATGTTAAGTCCCATAGTGCTCAGAGCCATTTGAACCATTTTTTTTTTTTATGAAAAAGTGTTCTTCAACCAGCGCTCAGTGTAATGCGCAATATGTCCAATCGTGAACGGGACAACGCGAGTTGTTTACACTGCACAGTCTCTCACCGTGGCTTGAGGAGTCATATCATGCTTGAAAATATGCATATGGACACTTAACGGCAAGAAGTCTTGGCAGCACGGAAACAACCCTTCTAATTGAGTTTCACTACACTGACATCATCTAAACATTCAACAGCTATAGTGAGACACAAAACATTGAAGGTCTGGCTTTTAGGTGTCGTCTGTGGCCAACACCAGCCGATGATCCCCACCTACTAGCTATGGGTCGCAGGTACCTCGAACAGAATTCAACAGAACTGAACACTGCCCTATTGGGGGGGGGGGGGGGGGGGGGAGGGCAACTGGGAGGCCGTGTCAACCCAGACAGTGCGCAACTGCATCTGTACCATCAGTGTGGCTTCTAGGCGTCCGTTAAGGGCAACAGTGCAACACCCACCCCCTTCCCCCCACCTTCACGCTCCCATTAGCACCTTGGTGAGTGAAGAAAGTGGGCAAGGGAAGACCTACAACGGAACCTTGATCAGTGCCATCCGAATCTCCTAAACGAAGATTGTAGGATTTGAAGACTGGTGATCGAAACAGATGAGTGCGGCCATGTCAAATCCAGGCAGCCGCACTGGTCCTGCATGGAGGTGGATCCACGTTTTGGGTTGGCATCAAATTCGGACGTCCGACGCCTCTCATCAGCCCTTCAGTCTATTGTCCTATCCAGTAGTCTACATCTGACCAACAGATTCGTCTTCCAAGAAGATAATGGCAGAGCACAAAGCGACTGTCACGTGCACATCTCCCTGCGCGATGTATGGAACGAGCTACGGTATCTACCGTCACGAAGTCCGCCCCTGGTAGCTCAGTGGTCAGCGTGACGGAATGTCATACCTAACGGCCCGGGTTCGATTCCCGGCTGGGTCGGAGAATCAGGGACTGGATGTTGTGTTGCCCTTATCATCAGTCTTTCATCCCCATCGACTCGCAAGTCGCCGAAGTGGCGTCAAATCGAAAGACTTGCACCTACCTGACGGGAGGCCCCAGCCACACAGCATTTCCATTACTGTCACGAAGACAGTATGAAATCGAATGAGCATGTGAGGACTGTGGCAGGGAAGGCGAATGGTCGACTACTGTTTATTGGAAGAATTTTGGGAAAGTGTGGTTCATCTGTTAAGGAACCCACATGTAGTATGCTGGTGCGACTTATTCTTGACCACTGTTCGAGTGTTTGGAATCCGCACCAGGTCGAACGAAAGGAAGACATAGAAGCAGTTCACAGGCGGCTGCTAGATTTGTCACCAATAGGTTCGAACGACATGCAAGTATTGCCTTCATCCTTCAGGAACTCAAATGGCAGTCCCTTGAGGCAACGTGACGTTCTTTCCGAGTAACACTAATGAGAAAATTGAGGGAACTGGAATTTGAAGCTCATTGCAGAATACATGTCGCGTAAGGACTACGAAGACACAAAAAAAAAAAAATTAGGGCTGAAACGAAGGCTCTGTTCGCATGTGGAACAGGGAAGGAAATGACCAGTGGTGGTACAGGGTAGCCTCCACCACACACCATACGATGGCTTGCGGAGTGTGTATGTAGAGGCAGACACAGATGTAGAGGTAGATGTAGCACTGAACATGCTTGGGAGAAACTGAAAATTGTATTACGTCGTCGCAAGAACCCTCCTGAAACAGTGAATGACCTCAGGAGGGCCGCCGTTGGAGAGTCGAAGAGAACTGAACAAAATTTCGCGCACCTTCTGTGTAACATGTCAAGGAAAATCCACAGAGCACGGAAAAGAGAAACACCTTATTGAATATTACACAGCAGCACAATTTGATTTCTTAGATATGCACTTTGGGACAGTCTATCATTATTTTGGTACTTACTTTGATTATATTTCACATCTCATAGGGCTTAGTCTATCATTCCTTCTCTTCCTTCAATCTAAGCTCGGAACCGACTATAAATTAAAGGGGGTTCAGAACTTTTTTGAGCAGTTTATGATGTCATGAATTGGCAAGAGCTGCGCGGGGTAGCCGAGCGGTCTTGGGCGTGTCGTCACGGTCCGCGCGGCTTCCACCGTCGGAGGTTCGAATCCTCCCTCGGACATGGGTGTGTGTGTGTCGTTCTTAGCTTAAGTTAGTTTAAGTTAGATTAAGTAGTGTGTAAGCTTTGGGGCCGATGACCTCAGCAGCTGGGTCAAAAATTAAAAAACAAAACAAAAATTCGCAAGAGAAAGGCAGAATATCTTTCAAACTGATTTATTTGCTCTGCATAGAGCAAATAAAATCGGAAGCAGAGGATTATTAGTGAAATTCCTAAACATAATCTCGATTCTCAAGAAGTACCAGTACTGTAATATGAAATACACAAACAGACGTTAAGTACTTACAACCAACCCTCTTACAAAGACTATGCTAATTGTGAGGTGTCAGGGAAGATGTTCACGAATCGTTAAAGGACTTGTGCTGAGAAAGACTGCAAATATCACAATTAATAGCGCTTCTGCAGATAAAGGGTGTCATTATGGAGGACGGAACACAACCTTTGTGTTTGCGCTATCGGATTAATTTATTATCCAGGAAAGTATCTATCTTCTCGGAGACCGTCTATACGTCCAAAAAAACTATACTTATGAGATCAAAGTAAATCCCATTAGAATGGTTTAACCGTTGTTTCCCTAACTCATTTATTTCGGATTGTAGATGGTTCGAGACTATATATGGCTACAAAGTTGTTCCTATTGTTATCTAGTAACGCACTTGGTTAGTTAGTAGTTCATACGCATCACAACCTAGTGGCAAAGAGAATGACAGTAATAATAAGTCGTAGCTGTATAAGTATTCAACGAATATCTAATAAGACTCACCTATAAGTTGTACTATATTTGACTTACCTATATGTTGTACCATATACACCGTCCAAGGTGGATCATCAATGAATAGGACATGTCAAGCTAGCATAAATAGATATGGAACTGTGAATTTTATTGTATATTATGATTTTTATGACGGAACAGTCATCAGTGAACACGTTTTGTAACAAAAATTCTGAAGACCTGAAGATGACAGCGAAGTCTGTCTAAACTGTTTGTTTAAAATAAAGAAATATTTATGCGATTTTAGCTTTAGCACATTTTGACTTACATATAAGACATGTGATGTTTTGTACAGATATTCTTTCCTCATTGAGACGGAGACTTTCATAGCGTTGTGATAATGTTCATGCCGTACTGTTTCCAGTGCTAGTAAAAAGTTGGGGGAAGAACTCGAAACCAAAGATGAACCAGTTCTAGTGTCACAAACATCTTTGTGACACTCATTTTTTGCAGCTGTCGACCTAATGCCTGACAGACACATTGTACTACCGTTACATCATTCTGAATTATATATGTGCATGTTATGTGGCTACAAAACTACATTTCTCTCTTGTCACGAAACTGTTAATCACGTGGGGAATGAATGGCGCATTTGAAGACAGGCCGCGCTGTCAAATACCTGGTCACAAGCCATAACGTACCGAAGGCCATCGTCCCTCAGGTTAACGATCGCATACACTGACTGGTGAGTCAAAACACAGTGATACAAATGCGAAAATCCATTGAGTTGAGCGACTTTGACAAAAGCCAGGTTGTTGTGGCCTAATGCCTGGGAGCGAGTATGTCGGAAACGGTGAAGCTGGTCGGCTGTTCGCGTGCTACTGTCTTAACCATCTATGGAAAGTGGTTGAGGGATACTGAAACCACGAGTAGGCGACAAGAAGTTGGACGCCCATACCTCGTCACGGAACATAGGGATCGAAGGTTTGCCCGCTCTCTAAAGTAGGATAGGCGGTGATCTGTGGCAGATCTGACGACAGAGTACAGTGCTGGCACAGGCACGAGTGTTTTGGGGCGCACTGGTCAGCGCACAGTGTTGAACATGGTGGTCCGCAGCAGGGGACCCGTACGTGTTCCCATGTTGACCCAACAACGTAGTAATTGTGATTACACTGGGCATGGGATCGTCGAGATTGGACAGCGGGTCAATGGAATCGTCTCGCCCGGTAGGATGAATCTCGTTTATTGTTAAAACACGTCCATAGTAATGCCCAGATACGCCGTCACCCAGGCGGACGGCTGCTCGAAACATGCAGCGCACCACTGATGGAGGCAGTTGGGTAGCAGTATTATGTTATGGGGGACATTCACCTGGGCCTCCGTGGGACCTGCGGTAGTAATCCAAGGCACCATGACAGCTGTGGACCACGTGAACATTATTAGGTACCACCTTTAACTCCTTATGCTTGATGTCTTCCCCAGCAGCGAACTGTCTCAAGGCGTGTCACAAAGCCAGAATTGCGCTTCAATGGATTGAGAAGCATGATAATGAACTCACGTTAATGTCTTGGCCATAAAATTCGGCTCATCTGAAACCGATGGAACTCAACTGGGACGCTATCTGGCGCCATCCCTTCTAACATTCTGCGTGGTGTCTGTTTGTTCTAAGTCGTGTCTCCCTACCACTTTCGCGCAATGACGCTCTGAGCGTGTTTTTATAGGGAATTGACTACTTTGAACCTAGGACCTGTTGCTGGTAAGGAGACGCCAGACCACACATGACATGTAGAGTTCAGAAGAGTTCAGTGAAACTAGCGATGATATAATCAAATACTTCATGATTTCAGCGTCAGCTCCACTGCACTCCCTGTAAAAGAATCTTAATACTAACTAAATTTAGTGGAAGGGGTTCAAGGCTTTCCTATTTTTAGTTAGCTGGTAAAATGACGTCGAAAAAGCAGTTAAGTTTACCATTGGAAATTTTATTCTTCTCACAAAACATTGTTTATAAATTGCACTATTGATAAAAGCAAATGTTTTAATACAGGATGATAAAAACCAACTGCGTTCAACAAAAATGTGAAAGAATATTCCCTGAATGGGTTTCCAAGTTCTACAATGGATCGAAGGATGACCTATGCCATATTACATCTATAATCTAGGTTTAAATTAAGTTTCACAAAAGAGAAAACTATCAAAATGGTCTACAGTGACCCTCAATTATCTTTAATTACTTATCTAACTTGTAAATTACAGTGGCTGATGTGGCTTCTCAATAATTATATAACAGAAAAATCATCATGTTTCAGATTTTAACTTACATAGCAAATGTGAATACCATGAGCTTCAATTGACGATCGAAACTAGTATTACGTAAAAAAGGGGATGTAACAGAAGAGACTTCTGCAGTTCTGAGTGAAGCCTTATGCACTCAAAAATGCGGCATAACGTGCGTTCATTACCTTGTAGGTGTTCGACAGGGGGCGGCGGAAGCACAGCTCCGCTCACCTCGCCGTCTCGGAAGCAACTCCTTCCTAACTTCTCCTTACTACAATTTACCGAAGTTGGTTTAAAAAAAAAAAAAAACTGTCTGGCTGTGTTTTCATCTGACCAGTCAGGGTCTCAATGTTAACCTTAAGCTCCGCCTACAAAAATTCTGTCTATCCAATGAGAAACGTTATACGTTTCGTGGTGGGGCAATGTTTTTAACGTTTGCAACGTAACAGAGAAGCGAAAAAGTCTCACGCTAAAGCTTGCAGCTGGTGTGGCCCTTTTAGTGTTATCATATGATCTATACTGTTCTTCTGGAGGGCTCTAGCTTTTAACATGGGCTGGGGGGTGGTCCTAGCAGTTAGCTGGCGACGTGGGTGTCCGTCCCTTATCGTAGGGCCTTCTAGCTTAACACGGACCAATACGCTTTTCAAAATTCAAATGGCTCCAAGCACTATGGGACTTAACATCTGAGGTCATCAGTCCCCTAGACTTAGAACTACTTAAACCTAACGACATCACACACATCCATGCCCGAGGCAGGACTCGAATCTGTGACCGTAGCAGCAGCGCGGTTCCGGACTGAAGCGCCTAGAACCACTCGGCCACAGCGGCCGTCTAACACGCTTTTACGTAGGTGGTCATAATGTTTTAGCTCATCAGTATATTGTACCTGTTTTCTCGTGAGATTTCTTTCGTGATTCGTAACTTTATGCTAATGAAATTGGATTGAGTGGGTTTGGATTTGTCAGAATAGGTCTGTTGATTTTGATGTACAACTGTTATAGCGCCAATAAATTTTTATTGAAGATAGAAAGATAATAAAACAGTTGCTATGGACTTGAATACTACATTGAATTTTGTGTGAGACAGAAATTTTCACCAGAAAATGGTATTATAATTTTTGTTATAAACTGAAGCCTGGAGAGGCGTTTATGGGATGCACGACGAAAGGTTGTTGAATTATATAGGCATATGATGGCATTTTTAAGAGAGAAGAACTAGAGTTAATATTTTCGAATATTTAGCGCGGGGATTTTTCCTCGTTCCAGTCCTTCTTGGATTGCCAGACGTCAACTCATCTTGCAATAAAATGAGTTCCGGTGTCTTTCCCGGGGGTGAAGGGCGGCCGGGTCGAAGGGCTCGCCACTCTCCCCCTCCTAGGGTTGCGGCGAAGAAAGGCTACATTGTACCTGGCAGGGGCTGGCAACGTAGGCTTTATCTTTACCCTTTTGTGGATGTTCTGTGCCGATCAGCGATTATTTAGTGAATGCTACTGACAACAGGTAGATTCAGAGTTTAACACAGTCGTCATACCTGCTCTACGTATCCTACTATCTTTCCCTTCTCACGCTCTACAAAACCTACAATCTAAAAATCGAAATTGATATTATCAGTCAGTGAAAAATTTTTGATACTCAGCAGATAACATAGCACTTGGATTGAGATTCTGTTATGGCTGGAATGTTATGTGATATTCAACAAACTTGGAGGAGATAAAAACTACCACATGTCGAGTCTACGTAATGACGAGATCCACCGACGCCGAAGTGTCTTTGAAGAGGAATGGCGGTCGGTGGCTCTACCCACTTGACGTTTAGCATAAGCCCTGGCCTGAATTGAATTGGGTGTGGTGCTGCCAAAGCGAGGACAGCAATTGTTCCGCTGATTGCTAAGTATGTACGTCACCTATAGAAAAAGTGACGAGACCTTTACGACGCAACCAGAGTAACTGTGAACTCCCGGCTACAGGACTTGTCTTTGGCAGCTGACGAGTCCAGTCCGTTCCACAGCAGATTCCTTGCTCCTCAACACAACGATGTCCGATTGGACGAGACTATTAGAAAATATCTTCGAGAGGGCGTGAGAAGATATAATGAAAACCGATTAGAAAATCTATTTAAAACCATAAGAATGTAAAGAGCACAAAATAGAAACTTGTTTTCTGTAAATAGCACATTTCATCAATTATTGTTGCGGATGTAAAGTAACCAACGAGGGAGGAATATTTGCACAACCAATCAAAGATGTAACATAAATGTTTTCTGGATGTTTAGCCACGTCATATTGTAAAATAACAGTCACTAAATGAATAGTAGCGACGTTTCAGTGACCTTACTCTGGGACATCTGCAGGCTTGGTCGAAACGTTCGTATTATCCATTTAGTGACAGATCATTTTTATTCTGAGTGCGGACGCGGCCTACAAATTTACAATCCAAGACTTCTTTAAAGTTTTAGATAGTTGAAGAGACGAATCGGACGCATAGGCGATATTAAAAAATAAAGACGTACAGAAATTAGTATAAGGGGAGGTGTGTAACGTCTTTATAGTATTTCAATTGCAAGCAGGGGGAAGAGAATACCAAACGAACCTTTATTTCCGGAAAGCAGTAAAACAAACGATAGGCTCATCAGCATCCTCTTCACAGTGTATAAAATATCCACCAAGAACATCACCACCCGCTTGGACAAAGCGATTTATTCAACTTGGCTGTTTATGTATTTATAATACGGAATCAGTCATTTTTTCAATTTGATACGAGTTGTTGTAGCATTAACTAGTTTTTGTGCCACTGCTGGCTCACCATCAGATGGAAGTATTAGACGAACATTATCTGACCCATGTGCAGATAGGCGCTATAATTGTCGTGATTCCTCTGTGCCATCGTATCCACTACAAAATTCGTTCCGATTATGTATCTTTTAGCCAGCTTACACACACACACACACACACACACACACACACACACACACACACACACACACAGAATAAAAAAACACAGATGCAGTTCGTCATCAACAGGGGAAGTAACAGATTTCAACTTGATAAAGGAACAAAATGGTTTTGTCAGTGGATATTGTTGTGTCGGTAGCTGGGCCGACACCGTGAAGTTGAGATGGCTGAAAATGCACGCAAGACTAAAGCAGACGGGCGTGAAGTCTGGAACATGAGAACTTATAAATGAATAAGAAGAAAAGTATGTAGATGCTTATTACTTATCTTTTAATTAGTCCTTGGAATACATCTCTCTTGAATACTCGTAAGCTATAGGCACTGATACAAATGGCGCCTTGCTAGTTCGTAGCCATTAACTTAGCTGATGGCTATTCTGTCTCTCGGCTAATGAGAGAGAAAGGCTTCGTACATCTGGTCGGTAGCTAGGTTCTCGTACAACTGGGGCGAGTGCTCTCTCGTATCACGAGACCTGCCTTGGTGGTGGCGCTAGGTCTGCGATTACACAGTGGCGACACGCGGGTCCGACATGTACTAAATGGACCGCGGCCGATTTAAGCTACCACCTAGTAAGTGTGGTGTCTGGCGGTGACACCACATTCCTCCCCCGCAAATCGGCGAACGGTCGTGTGATAAGGCTTCCGCCCGCCGTGGGGAGGACCACATGTTGACGTATGCGATGAGGTGGGGAGCCTAACAACAGGCGAGGCTGTGCCACCCGCACCCGGCCATGCGGTCCGAGGGGAGCTAGGAAACGCCTGAAAAACTAGTCCAGGGTGCACGTCAACATGCGGTGTATGCGCCCGTAAAGAGACAGGAGTGACCGAAGGATCAACCTCCATTGCGTCGGGGTAGCCGACGCGCGATGACGTCATGTGGTCCGGAGCGGTCGGGAGTTCCATGGCGGAGGACAGCTGGTCACGGGAAGCGATCGGCGGCGCGTGACCCTGGGAGGCGCTTGGCTGCTGCAACGAAGCGTCGAATGCGGGCGGCGCCGGCGGGAGAACAAGCGGCGGCGGCGGCGGCTGCTGCTGCTGCTGCTGCGGCGGCGGCGGCGCGTCGCCATGGGGCAAAATGGAAGGCATCGTCGGTAATACCTGGGGATGAGGCGAGCCAGTAGATGGGTCCCCAGGGCGCTGACCGGACGGCACCGTCGCTGAAAGCAGACGGGGAGCGGCAGAACCCGAGCGACGACAGAGGCGCAGCTGATTGAGATGCCGACGCACCTCACCAGAGGCCCCCAAAACCAAATACATCGCGCGGCCGAGGCAGCGAAGAATGCGCCCTGCGAGCCAACGCCGTGAACCTCGATAGTTGCGATAAAATACTACGTCGCCTGGAGCAAAAGCAGGAGTCTGCCGCTGCACAGGAACCTGATGCGGCGGATGCAGCAAAGACATCAAGGTGCGATGAGGACGACCGTGGAGCAACTCAGCCGGCGAGCGACCATCGCGGGGCTGAGAGCGATACGAAGACAAAAAGAGCAACAATGCGTCCTCCCGAGAATGCGACTCTTTCAATTTCAACATCTGTGACTTGAAAGTCCGGACCAATCGTTCAGCGGCACCGTTGGACTGAGGCGAAAACGGCGCGGATGTCAGATGTTGAATACCATTGGCCCGGCAGAATGACTGAAATTCTGCGGACATGAATTGTGGGCCATTGTCGGAAACAATAGTCTGCGGAAGACCTTCAATGCAAAAGATAGCAGACAACGCTTGGATGGTGGCGGAGGACGTCGTGGAAGACATCCGGACAACAAAAGGAAAATTACTGAAGGCGTCGACCAGAACCAACCATCGAGCATTCCAGAATGGACCAGCAAAATCAATGTGCAAGCGTTGCCAAGGGGAAGTGGCTTTTGGCCGCGCAAAGGCTTTCCGCGGCGGTGCGGATTGTTGTTCGGCACACGCCGGGCACGAAGAACACATATTCGTAATCGCAGCATCGATTCCGAACCAAGTACAGTGCTGACGAGCAAGTTGTTTCGTTCGCACTATACCCCAATGTCCTTGGTGAAGAAGCCGTAAAACAGAGGACTGTAACGAACGTGGGACCACGACTCTGGACTGATCATTATCAGAACGCAACAACAAAACACCACGTCGAACAAAAAGTCTCTCCTTGTGAGCAAAAAATCGGCGAACCAACGGATCCTCGATCCGAGACTTTGACAAAGGCCATTGCGTAGCAACAAAACGTAAAACAGTAGCAAGGACAGGGTCAGCAGCTGTGGCTGTAGCGACACGACGAAAATCAATCGGAAACGATTCGACCACTTCATCGGTTTCCGAATCAATGAACATGCAAGCAAGTTCGGAAGAATCGAATGCTTTATCCTCAGCAACAGGCAAACGGGACAACGCATCAGCGTTTCCGTGCTTAGCAGTGGACCGATACAAGATATCGTAGCGGTACTGCGAGAGGAAAATAGACCAGCGAATGAATTTCTGCGCTGTACGTGGAGGTACAGGCTTGGTCGGATGAAAAAGCGATGTCAAAGGTTTGTGGTCTGTGATGATGGTAAAGTGACGACCATACAAGAAATCATGGAACTTAGTAACACCAAACACGAGAGCCAAAGCTTCTTTCTCTATCTGTGAATAATTTCTTTGCGCAGACGAGAGCAATTTGGACGCAAAGGCAATAGGGCGATCATGGGAGCCAACTTTGTGCGCAAGCACAGCACCGATCCCGAAATCCGATGCATCTACCATCAACAAAAGGGGTTTCTGGGGATCGAATGGCGTAAGGCAAGTATTAGAAAGCAACGCCGATTTCAACTGGCGAAAGGCGCGTTCACATTCCGTCGTCCAGACGAACGGAACACCTTTACGGCGTAAGCGATGAAGTGGAGCTGAAATGGAAGAGGCATTGCGCAGAAAGCGATGATAATAGTTGATTTTACCCAACACACTCTGTAGCTGTTTCACATTGTGAGGGGAAGGCAATTCTTGTATGGCACGGAGGTGCTCTGGACTCGGATGTATGCCTTGGGCATTAATGACATGTCCCAGGTATGGTAAGTCACGAGCAAAAAACACACATTTGTCCTTCCTCAAGCGAAGACCATTTTGCCGCAAGACCTGAAATAATGTTCGTAAGTTCGCAAGATGATCTTCTTCCGTCTGTCCGGAGATCACTATATCGTCCAGATAGTTTGCTGCAGTAGGGACCGACGCACAAATAGTTTGTAAATATTGCTGAAACAAGGCAGGGGCGGATGCACACCCGAATGGCAGTCTTTTGAAGCGGTACAATCCAAGATGCGTGTTAACCACCAATACGCGCTGGGATTCGTCGTCCACCGGTATTTGCAAGTACGCATCGGCTAGGTCCAACTTTGAAAAATATTGTCCCGGGCACAGTTTAGCAAAAAGATCTTCCGGGCGGGACAAAGGAAAAGTAGCAGTCACTAGCTGTGGATTCACTGTGGCCTTGAAGTCCACGCAAAGTCTCAATTTTCCGGAAGGTTTTGGCAAAATTACTAAGGGTGAGGCCCAGAGAGAAGCTTGCACACGTTCAATTACACCCTGTGATTCGAGATCGTGTAACGTTCTTGCGACCTCATCACGCAATGCGTGGGGAACATTGCGCGCCCTGAAAAATTTCGGTTGCGCGTTTACCTTCAGTTCTAAATGTGCTTCATAGTTTTTAGCGCAACCTAAGCCCGGTGCAAAAATGTCTGCAAATTCTTCACATAAGCGAGAAACACTGTCTGTAGGCACAGTCTGATTCACTGATAGGACCTGATTTACAATAGACATGTTAAACAACGTAAATAAATCGAGACCAAACAAGTTCACTGCAGAAGAAGAACGAAGAACATAAAATGACACAAGTTTTGTTTGTCCCTTGTATGTTGCAAGAAGGCTGCACTGTCCTAACACAGGAATTTTCTGTCCGGAATATGTAGTTAGCTTAACATTTGCGGAACGCAACGGAGGTTTGCCCAGTTGTTTGTACGTGTCATGATTGAGCAATGAAACTGCAGCTCCGGTATCGAGCTGGAATGGTATCACTTTGCCGTCAAAGTCTAAGTCTACAAAAAGTTTATTGTCCTGCTGACGACAAGAGCGACTGTTTTGTGCAATTTGAATAGACACTGGTACAGAATCACTTGCTAATTGACGTGATTTCCGGCGACGTCGACGCACAGTTTTTGTGGGACGAACACAGTCACTGTTAGAGAAAGTGTCACGGGACGGAGCGGAATTAACGACATGAATGTCCATAGGCGAAGGTCCACGAGCCTGAGTGTCCTTGGTTCGATTCCGGCGCGAAGCAAAGGGCCTGGAATGATTGTGATTGTCTGATCTGAGCTTTTTCTGGCAAACACTTTGAACATGTCCTTTCTTATTGCAGAAAAAGCAAATAGCTTGGCGTGACGGGCAATGTTCACGCGAATGTCTAGTAGCACACCGCGGGCATGATTTCACTACATTTGTGGGCTGGCGCGGCACACGTGGCTTAGCGCGCGGCGGCAGCTGCATTTGTTTGTGCGATGGCAGTTGTGCGGACGTGCGCGAGGCCCGGTTACCGGGCCGCGCAGCGCGTCCAGCGGGCCGGTTAATGTTACACACGACTGGCGAAGTTTCAAAAGATTCCTGAGCACAGTCAAGTGTGTCCTGTCTATCCAATATGTCTATCACTTGTTGAAGGGAGGGATTAACTAGTTTCAAAATTTGCTCCCGTATGCGAACATCAGAAACGTTCTGTGCAATTGCATCACGCACCATTGTATCTGAATAAGAAAGACCACAGTCACATTCAAAGGCACAGTCCCTAGTAAGTCCTTGCAATGTTGCTACCCACTCCCTATTAGTTTGACCGGCCGTACGTTTTGTACGAAAGAACGTATACCGTTTTGCAACCACATTAACTGTTTCTTTGAAATAGGCATCTAATGCAGACAAAATTTCCTCGTAGGACAAAGTTGCTACGTCGCGTCGGGGAAACAATTTCACTATCACACGGTATGTGGACACACCGACACAAGAAAGCAAAAACGGCTGCCGCTCATTACCTTGAATTCTGTAGGCAGCAAGGTGGAAGTTGAACTGGCGAGACCACTCTTGCCACGTCTCATCGGCTGCCACGTATGGTCGAAAGGGAGGTGCAACAGCGTGTAGTGGCAGCGGTAGCGAAGAAGCGGCGGCGGCCGCATCGGTGTGCAGCGCACGTTGACCCTGGACGAGCTGTCCAAGGGCATCCAGTAACGCCTGCGTCTGCTGATTCTGCAAGCGATAAAATTCGGACAGTACATCTGGAGAATGTGGCGAAGCCATGACACAATTAAATGTAAGCTATCAAAAAGAACACTTTAAATCGTCGCCAATGTTGTGTCGGTAGCTGGGCCGACACCGTGAAGTTGAGATGGCTGAAAATGCACGCAAGACTAAAGCAGACGGGCGTGAAGTCTGGAACATGAGAACTTATAAATGAATAAGAAGAAAAGTATGTAGATGCTTATTACTTATCTTTTAATTAGTCCTTGGAATACATCTCTCTTGAATACTCGTAAGCTATAGGCACTGATACAAATGGCGCCTTGCTAGTTCGTAGCCATTAACTTAGCTGATGGCTATTCTGTCTCTCGGCTAATGAGAGAGAAAGGCTTCGTACATCTGGTCGGTAGCTAGGTTCTCGTACAACTGGGGTGAGTGCTCTCTCGTATCACGAGACCTGCCTTGGTGGTGGCGCTAGGTCTGCGATTACACAGTGGCGACACGCGGGTCCGACATGTACTAAATGGACCGCGGCCGATTTAAGCTACCACCTAGCAAGTGTGGTGTCTGGCGGTGACACCACAGATATAGTTGTACCATTCCTGAACAGAATTATGGAACGGAACAATCAGTATCAGTTATTACTTTTACACAGGTTTCACAGTTTCTGAGACAGTTTCGATAAGCTCTGTACAAACAGCCATCGAAAAACTACTCAATCTACGTTAGTATACGGAAGAATATATTAACAATGCTACTTCTTCCGTGAAACATCTTCATGGAAGTGGAGAATTTAAAACTGAAAAAGTAGCGCGACCAGAAGATTCTAAAGCAGCAGCATCCCAACAAACGAGATCCGTGTCTGACCACCGATGCTGGTGACAGACTGCCCCTAAGCTCGCCCGAGAGTTGTAATTATACTCATGAGTTCAAAAATGACATAAACAAATATACACAACACCGTTACTAGTCAAATGACCTTTAGAAGTATGTCAGATTTTATTTGAGTACTCTGCCCCCTTTGAAGCGTATTGTCTCAGTACTACACTTGTGTTCGTTTACTCTCTCACTCTCTCTCTCTCTCCCTTGTGTGTGTGTGTGTGTGTGTGTGTGTGTGTGTGTGTGTGTGTGTGTGTGTGTGCGCGCACGTGCGCGCGCGCGCGCGCGCTTGCTTGCTTGTGTGTACCACAAGTTGTCGAGAGTGTCAAATGGAGTATTATACAACGTTTCGTTGAAAACAAGGGGCAGAAATAAAACAGAAGACGAATGGATAGTTCTGAGAGGAAAAAAACAGGACAAAACACGAGGCCCAGTGGATGTCGTTGGTTGGTGCATGACATTTGGAATTTAAATGATGCAAGGAGAAAATATACGAGTGCAAATGTCGCAAATGAAGCAGGTTAAAAAAGTATACATTCGTCTAGAAAATGAGGCTGACATAAGGGGCAAAATGGGGAAGCGGGGAAGGCTAGAAAATAAAGGCAAATTTCTAGAGACATTTATTACAGTGTGAAAGTTATATACTGGCCATAGGAAAATGAAAGAGACCTTCGCAGAAAAAGAGGAGCAGCTATATTAATATTAGGGGCTCCGAAGACAAGTCAGTCAATGCAACGAAAGAATGACTGACTGATGGAAGGAGTATATAAAAGTGCTATACAAGAGAAACGAACTTAGAGACAGTATTATAGAAAGGGAAGAGGAGGAAGATGAAAATAAAATGGGAGATAAGAAACTACAAAAAGAATTCGACAGAGCAGTGAAAGACATAATTCTAAAGAGTCAGCTAGAACAGATGACATTCCCTCAGAATCACTGAGACAGTTGGGAGAACATACCAGGACAAAACTATTGCACCTCGTACCCAAGATCTATGAAACAGACGAAATACCCTCAGACTTTAAGAACATAATAACTGCAGTTCTGATGAAGGTAGGTGCTGACAGATATAAATATTACACAACCATCAACTTAATAAGTCATGATCGTGAATTCTGGCACAAAATATTTACAGATAAATGGAAAAATTGTTAGAATCCGACGTCTGGGAAGATCAGTTAGGGTTTCAGAGACACACGCGGGACAACATTGGCTCAACGTCTTATTTTAGAAGGTATACTGTAGAACTGAAAACCTACGTTTACAGAAGCTATAGATTTAGAAAAAGCTCTTCACAATGTTGTCTGACACTCTCTCTTTGAAATTCTGAAGGTAGCAACTATAAAATACAGGGAGTGAAATGTTATCCACAACTTATACCGAAACGACTGAGCAATTATAAGAGTCGAGGACATGAAAGGGGACAGCAGCTTAGATGCGAATGAGACGAGGTTGTGGACTATACCCCACGTTATTCCGTTTGTAAATTGTGCTGGCTGTGAAGGAAACCAATAAGTGATTTGGGAAGGGAGTTAAAGTTAAGGGAAAAAATTAAAATCTTCAAGGTTTGCTAACGATGTAGGGGTATTGTCAGAGACGAAAAAACTCTTGAACGTCGGTTGGTCGGCGTCTTGAAACGAGTTGTCAAGTGAATATCAACAGTAGTACAACAGGGATGCTTGAATGTATTTGACTTAAATCAGATGATGCTGATGGAATAAATGTAGGAGATGCGGCACAAAATGTAGTCGATGCGTTTTCGATTTGAGCAATAAAATACCTTACGATGGGTGAAGTAGAGAGGACATGAAAGGAAGACCTGCAATCGGACGAAAAGATTATCCGGAAAAGAGAAAGTCGTTGACGTCTAATCTAAATTTATGTATTTGTAAGCTTTTTCTGAAGGTATTTGTCTGAAGCTAGGCATTTACGGAAGTGAAACGTAAAGGATGTACTATTTAGATAAGAAGAGACTAAACGTTTTGTAACTTGGTATTACAAAAGAATATTGAAGTTTTGATGAGTAGATTACATAACTAAAGACGGTGTACTTAACCGAATTGAGAAGAAGTTATATTTATGGCGTAATTTGAATAAAAGAAGGCATCACTTGTCATAATACATCTTGAGATGCCAAGGAATCGTCACTGTGAGAACGGACGGAAGTATGAGAGGAGAATGGGGGAGGGGTAAAAATTTTAGAGGGAAACCAAGACTTCACAAGTTCAAATGGATGTAGGACGTAGTAGTTACGCAAAGATCAAGACACAAAAGTTAGACTAGCGTGAGCAAATGCATCAAAAGCGTGTTTGGACTGAAAAATACGACACAGCTCTAGTTAACAGGACAATTCACGAAAAGTAAAAATATGAATTAGTTAAATATAAATTTATATTTCTTTTTTCTCTGGCTAGGATCTGATTAGTATTCGGTATCAGAAACCTGGAAGGGTCATATCTGTTGCATTACAATTGTACAACTTTATAATTTTCATTATGGGTAATGTCTCAAGTTGTCAAACCGTCTATATGCGAATGGTAATAAACTCTACCACATTCTGAATTGCATTGCATTCAGATACAGGCTTTCGTCATTTATACAGGGTGTTACAAAAAGGTACGGCCAAACTTTCAGGGAACATTCCTCACACACAAATAAAGAAAAGATGTTATGTGGACATGTGTCCGGAAACGCTTAATTTCCATGTTAGAGCTCATTTTAGTTTCGTCAGTATGTTCTTCCACCTACGCTCAATGGAGCACGTTATCATGATTTCATACGGGATACTCTACCTGTGCTGCTAGAACATGTGCCTTTACAAGTACGACACAACATGTGGTTCATGCACGATGGAGCTCCTGCACATTTCAGTCGAAGTGTTCGTACGCTTCTCAACAACAGATTCGGTGACCAATGGATTGATAGAGGCGGACCAATTCCACGACCTCCACGCTCTCCCGGCCTCAACCCTCTTGACTTTCATTTATGGGGGCATTTGAAAGCTATTGCCTACGCAACCCCGGTACGAAATGTAGAGACTCTTCGTGCTCGTATAGTGGACGGCTGTGATACAATACGCCATTCTCCAGGGCTGCGTCAGCGCATCAGGGATTCCATGCGACGGAGGGTGGATGCATGTATCCTCGCTAACGGAGGACATTTTAAACATTTCCTGCAACAAAGTGTTTGAAGTCACGCTGGTACGTTCTGTTGCTGTGTGTTTCCATTCCATGATTATTGTGATTTGAAGAGAAGTAATAAAATGAGCTCTAACATGGAATGTAAGCGTTTCCGGACACATGTCCACATAACATATTTTCTTTCTTTGTGTGTGAGGAATGTTTCCTGAAAGTTTGGCCGTACCTTTTTGTAACACCCTGTATGGCAAGCAAAACATCGGGGGAGAAGCAGCTTCGCGTACTTGGCTCAGCATTATTGCATCATTTAACCAAAAATTTGCCATTCATTGAAAAAACTACACAGTGACAAATCACTGCAGCAACGTTCCATAGTTTTGGAGCGCAGTAAAACTAAGGTGCAAGCCAAAAAGCGATAATACACTCAGGTAGTAAACTTTCCAGTTTAGGCACATTGGAACACTAATTGCAAAAACACTGTTTACTTTTCCAAAAGCAGTGCAAACAATTTTTATTCTTCTGTATATTTCTTTTCGTATCTTGTCTTCAAATGTCCTCAATAAAAATACTCAACCGGATTCGTGATTTCATTGGTATTTTGTACAATTTCCTTTTCTAAGTGTCATTTAGATTTTATTTTAGTCTTTTTAGTTTATTTTCAGTCCTACTTTCATGTTTTCTCCATTACGTTATTTAATTCGTTCTGGAAGTTCAGCTTCAGTAGAGAAAAACGGTACCACGCCATAAAAAGTGGGGGTGGTTCAGTGATGTTTAATTAATTCGTATTTATTCTTTTCCGAGTTTTGGCATCTGAACATTTCTCTTAGTACAGTAGTTTGGTCATTCATTATCTCCCTCCCTAATTAATGATCAAGTTTGAAGTTCACACTACTTTTATCAAGTGTAATGGAAGGCATAGCACTGACATAATTCTGGGTAGTAACGAATAAATTGTAGATTTCAAATAGACGATGTGTTGTTAAAGCGTAACTGTGTTACCTTGCAATACGACAATATTCGCTACTATTAAGTCAATAAAGCCTTATTACTTCATTAATATTGAGCTGGTATTTTTTAAAATTGTTAACACATTTCATTCCGTAGTCCCCAACTCATGGTGTAATTGGTTACAGTTGCTGCCACTAGATCGTGGGTCCCGCGTTGGATTCCCGGCCGTGTCAGAGATTTTCTTCGCTCTGAGACTGGTTGTTTGTGTTGTCCCAATGATTTCGTCTCATCATTACAAAGACACGCAAGTCGCCAAAGAGGCTTCAAACAGAAAGACTTGGGACATGAGGTGGAACAACCACAGACCTGCCCTCCAAGCCAGTAATGCCATACCATCATTCCGTTCCCCACTGAGGCGGTATGTTTAGAACTGCAGGATTGGAGTGGGACAGAGGATAATCTTTAACTGGGAGTAACTGGAAAGGGATTTCCAGTCCCGACATTTGCCCAATAATCATGGGAAACCTCCAAAAAACTTGGCCAGAACTGGGGAATTAGAACTAGTTTATTTCTGGGACACCTTTATGTGCTGTAGGTGTATCTTGTGTGGAGGCGATATCGTTATGTTACAAGGCTTTTTTTTTCATCAATACTTTTCATTTGCTGGCCTTTTTGGCCGAGCGGTTCTAGGCGCTTCAGTCCGGAACCGCGTTGCTGCTTCAGTCGCAGGTTCGAATCCTGCCTCGGGCATGGATGTGTGTGGTGTCCTTAGGTTAGTTAGGTTTAAGTAGTTCCAAGTCTAGGGGACTGATGACCTTAGTTGTTAAGTCCCATAGAGCTTAGAGCCACTTTTCATTTCTACTCCAAGGGGTTGTTCGATGTCCCATCGATTTTAGAGTCGCAGTTCTTTTCAGCTAATGTCCAGGCGACCTGATAGCTGGGTAGAGGAGTTTCACAAATTCAAGGTTAGAAATTTGACCTATAATCTCGGGAAACCCCCAGGAAACAGTGGTTGGAACCAGGGAACTACAAGTATTTTTAATTGAGTTCTGGGACGATGTTATGCATTGTCCCAAACAAAAGTATGAATCGGACACTCCGAAATACATGAATGCTACTACAGTAACATGTCCTATCTTCATACATTCCATATTCACTCGCATTTTTGTGGCCGTGCGGTTAAAGGCGCTGCAGTCTGGAACCGCAAGACCGCTACGGTCGCAGGTTCGAATCCTGCCTCGGGCATGGATGTTTGTGATGTCCTTAGGTTAGTTTGGTTTAACTAGTTCTAAGTTCTAGGGGACTAATGATCTCAGCAGTTGAGTCCCATAGTGCTCAGAGCCATTTGAACCACTCGCATTTTTAAACACACTCATCCATGTTAAATAACATCTGGATATAAGTGATATATTCTATAGTTCGTAGACGAAAGAAGTGTCCTGACAAGCGAAATGGTTTTGGTACGGCTGTTTCACGAGTGTACCACAACCAAACATGTAATGCAATTTTGTGTACGCCTCAAAGGTAACGTCTCTCTGTTGCCGTAGCTCTGTAGACGGCTGTCGTTTTCAGCCATGAGGCTTAGATAGCGCCAGCAGTCTTTTACGTTTCACAGCTGAAAATGGCAACAGCACTGCCACTCGTCAAGGCTCTCCTTACGTCATATCAAGTGTACTGCGTAGGAGAGGGTATTATACCTTGAGGATAGTGTAACTACCAACACATAGTGTTTCTTGGTCAGTGTTTCAATCTAAAGACCCATTTTAGAATCACACTAAAGTATGCACACTAATAATGCGCGCTAGAATCAAGCACATAAGCAGTTCTCAATTTTTGTTGTTGTAAGCCATGAGTTTGCGTTTTGTGCTGCATTTTTAAATATAGTTTCTACACATTCAAGTGCTGTACAGCGTATTAAAGCTATTTGGAAGATATTGTTACTTCTTCAGTTATAGAGCTGTATGCTGAGTAAAATTCTATATATTTTTAAAACTAGTTATACAACGTGCGGACGGTTAATACATACTTCGTCGATCGTGCAGCACTTTGCACGTTGGAACGGAAGATCTTCCGCCTTGGAACATGTGGTGCTTGCGATATAACTGAGTTTCTTTAATTTATTAACAATTTCATCTATCTCAAAAATGGAAATCTATGTTAGTCTCCAATAACTTCTGTTTCAAAATGTATTTAACTTTAATGTCTTCTGATAATGCTTCTATTTAATGTAACAGACAGATTATTAAACAAATATTGACAAGATTTCCTCGAATGCACAGTTTTAAATTCCAATAGAATATTTGTTCTAGATGCTTGACCATGTTGCACTGTGCAACATTTTTCACTTTAAAAACAACCTTTTTCGGAGTAATTTTTGTAATTTCAGAGGAAAACTTCTGTGCACGAAAAGTGAACACCCTCATTTGAAAATGGAACTCCCGTTACAAGGCTGGCGAAAGTCTGAAGTGTTCCAAGATAAAACACTCTATTAAAACACCCCCCCCTACCGTGAGGGCAATAGGATCTGCGAATAACTGCGGACATAGATGTGAGCGACTAAAGAAACCGCAAAGAATTTTAAAAAGGCGTACAAAGACTGAATTATAATAAAAGTGGTATTATTTACGCACCAACACATTATCTTGAGGAGAAAAGGTTGCATGCTAATGACAGGTAAACATTTTCACCAGATTCATGCACCCGACAACAATCATCCATAATTTTTCCATATTGGCATGAGCCGTATTCGTTTGGAACCACTACTCACCTTGGCGTGTAATAGCTACCTTTTCAACGAACTACCATTTCTCCCTGACGATACACTATTCTTCGCTTCCAATTTCGTTTCAGTATCAATGGTAATTATATGGAGTATGACACAAAGCAGCCGGCCGCGGTGGTCGTGCGGTTCTAGGCGCTTCAGTCCGAAACCGCGAGACTGTTACGGTCGCAGGTTCGAATCCTGCCTTGGGCATGGATGTGTGTGATGTCCTTAGGTTTGTTAGGTTTAAGTAGTTCTAAGTTCTAGGGGACTGATGACCTCAGATGTTAAGTTCCACAGTGCTCAGAGCCATTTGAACCATTTTTGACACAAAGCAGTTTCGAAAAATAAGGTGCGCCCAGGAATAACAGAAAGTTGTATAACAATTTTTACGAATTCAGTGGAACTGTTTTACTGCTAGGTAGGCTATATCTGATAATTACAACACTTTATAAATAAATCGGAACATTCATTAGAAAATACTTACCGAAATAAATGAAAACTGAATTGTTGCGGTTGCTACAAAAAAATCCTGTAAACACAACATAGTTAATTTCCTGATTGCTTAGAGCATAGCAGTCGGACAAACGTGCAGGAAATAGAATTGGTGGAGGTTCCGACATTGCCGCAATAAGTTAATCTTTCCGAGAAATGAGAAGCGAGGAGTTAAGAGATACGTGATGGCACGGAATTTCCGGGGGCACCTTGGTGCTAGATGCAAGAGCACCTCTGTGTAAATGTCACTGCTGGTGTTCTGTATACTGGCGGAATTTCCCCGAACCTTCTGAGTTTCAAGTGGTCACAATGCGTCCCTCTTCATCGTTTGCTCTTTACTGTACTCATAACAACGTCCGGAATGATTTCTTTGAAAACAGGCTCGCAGCGCCTGACTATGTCTGCGATATCAATTACGTCAGCGGCCAGTGTGAAAAACGTTGAAGACGCTGAAGCATTAATGTCGGTTCTTACTGAGAGGAGGGAGCACGTCTCTGCTACTATTACAGTGCCACCACGTTGCCACCAACATATATCTTGGCCAGGGATCATAAGAAGTGGATGAGAGAGACTGAGAGACGTGCAGAAGCACACAGACAGTCATTCAATACTCGAATGGAAGAGCAAATAAAACTAATAAACAATGGTACGACGTACTCTCCGCCCTGCACTGTAAAATGGCTTTCAGTATATTTACGTAGATGTAGGTTGGGTCTCTGGAAAAATAGGTTAGGAAGGGTGCCATAATGCCGTTGTAGCCTCTTGTAAGGCAACCTGGACTACGACTGTTAACTTGACCTTGTCAGAGGTCGTGACACACGTGTTCTATCGGGGATAGATCTGGGGATCTTGCTGTCCACGGGATTACCTCCATATACAGGCAGTTGATGGAGGCACCTGTCGCGTATGGAGCAGTGTTGTCCTGTTGAAAAGTAGCACAAAGATACTGACGCATGAGAAGTAATATATGACGATGCAGGACGTCCGTGACGTTCCGTTGTGTCGTCAGATCTCCCCTGATCACTGATCACTATAATCCGTGACCTGAAGTCGTACCTGGTGACTCCCACTCCATGGCGCCAGCTGTAACACCGCTGTACTCTCCAGACATTGGAAGAATGGCATATCTCCCCAGGTCGCACCCATATTCGCAGACGGTGGTCTCCCAGAGTAGTGCAGAACTGTAATTCGTCGCTGAACGCAATGTGACGCCATTTGTCATCATCAGTCCGTGTTTTCAGTACCACTCCAACCGCATTCGGTTTTGTTGTGTTATTGGCAGCCAAAGCATTGGACACTAATTCCCTAGTCTTGATGGTGCTAGTCTCCGACCAATGATGTGAGATGACACAGTATGCTGTAAGAAGTTCCGTTATTTGTTGCATACACATATGCATCTACATGATTACTCTACAATTCACAATTAAGAGCCTGATAGAAGGTTCATCGAACCACTTTTTAAGCTACTTCTCTATCGTTCCACTCCCGAACAAAGCGCGGGAAAAACGAACTCTCAGACCTTTCAGTGAGAGCTCTGATTTCTCTTAATTTATTATGATGATCATTTCTCTCTACGTATGTATGTCGGCAACAACAATTTTTTTTTTCAAATTCTGTGGAGGAAGATGGTGACTGAAATTTCATAAGAAGTTCCTGCCGCAGCTAAAACCGTCTTTGTTTTAATGACAGACACCTCAATTGGTGTACCATATCCGTAGCATTCTCCCTCCTATTTCACGATACTACAAAACGAGCTGCCATTCTTTCAACTCTTTCGATGTCCACAGTCTATCCTATTTGATATGGATCTAACACCGCACATCAGTACTTCAGAAGAGGACGGACATGCGTAGCGTAGTCTCTTTAGTAGGCCTGTTATATTTAGTAAGTGTTCCGTCAATAAATCGCAGTCTTTAGTTTGCTTTCCCCATAACATGGTCGTTCCAATTTAGGTTATTCGTAATTACAATGCCTAAGTATTTTGTTGAGTTTATAGCCTTTAGATTTGTGTGACTTATCGTGTAACTGCAATTTAGTGCTTTTTTTTAAAGTGCTTTTCACGGTTTCGAGTCAATTGCCGTCTTTTACACCATGCAGATATCTTGTTCAAGTCATTCATCTAAATCATTCTGAAATTCGTTTTGATTATCTGATGACATTACATGACAGCAAATGATAACATCATCTGCGAACAGTTTAAGAGGACCGCTCAGATTGTCTCCTAAATGGTTTCTATAAGGAGGACCTGTAACATTTCATTGATATACTTCGGTTTCACTCAATGACTTTCCATCAGTTATTACGAACAGTGAGCTTTCTGAAAGGAATTCACGAATGCAGCCACACAACTGAGACGAAAGTCCATAGACATGCAATTTAATTAGAAGTCACCTATGAGGAACGGTGTCAATAGTCTTCTGGAAATCTAAAAATATAGAATCAATTTGACGTCCCCTGTCGATAGCACTCATTACCTCGTGAGATTAAAGAGCTAGTTTTGTTTCAAGAACTATATTTTATGAATTCGTGTTGGCTGTTTGTCAATAAATCGTTTCCTTCTAGGTGATTCATAATGTTTGAGCACGGCATATGTTCCAAAGTCGATGTTAGTAATCCAGCGGATTAGTCCTATTTCCTTTCTTGGGTATTCGTGTGACCTGTGCAACTTCCCAGTCTTTCGGTATGGATCTTTCTACGAACGGGGCTGTATATGATTGCTAAGTATGGAACTGTTGTATCAGCACACTGTGAAAGGAACCTGACTGGTATACAGTGTGGACCAGAAGCCTTGCCTTTCTTAAATGTTTCAAGCTGCTTCGCTACACCGAGGATATCTACTTCTAAGCTGGCAGTTGTTCTTGATTTGAATTCTGGAGTATTTACTTCGTTTTCTTTTGTGTTGGTATTTCGGAAAACCGACTTTAATAACTGCTTTAGTGGCGCTGTCATCAGGAACATCACCATTCTTATCGCGCAATGAAGCTGTTGATCGCGTCTTCCCAGTGGTGTACTATACATGCGACTAGAGTCTCTGTATGTTTTCTGATAGATTTCGAGACAGAGTTTTGTTGTGGAACCTATTGAAAGCATCTCGCACTGAGGTTCGCGCTAAATTTCGAACTTCTGTAAATGTTGCCAACATTGAGAATTTTGCATTCTTTTAAATTTGCCGCGCTTTTCTCGTTGCTTCTGCAATACTGTTCTGGTCTGTTTTGTGTACCATGAGGGATCAGTACCATCTGTCATTCATTTATCTTGCATATGTCTCTTAGTTGCAGCCGATACTGTTTCTCTAACTTCTGGTCTACACTACCTTAATCACATGGGAAGGAGTGCGGATTGTATCTTAGGATGGTGCCAAGCGAATATTTATCTTCTTTTTTAAAGAGACGTATTTTGGTTTTTTTTGGTGGGTGTCGATGTTACGGAATTCAGTCTAGCTACAGCAACCTTGTGGTCACTAAACCTTTTATCTGTCATGATGATCCTTATTTGGTCAGGACTGTCTTTTACAAAGTGGTCAAGTACATTTTCGCAACCACTTACACTTCGATTGAACTTGTAAACCGGATGTTCAAAAGAATTTTCTAAGAAGACATTCAGTACGATTTCGGACGACGTTTTATGTCTACCACCAACTTTAAATATGTAATGTCGTCAACATATCGAAGGCAGGTTGACGTCACCACCAACTATGTTTGAATGACTGTGGTGCCTATTTGTAAGGACATTTAAGTTTTCTTTGAACGGTTCAGAAACCGTATCATCTGCGTCGGGGTGTGGGCGGGTGGCGCGGGAGGTAGGGGGGGGGGGGGAGGGTGGATGGTTGGTAAAAACAACCAATTATTAATTTATTTGTCAAGTATAACCTCTACCCAACTAACTCACAGTAACTGTGTACTTAAATTTCACTACAAGGTTAACTTCTTCACACAACCATAAGCACTCCACCACCAACTATATTTAATCTATTCTTTCTGAACACGGTTAGGTCCTCTGTAAAAATTTCAGCTGAACTTATTTCCTGCTTTAGCCAGCTTTTTCGATACCTATAACAATTTCAGTTTCAGTACTTCCTGTTAGCGCTTGGAGCCCTGGTTCATTTCCAATACGGCCACGATAGATTACAACTACAGTACTGATTGTTCCTATGTCTGCCCTCTTCCTGTGTTCGTCCTGCACCCTTCGAAACTGAAGCCCTTTCTGCACATTCCCGAGGCCTTCTAACCTGTAAAACCGTCCAGGCCCTACACGGTCGCAGAACTGTCTGAGCCTCTGATTCCGACCTTCCGCTCAACTCTGTACCCAAGGACCACAGTCGGTCCTGTCGACGATGCTACAGATGGTGAGTTCCGTCTTCATCGCGCAGGCAAGACTGTCAGTCTTTACTATTTCAGCTAATCCAGAGAGACACACATTGTTAGTACCAACATGAGCCACCACCTGCAATGGGCTGCACCCTGTGCTTTTCATGCCAAACAGAAGCACACATTCCACAAGTGGAATGACTTGCCCGGTTGTACACACAGAGTGCACATTGAATTCCTTCCTCTCTTTCGCAGCCATATCCCTAAGGGGCCCCATTATGCGCCTGACGCTGGATCTCCCAAATACCTGTAATCGCACTCTCTGTGAATGCGCAGATTTTGCAGGCCATGAGGATTCCTCTGGAACAGCGCAAGCGACTTCATCTGGCACAGGGACCTCGTCAGCCACAGGTAGCGCCCAAAACCTCTTCGTCAGATGAAACGGGGAGGTCCTCCGATCGCCCCTGAGAAAGTCTCTCGCTGCCAACCACATATTGGAACCACTTCGCACTCGATCACGGTGAACAACATCCGAGACGGCCACGGTAGTGGACGGATCGGGGGATATGTGGGTCGTGCTGGACGACCCTCGGATGGCTCAAAATGGGTCTGAGCACTATGGGACTTAACTTCTGAGATCATCAGTCCCCTACAACTTAGAACTACTTAAACCTAACTAACCTAAGGACATCACACACATCCATGAACGAGGCAGGATTCGAACCTGCGACCGTAGCGGTCGCGCGGTTCCAGACTGTAGCGCCTAGAACCGCTCGGCCACCCCGGCCGGCGTCCCTCGGATGGCCCGGCCGGCTCTCACAGTGATGCCCATGGGTAATAGCCTCAAGCTGCATGACAAGTCAACACTGCCTGTAGCTGTTAACTAAGGGTCACCAACTCGGCTCACATCTGAACAAAGCAATCACAGTTCCTATACATACTACAGACGGCCTGATAAATACACAGACACACCCGAAATATAGGATGTGAAGCTAAAGAACGCTGATAGAATTTACAATAAGTCGCTTCTTGTTAGAAGCTGTGTTAACACACAGTACTCTATGTGCTGCTGCTGCTAGGAGAGCTGTCACTCGACTGGTGTATCTAACTATAACAAGTGGCTCTTGAAACATAATAACAAATGCCTGGCACGATGCAAACAGCGGTTCCATGCACTATACAGTTAATAAGGCGTGGAACTCTGGCTAATAAACAAACTCAAACAAAACATAGAAGCTGAAGCTAAAGAATACTGACGAAATTTAAAGTAAGTCGCCTCTTATGAGAAGCTGTGTCAGGTGACAGAACTCTGATGTGCCGCAGCATGCAGCACGCGAAGGAGAGCTGCCACTTTCCGGAAGGCAGGCGCAGAGGTGAAGGGTCTTCGATGTGCCTGGCGCACAACATGGCGATCCTTCCTTGTGCTGGTATGATGTGGTCGAGCAGAACCTAGACTACGTGTGTTGCTGCCCCTTCGCAGCCACACAGTCCAATACTGGGCCACTGTCACATTCGAATGCCTCTTGAATCAGGATATTTCACCGATCGACCAGCCAGCCAATTGGAGACCCAGAATGAGGCCCTTTTCAAAGGCTGTCATATGGCGTTGACGCTGTAAATCGCACCAGTACGTTACATCTACGTGTCCTCCACAGCGATCATTCAACATCTGACGTTGTTCACGCTCCTTACATACCCCACTGGGCCTAGTTAAAACACTAAACATGAACAACACTCGCCAGTGTTTGTGAATTTGTATATGGAGCACATTGTGGAAGAGGCCTTGACGTCATCCTAATGGAAACCACCTGCTTTTTTCGCCAGGTGGGTGACACGTTCGTCATTTGGCTTCATGGAAGGCACAAACTCTTTGACTTCCTTGTATATCTGAATTCCATTCATGCCAACATCACAATCAGTATGGGGACCGAAGAAGAAGGAAGACTACAACTTCTAGACGTCACAGTCAAGAGAAGAGCTGATGGCACCCTGGGCTACGGTTTGTATTGGAGGAAAACGCACACGGACCCGCATTTGAACGCAGATAGTGCCACCACCCTGCACACAGGAATGGGGTACTAAAAGCACTAGTACACAGGGCAAACGCCACCTTAGACGCAGAGAGTCTGCCCTGGAACAAGAACACCTCAGAACTATGTTCCGAAGAAATGGATACTCAGAATGGCACATTAAGCGTGCTCTTGCCCCACCACTGCAGTACAACCTAAGGAGACGGAAGAAATCATGGAGGAACAGGTAGCTACAGATTATATACCTTACACCGGTGCGCATTCGGAAAAAGTCGGGTGCATTCTGAAAAAGCACCGCGTAGGAACTACCTTTTGCCCATCCAATAGAACATTGGCATTATTGGGGAGTGTCAAGGATAAACTCGATCTGCTATATCAGATTCCGTGTCAATGTGGCAAGACATATATTGGACAAACAGCGAGCACTATCGAAGATCGATTCCAAGCACACTCGATTAATGTACCCAAACAAGTCGGTGGTCGCAAAGCACCGTTCGTCAGAGAACCATGCGATGGAATATGAACGTACCAGGATTTGAGTTCGGACTTCCAGATACTTGGACTGTGTCATTAGAGAAGCCACCGAAATTCGCACCATGGATAATCTTACAAGTCTGGATTGCGGCTATAATCTCATCAAGGCTTGTGAACCAGCGCTGGTCTAATCAAGCAGACTCTCAGCAAACATAACGAACTGCGACAGGGCGGACAGAGTAACTACTCTGACGCGACCACAGGCGCCGACCCAAGCGTCTCCACGGATGCCAACGAGCTCTCTCAGCGCGGACCGCCGAGGAAACGGCTTGCGGCGGGAGGGCATATAAGCACAGAGCATAGGGTACTTCTATGCTCTATGAATATGAATGAATATAAATCGGATGCGCCCTCGGCAGCTCAGTTCGCCAACGGCTACACTTCTGATCGCCGCAATATTGTGCCCGTTGGACGCTATTGATTGGCAGTACACCCGCGGACTGCTCGATCAACTTTAATGCAATCTGGTGGCCATTTTACCTATCAAAGAAAATTTAAACTCTAATAATTTACATACATGCCTACGTTGTGTATCTGTGTACGATGTTACACTGACATCCGACCATGTCTTCCGGGTGCTTCACTTTTTTGTCGGACTGTGTAGTTGACTTACAGCGTTTACTTATTGTATTGTTTGTATGTTAGATTAACAACATATTGCAACCTCCAGGAAAGATTCCCTGTAGCTCGCATAAACTATAACGAGCTTTGTACAAGAAGAGAAAATGTGAGTTACTTGCTCAATGAGTTTGCTTATCCTGATCTGTTCGATGACTATAATCATCCTGAAAAAAAAATCGGTCTGCTTTCTCTTTCACTACTTAATCAACTTCCAACTCCATCACTGCTCTTCGACTTATACTATAGTTTCAAGTTCTGACACTTCACCATGGACGCTACCACCATGCATTTCGCTCCAAACTGTAACCAATACCGGTCTGAGAATTGTATTTCTTATTCACTGTACCACATGCAAAATCATACCTTTTAGTGTCCGCCTACCACTAACGGAAGAAGGTTCACAGCACAAATTCCACAGTGCGAAAGCAGACAGACTCCTTCTAGCCACCCACACCTAAGGAACTAAATAGCTTCTCTCCTGCAGCAAGCAGTAATGAGAAACTGTCAGGCTACCGTATATTGTGGCATTACGGTCAGAAATGATTTGCTGCTACCCTGCATTGTTTCCTTGTATCTCTTACAGTCCTTTCGTGTATTTCGGTAACAGCGTGTACAAATTAGCGAAAGGAACAGGGAACCTACACTGAGGTGACAAAGGTTATGGGACTCCTCCTAATATCGTGTCGGACTCCTTTTGCCCAGCGCAGTGCAGCAACTTGATGTGGCCTGGACTCAACAAGTCGTTGGAAGTGCCCTACAGAAATACTGAGCCATGCTGGATCTATAGCTGTCCATAATAGCGAAAGTGCCACCGGTGCAGGGTTTTGTATACGAACAAACCTCTCGATCATATCCCATAAATGCTCGATGTCATTCATGCCAGGTGGTCTGTGTGACTAAATCATTTCCTCGAATTTTCCGGAATGTTCTTCAGACATTTTGTTCACGAACAACTGTGACCCGCTGACAAAGCGCATTGACATCCATAAAAGTTCCGTCGTCGTTTGGGAGTGGTTGCAAATGATCTCCACGTAGCCGAACATACCCATTTCCAGGTGAATGATCGGATCAGTTGGACCAGAGTACACAGTCCACACCATCATGGAGCCACCACCAGCTTGCACCGTGCCTTATTGACAACTTGGGTCCATGGCTTCGAGGAATCTGCACTACACTCGAACCCTACCATCAGCTGTTACCAACCAAAATCGGGACTCATCTGCCCAGGCTACTGTTTCCAGTCATCTAGGGTCCAATCGATATGGTCACGAGCCCAGGACGGGCGGTACCAGCAAACGCATTCGCGTCTGCCGTCTGCTGCCACAGCCCATTAACGCAAAGTTTCGCCGCACTGTCCCAACGGATACGTTCGTCGTACCTCCCACATTCATTTCTGTGGTTATTTCACTCAGAGTTGCTTGTCTGTTGGCACTGACAGCTCTAAGCACTGCCGCTGCACTCAGTCGTTAAGTGAAAGTCATCGGCTACTGCGTTGTTCACGGTATGAGATAATGCCTGAAATTTGGTATTCTCGGCAAAATCTTGACACTGTGGATCTCGAAATATTGAATTCCCTAACGATTTCCGAAATGGAATGATCCATGCTTTTGGCTCCAATTACCGTTCTGCGTTCAAAGTGTGTTAATTCTCGTCGTGCGGGAACTTTATCACATGAAGAACCTGAGTACAAATGACTGCTCCGCGAATGCACTGTCCTTCCATACCTCGTGTCCGCGACAGTATCTCTATCTGTATATGTGCATATCTCTATCCCATGAATTCTGTCACCTCTGTATATTTTGTCACTGTTCTGCGAAATCTCGCATCCAACTCGGCTGTAGAACAGCACCAAACATTCTACTGTACCAATTTACATAACGTAACGCGAACGGTGACAGTGATTCGGTTTCCCCGCGTACCCTGAGTACCGATAGGGAGAACAATTCAGAGATACTCGGGTGCAGGTGCTGCGATTTACGTTTGTGATTTGGATCGCTTTTGGATCGTTGTATACGCTTAAGACGACTTTGCGACGGTGTGGACTTCTTGTGGTTATTCGTTCACTTCGTGATCTCCGCTGTCATTTACCTCTGAAACCACCTGTTTCGTTCCGCCAGCCTCTACGTTTTCACCAGCTATAATAAATTCTGTTGTACCTCCGCAGCGTAGGATACAAGAAAATTTATCTATGTTGTGTAGTGATTTCTGAACCCACCATTTATCTTAATATCGCACTCGTCCACGTAATGCCAGAGTAGGAACTTCTGCTTTGATAGACATATGATACATAGAAATGCGTGAAAATTTAAAATGAATAATATGTCCGTCCAATATACTCCAGAGAACGGTAAATACCACCACCCCTCCTTTTCGCATCACTCTTCCCCGCTTTATGCCGATGCCCATATCTGCAGCTATTCCAACTAGGTAATTTAGTCGCCTTATATACTAGATAAAATTGGAAGCTAACAAAATGTAGTATTTGCTCACTATTGTCTGCAATTAGTCCAGTATATTGTAATTATCTAGTTTAAACTTCATAAAAAGTGGCTCATTAAGAAATTACTTTGCCTCTCTTTCCGCTTACTTCAGTATTTCTTAGATGCAGCGTAATTTAATAAAATGTTAGTTTTGACTATTTTTCTCATCTGTGTGCCAGTAATACAGGGTGTTACTAAAATCCCTTTATAGACTTTGAGGAACGGTTCTTTACACCAAAACAAGAAAAATGTCCAGTACACTTGGGCCTGAAGAGCTATGAGCACTTGTTCATCTTCTGTACTACGGAAGATAGTGTCGGAAGTTCCATGCGGCTTTTCGCGGATGATGCTGTAGTATAGAGAGACTTTGCAGCATTAGAAAATCGCAGTGAAATGCACGAAGATCTGCAGCGGATAGGCACTTGATGCAGGGAGTGGCAACTGACCCTTAACATAGACAAATGTAATGTATTGCGAATACATAGAAAGATTGATCCTTTATTGTATAATTATATGATTGCGGAACAAACACTGGTAGCAGTTACTTCTGTAAAATATCTGGGAGTATGCGTACGGAACGATTTGAAGTGGAATGATGATACAAAATTAATTGTTGGTAAGGCGGGTGTCAGGTTGAGATTCATTAGGAGAGTCCTTAGAAAATGTAGTTCATCAACAAAGGAGGTGGCTTACAAAACACTCGTTCGGCCTATACTTGAGTATTGCTCATCAGTGTGGGATCCGTACCAGGTCGGGTTGACAGAGGAGATAGAGAAGATCCAAAGAAGAGCGGCGCCTTTCGTCACAGGGTTATATGGCAAGCGTGATAGCGTTACGGAGATGTTTAGCAAACTCAAGTGGCAGACTCTTCAAGAGAGGCGCTCTGCATCGTGGTGTAGTTTGCTGTCCAGGTTTCGAGAGGGTGCGTTTCTGGATGAAGTATCGAATATATTGCTTCCCCCTACTTATACTTCCCGAGGAGATCACGAATGTAAAATTAGAGAGATTCGAGCGCGCACGGAGGCTTTCCGGCAGCCGTTCTTCCCGCGAACCATACGCGAGTGGAACAGGAAAGAGATGTAATGACAGTGGCACGTAAAGTGCCCTCCGCCACACTCCGTTGGGTGGCTTGCGGAGTATAAATGTAGATGTAGATGTAGATGAACACATTTCTTCTATAGCAACCTCATTGCTTTCCATATTTTGGGAGGAGGCAGTATGGACAAAACAAGAATGAAGTGTCCAATAATACCTTAAAGAGTTATGACTACTTGCTGATGAAACGTATCCCTTCTATTGAACAAGGGCTTTTAGTTCTTAAGGAATGCAATTCAGAGCCTATATTGACTTGACAGTTTTTCTTGTTTTGATTCATACTACTTTCTTCCAAAATATGGAAAACAAAGAGCTTTAAGTAGAAGAGATGTGTTTCACAGTATCGAAGATCAAGTGCTCATAGCTCTTAAGGTATGCATTATAGATCCCATCTTGCTTTGCTGAAGGGAACAGGTCCTCGAATTTTGTAAAGGGAATTCAGTTACAAACTGTACAGTGGTATCTTCAGAAAGGAAAGGTATTGCCAAACTTTTTATTTATTCAGTCGCTACTTAGTGTCCCTTCTCAAGTATAGTGAATCTCATTTTCCAGGCAGATTTTTGCCTTTTGTCTAACAAGATTCTCTGACTTTTTGTATAGAATTTTCTTACTGCATTCAGCAGTCAGTTAACCATACTGACACTGTTAGTGATTTGCTTTCTCACAGAGAATCCTCCTGTTACATCACCTAACACTTTTTTGTGAAAAACCGAGGTACACTTCCTTTGTTGAATTATTTATGTCTTCTACAATTTCGTTTAAAATGCCGCAGTTCTTTTCGTTCCTGAGCTCATGCTATGTTCACTTACGTTGTAGTTGTTGTCTCCCTGGTTTGTAATTCCAGTCACGGGCATAATCAAGAGGCATTACCTTGCGCGTGACCTCTGTTTCACATTTACCGCTGGACTGCCTCATGCGGATGTACACGATGAAGTCGTGTGCGATTGTAAAAAAACTCAGTTGTGTAGAGCACATCGTCTTTCTCTCAGTCACTAGTAAGAACAAAACGAGCCCACATTATCCATAACGTAAATTATGTTTTCGTTCAATATTCTATACAATCATTTTTCACTTAGCGCGGTGTACTGCTAATGCTAGCTGTTACCAAGACGCTTAGGTGTGGTGGGGCTGTAGCTTTTGTTGCAATCAGTTGACCTCCTCGGTCGGTCATACCAGTAATTGCACGTCTTTTCGCAACAGTCACCTAATTTGTCTTCGGTCTGTGTTGTGTACTTTCCCAGTGATGTATTGTCCTACCACCCACTACTCTAACAGCCCATTTGTTTCAGAATGACTTTTCGCTGCTAGCTAATCAGGAACACGTGTAAGAAATATTATTATACATCATTCACTTCACAAAAGTCGTCAACGCTCTGTGCCTTGAAAGGACAACCATATCAAGGATACATTCTGAGACCTCGATTAAGATCATCATGGTCAACTACGTTGTCCATAACGCGTTAAAGACAGCGATCGTCGTTAGCTCGAATTGCAAAACCGAAAACGCACATTGTAGCGCAGCATATTGTCTGTAAGTTTGTACATAGTTTGTTGTGATAAAAAGTGAACAATTCTCTTGAGCAATGGATAGAAAATTCTGGAACTTTTAAGCTATGCATTAGTTATGAACCTTGAAGTCTCAGAATGAAATTGGACGTGTAGTCCAACCCTTAATAATTAACAGAATAGTTACATGCAAACACTTACATGACTTAAGTGCAACTGAAACTGGGCCTCGCATAGCTATCATTTGAACATTGAGTAGTAAGTAATAATTCATCAAGACATTGTCCAAGATTTCAATGCTTGAAACTTGCTGGTAGGTTAAAACTGTGTGCGGCACGGGACTCGAACGTGGGACCTTTGCCTTTCGTGGGAAAGCGCTATACCAATTGAGATAGACAAGGAAAACTTACGACCCGTCCTCACAGCTTTATTTCCGCCAGTACCTCATCTCCTACTTTCCACACTTCTCAGACGTTCTCCTGCGTAACTGTGGGGCTAGCACCCCTGAAAGAAAGGAGTGGTAGTCCCACAAGCTACGCAAGAAAAGTCTTGTGAAGTTTGGAAGGAAGCAGATGAGGTACTGGCAGACCTAAAGCTGTGAGGACGGGTCGTAAGTCCTCCTTGCCTATCTCCATTGGTATAGCGCTTCCCCACGAAAGGCAAAGGTCCCACGTTCGAGACCCAGTCCACCACACAGTTGTAGTCAACCAGGAAGTTTCATACCAGTGCTTACTCCGTTGCTGAGTGAAAAATTCATTCTGGAAATTAAATGTTCGCTTTCTCCGTACGGAATGTCCAATTACACATGTAATCAGTGATTCTAAGCGCCATTGAGTAACTGAACCATCAAAATCAACACATAAATTATCAGCACGATTCCCAACGGACATCTCAATAAGGTGCCAGAGCACTTTCGCACACATTTAATGAGCACTGATCGCTGCAACCACAGCCGTCGACCTAAATTTCTGCATTTAAACCCTAATTTCGTGCTAAGAGGAAATGCATATTTCTAAAGTTCTGTGGTTGCAAAATTAATTAAGTAAGTGGCCTCTGATGCATACGCATATTCACAGGCAGTGAGGAGAATCAGATTAAAGAATGTGGCGGCGTAGTAGCTTCATCGCACCCTGCCAGTACAAGTAACAAAGAAATGACAGGGTTTAAGGAGAAACAATTTAGAGAGAAGATCTTTATTAAAGCAGCCTCCTGCCAGACAATGTCTATTGATCCACTGTGGATATGGGACAGCGGCCGCTAAAACGTTTACCAAGGCAAACCGCCAAACAGCCGTACGTTTTCAGAAGTTATCTTGTTTAGACAACCACTTTCAGCATCTCAGTAATCTCATCTTCAGACCCCTATGCACAGCATGTATAGACAATCAGATATATCGATACTTGCATACTGGAGCCATCGATATCTGAATTCCGTGAATTCGTTTTCCGAGTGTTTCATTCGAAGACTTGGAAAGAACTTCTTGTCAAGTCATCGGAATAAACACCCTAAAAAAGAATTCACGGAATCCTGATATTGATGGCTCCAGTATGAAAGTATCTATATAAGGAGTGCATAGGGACCTAAAGATGACATTATTGAGATGCCGAAACTGGTTGTCTAAATAAAATAACTGCTCGAAATATACGGCTGTTTGGCGATTTTCCTTGGTAAAAACCAAAGTCAGTTTTCCTCTCAAAGCAGAACCTCACCAGTACCTGAACAGACCATCGGATGACACAGAATGAGAATGACAATGGTGGAAGCACGTTCAAACAAGGAACATCTCGTGGCTTCCATACTGCAAAAATTTCCAATGGCTAATAGATAAACCGACTTCCCAAAGACGCGAAACTGCCTTAGTGACCAGGCAACGAGGTTTCTCAAAGAGCTAACTTCACTCAATCGACGCTCAGTATAGTAGAGATAATCAAAGTATAGCAAAGGTCACTGTCGCTGTCTACTAGAAGGTAAATATGAAATTGCCAAATGAACATCCAACTGCAGTTGAGAACGTCAGCAATGGGTGAGCAACCAGTACCAGCCTCTCCATGTGGTATGCAGAAGCCACAACCTCGCACGAGTGTATTTACCGTAACTCACTAGTACAGGAACTTCTATAACTTACCTTAAACGATAGAAACACGATAAAGTACCATCTTAAATCATGACTTGAAGAGCACGACAGAGGCGCTTCAGTCCGGAACCGCGCTGCTGCTACGGTCATAGGTTCGAATCCTGCCTCGGGCATGGATGCGTGTGATGTCACTATGTTAGTTAGGTTAAGGTAGTTCTAAGTCTATGGGACTGATGACCTCAGATGTTAAGTCCCATAGTGCTTAGAGCCATTTGAACCATTTTTGAACACGACAGTCGCTGTGTACGACTGGAAACAACCAGCATACAATTCAGACGGTTAGTGGTAATAAACATGGTCGTTCTTCTTATTACAGAAGTTTATTCGTCCGTATCACGCAAAGATCGACTCCAATATAACTGATAAATTAGTCGTATTGTTGTATAGTCAGTCTTTACCTGAGTTAAAATAGAACCCTTGGTTAGTTCGGCGTCGCCCCCTACAGAGCAACTGACATCTTGACTCGCTATCTACAAAGGATACTACAACATCGTTTTCGATCTGTGACAGAGTAGACAGGAGAACACAGTGAGGACACGATGGTACGTGATTTCGCTTCAGTTCAGTACTATGACGCATATTTGAGATACTTTCGAGGTGACTGATTTCTATGAGTTGTGAACTGTGGAGCAGTCATGGATGAGCATCGTTACAAGATTATCCACAAAGCTACTGATTTCATAGCACAATAAATTATCGATTTCATCATGAAAGAAAGCACTACACCCTATTACACTTCTGTAAATCGGTTCCTCGCATTAAATGTCATATGTGCAACGAACTAATATCAACGTCGCGGATCTCAGACACAGAATGATTTCCTGTTCAGTGGAATATTACAGAGGCTGTTGTCAGTCGCTTATGTAAGCCGACATATAACGTAGTTTACAGGCAGTGGGCCAATCTACAGCATTTCGTAAAAATAGTATTTAAACCTGAAGAAAGGAGGATAAAGGGTTCACATTTCGCAACCGTCGTATCATTCATTACAGATGAATGTTAAGGTAGAAATGAACACGGATAAGGCAGAGAACCGGCTGTGGCGTTTTCAAAGGAACCATCCATCGGAAAAAATAAACTCAGCTCCAGAAAAATGAGAATCTAGAGTCTGAAACACAGTGTAACTGTTAGTTACGCACTGAAATGATTATAGAAAGTATTAATTTCCAGTAGCGAATTGTTAAAGATATATACTTTCTCCAGCCGGACATACGGCCAGGAGAACGTGAGAACAGCGACACAAGACTGTCTCCAAAATCTTTCTCGTCCACGTCTCATCACTAGGCGGAACAATTCCATTCTCGCGAACTGTTCTGCTACAATGCGCAGAAAATACGAAATTTTAGGTTCTATTCACTCATATTTTTGTTGTCCTGTTAGCTGAATCCGAGCATAGGAAATGTGTAACATTTCTTTCACTCCCTCTTCGTTAGTTTCAGTTTTACGGAAACTTATTTCTGTAAGTGTAAATGAAGCGAACGTTGTTAACTTCGGTGCTTCCCAGATGTACAGCAATGTGACTCTAAAAGATTTTTTTTCATTGCCGACATTGGACAATTTTCCACGGTTCCGTGCTGGCGATGGATCAATGTACTTTTAATGTTTGCACTGCCTTGAGGAGAAGTGCGACCGTCAATCTCTATGCCCACTGGCAGACTACTTTTTTCGAACTACACCACGTGGGCTGCGGTTTCATTCTGGCGGATGGATGGATGGATCATTACCAGCAAACTGTTTTAGAAGTCCTCATTCCAAGAGACGCTGCATAAAAATTTGGGTTTTACCCCATGCTGTTGGCTTAGAGTTTGGTGATCAGTAACTTTACGTCTCCGTCTTTTTCCACTTTTCATTGAAATACAGGCGATGAAAATTTCTGTCATTACCAGGACTAAAACCGACTACTTCCATCTGAACGTCGCTATTCTTGCGTGTGTTGGTGCTCTAGACTACGGATCTACCTGACTACATACGATGTAGACCGTCTTGGGAGCGGTTACCATTTTCGTGTTGGTTCATGAAAGTCCACACTGTAAATTCACACATGACACATTAATAAAATATATTTTATTGTTAGTTAGATAAACTCATTTCACTACGTACACCGCACTTTATCAGTCAGGACCTTTCATCGGATTGGATTTTTACGAAAGTTTCACACGCCTGTATAAATAGTTTCAAGTTTCATAAGGCACTGAGTAGTAATTTCCTGTTCATATGAAGACACTGGGGCTACCATTCGATTGTCGCTACGGTAGTAACTGCACTGGCCTTCTACACAATAAGATTTCTGTCGACCGCATGACAGTGTCATTCAGTTGATTGTCCTGCAGTTCCGGCAGCTTAGGTAGTGACGTAGGAGGAACCTCGGTAGCAGCCGACTGAGGCTTTTAGTGATACGGAAGCAGCGAAAGTTCAAGTGCGTGTCGGCAGACGGCGCATGCGCGCTGCGCGCTGGTTTGTGGAGCCCGCATCCGGGAGCACAGCTTCTACGAAGACGACCTTGCCGCCCCTCCCATTCACACTCTGCATTCCCCTCTGCTGGCAGGCGGCGGCCCCAGTCGATGCTCTCGGGAACGTCTCTCGTCTGACGCCACAGGTGGGGCCCGTTTACGGACATAGAATTTCTGCTCTTAAGCGTGGAGCTCGCGAACCACTAATCCGTGCACTAGGAGCCGTTATAACATTATTATTCAGTCCTTCGTTTGTTTTTCGTCAGAGTGTTGCACAAGAAGAGCTAATGTGCGAATCGTCCATATGTATCCGGTGACATTAACTGACGGTTTTCTGCTCAGTAGTTGCTCTTCAGACAACATCCCGTACGGGCAAACCGGCTGCGTCTTTACTTTTAGTTGCTTGTACTGTAGGTACCTGGGCTATGCACGGTTCTGCTTAAAAAGAATAACTCGATGTTGTCATAGGGTCGAGCCGTACACGTCAGCTTTCATGCCACACAGCTAATTTGCTGTAAATAATAACCAGTTCCTGTGATCCTGCAGTCAAATGCTCTATGTATCGGCTGGAATTGCTAATTAATAAAATATACAGAAATATGAAATAAAAGATAATTTAATAATTTAATAAAAAGGGTTCTGTTCTAACATCTGTAATTGATGTAGACGACAGATAATTCTGCTGAATAATGTTTTTTCGTGGAAGTTTATCTCAGCTAAACGGAAAGTGGTCCCACGATATCCAATTAAAATACAGACAGAAAATAACGTTATCAAATGCAGTGAAGTTGCTTATAGAGCGTTACAAGAATGGTAGCGTAGTACCCAACCTAAACAGTCACCCAACACGCGCGAAATCTAAGTCCATTTCGTGATCACAATATACGAAATATTCACCAGCTCAAAATAATTCAGAGTTCATCAAGACGGTTTACAAATGAACGAACAGAAACTTATACTCTGTTCCTTCTCAATTCTGTAATGCAAGTTACGGTATTCTACCGGCTGTTTACCGCCCAGAATCAATCATCTATACGATCAAATACCTTAAGATACCACGGGCAGGTCTGCCTCCTCCAAGAACTAGACATAAAGTTCCCTCCTTCTTCGAGATCTGTCACAAAAATATCTTGAAAGTTAAAGTCTTATAGCGGACGTTCACCACCCAGAATCAATCACCTATACGATCAAACACCACTCCTTGGCACAGGCAGATCTCCCTTCTTCAAGAACGAACATCAAAGTGTCCAGTATCTCTTCCTTGAGTGCACCCTACTCGAAAAAAGACTGTCTCAACTTGACTCCATTGGTTCTTCACTGCCTGCTTTTCCACTAGCTGAAGGCCGTCCCCATCAAAAATACATCATGCGTAAGTTCTACAGACAGGATTTGACTCAACTTGACCACTTTCTGCACTAAACTAACATAGTACAACAATATTTAAATAAAAAAATATCACAAGCATTTGGCCACTCTCAGACCGTGTGCAATAAATAGAAATAAAGGTTTGTTCATTAATAAATAAGCCAGGATTTTGCGCAGGTGCTCTCACGTTAAAAGACAACATATTGTCGTTAAATATTGTTTAAAGAATTACTTAGGCCTTCTTGATAGAAGCGTCTTTTGGCACTCTTCACAATGGTGATGTAAGCTGCCACATGTCGTTGACCACCTCTTAAATTTCCTTAATTTTGTGTTAGCAATTTTAATCAGTAGTTAAATAAATATCTGGCAAAAATAGCAAAATATTCCTTAAATTATTACAAAAGTATGACAAGATATGAGGTATTCATGCTGCGTTCATTTAATGTGTTATCGTGAAGAATAATATGTTTTGACAAACAATTGCATGATGAAAAACATACAAATACATAATAAATCCATAAATAAATTAGGCAGATATATGTATCTTTCAGAGATATAGATATAGCACAATGCTATCACTGAGATGTCACTTGTTGAAATCGCATGAAGCATTTAAAGGAGGTTAATTCACTGTGAAAATATTTAGTCACTGTGAAACATTAACTTCTGTAGTATTAAAGATATTGAAATTATTGTTGTGTCACTGGAGGCACCCCATTTATCTGAGACCGCCGATGCATTAAGATTTGCTTTATTATGTAACTGTGATTTATTGTCGAATTTATAAGCGCTGTAAGAAGTCATCTTTCAGCTTGTCTGACACTCCGCCATTGCCGGTGCATCGTCTCTTCTAAGCGACCGATAGCTGTCCCGATTCCGCGTCTCACTCTTTCCTGTCAAGCCTTTGTACCCGCAACTGGACTCACCAGCTCTGCGCACTATGGGACTTAACATCTGAGGTCATCAGTCCCCTAGAACTTAGAACTACTTAAACCTAACTAACCTAAGTACATCACACACATCCATGCCCGAGGCAGGATTCGAACCTGCGACCGTAGCTGTCACGCGGTTGCAGACTGAAGCGCCTAGAACCGCTAGGCCACACCGGCCGGCTTAGGAGGTTAAGAGTTGAAATTTGAGGATCAGGAAAAACATTGTTGTAACTGGCTGTTAACATCAATTGCTAACGGTTACTTGGACTCCTCTCTTTACGTCCTGTCATGTGATACCTAGTTTCATATGTCGGGTTATGTAAACTCCCAGAATTGCAGATACTGGTCGCTGAACAACCCACATATTCTTCATGAAGAACCTCATCACTCAGACAAGATAGGTGCTTAGTGAGCGTTGTCCGGCATGTGCAATATTGGCTCCATATTTTTTTTCAGTTGCACTTCAAACAGTGTCAGATATCTAGTCTTTTTATGCACAGTTGACACGTGCAGGGAAACTGTACCCCGTATTCCAACAAGGTAGATCAACCGCTCACACAACCCACCAAAGTATGGCATACATCATCAACGTGTTCCCTGAAGACAGACTTGTCAATAGAGGCCTCTGGCCCCCGAGGTTCCTGGACTTAACATCGTGTGATTTTTATGTATGGGGCGCACTAGGAAGCAAAACGTATGCTGATAGTCCCCGCACAATAGACGATCCTAAACGGAACATTACTTGAGAAATTATCAACATCACGCCAACAGAATTACAACGTGATGCTGCCAACGTCGTCACACAAAGTCAGCGATACCTGGTTGCCCATGGTCACCACTTCCAACATCTCTTATAAACAGGTAACTACATGTTTGCAACGTTACTGCTATCTATTCTTTTTTATTAATTCGTTGGTACTCGAATCTCGGGCTTGAGACGTACCGGCTTTGTGCGGGACACTGCGGTACTCAACAGGCAACTCAAACAAGAGCCTTGTGTGTGTGTGTGTGTGTGTGTGTGTGAAATCTTATGGGACTTAACTGCGAAGGTCATCACTTCCTAAACTTACACACTACTTAACCTAAATTATCCTAAGGACGAACACACACGCACCCATGCCCGAGGGAGGACTCGAACCTCCGCCGGGATCAGCAGCACAGTCCATGACTGCAGCGCCTTAGACCGCTCGGCTAATCCCGCGCGGCAAGAGCCTTGTATGTTGTCTTCTTGACAACTGCACGACGTTTCTTGAGAATTCACACAATAACTACAAGTAATGCATTGGTCTTTCCCGCAGCTGTTTTTATTTTTTTCCTACGGCAGACCACCTTGTAACGTCATAATAACCGCTATCACTGAGTTCAGCGATTTATCTCTGTGCCAAAAAGCTATTAGATTTTTCACCCTACAGGTGAAATATTACTTTTAAAGAGAAACTGACTTTCATCACCCAAAGTGTATATTAATCCATTTCGATTTCAATTTTCCTGTACTAGTCGACCATAACATTATTGCACCTGGGAGCTAGGTCGTTTCGATCGACTTGTGAAGTTTTATAGTGATATTTTCGACGACACGCTGAACCACTTGATAGTAGATGCACAGCTGTCTTGGTATCATTCCCAAGCGTTTTCCTTAGTCAGCACCGTAACTGTTTGCTGTGACGTCACCGTGTGTTTCCGAGAATGGCCACCGGAGGCCAAGTGTAATATCATCATGGTCGGGTAACAGTATTCAACGAAGGTACATTACTGTACAATGCTGTGCGGCTGGTCCCGGCGGAGGTTCGAGTCCTCCCTCGGGCATGGGTGTGTGTGTTTGTCCTTAGGGTAATTTAGATTAAGTGGTGTGTAAGCTTAGGGACTGATGACCTTAGCAGTTAAGTCCTATAAGATTTCACACACATTTGAACATTTTTGAACTGCACAATGACAAACAAATAATGAAATTAGTCTTAGCACTAACAGATTGTTTCATATTAAGAACAAGAGTTGTTCATTGTAATCAATTTCCAATAACAGTTTTCTTTCTTACGAGTACTTCTGTTCTAAATAGAGTAATAAATGGACCTAAAAGTTACGTAATGAAATATACGGAATTCCAGTATGAGCTACATTTTCCAGTGTTAAAAGTGCCACCTCTCCTTTAAGCATTCTGTCCCGTTCAGAGCGTATTATCTCAGACGATTTATGTGGATGCAATACGTCGCACGCAATATTAGTTATTTTCTACAGATAAATATATTAATAGTGTAGATGTAAAATACATTTATTGTCTCTCAGGCAACGTGCTGTGTAGTGTTTATCACGGAGATATTGTTTCTATTGCTTTGGAATTGTATGAAATTGTAGATTTCAGTACGACTGCGGCCAACGAACATGCCATAGTCAGATTTCACATTGACACAGTCTATTCCTTGAGAACCTTCCAAAATATTCTCTGAAGTTAGAAATAATGTCTCAACATACCTCCCGTCTTTACACGAATGACGGTATGCTCCAACAACAGCACAGCTTTTAGATGGCAGGGCTTTTCATTTTTCTAGAGAAGCGAAGTTGCTTCGAGACAACAATGGAAAAGCAACTTCGTGTATTTTGCTCGACATTGTCGCTTCATCTAACCAAAAACAGTTCGCTCTTTGAAGAAATTAAGGGGGGTAGGATGTCAAAAATTTAAAAAAATCGATTTTTCAAAAATATGCTTATTTTTTCAGCACACATCTTACTGAATAATTTGATGCATAAAACATATATATTTGAGGAGTTATAATGTACGTAATTTGGTCTTAAGTGTATGAAGATGCAGCGCCACGCACCTCTGCACAGCATTCTTCTGTCATACCTAAGTGTATTTCGCTCTGTAGAATTGGAATGTAATATTTGTGCCAAAGATAGTCATACGTGAAACAAAGGATTATCGATATCGATACTTTCTCTGCTGCTATCGACATGCATTGTTTTGATCGCTGGTTTTGTTTGTTCTATGTTTTGAAAGGCGTGCAGTGTGGTGCTGTGATCTTCGACACAATTTTCATTTTGCTGTGTTGTTTTGTGGTAGTTTGTGGCATATTATCGCACAGGATGACTAGAATTCGTTGTATCAACCGTAAACAACGTCACGACGACAACAGATACATAGTAAAGGCTGTTACAACAAATGTTACACCAGTGGCTCAAGACTGCAACCTCTCAGAGCCAGTAAACAATTCACCACCGAGTGCTTCTAGAAGGAAACTTGTTTTTGGTGCTAATGAAAATGGAGGCTGTGAATCCGAAGGTTCATATAATATTATCGTTGATGTTAACATACTGTCACAATTAATATTGGACAATGTTATGTGCAAGCATAGCTTTGGTGTTCAGTGTGTTTGGTGGAAGATAAGAGTGCCAGGAAAGGCCTTGCTACGAACTTATCTGTGATATGCATCAAATGCAACGCTGGAGCGTCTTGCATGACATCTAAAATCGCAAACAAAGGTTATGATATGAATTTGAGGGTAGCATACGGCATGCGCTGTATTGGTAGGGGACAGAAGGCAGCAAGAACACTTTGTGCAGTGATGAATCTTCCTCCTCCTCCAGCAAAGTTTGAGAGGTATTATGGCTTATTGATTGAGGATGTAAAAGAAGTTGCAGAATCTCCAATGAAAAGTGCTGCAGAAGAATCTATTGTCGAAAATGATGGTGACAGGGACATAGTGGCCGCTTTTGATGGTGCCTGGCAAAAAAGAAGGCACACTTCATTGAATGGTGTTGTAACAGCAACATCTGTTGACACTGGTAAGGTACTATATGTTGGAATGCTGAGTAAATTTTGTCATAGTTGTGTGAAAGGGATTACAGATCGTGTATGTAATATGAACTATAAAGGCTGAAGTGGAGGTATGGAACTGCAGGGAATTGTAAGCTTGTTTACCAGATCTGTTGCCTCCCGTGGCTTGCTTTATGTGAAGTACCTTGGTGATGGTGACAGTAAAGCTTTCCTTGAGGTTCAAAAGTGTGCACCATATGGACCTGAGGCTATTGTGCAGAAGTTAGAATGTGTGGGACATGTACAGAAAAGACTTGGCACTAGACTTAGAAGGCTGAGACAAGATTTGTCAGGAAAAAAATTATCTGATGGGAAGGGAATAAATGGGAGAGGGTGACTGATGGATGCAGAAATTGACAAACTACAGACATATTATGGTTTGGCAATAAGAAGGAACACAAGGGACTTGAAAAATATGAAGCATGCAGCTTGGGCCTTATACTTCCACAAAATGTCCACAGACAATAACCCCATCCACAACTTATGCCCAATAGGAAGCGAATCATGGTGTGGCTACCAAAGGTCAATTGCTGGTGGTGAAGAATATCAGCATAGGAATTCTCTACCAACTGCTGTAATGGAATCCATCAAACCTATATTCAGGGACCTTGCAAATGAAAACTTACTGAAGAAATGCCTTCATGGTGGTATGCAAAACTCAAATGAAAGTTTTAACCAATGTGTATGGGAAATATTGCCAAAAACCGTTTTTGTGGGAAGAAATGCCCTTGCTATTGGTGTTTATGATGCAGTTTCATGTTTTAATGACGGTGTGCAAAGCAGGAAATATGTATTAGAGAAAATGAGAATTAACCCCGGAGTGAACTGTATTAAAGCTTTGTATGCGATAGACAGAGAGCGCGTAGTGAAAGCAGATAAATCATTTTTGGAGGTCATAAAATCAAGAAGAGTGCATCATTGGATTGTGAAGAGGAAGGAAACTGATATTGAAAACGAAAAAGAACCTGCTTATGGTGCTGGACAGTTGTAAAACTATGCCAAATACAAGCAGAAACTTTAACAGCCATTTTCCGCAAAACACAATTTTCTGTACTTAGGTACATGTAGCATCCAAAATAAATATCCTATTACTATCAAACTTGGTATGCTTATTAAACACAAACCACTTAATGCAAAACTCTAGAATTTTTCAAATCTATTAAAAATTGTGGTAAAAATTGAGATAATTAACTATAAAATTTGAGTTTTTTCTAAAGATGAAGTTTAAAATGTAATAACTCAGTCATTTTTCATAAATTAAATAAATTCTAGAGATTCGTAGTCCTTTAAGTATGATTTGTATGATGTGGAAAATTCATTGAAGAATCACTCTTACTTATGAAGAAAAGTGTACCTAAAGCAATTAATGCAGCCAATGGTAACGGAAAAAATGGTCGAATTTCACATATAAAACAAATTGCTTTTGTTATGTTTTTCAACGTCCACTGCTATCAGTGTGAATCCTGAATACTTCTTGGTCATGTTGACAAATTTTTATGAATTTATTTGTAAAAGTATAGACAGTGGAAATCAAAATGTCCTGTGGTGCCTCTCCTGCTATAAGTCGGCTCGTTTGACGTCCTAAACATACCTACTAAAACACTGCAGCTGTACTCCGAGCTCCTGTTTATATGTTGGATATGCAGCAGCGCATGATGATCTGTTTGTTCTTTCCTAGAACAATTTCAGATCACTGTCTCAGTGCGTTCCCTCGGTCAAAAGTTTTCGCCGCCAGACATATCCGTGCGTGGATATTCCATACGCTCTTAACTTTTTACCAAATGATACAGTGGTTTTTTGGAACCTTTGCCCAAAAATAACAACGTTGAAAATGTTATTCACAGAAAATTCCGTTTCCACATTTGACAGAAAAATTTCTTGTTTAGTCCGTAAAAACAGCAGCCAAAGATCATTACATAAAATAAAAGATCTTCATCTAAGCGTGTTTCGCTATGTTTGTACCGTAAATGTCACTGAGACATGGCGTCTGTAATTTCCCGCTCCAGCAAATTGATCTTCATGATCTCTCGAAACAGTTGAGATATTCGATGGAGATTATACTGAAGGAAAGTAAAGGTACTTTGTAAAATGAATTATTTTATTCAATTTATCTTACAGTCTGCAGAACTTTTGATATTACCCTCGTATTTCAGAAACAATAAAAGAAAAAAGCATACTGAGGATGCCTCAACTGTGATGTATTGGATGTTACAGAAAACAAAAATATTGTTTTCTTACATAAAGGCAGATCCTTCTTTAAATCATTTTTTCTGCGAGCTTGGGAATAGACCTTATGATATTATTAAGGCATACTCTACAAAGCGATTATGTCTTCATTAAACGCGCATAAATATGAATATTACGCCGAAAATCATGTGTACTTCGTGCCTTTATTAATTAGGTACATAAATATAATAAAGTGTTACACGTTTTCTGTTTTTTCCCTACTATCTCTTTCAGCGAACACAGTATCTTCAAAGCGTAAAAAAGCTTTATAGTTTCAACATTTTCTAAGGATTACTTAAATAGTTCAATTAGTAATTTTGAAATATTTCAGTTCAGCTGCAGGTTCAAAAGTGTTTTCTACTTGTCTTTTAATCCTGTTTCGTGGGACTAGTTCGTGACAGGGTCATCAGGTTTGGTGTTTTCTTTTGTATACAGGTTGCAACAAAGTGATACTGATTAACTTACAGGGGCCGAAGGATGTGTGTTGTTACTTTTCTCCTGCCGTTCAGTCGCCCCTTCGGCAGCTGACCTGGGTCTGTACACTTGCTGTGAACACGGCAGCGGTCAGTGCTTTGGATGGTGCAGAACTCGCCGTCACCTGCCAAGACACCGCACACTGCCCGAGTGGTAACATGGCACCACGTGTGTCTCCCACTAACATGTACAATTTGCAGTGTCGTTTTCCGACGTTTCCAGAGATGGATTCCAATGCCCAGTTTGTTCATCAAGATGTCCTCTACAACTGCTTGAAGTTCGTCGGTATCGTATTTTTACACCTTGTATATAAGGCAATACTTCTCAAATTTTGCAGTGTTTCTATCATGGGACTATCGCAAATATTTCTCTTATTACTTGATTAACGCTGAGCTTCAGCATTCAACACTGTCTGCTTTCAGGTATCACGAGTGTTACAAATTGGAGATACTCTGCAATAAATCTTTTTAAACTTGTTTCCAACTTTAAACAACACGGTGACTAAATTGGTGGTTCACAGTTAATAAATGAATTTTACAGTCAAAAATAAAAGTCTGAAAAATACTCGTATATTAAGTAGTTACGAACAGTGACACATCTGGCACAGAAAAGGCACAGGTTAAGATGTGCATGGGTCAATACAAAAGATTTTGTAGCATTGCACACTGCTTATTTCTTGGTTATTTACCGTGACTAATCAAGGTTGTTTGGTATGGCCTTAGAATTTCCAGTCAATATCAAAATTCATTTTTTGATACATTTCATTGAAGTTGTTGCTGTTGTTGCGTTCCCTGTAAATATTTTACTAGCACTTCATTATCTTCGTTTGTTGCTAGTTGGACACGACAGTTCCCACAATCCTGTTCCCTGTACTTACGGTTCAAATGGCTCTGAGCACTATGGGACTTAACTTCTGAGGTCATCAGTCCCCTAGAACTTAGAACTACTTAAACCTAACTAACCTAAGGGCATCACACACACCCATGCCCGAGGCAGGATTCGAACCTGCGACCGTAGCGGTCGCGCGGTTCCAGACTGTAGCGCCTAGAACCGCTCGGCCACCCCGGGCGGCCCCTGTACTTAACGTACCCGCTCTATTGCTCTACACTTCAGCTAGACTTAAAATACTGACATGTCTAGTTTGGCACAATTATGTGCAGATGTAGTTTCATGATTTTTCGATAGAGTATGGCAAAGCGAACATTACACAGACGTAAAAGGTGAATAATCTGTTATCTGGAGCAAGGGAAAGTGAAAATGATAAAAAGTAAAATAAATTTAAGTGAAGGTGAATCGTGTAATAAATGAGCAGTGTATCAAGTACAATTTTAATGTGCTACTCTATATTAACACTTAATAGGATGCCGATATGTAAACGAACAGAAGATGTAGCTTGTGGTGACCGGAAAAGAAGGAAACAGAACTGTGGAAAAATGAAACAGACGAGGAACGAGAGGCGTGTCTAGCTTCACAATCCTAGAGAATGAATAGATTGTGAGAAAACAGACAAACAACGAGATGAGATTAGGAGAACAGGATAGAGGGAGACATTCAGCAAGCTGACGTAGAGAAACTATTGAAGAAACGAGATTACGGAATAAACTAAGTATAGTTACGGTGAGAAGTTCGTGAAAGATAACAGTCGCAAGCACAGGAACAGAATATTAGTTTGTGAGAAGTGCAAAACAAAAGAAGTGGAGATTACAGTTTAGCAAACGGTCCACTGCGTTATGATATATACACAGACACGCTGTCACTGGAAAAATGGTTCAAGTGTGTTAGTTCTGTGACGCCAAGAAATTAGAGAAACATCAAAATTGTGTTGAATAAGTGGAAAAAATCGATTGGCACCACTGGAGGTGCCTCTACCAGAATAATAACATGACTGGAGAAACCCCACAATGAAAAAATTTTCTACAAAATGTGAGACCATACAAAGCTTACTCTGAAATGATATTTCGTGCTACTTCCATGAGCAGTGAAGCTGGATCATATCACCGGCAAACGAATCTTATAAATTATTGCAAGTCGATTTCATTGGCGACGAACAAATTGAATTTCCTGAGATTTCTTTAACGTTCTCCGATATTATTTCAGATTTTTTTGGAATGTCCCCGAATGTTTAAGTATTTCTCAATTGTTCTGGAATGTTCTCGGTGTTCCATAAGGAAATAATAAGTGAGGACTGAATACTTTATTTCTAATCAGGTCTTTGGTGAATAATTAATTTTATTTAAGAGTAATTAACAGAAGTTTTGAGCATTCTAGAGAATTTTTGAGCGTGAAATGGTAACGTTTTTATATTTTATTAAATTTTTATGTTTACGATCTTCTCCAATATTCTCGAGTGATCTGGAATGTTTTCAGAAAACGAATAAAAATAAAGACTAAGCGAAATGAGGCATTTTCAGCTAGTGCTTATAATAAAAATAACTACAGCACTAATTTCTATATCAGATCACTGAAGCTGCTTAAAGGTATATGGCCAAACAAAAAATACAAAAAGACAAAAAATGGCCAGTCTTACCTGCAATACAAACAGCACTGAACTTGAAACGGAGGGCAGAATGTAGCAAATATTGATGAGTGTAAAGATCTATATTTTGTCTTTATGTCATCACCTGCGTCTTTCTTCATTTTATGGATGTCTTCCAGACGATAATATTATCATAAAGGCTGGATCTTTGTACTTAGTGTAAGGACCAGAATTCCACTATCTGCCACAGAGTTTCCTGTTTCTTCCGCACTTAACCTGTCACACAGGCTCACTTACTCGTGTAACTCACAGTACGTACAGTTGATGCTTCTTGGATGCCTTGCTTGTCAGGCGTCATAATTGTAACTGACTGACTGCAATAAGGGCGTGAATATCGTAGAGCCGCGTTTGCCTTTTTGTTGCCGGTGGTGGTGAGAGAAAGGCATCGACTACTTTTTTCGAAAAGGACGAAAAGCGAGCATCGAATTTAGCGTTCCCACTTGACGAGAGGATCGCCATTGTAACATGTCGGCCAGGGGATTCCTCTAACCGCGTGGACCCGCAAACAGTGAAACAGGAAACTACGCGAACAAAGCTTCTAAGTACTATTTTTCGTATCTGTTTCCTGTTACCTCCGAGCCCAACACACTCTTGAAAGCGTTCATTAGCGAGCTCGGCTACGAACTTGGGTTGTCTAATCTCCTAACTTCACCTCTCAGTACAATTCAGTGGCCATATCACGAGAGTGAGAAAATGTGATTTTGAATCAAACTCTCTTCGTCGTGTCGTTTCTTGCGTGTTTTCTAATACCGTATAGTTAGCATCAGAAAACCTGTATTGTTAACTTTGGAAGATCCATATACCAAGGGTGGAAAATTGTAGCTTAGCGTCTTACTGATGTCGAGGTTCTTAGTGACAGAACACTTGTTGAAAGAAACATTCCAGCTTCCGTTAGGACTGGTTCGGGGTAATCACGAAACAATTCAATCGACGTTAGTGGCGTAAGTTTGAATAATAATAGAGTTTCACACTAACTCTACGAGGTGTAGAAATTACGATACACGACTGAAACTTTCATGTGTAATAAGACTATAACGGTCATTATTGAAGGAACAGAAGAAAAAAATCTGCGTGCTGTAACAAAATAATTGTTGTCTTGTAACACATGCCGCGCGGGATTAGCCGAGCGGTCTAAGGCGCTGCAGTCATGGACTGTGCGGCTGGTCCCGGCGGAGGTTCGAGTCCTCCCTTGGGCATATGTGTGTGTGTGTTTGTCCTTAGGATAATTTAGGTTAAGTAGTGTGTAAGCTTAGGGACTGATGACTTTAGCAGTTAAGTCCCATAAGATTTCACACACATTTGAACTTTTTTTTTGTAACACATTACTCACATAGTTTAATAAGTAAAACACAGAACTAGGTACAGAGTACACAACTGAAAATCAAAAAGATTTGATGAATAACGTAAGACTTTCTTCATATAATTCCTGCGACGTAACTGCAGACAAACTTAACAAGAACAACCTATAGTGCGGAGCTAAAGACGGCCTTACAATTACAGAATGGCATCTGTACTTGTCCACTGGCTGTTATCCACTTGTGGTTTGTTAGAGAATATTCATGAATACTCCAGCCTGATTGGAAGCCACAAACACACCTCCTGAAATGCGGGAATCCAGGATTTCTCGGCGAATCTCGATGACCAGCAGGAAACTTGTCGAAACGTTGCTACAGAACGAGTCCTTAACAAAGCTGATAACCCGAGAAAACTTCATCATTCCATGAAGACATCAATTTGGTAACGAACAGGCCCACCAGAGACATCAGAGGTATAATTTATGAATATTTAGTCTTCGATAGGCACGTGACCAGTCCATGTGACCCTCTTTCTGCCATCGGTGTCGGCGCCGCCGCTGGTGAAACGTGACGGACCTTACTGAAATCTTCATCCAAAACTATTTTGGATACATCGTCACGCCTTATTGAACCCATGGACATTTAGTCGGAAACAACCCATATTGTGTCGGGATGAATACGACGGAGATTCAACGGCGGCCGATAATTACGTCAGCTACTGCCGTTGGTTTTTTATGAGATAGGAGATCTGCCCATTATGATTACGGAATCCCGCCAGTCAAGGCGTGGTGGTTGATTCTCCTGTGGGGAGAGAGTTAGTATTGGTAGCGGCAGGTTCGACCATCTTTACCTGAGGGTCTTTCCGATAGTTGCTGCACCAGTCCTTGGCACCGCCTTTACGTTCTGCTATAGACTGCATAGCCAACTGGGAACCACTGGCGTCCCGCAGCTCTTGACGGCTCTGTAGAGCGAGGAGGTGTCGTAGTATTCACATCTGTTGCTCGTGGAGTTGTTCTGCCGAGCTCTTCAAGTTGCCTCAAAAAGGCGATAACGGCCTCGAATGTGGGTGTTGACTGAGTCACCCTAATCATTCCTTCCTTAAAAGTGCATATCACATGTTCCATTTCTCTATCGCACTGAGGATGGAAGGAAGCCTCCAGCAGCTATTGTATTCCATGCTGTGGAGTGTAATTCTCAGCTATAAACCGAGATCCTTTATCATAAACCATATATCGGGAAAGAACTTGTGGATCACTGCATCTGCTATCGTGGGCTGTGTCCGGCAAATGCACGAGAATTCAGTAAACACTTTGACAATAAAAGTACCCATGGAATTTTGGAACGAAACTGCGTAATCAATTTATAATGGTGTCAGATTATGGTACACTAATGGACCTTGTGTGGAGCTACTAGGCTCTCGATATCCCTCTCTGTTGTGGGCCAATAAACATGTCATGTTAACGTTTTAATCTGTGAGCTGCCCGTGGCCTCAGTGGAGGAGGATTATAAAGCTGTGGTGGGACTGCAGCCTTGTGTGAGTGCTGTTCTGTAGTGAGTAACAAAACCGCTTGCTTACTGACAGTCGACGTTATGAAGAAAAGTACCTGCGTAGTAGAGTATTAGAAAGTGTAGAAACCTAGTCTGGCCAGCCTTTTTTTAGCTCATCATATTATCTTCATGGGTAGCAGACCTTTAGCCAAATCACTGGAGAGTTTCGACGCAGTCATAGGAATTTACTCTAAAACATGGCAAATGATGGTGCCAGTCTTAAACAAAGAACTTCTTGTCTGTCGATGTCTATATCTGTAAGTCTTGGAAATCAGGATAATGAGTATGTGTTTGCATTACATCTTGGATTGTATATTATATATGTATGCCCTCATGAATGTGACCTACTACTGTATCATTTTTGCTGTCCTACCGCAAAGAGGGAGTTTCGTCCCAGGCAATGCTAGCAGGCGTTTGTGATCCGAAATTCAGTAGATCTTGACTCTATGTAAGTATGTGCAATATTGCAGACCACATATACTATACTTACGGCTTACCTTTTGTTGGGGAGTAACAAGTGTTTTAGAAATGTAGATTATCAAGCTCTCTGATCCATCATTTTCCTGGTGAAGCAATACAGACCCGATACACAATATGAGACATCACTTGCTAAGTTGTACCATTTTCAAGAGCGTATGGCACCAGTCACAGTGCTGAAGTCAACTTTTGTTTGTCGCCATCGCTGTATCTAAACCAGCGGCGCACAAAATCTTAGGTGGTTTGGCAATGTCTGCCATATTCAGAATGAACTGAACATTATAGGTAATCTTCCTCGTGAAAGTTTGTAGTTCTTTTAGTTTTAAGGGTCTAGGTATTCTATTAAGTGCTCGGGGGACACTGCCTTAAGGTAGCGCTGTCCGTGCGGGCGAAGTTTGCGTGCTCTGGATCCGGAGGGCTATGCCGGTGGTAGCTTAGCTACCAGAAGGGTCACCCAAGCCAGACAGGCCAAAGAGGAGGAGCCAGACAAAATGTGTCCCACAACGACCTATCGCTCCCCCTTTCCTATCCCAAACCTGTCCTCACCACGTCCTTTTTCTGTCATTTCTTGTTGTATGTATAAGACCTGAACGGCAGTGACAGCGGAGAAAGAGTCTTTCGGCACGGTGAAGCTGGCGGAAGAGGAACCTTTTCTCTTTGGGTACAGAAACAGTACAGGTAGCGACTGCATCCCAAGGGGCAGCTACAGACAGCGTCTGACTCATAGTGAGCGGCTGATTTTAGGATTGGCAACCTACTGTCTATGTGGAAAGTAACGGGAAACTACCACATTACATTCCCAAGCAATACATGGTATGTCTCTCCATGTGAAAGATGCCGGAGTTGAAATTTCCCCACATTCGGATCTTCGGGACACATTGAGAGCAGACATATTTGAAAGGAAGAAAGGGACAATGAAGGAACGCTAGAGAATGCAAAACAGGAGATGAAAAGGAACAGATGAGATGCCCTTAGTTTGTGGGAAATGAGATGGGGAGAGAAAGGGGAGATAGAAAGTGGAAATTATAAGCTCTCTTATTCAAGGGAAATCAAGAGTGGTGAAAACGGAGAATGTATATTGATAGGGCAAATGCTGAAAAATAAGATATATTAATGGAATATATTAATGGAAGTCTGATGATGATACGACTGAAGGGTAGCTCAAAAGATCTGGTGTTAATACAAGTACATATGCCAACCAGCCAGCATAGAGATGAGGAAGTGGAAGAGTATTATGAGAAAATACAAGAAGTCATCGAGAAAGAAAACAGAAAGGCCTGCATTATCATAATGGGAGACTAGAATGCAGTGGTGGGTGAAGGGAGAGATGAAGATATAGTAGGAAAATTTGGATTAGGAATAAGAAACGAGAGAGGTGAACGACTAATTAGTTTCTCTAAAGAAAATTCATTAGCAGTGGGGTATTTGAACACCACAAAAGGAAACGTTACGCACGAATATCAAATTTGAATAGAGAAAGACATCCGTTGGACTACATCCTGATACAAAAAAACGTTTATGAACAGTTTGAAGAATGCCAAAGCTTATCCAGAAGCGAAAATAAATCTAGTAGTGGCGAAATACAAGTAAAGTTGAAAAAAGTCTGGAGAGATAAAGCAAAAGGAACACTAAACATAGAAAGAACTCATAGAGGTAGGAAAGGCATCAGGTTTGGAAAAACTAATTTATCGAAAAATGGTATAGAGGTAGCGTTGATGAAAGTGTTAATGACAAATGGATAAAAATGAGGGAAGGACTCATGGACTCTGCCAAAGAAGTACTAGGAATAAGAGTATCCCAAAGTACCAGGAAAGAATGGATAACAGAAAACATGTTGAAAAAGATGGAAGAGCGGAGAAAGTGGAAAAATGTAGAAATTGAAGAAGGCAAAAAGAGGTACAGGAAACTAAATAATGAATTAAGAAGAGAAACTGAAGAAGCAATGGAAAAATGGATGAAACAGAAATGCGACGAAATATAGAAAATGGAGAAAGAGGGAAAGTATGAAATGATCTATAGACTGGCTAGTTGAACGTAAAAGAAAGAGGAATAACATGGAAATAGAAAGAGCGGATGGTACTCTACCAGAAGAACCACAGGAGGTTTTGAACAGATGGCAAGAATATATTGAATGTCTGTATAAGGGGGATGAAATACAGAGCGAAATTAAGGTGAAGAGAAGCAGTATGTGCCGAAAGATGGAAAGGGGTTCACCAACTTGGAAGCAGAAGCAGAAGTAGAAAAGGCGCTGAAGAAGATGCAGAATAGGGAGGCATATGGAATTGATGATTTGCCAGCAGAACTGTTGGAGAGTCTGGGAAACAAGGCAAGTAAAGAAATATAGAGATACATGACAGAGGGGAATGGCCTGAGGACTTCCTTGCAACAGTAATGATACCAATTGAGAAAAAGAGAAACACTAAAAAATGTGAAGAGCATAGGACCATCAGTCTAATTTCTCATGCAGCTAAAGTGTTGCTGAGAGTGTTGGCAAGCTAAAGTGTTGCTGAGAGTGTTGGCAAGCTGGATAGAGGGATTAAAGAGGAATAGTTCGGATTTAGAAGAGGAAAAAGGGACAGAGATACTATTGGCCAGTTAAAAACAATAGGGGGAAAGATATATGGAAAAAGGTAGAGAAATCTTTGCTGTTTTTATAGATTTAGAAAAGGCTTTTGACAGGGTTCAGTGGCACAAGCTGATCGATTTTGTGAAGAGGAAAGGAGTAGATTGGAAAGAGAGACGACTAATACAGAATCTATATTTACACCAGAAAGTAAGATAAGGAAATGAAATGTCAGAAGGATGCAGCATTGGACGAGGTATTAGACAAGGTTGTTGCCTTTCCCCACTGTTGTTTAACGCATACCTTGAAGAGATTATTGCGAAAGGCTTAGATGGGAAAAGAGGAACATGTGTTGGTGAAAAGAGAATAAAATATATAAGATTTGCTGATGACATGGTATTAGTGGCAGAAAGTGAGCGGACAGTGAATAACATGCTGAAAGATCTGAATGAAGCTTGTGTGGAATATGGGATGCAAACAAACACGGTAAAAACAAAGAGTATGTTCGTCAGTATAAGACGCAGACTGTCCCATATTAAAATAGGACAAGCTACCATTAGCCAAGTAAGTGCATTTAAATATCTTGGAAGCACAATAACTGAAGACTTAAAATGTCACCAGGAGGTGAAAACTCGAATTGCCATAACGAAGGAGGCATTTAACAGAAAGAGGAGACTGTTATGTGGCAAATTAGATAAAGGTCTAAGGAAAAGGCTTGGTAAATGTTTAGTCTCGAGTGTGGCACTATATGGGGCAGAAACATGGACGCTGAGACGAGAGAATGAAAAAAGGTTAGAAGCATCTGAGATGTGGATATGGAGGAGAATGGAGAGCATAAGCTGGATGGAAAGAGTGAGTAATCAAAGAGTACTGGAAAGGGTTGGTGAGAGAAGATGTCTGCTGAAGGTTATAAGAGAAAGGAAAAAGAACTGGTTGGGATATCCATTGAGAAGGGAGTGCTTGCTACCAGATGCTTTGGAAGGACTGGTTTGTGGGAGAAGGCTGAGAGGAAGAAGGAGATACAAGATGATAGACGACATAAAGGGAAAAGGAAATTATGCGGACCTGAAGAGGATGGTAGAAGATCGGACAGCCTGTAGAACTACAATGTGAAAACCTGCCTTTTGGCAGAACACTAATGATGATGATGTATTTCATTAATGTCCTGGAGGCGGTACTGGGAAGGTGTGATCCCCCATCAGCCCCCGATCACAGAAAGCAATGGCATCAGCTAAAACCGCATTTTAACACCAATGCCTGACGACTTGAAAGCGACACCTGCAAGTCAAAGGTATGCCTTCTCAAGTTAGCAGCCATTATGACAGTGATGTGTAAATAGTAACATACCTGCCTCATCATTTGATTCAAATACGGCTGAAAAATATATGATGTGCTAGTAATGCCAAAAGGTTCTCTTTTTTATAGATAAACGCCAAAGGATGAGATAAGTATTGGGCATTCCTGCGATTCTGAATCTAGTGGAAGCGGTAAGTGGGCACTGGGTATGCCAATTTCTTTAAACCAGTCCCCTTTTGATAGTAGACTACATTCTCGTCAATGAACGGATCGACTAGAAAGTGTAAACACACTGTTGATGAATTGTGAGCGACTGCCTGCGCCATCGCTTTCCTCCGCCTAATTGCCCTTCGAGGGTCACGGCATCAGGCTGGTTTTTTTGGAAGTTCGGAATTTAAAAATCTGTCTAGCCATTTTGAGTAATGTTTACTGCCCTTTCTACGCGGTCCAGTCACATTAATGTGACCAACGCCTATGTCCGACGGCTACATGCAGTAACCACTCGCAGACGGCAGGTGGCAGCACTAGCAGTGGAGGTATACACGATGTGATCAAAAGTATCCGGACACCTGGCTGGAAACGTCTAACAAGTTCGCGGTGCCTTCCATCGGTAACGCTGGAATTCAATATGGTGGTGGTCCACCCTTAGCCTTGATGACAGCTTCCACTCTCGCAGGCATACGTTCAATCAGGTGCTGGGAGGTTTCTTGGGGAAAGGCAGCCCATTCTTCACGGAGTGCTGCACTGAGGAGCGTTGTCGATGTCGGTCGGTGAGGCCTGGCGCGAAGTCGGCGTTCCAAAATATCCCAAAAGTGTTCCATAGGATTCACGTCAGGACTCTGTGCAGGCCAGTCCATTACAGGGGTGTTATTGACGCGTAACCAATCCGCCACAGGCCGTGCATTATGAGCAGGTTCTCGATCGTGTTGAAAGATGCAGTCGCCATCCCCGAATTGCTCTTCAACAGTGCGAAGCAATGTAGGCCTGTGCTGTGACAGTGCCACGCAAAACAACAAGGGGTGCAAGCCCCGTCCAAGAAAAACACGACCACACCATAACATTACCGCCTCCGAATTTTACTGTTGGCACTACATACGCTGGTAGATGACGTCCACCGGGCATTCGCCATACCCACACTCTGCCATCGGATCGCCAGATTGTGTACCGTGATTCGTCATTCCACACAACGTTTTTCCACTGTTCAGTCGTCCAATGTTTACACTCCTTACACCAAACAAGGCGTCGTTCGGCATTTACCAGCGTGATGTGTGGCTTATGAGCAGCCGCTCGACCATGAAATCCACGTTTTCTCACCTCCCACCTAAGCGTCATAGTACATGCAATGGATCCTGATGCAGTTTGGAATTCCTGTGTAATGGTCTGATTAGATGTCTGCCTATTACGCATTTCGACCCTCTTCAACTGTCGGCGGTCTCTGTGAGTCACAATGAGGTCGGCCTGTCCGCTTTTGTGTTGTACGTGTCTCTTCACGTTTCCACTTCACTATCACATCGGAAACAGTGGACCTATGGATGTTAAGGAGTGTGGAAATCTCGCGTACAGACGTATGACACAAGTGACACCCAATCACCTGACCCGTTCGAAGTACGTGAGTTCCGCGGAGCACCCCATTCTGATCTCTCTCACGATGTCTGATGACTATTGAGGTCGCTGATATGGAGTACATGGCAGTAGGTGGCAGCACAATGCACCTAATATGAAAAATGTATGTTTTTGGGAGTGTCCGGATACTTTTGATCACATAGTGTACCAAGTGTCTAGGAGGGGGGGGGGGGGGGGGCGGGAAACATTGCAGTCTTTGTCGTATTGTGGAAACAGAGCGATTTCCCCGAAAGGGCAGCATCATTGGCTTTCGTGCTGCGAATGGCAAGTCTGTTCTCGTACCGCCACAGTTATGTATACCGTACACGGCAAAATGGCGCTATTCAAAACCGGCGCCGAGGCAGCTGTTGTACATCACGAACCATAGATGTCAGGGGAGAACGTCGGCTGCGGAGACGTGTACAGGCGAATAGACGTTCATTGTTGAGAACTGACAGCCCATTTGAACCAAGGGGCCACCAATAGTGTCCCCTGAACGACAATTCGGCGGACGTTGCTCCGTACAGGCCTCCGTAGCAGTCGCCTTGCTCATGCACTACGCTGGCTGCTGTTCGTAGGCGACGGAGGCTGGGCTTTGCAACCCAGTACCGCAAATAGACGTCCACTAAGTGGCGACAGGTGGCCTCTTGAGATGAATGCTCCGTCGGACAGATGGCCGTTGGCGTGTACGGCGTGAAATGTCTGAAAGCAAACACCTCCTCAGATTTATGGAATGGGGAATGTTTTCGTGGCATTCGCTTCGTCGCCTTGTCATTACACACTCATGCTCATAAATTAAGATTAATTGCAGAATGTGGTGCCACACAATGTGGCACTATACAAATCTGGCGCTAACAGCATAGGCACATAGGGAACACACACGACACAGATCTGCAAGTCCACGGTATTGGTAATACGTTGAGAAAACTGTCCCGAAATGCATGTGCTACAAAACGCAACTGTTTCCTGAGTATGTACCCCGACATCAATATGGGATATGATCACCATGCACACATACACAGGCCGCACAACGGCGGGTTGGCATACTCTGGATCTGGTGGTCGAGCAGCTGCTGAGGTATAGCCTCCTAATCTTGCACCAGTGCCTTTCGGAGTTCCTGAAGTGTCCTAGGGGTCTGAAAACGAGCAGCGATACGTCGACCGAGAGCATCCCAAACGTGCTCGGTGGCGTTTAGGTGTGGAGAACAGGCAGGCCACTCCATTCACCTGATATCTTCTGTTTGGTACTCCTCCACGATGACAGCTCGGTGGGACCGTGCGTTATCATCCATCAGGAGGAAGGTGGTACCCACTGCACCCCTGAAAAGGCGGACATACTGGTGCAAAATGACGTCCCGATACATCTGACCTGTTATAGTTCCTCTGTCAAAGACATGCAGGGGTGTACATGCACCAATCATAATCCCACCCCACACCATCAAACCACTACCTCCATACAGGTCCCTTTCAAGGACTTTAAGGGGTTGGTATCTGGTTCTTGGTCTAGGGGTAGCGTCTTTGATTCATAATCAAAACGTCTTCGGTCCCGGGTTCGATCCCCGCCACTGCCTAAATTTTGATAAATAATCAGCATTGGCGGCCGAAGACTTCCGGCATAAGAAGTCAGCCTCATTCCGCCAACGGCCTTGTCAAAGAGGGCGGAGGAGCGGATAGAGGTTCAGGGCACTCTCTTATCCTAGGGGTGGGAAATTGCCCCTAAAGGCGGAAGAATCAGCAATGATCAACGACATGAGGATGCAGAAGGCAATGGAAACCACTGCATTAAAGACACGTAACGTGTATCCACAGGACATGTGGCCTGTAATTGAAGAAGTGTCATGATGATCTCTCCATTGGCAAAAGATTCCGGAATAGTCCCCCATTCGGATCTCCGGGAGGGGACTGCCAAGGGGGAGGTTACCATGAGAAAAAGATTGAATAATCAACGAAAGGATAACGTTCTACGAGTCGGGGCGTGGAATGTCAGAAGCTTGAACGTGGTAGGGAAACTAGAAAATCTGAAAAGGGAAATGCAAAGGCTCAATCTAGATAAAGTAGGGGTCAGTGAAGTGAAGTGGAAGGAAGACAAGGATTTCTGGTCAGATGAGTATCGGGTAATATCAATAGCAGCAGAAAATGGTATAACAGGTGTAGGATTCGTTATGAATAGGAAGGTAGGGCAGAGGGTGTGTTACTGTGAACAGTTCAGTGACCGGATTGTTCTAATCAGAATCGACAGCAGACCAACACCGACAACGATAGTTCAGGTATACATGCCGACGTCGCAAGCTGAAGCTGAACAGATAGAGAAAGTGTATGAGGATATTGAAAGGGTAATGCAGTATGTAAAGGGGGACGAAAATCTAATATTCATGGGCTACTGGAATGCAGTTGTAGGGGAAGGAGTAGAAGAAAAGGTTACGGGAGAATATGGGCTTGGGACAAGGAATGAAAGAGGAGAAAGACTAATTGAGTTCTGTAACAAGTTTCAGCTAGTAATAGCGAATACCCTGTTCAAGAATCACAAGAGGAGGAGGTATACTTGGAAAAGGTCGGGAGATACGGGAAGATTTCAATTAGATTACATCATGGTCAGACAGAGATTCCGAAATCAGATACTGGGTTGTAAGGCGTACCCAAGAGCAGATATAGACTCAGATCACAATATAGTAGTGATGAAGAGTAGGCTCAAGTTCAAGACATTAGAAAGAATCAATAAGCAAAGAAGTGGGATACGGAAGTACTAAGGAATGACGAGATACGTTTGAAGTTCTCTAACGCTATAGATACAGCAATAAGGAATAGCGCCGTAGGCAGTACAGTTGAAGAGGAATGGACATCTCTAAAAAGGGCCATCACAGAAGTTGGGAAGGAAAACATGGGTACAAAGAAGGTAGCTGCGAAGAAACCATGGGTAACAGAAGAAATACTTCAGTTGATTGATGAAAGGATGAAGTACAAACATGTTCCGGGAAAATCAGGAATACAGAAATACAAGTCGCTGAGGAATGAAATAAATAGGAAGTGCAGGGAAGCTAAGACGAAATGGCTGCAGGAAAAATGTGAAGACATCGAAAAAGATATGATTGTCGGAAGGACAGACTCAGCATACAGGAAAGTCAAAACAACCTTTGGTGACATAAAAAGCAACGGTGGTAACATTAAGAGTGCAACGGGAATTCCACTGTTAAATGCAGAGGAGAGAACAGATAGGTGGAAAGAATACATTGAAAGCCTCTATGAGGGTGAAGATTTGTCTGATGTGATAGAAGAAGAAACAGGAGTCGATTTAGAAGAGATAGGGGATCCAGAATTAGAATCGGAATTTAAAAGAGCTTTGGAGGACTTACGGTCAAATAAGGCAGAAGGGATAGATAACATTCCATTAGAATTTCTAAAATCATTGGGGGAAGTGGCAACAAAACGACTATTCACGTTGGTGTGCAGAATATATGAGTCTGGCGATATACCATCTGACTTTCGGAAAAGCATCATCCCCACAATTCCGAAGACGGCAAGAGCTGACAAGTGCGAGAATTATCGCACAATTAGCTTAGCAGCTCATGCATCGAAGCTGCTTACAAGAATAATATACAGAAGAATGGAAAAGAAAATTGAGAATGCGCTAGGTGACGATCAGTTTGGCTTTAGGAAAAGTAAAGGGACGAGAGAGGCAATTCTGACGCTACGGCTAATAATGGAAGCAAGGCTAAAGAAAAATCAAGACACTTTCATAGGATTTGTCGACCTGGAAAAAGCGTTCGACAATATAAAATGGTGCAAGCTGTTCGAGATTCTGAAAAAAGTAGGGGTAAGCTATAGGGAGAGACGGGTCATATACAATATGTACAACAACCAAGAGGGAATAATAAGAGTGGACGATCAAGAACGAAGTGCTCGTATTAAGAAGGGTGTAAGACAAGGCTGTAGCCTTTCGCCCCTACCCTTCAATCTGTACTTCGAGGAAGCAATGATGGAAATAAAAGAAAGGTTCAGGAGTGGAATAAAAATACAAGGTGAAAGGATATCAATGATACGATTCGCTGATGACATTGCTATCCTGAGTGAAAGTGAAGAAGAATTAAATGATCTGCTGAACGGAATGAACAGTCTAATGAGTACACAGTATGGTTTGAGAGTAAATCGGAGAAAGACGAAGGTAATGAGAAGTAGTAGAAATGAGAACAGCGAGAAACTTAACATCAGGATTGATGGTCACGAAGTCAATGAAGTTAAGGAATTCTGCTACCTAGGCAGTAAAATAACCAACGACGGACGGAGCAAGGAGGACATCAAAAGCAGACTCGCTATGGCAAAAAAGGCATTTCTGGCCAAGAGAAGTCTACTAATATCAAATACCGGCCTTAATTTGAGGAAGAAATTTCTGAGGATGTACGTCTGGAGTACAGCATTGTATGGTAGTGAAACATGGACTGTGGGAAAACCGGAACAGAAGAGAATCGAAGCATTTGAGATGTGGTGCTATAGACGAATGTTGAAAATTAGGTGGACTGATAAGGTAAGGAATGAGGAGGTTCTACGCAGAATCGGAGAGGAAAGGAATATGTGGAAAACACTGATAAGGAAAAGGGACAGGATGATAGGACATCTGCTAAGACATGAGGGAATGACTTCCATGGTACTAGAGGGGACTGTAGAGGGCAAAAACTGTAGAGGAAGACAGAGATTGGAATACGTCAAGCAAATAATTGAGGACGTAGGTTGCAAGTGCTACTCTGAGATGAAGAGGTTAGCACAGGAAAGGAATTCGTAGCGGGCCGAATCAAACCAGTCAGTAGACTGATGACCAAAAAAAAAAATCTGGTTCTTGGTTCACGCCAGATGAAAACCCGGCAAAAATCACTGTTCAGACTATATCTGGACTCGTTCGTGTACATAAACTGGAACCTCTGCTCCAGTGACCAAGTACATCAGGCTTTACGGGCTCTCCTGTGACCAGGGGTCAGTGGAATGCACCTTGCACGTCTTTGTTCAGTCGTCTGTAGACTGTGTGTCTGGAGACAACTGTTTCAGTGTCTGTGGTAAGGTCCCGAGCAAGGCTACCTGCAGTACTCCATGGCCGTCGGCGGGCGCTGATGGTGAGACATCGGTCTTCTTGTGATGTTGTACACTGTCGACTTCCCGTACTGTACCGCCGGGACACGTTTCCCGTCTGCTGGAATCGTTGCCATAATTTTGAAATGACACTTTGCGGCACACGGAGGGCCCGTGCTACGACTGCTGTGTTTGACCAGCCTCCAGTCGCCCTTGTATTCTACCCCTCATAACATCATCAATGTGTTTTCATTGAGCCATTTTTAACACGCAGTCGCCATTAGCACGTCTGGAAACGTCTGCACACTTACTCGCTGCACCGTACTCTGACATGCACCAACACAGCTCTGCGTATGTGGACTGCTGCCAGCGCCACCGTGCGACGACCGCAGGTCAAATGCACCGCATGGTCATACCCAGAGATGATTTAAAACCGCAAACCGCCCAACAGAGCGTTGTTTCACCATGTATCAGCATTATCCTTAATTTATGAGCATGAGTGTAGAAGGCACAACGAATCTACATAAGATTGCATCTATCCTTGGGGACCATGTTCTCTCCTACATGCCGGATGACGCATCTACCTGCAGGACAATGCAACGCGTCATACAGTTCGCTGTGTGCGTTCGTGGTTCGAAGAGCACCAGAGTAAGTAACCGTACTCCCCTGGCAACCAGTCTTCCCGGATTTAAACCCAATCGAGAATGTCTGGACCACCCCGATCGGGCTGTACGCGCCATGGATCCTCAGCTGAGAAACCTAGCGCAGCTGGCCACGGCAGTGGAGTCAGCGTGGCTGCACATCTCTGTCGGTACCTTACAGGACTTCACTCACTTTTCCTGAACTTTTCGCAGCGGTCCACGCAGCTAAAGGTGGTTGAAATTCAAATGGCTCTGACCACTAGGGGAGACTTAACTTCTGAGGTCATCAGTCCACTAGAACTTAGAACTACTTAAACCTAATTAACCTAAGGACATCACACACATCCATGCCCGAGGCAGGATTCGAACCTGCGACCGTAGCGGTCACGCGGTTCCAGACACTCCGGCCAGCTAAAGGTGGTTATTCAGGCTTCTGACATGTGGTCACATTAACGTGACTGGACAGCGCATAATCATTTTACGAGGTATGCTGTTATGAATAGTTAACTTCACACTGTACCACACCATCTGTCCCAAGGGATTAACGAACAGGAGCAGTTATAAGGACGACTTCTACTCTTCGTGTCATACATTTTGGGTAACTTACCGACTGATTTCAGGCCTACGTTCGTCAATTCTAATGGAAAAAACTTACTGCGCTTTCAAAGGCAAGCGTGCACCAGGCATGGTTGTCTCGACTCGGTTGTCTCGTAATTCCTCCCCTGTCAATTTATGTGAATCTGCAAGGGGTTATCAACGTGTATTCTCCAAATGGAAAAATGGAATCTTACACGTGCCGTGACTGTGATTATGGCATGCGGGAATCCTTACTTTCCCATTCTTTTTGCATTCAGAATGTAGACACGAGTCGTTTTTTCACTCTGGCCTTTCTAAGACGTTTATGTGTTTGTCTACGTATAGCGTCCTTCGTTAATTCTGCTACGGCGATAGAGCTGTCATTAAAATCGACTTCGCTGTAGAAGCCAGTCGTCATTCAAAGCACTCTGATACGACCGTACTTTATTATCTTTTAGTGTATGCTGGACCTGTCGGTGCAGACGCCATCAATCAAAATAGTACTATGTCTCTTCTCAATATCGACCGCATTTTCTTTGTCTTTGGATTTTCACTGGTACGTCCAATGCCTTGTTAGACTAAAGAGAACGGAATGCTCCCAGAAAGCAGCAGATGAAATATATGTCGCTCTGTCCATTCATCATTATCTTATTTATTAAGTTTTAAACTAATCATCACCGAAAAATTCATTTTATATTTTTCCTTTTCCTTTGTCTACATCTTAGGCATCCTTAGTTATCGCTGTGGTCATCATGTTCTCGTTTTCTTACACCTTCTACACCATCTGAACGTGCTGGCAATGTAAAGAGCAAAAGAAGTTACTTTCCACCTTTTAAGCTTTGCAATTTACAGTTCAAGAGGACGTTCGGGTATTCATGCCATAAGCTACATAGTTCTAAAAAGGTTAACATACACTGAGGCGACAAAAGTCATGGATTAGGGACATGCGTATATACACATCGCGGTAGTACCGCGTACACAACGTCTAAAAGAATAGTGCATTGGCAGAGCTGTCGTTTGTACTCACAAGGGAAATTGAACGGTCCATGCTGAAGATGTGTCACACCGAGCTAGGTCAAGATTTTACGTGTCGAGGTTATGTGACCATGGTGTTGGTCTGCGGAGCGGGCGAGCAGAGTTCAAATTTCGCTCGTACCCCTGTCTCTTTTTTCTCAAAATTATGAATTTTCCGTCTGGTCATTGACTTGTCTGTTTTCCTATAGTCTTTGCAGCTGTCACGCTATACGTTGGTTAAAGGATATGAATCATGTGGTAAGAAGATATTACCGTCGCAACTAAAAGAGATGAGTAGTGAGAGCAGGCGAGATGGTGCATTGACCTCTCACAGAAATGAAAACAAGAAATGAATTCAAGCGTCAAAACGTCCAAAACGGAACACAACAGTCATAACTCGAGATATTTGTGTAGAACAGAGAAGAGGTACGTACGTCTGGAGGTCCCTTCCTTACACCTCACTGTTACAAACGGGCGTTACACCACGACACAGACTCACATTTGAATATAACTAACAGACACGTCAATTACCGGACGATCAGTTCATAATTTTGTGAAAAAGAAATTTGTGGCACTAGCGAGATTTAAGCACAGATCTCCCCTTTCGCAGTCCAACGGCATAACCACACCTCCGTAACGCCATGGCTACGCAAATATGCTCTATGCTCCACGTCTTGAGCTTGGACCATTCACTGTTTCCATGTTGCTTCTTTTGTCACAGTTCAGTACACCTTCTTCCCGTTTTCGTGCTCGATCTGTGTTCAGTTTTTGGCGGGCTGTCCACTGGGCCATCTTGCGGCTAAATCTGAAGGAGTGCGACGGGGAGTTTCCCTTGTCAGGTGATTCATGTGAAAGGGTTTCCGATGTGATTATGTCCTCAAGGCGGGAATTGACAGACTTTGAACGCGGAACGGTAGTTGGAGCTTGACGCAGAGGACATTCCATTTCAGTAATCGATTGGGAATTCAATAATCCGAGATTCACAGCGTCAAGACAGTGACGAGAACACCAAATTTCTGCTATTATCTCTCACAACAGACAACGCAGTGGCCGACGACCTTCACTTAACGACAGAGAGCAGCAGCGTTTGCGTAAAATTGTCAGTGCTAACAGCCAAGAAACACTGCATGAATAACCGATGTACAACGAAACTATCTGTTAGGACAGTGCGGCAAAATTGGGCGTTAATGGGCTATAGCAACAGACGAGCGACGCGAGTGCTTTTGCTAACAGCACAACTACACCTGCAGCGCCTCTCCTGGACTCATGACTATATCGGTTGGAAAACCGTGGATTGGTCAGATGAGTTCCGACTGAACTGACGGTAGGATTCGAATGTGGCGCAGACTCCACGGAGCCAGGGACGCAAGTTCTCAAAAGACACTGTGCAAGCTGGTTTTAAATTCAGAACTTCCAAAAACCACTCTGATGCCGTGACACTCGAAGGGCGATTAGGCGGAGCAAAGGGTGACGCAGGCAGTCGCTGACAATTCATCGACAATGTGTCTACACTTTCAGTCGATCCGTTCGTTGACGAGAATGTAGTCTACTATCAAACAGGGACTGGTTTAAAGAAACTGGCATACCCAGTGCCCACTTACCGCTTCCACTAGATTTGGAGTCGCAGGAATGCCCAATACTCAGCTCATCCTTTGGCGTTTATCTATAAAGAAGAAAACCTTTTGGCATTACTAGCACATCACCTATTTTTCAGCAATATCAAATGATGAGGCAGGTATGAACTTTTTGTTACTATTTACACAACATTGTCATAATGGCTGCCATCACGAAAAGGCATATCAATGACTTGCAGGTGCTGCTTTCAAGTGGTTCCATAATGGTGTGAGCTGTGTTTGCATGGGATGAACTGGGTCCTCTGGTCCATCCCAAGAGACCATTGACTGGAAATGGTTATGTTCGCCTACCTGGAGACTATTTGCAGCCGTTCATGGAATTCATGCTCTCAAACAACGATGGAATTTTTATGGATGACAGTACGCCATGTCACCGGGCCACAACTGTTCGCAATTGGTTTGAAGAACATTCTGAACATTTATAGCGAATGATTTGACCACCCGGATCGCCCAACATGAATCGCATCGAATATTAACGGGGCATAATGGAGAGGTCAGTCCGTGAAGAAAATCCTGCACGGGCAACGCTTTTGCGAATATGGACGACTAAAGAGGCAGCATGGCTCAGTATTTCTGCAGGGGACTTCTAACGAAGTGTTGAGTCTACGTCACGTCGATTTGCCGCCCTGCGCCGGGCAAAAGGCGATCCGACAAGATATTAGGAGGTATGCCATGTCATTTGTCGCTTCAGGGTATAGCCGATATTTCATATTTTAAAGCACCTTAATCCCCTGAAAGTAATGTGTCGGCTAAGATGTCTTCAATGTGTATTACCGAGCTAGCCACCCGAGATATATTGTATAAGTTCGGCCTTTACCGCAAAATGAACTTTTTGATATAATATGATGTCCTTCTATGATCGCCCCGCAGTGAAATAATAGTTCAGTAATACCAAGAACGAATATTAAAGACCATGACTTAAGTTTCTGAGGTTTATAAAATAGTAATATAGAGAAAAACGAATTTTTGTTATCAGACTGAATAGTGGAAGACACAAAAAAAAGTAAATTGGCCCTCACCATAAATGATGTTTCGAGCAGCCCCACTATTTTACTAACTGCGTTACTATTGGAGGTGGTATGCCTTCGGCGTCCTCTGAACCGAGAAACGGTTTACACAGTCAGTTCTTGGGACCACTACGTTTGAAGTGGAACTTGAATCACAGTGCAACTTTGGTGTTTCACGTAATGAAAGCGTTTAGAGAAGTGAAAACTTGATAAAATTACTGAAAGTACATTTACAAGCCACGTAAGGTCCAATTCTCCCAAATTAGAATTAGAAATCTGATAACATTTTGTTAGGTAAAAATTAAAAATTTTAACAATGGCTACCGGCAGGGCATAAGATAGACATTGCGTGTAGGACATCAATATGTGCTATTTCAACTGTTGTTTAATTTATTCCAGTAACAGTGCCAGATTCGCTGTTGAGCTGTATGACAGAATTTATTTTGATGTTCGAGTCGTCTACAGCAGATTTCAAGTTTATATAGTCTCGTTATCGGGTGCCAAATGTGCTTGCCAAATGGAGTGCCACACATTCCACGGCCGTTTTTCCAGGACAGGAGGACACCACGAGGAAATGAGCCAAAGCGTCGAGTAAAGGGTGCCGGACGCCTCAGACGTAACATCTATCAGTAGCAGGAAAAAATGAAATCTTTAGGCATATTTGTTACCTAACGATGGGACGCTATGATCCTAAAATCGATTGTAAACGAAATGAACAACAAAACACATTGCATCGTCCTGCTGTATGGAGAAATTGGCACAGTTACGGGAATAAAACAAAGCATATTATCCACAATATTTGTTGATAATCATTTTGTCAGGCCAAAGTAATTCATGTAAGAGCGATGACAGTAGACACCAATGAAAAATAAAATGTATTCAGAACGTTTTGTCCATTTTCTTGAGAATAGAAATTCCTGAATATGAAACTATTATGTTATACAACACAAAGATGTCGAGACGAATATCATTTTATAGAAAAAAAAACATGATAGTTATAACAAAACATGGACTGATGGCAACCCTACAATCGACAGCTTTTAACAAATCTCCCACTTTCAGTGATCTCGGCCATCATCAAATATAAAAAGATTAGATTCTTTGAACAGATACGTTTCTATAGCTTGAGGCACAGTTCCACCAAGGAATGCTAAATAGTTTTCTAGTTATTCTTAAGTACACCATGTTGATGTCATAATGTGCACAAGAATAGTAGTAGTTTATAATATAAATATTTATTACATACATTATTTACAGGTCATATTTAACATATTTAAATAACTGTTTGACGATGAAATGCAGAAGTCATTCTTAAGAGTACTTTTGAAATAAACATTGATATTGATTTATGTTTGAAATACTGTTCTGACAGTATCACTTGAGGTATTAATTCTAACTCAGTAATATGTTAAACTGATTCTTACATTCGAAGAAATGTGTTGTATAAAAATTCAACTTCTTACAATGGCTTTACTTGATTCGTCATAGAAACACGGTAAATAGAAAGTCTGCTGACTCACCACATTTCCGTTCGCAGAACACACATGAGTATAGGGAAATATATCACAGTTTTATCGTTATATAAGAATACTACGAGTATGTAACAACAAATACCATGACTATGCGGTAATTGCCAAGTGCAGAAAAAGATCCTTAGCTAATAGACAACGCGATAACAAGAGTGTTGTCAATTTGGTGCGTCGTGGTACTGTATTATACAGATTTACACAGCACGTCTCACCATCAGCAAGCTAATTCGTAAAGGAGTGAATTTTCCGACATAAGAAATGAGAAGAACATAAACTGTCTGAAATGAAACTGTCTCGTGAGCTGTCTTTATATGATCTATTTCTAGTATTAAACGCAAATGCGGACTCGTCGATGAGCAATTTCACGTGAGAACAGAAAGTCCGTCTCAACCCACAGGAAGCACCCCCCCGCGCCGTGTGTCCACCATGACGCGAGGACATCTGGGCTCATTCGGCAGCATGCCGCCTCTGTCATTCGTTCATGTTCTCCTTTATCCAGTCGAGGTAGTGAGTGACCCTGGTGTAGACGCCGGGGTAGCCGGGCTCCCCACATTTGTTACCGAAGGAGACGATGCCGATCTGGATCCAGTGCGCGTCTTGCTCCAGCATCAGAGGGCCGCCGGAATCACCCTGAAACAGAAAATGCGCCACTTCAGAAAAAGAAGTTTCTGATCTGCTTCTATACGGCATAACTGCAAGTTAATAATCTCAGTAAGATATTTTTCTCGCTCGTATTTCATAAACATACTGTGTGGTGACAATAGGTAGCCAATATTTTAATGTTGTTCCTTAAGAGCTATCTCAGATGAGATTAATTGAGAAGTACTAACTATTGCAGAAGAATATGTATAACAATATTGAACTAAACTCAATGGTAAAAAGACAAGGGCTAGTAGAAATCCTTGGGTAACAGAATAAATATTGAATTTAATTGATGAAAGGAGAAAATATAAAAATGCAGTAAATGAAGTAGGCAAAAAGGAATACAAACGTCTCAAAAATGAGATCGACAGGAAGTGCAAAATGGCTGAGCAGGGATGACTAGAGGACAAATGTAAGGATGTAGAGGCTTATCTCACTAGGGGTAAGATAGATACTGCCTACAGGAAAATTAAAGGGGTCTTTGGAGAAAAGAGATCCACTTGTATGAATATCAAGAGCTCAGATGGAAACCCAGTTATAAGCAAAGAAGAGAAAACAGAAAGGTGGAAGGAGTACATAGAGGGTCTATACAAGGGCAATGTACTTGAGGACAATAGTATGGAAATGGAAGAGGATGTAGATGAAGATGAAATGGGAGATATGATACTGCTTGAAGAGTTTGACAGAGCACTGAAAGATCTGAGTCGAAACAAAGCTCCGGGAGTAGACAACATTCCATTAGAACTACTGACAGCCTTGGGAGAGCCAGTCCTGGCAAAACTCTACCATCTGATGAGCAAGATGTGTGAGAAGGGCGAACTACCCTCAGACTTCAAGAAGAATATAATAATTCCAATCCCAAAGAAAGCAGATGTTGACAGATGTGAAAATTACCGAACTATCAGTTTAATAAGTCACGGCTGCAAAATACTAACACGAATTCTTTACAGAAGAATGGAAAAACTAGTAGAAGCCGACCTCGGGGAAGATCAGTTGGGATTTCATAGAAATATCGGAACACGTGAGGCAATACTGACCCTACGACTTATCTTAGAAGCTAGATTAAGGAAAGGCAAACCTACTTTTCTAGCATTTGTAGACTTAGAGAAAGCTTTTGACAATGTTGACTAGAATACTCTCTTTGAAATTCTGAAGGTGGCAGGGGTAAAATACAGGGAGCGAAAAGCTATTTACAATTTTTACAGAAACCAGATGGCAGTTATAAGAGACGAGGGACATCAAAGGGGACCAGTGGTTGGGAAGGGAATGAGACAGGGTTGTAGCCTCTCCCCGATGTTGTTCAATCTCTATATTGAGCAAGCAGTGAAGGAAACAAAAGAAAAATTCGGAGTAGGTGTTAAAATCCATGGAGAAGAAATAAAAACTTTGAGGTTCGCCGATGACATTGAAATTCTGTCAGAGACAGCAAAGGACTTGGAAAAGCAGTTGAACGGAATGGATAGTGTCTTGAAAAGAGGATATAAAATGAACATCAATAAAAGCAAAACGAGGATAATGGAATGTAGTCGAATTAAGTCGGGTGATGCTGAGGGAATTAGATTAGGAAATGATACACTTAAAGTAGTAAAGGAGTTTTGCTATTTGGGGAGCAAAATAATTGATGATGGTCGAAGTAGAGAGGATATAAAATGTAGACTGGCAATAGCAAGGAAAGCATTTCTGAAGAAGAGAAATTTGTTAACATCGAGTATAGGTTTAAGTGTCAGGAAGTCGTTTCTGAAAATATTTGTATGGAGTGTAGCCTTGTATGGAAGTGAAACATGGACTATAAATAGTTTGGACAAGAAGAGAATATAAGCTTTCGAAATGTGGTGCTACAGAAGAATGCTGAAGATTAGATGGGTAGATCACATAACTAATGAGGAAGTATTGAATAGGATTGGGGAGAAGTTTGTGGCACAACTTGACTAGAAGAAGGGATCGGTTGGTAGGACATGTTCTGAGGCATCAAGGGATCACCAGTTTAGTATTGGAGGGCAGCGTGGAGGGTAAAAATTGTAGAGGGAGACCAAGAGATGAATACCCTAAGCAGATTCAGAAGGATGTAGGTTGCAGTAGGTACTGGGAGATGAAGCAGCTTGCACAGGATAGAGTAGCGTGGAGAGCTGCATCAAATCAGTCTCTGGCCTGAAGACCACAACAACAACAACCTCAATGAATAAGTTTTTGGCAGTATTTACTGGAATACAATTCTTGAAACTGTGTAGCTATTAAGGTAAAAAGTGAAAGGCTGAAGACAACCTGTAGACAGATACAAATGAAACACATTCGAAGAACCTGAAAGTGAGGCTGTAAGAGAGAAAGTTGAAAAAATGGAGTGCAGCCTATATCCTATGCTACTCAGTCTATAAACTGAGTATGCAGTATAGGAAACCAAGGAGAAATCTGTAAATACAATTAAATTTTATAGAAAAGAAATAAAAACTCGAGATTCGACGATGACAATATAATTCTGACGTAAGGGAGAAAGGGGTTGGAAGACACGTCGAATGGAGTAGATAGTCTCTTGAAAAGAGTTTATACGATGAATACAAGGAAAAGTAAAACAAGGTAACGTAGTGTAATCGAATTAAATCAGGTGGTGCTACGATAATTGGATTGGGAAACGAGATAATGAAAGCAGAAGACACACTTTGATGCCTGGGAAGCAAAACAGCTAACGATGATGGAATTATAGAGTGTCTAATGCAAAACGGCAATAAAATGGACAGCTTTCTTCAAAAATGGGTTATGTTAGCATCGTATGTAAATGTGTTACGAAGTCCTTTTTGAAAGTAATCATTGGAGCGTAGCCTTATATGGACGCGAAATGTGGAACTTCAACAATAGAAGCTTTTGAAATTTGTTACTACAGAAGAAAGTTAAGACTAGATGGATAAATCTAGTAACTAAAGAAGAGGAACTGAACTGAATCGGGGAAGAAGCTTTATGAAACAATTTATGAAATAACTGGATAAGTTGAGAGAACGTGTCACGAGATATCATAGAACAGTTAACTTGACAATAGAAGGAAGAGAGTGAGAGAGAGAGAGAGGGGGGGGGGGGGGGGGGAGAGTGAAGGAGGGAGGGAGAGGAGTAAAATTTGTAAGAGGACACCAATGTCTGAATAAGATAGGCACGCTGGAACGCATGTAGAGTGCAGCAGCTGTGCACATATAAAAAATCTTACACAGGATAGATCAGCGTGGAGAGTTGCTTCAAACCAGTCATCGAACGCATGAGTAGTACAAAAACACAAGTAATCTACTATCTGCACTTGGCAATGTGCAGTCCTCGTTACTTCATTTTGCTTATTGAACCATATGTAAATCAATATTCTGAAAAAGCTGTAAAATCAGACTTTGTATTTCTCAAGCAAACCGTCTAGCATTGATTGTGAGAATTTATTGAGCTGTCTAGTCAGAGCAACTGAACCTTTGGTGTTCTCGACGTTGCAGAAGGCTGTATGATGTGACTAGGATTAAATACTTCTTTACTTGGTTCGCTCCCATTCCGTGTGGAGTATCTTTCACTGCACTGATTGTATGTTGCTGGCAAGTGGAAACGATGGGCCGGCTGGGATTCGAGTCGCGGTTGCTACATTCGATGGCAGTGCATTGCGCCGCCCAAGCACGCTTCGAGGACCGACTCAGAACTTCAGCTCGTCTCGGGCCTTATACCACCATATCCATCTCTCAGAGGTGCTAGACCGGCAATACAGTGGGAAAACCTCTACTGGCTTTAGAAGCGAAGAGGAAGATTCTGTAACATGTTAAAACTTTAAGTCTGTCGTGCGAGAGGCCGATATCGAGGTTCTACACGCTGCCTGGCTCACAATTTTAGTAATCACATACAATCATGCCTTTATTTGATAGCTGTAATGCGCATATCTTACGTGCATCTGCTTTCGTTTTTGACAAACTTGAGTAATATTCTGAAAGATCGTGAGACGACAGTCCGTCTATCGTTAGAGGAAGAGGTTATTGGACTAAGTTGCTGTTGATAGACTTTTAGTTTGTTCGAAGAGGGCACTAGCAGTGGCAACTAACATTTGACTTTGGGAGAATTGGCTCAGTGGAGTAGTCATGGAGAGGCAGTGCCGACCACAGGATCTCATGGAAACCGTCCAGTAGTCGAATCACATATGAAGGGCTTATTTCAGTAGTGGTACAAGTCCATTTTTGTTCATTTTCAGATACAGACTCCTAAAGTTAAATGAGCGCTGAAAAATCTGCAGCTGAGATACCAGAAATATTCAAGCATATGGCTTCTTGCTAGAGATGAACCTTTCTTTCTGTTTGTTTGGATCATTAATTTCAGAAGCATTATAGGAAGAAAAGTGGAGGTAATGAACTTGTACAACTATTGAAATAAGCCCTTCATATAGCAGGAGTCAGACGAGGAGTTACTTGTCAACAGATATTCGTAGAGGAATGACTCTGACCGATGAATATAAGCCTGCAAAGAAGGCTGACGATCTGCTGAAGTTGAAAGCAGCTAACTCTATGACCAGGATATTGCTCATCATCAGCTCTTGTGCTATACTTTAGATATTTTCCAGTATATGCATTCATTATAGTGTCAGAGGGGACAGTACACTCTCTGAAAAAAAAGTGAAGCAAACAAAAGTGGAGGCAAAAACTAAACGAAAATTCACGGACTGCGAGGGTTATTTCAGTGATTTAAAAAGAACTTGGCAGTATGAGGCCACTTATCTGAATGATGTTGCACCCCGTCTGACATATATGCATGCACTGATTCGGTTGGGAAATGAATTATGAAGCCATTGTATCACTTCTGAGGTAAGTTAGCCCACAGCTGTTGTAATTAATCCTTGATGATCTGGATACTGACATTGGGACTGAGTTGGTTCCACACACGTTCTATCTGGGACAGATCTGGGTATCTTGCTGGCCACTGGAATACGTAAACGTCATACAGACAGTTCGTAGAGAAATATGCCAAATGTGCACAAGCATTTTCCAGTTAAAAATGATATCGCGATACTGTCGTAAGAGAGGTAGCACGTAAGGACTCAGGATGTCCGTGACATACTGAACAGTCATCAGAGTTCCGGAAATGACTACCAGCCATGACCTGAAGTCTTACCAGATGGCTCCCACACCATTACGCCAGGAGTAACACCGCTGTGCCTCTCTGAAACATTGGAAGAATAGGGCCTCTCGCCATGCCGCCGCCATACATGCCGATGTTGGTCATCCGGGGTACTACCCAACCGCGTTTCATCGCTGAGTACAGTGCGACGACATACATCAGCAGTCGATATTTCCCGGTAACGATATCACTCCAACATGGACAACAGCCTACGCTGAGGATGGTTATTCCCTATTCCAGCTGCTGCTAGTCTCTGACCAATGATGCGGGAAGACACAAGGAATCCCTTACTTGTTCTCGGATGCAGGCGCAGATGTGAAGGGGTTATGGTGTGCTTGGTGCACAGTTCGGCAATCTTCCCTTGCAGTGGTCAGATGTGGGCGATGAGGACCCTGATTTGTATGCCTGCCCTCATGTCCACATGCAGCCACACATCGGGCCATTGTCACATTCGAATACCTCACAATTCCGATCAGATCAGCCGGCCAAATGAAGGGCCACAATGAGACCCCTTCACACACTGTTAGGTTCTGGTAAAGGTGCCTCATACGAGTACTCAGCATCTCCGTGTCCTTCATAGCGACCACTCAACATCCGATACTATTCAGGCTCCGTATATACCTACCAGGCCGAGTAACAACACTAAAATCGAACAACACTAATGTACTCCGGTGGCCGTTGAGTCTGTCACGGAGAACTGTAGTACCGCCGATGATGTGTACGTGTGCGAACTTACATTGACGTCCGATCACATCTTCTTGGTGCTCTACTTGTTTTTGTCAAGCAGAGTATTTCGGAGCACGTCAGTCAAAGCACAAAGGATATTTTGTTTTAGTTTCTAAGTCACAATACATTTATTCGTTAGCGAAATTCGTCATAAATAATCCACCAGATTTTGAGAAGAACCGTCAAGTCCATACCTACAACACTGGGGGGGAAAAATGACCTTCATTAACCATTATTATAGCTGTTTGTGGCCCAGAAAGGAATTCGATATGCAGCAACAAAATGTTTTGACTATTTTGCCAATAACATGTCTGACAGGTAGCTAAGCAAGCTTTAAATCAAAGTTAAAATCTTTACTCCTAGACTATTCTTTCTATTCCATTGACGAATTTCTACCTAAAAATTGATAGCCAGTAAAAGAAAATTTATTTTTAATTGTACATGTATGAGTAGGACTAACAAAATTATATGTTCATTAATCTTAACATTAGTCATGTCTACATAGCCTGTAAACTAACTCATTCCACATCATTTCGATAAAAGACGCGTTCAAATGATCTGGGGGATATGTAACTTGCTAACTCGCTAAAATATTGTTATCTGGCACATACAGGGTGATTCCGTGATGAGGTTATAAACTTTCAGGGATGATGAAGAAAGGAAAATGTACCAATTTCAGTTACAGTAGGAGGTAGAATGGATCAAAACAAGAAAAAGTCTGTAATAGATAGGCTCTAAAGTGCATCTTTGCTGCTTTGAAACGCTTCTCTTCTACTGGACAAGTGCTAGTAGCTCTCAAGGTAAACATTTTAGAGCCCATGTTTTCCATACAAATTTTTCTTGTTTTGGTCCATACTACCTCCCAAAATACAAAAAGCAAAAGCTTGCAGTAAAAGAATTTCACTGTCAGACATATCATAACGATTTCCGCTTATAACTTTCGATTCGACCGCTTCCAGACCGGGACCCCTTATCACGGATTGATACAGTTACACCTCTCCATCATCTCTAGAAGTGTGTAACCTCATCACGAAATCACCCAGTATATAGTATATAATGAACTATTTCGTAGATGTTACTGTTTAATGACCTGACACCTCAAGCACTGACATAGCACTATATCTATCTCACTATCTCTTGTTTCAAAGAAAGAACTCCATCAATCCAATTGATAGCAAACACAACCCATCGTTCGCAGTGCTGTCCCACACTCAGTAGAATGCATCTTCTAAAGGCTTCCACAACACTTAACCTCTTATTTTCAACCCATGTTAAATGTTCGTTTTCTTGGCAGTCTCTCACTGTCTGCAAAAATCCCTTGGACCCATTTGGCTGTAATTGTCGTTAATCTGCTTTACAAAATCAATGAATGTTACGATATTGCAGTTTTAACAAGGAGTCACAACTGCTACCTGACCCACCCATCACGACCGAGTTTCCCCAACCGTTCCAGATAAAACATGAGATACATAGTTAGTTAGTGTTAAGTTCCATGGATTATTTGCACCATAAATCGTAAATAATGATGTGGATTTTATATTCATATCACAAATTAACAAATTATTTTGTAAATATGGCTACAGGGCGGTCATTCGCAAGGGGTTTTCTTACAGACGGATGTGAGTTAGTAATTCCTACCTCCACCTTTTACACATGACAGTAATAAAAATTCTTTTACGGAATAGTAGGAGTTCTAAAGGAGTAACTTTATAAGATTGTTTTCAAATTTTAATTTCCTGTCTGCCATTTGGGCAAGTATCAAAAATTTTTGTTTCAGCATTGTACACCCCTTTTTGTGCTAAGCCTTAATGTGGAGTAAGGAATGTCATTTTTCCTTTTGCTATTGTAATTATGTACATCGTTGTTCCTTTTGAGCTGTAGTGGCTTACTTACATCAAACTTCATGAAGGAATAAATATACTGTAAAGGAGTAGTCAGAATGCAAAACTCCTTAAACAGATGCGTACAAGAAGATCGTGAGAGGGAACCACGCAATATTCTTACAGCACGTTTTGGAGCAATTGCAGTTTTCTTTCTTAAAGATGAGTCACTCCATTGCATCACTCCAGATGACGTTACTGAATGAAAATATGCAAAAGACGTCAACGTACTGATTTGTCAGATTTGCGATGATTCCAAGTGCAAATGTAGCTGACTTAAGTTGTTTTAGAAGTTCCAAAATGTGTTTTTTCCAGTCTAAATTCTCATCGACACAGACATCTAAGAATTATGAAGTTCCTCCCTATTTATTACTTCTTCACCATGTGTTACACTTATCCCTGGTGTAGTGGATCTAGATGTGGAGAGCTGAATACGTTGTCTTTTTTAAAACTGAGAGTGAGATTATTTGCAGAAAAGCAGTCGATGTTACTTTTAAGAATATTATTTATCATTTCCTCTGTTGGTATTTGTATGTTTGAATTCATTACAGTACTACTGCCGTCCGTAAAAGAACTTATTCTACTTCCTGTATATGAGACAGAAGATCGTCAACATTTGCAATGAACAATAACAGACCTAAGACTGAGTCTTGAAGAACCACACGCTTTATTTCTCCCCCAATCATAATAATCTCACCTGACCGCAATGATTGAATTACTTTGTTGAATTACTAAGTACGACTTTCTGCAATGTTTTGGGTGTATATGGCACCGATCATATGGCTAGACCATAAATCCCATAAAACCTCAGTTTACCTAGGAGAATATTGTGAGTTACACAGTTAAATGCCTCAGATAGGTCGCAGAAATTACTGACCGGCCCTTTTTTGTTCCTAAATGGTTGTAAAATTTGGTGAAAGAAAGTGTAAATGACATTCTCCTTTGGGCAACCCTTCCGCCATCCGAATAGTGAATTACTGAGAATCTGATTGTTACTCAGGTGAGATACGATTCTAGAATACACCACCTTTTCAAAAAATTTGAAAATTAATGTTAGTAACGAAACAGATCGGTAGTTACTGACCTTTATCAACTTTCTTAAAGAGGGGGTTAACAACTGCATATTTCAATCTCTCTCGAAAAATGCCTTGAAGTAGTGATGCATTGCATGTTTCAGATAAGACGATGATTAGCTTGTTAGATGGGAAGAAATCGTTAGTACTCTGTTAGAAACACCATCAACTCCAGATGAGTTTTTACTTTTTGAGAGAACATATAATTTTCTTAATTTAAGAAGGAGAAGTTGGTGTTACACTCATATGACTCAATTTTGTGAGAACTACCTTTTCAACACACTGCTGTGATTTTTGGCTTGAACTGTTTGTCCATATATTTTCTCACATACTTAAGTAATGACTATTAAACATTCACTACCTGTGACTCATCATTTATAGCACATCCATTTAATTCCATCATCATTTACAGCCCTTCTATTTCATTCAATATCCTCCTGTTCTGTAGCTGGTTGTTCTGTCTCTTATTTCACTACATTTGATGTAACCGTACATTTGTTGTCAGAAATACTGATTTCTGGCATACTGTGCATATTCCTTGATTTTTCTCGACTTTTCTTACTACTTTTGAGTAGTTTTTGTAGCCTTCAACTACTGTAGGATCTCTACTTTTTCTTTCCAACAGATACATTGCCCTTTTCCTTTGACAAGATACTTTAAGTCCTCTAGTGATTCATAGTTTTGTACATGGTTGTTTAATATCCTTTCTGATTAGCTTACGCAGAAAGCTATTTTCAAATAATGATAGAAATTTATCATGGAACAGATTACATTTTGTGTCAGCATTTGGTTCATTATATATTTCATCCGAGGTCATTATTGTAAAGTATTCTTAAAAACATTTGTTCTGGAGTCATTAAGTATTCTTACTGATTTCCATCGAGAAGTAACTGAAATTCACTATCTCATTTATCCTAACTAAACGTGCATCATGATCAGGCAGAGCATTTGCTTCTGGGTAAACAGTTATTTTCTTGCTCTGACGTTCATCAGAGATCTTCTGTCTTCGTCCATCCATGTTGGAAAGCTAAATACTGAGATCAAACTGCAGGATCCAAATAGGGTTTCCAGATCATTTTTGTAGTAGAATCCTGTGGACAATCTACACTGAAATCACCACTGAGGAGTATTATTTTTGAAATGCCCTATCTTATTTATCCCAACTAAACGTGCATCGTTATCAGGCAGAGAAAGCTGCTTGCTGCTGCCTGACAGACAGCATAGTTAGGAATCCAGATTCCTCATAAACAGTTCAAAATTTATCAGTGGGGATCTACATATCGTTACAAGTTAAAGTTACCTATTTTTCAGTATTAACTTGCAAGAACAGAGTTCCATGTGCTAATCACTATACAATCTACGTGCCTCAATGTATTCTGCTTTAATATATGTAACAACTCCCGCTTTTACAATATTGGTTATACATGAGTAAGACACCAGAGTGTAATATTTTATGTTTAACATCACTAAGCCTGTGGTTGTGTGGTGCTCAATAGGCATAAGATGTCTGTCTTTTCATAGCTCTCTAATTTTTCAAAACAGTCAAGAAGAAGCTCTTCTGTCTTATTACGCAGTTCTCTAATGGTTTTATGAAATAAGGTAGTCTTACTTTTCTGTGCTTTCTTAAGCAGTTTTAGAGCTCTTCTGTTATTTTAACTTATTTCACAATGGGGTGCCTCAATCCTGACGCTGACCAGACAATCTATCTTTCCGTCTCTTATTCAGATGTAGGTCACATCTAGTACATCCCCATCTCCCAACCTTAGCAACAGGCACTGCATTCGTATGAGATTTCATTTCATATAGCAGTATTTCCTTCTGGTAGATGATGATCATTAGTTAGCCTGTGTTAATCATTATTAGTAGTTTTAAACCAATGTCTTGCACAGTAAGTCCATTTTCATAATAATTATTAATTAATATATTGAATTATTTTCTAATTTACTTGTTATTCTCTTTATTAAGTGATATAATCCATGATCTCATGGCAGTGTTTCCCCTATGTTACGTAATAAAATATAACTAAGGAAAGACTATAGTTTATCATGCATCAAAATCGAGATCATTAGACAATGATAAAAATTCGTAGGATCAGAACACGCCACACTCTGGATACAGATCACTACATTGATGTATTCGAAGTGGATGTTTAGGCTCGTCGATTCTGCATTGTTTGAAGAAATAACTACATCCTACTCAAGAAAACTTTGGAAAACCACCCTACAGTTAAACAGTCAGTAATATATGTTTACTAACTGCTGCCTCACTCGATTATTCAATACGGATTCCTCATTCGTTTGGCACTTCCTGACCACCAACTCCAGTAGTCTGACACCGCCGCTGACCAACAGTACAATGTCATTGTAGCAAACGGAGCAAGACCAGCCTCCACAACAAGAATACTACGTCTGCATCGCCGCTGAACGGTTACTTCTGTTGTAATTTACTGTATCAGCATGCACTCTACTTTTATATCTGTATTCGCATTTCGCTTAGGTTGTTTAACTTACAGTAAAGGCGACATTGAAATTTGAGTAACATACAGTTAACAGTAACTCACTAGACACTCTTCGTGCTTAGCTGCTGCTCTAACAGTTCAGAGCTAAAGAGGATGCGTGTTACGTGATGGTGTGGGCTCACCTGGCAAGCGTCCTTCCCTCCCTGGGCGTAGCCGGCGCAGATGAAGTTCTCGGTGATGTCCTGCAGGTACCGCCTGTCGCAGTCCTCATTGCGCCACACGGGGATGGACGCCTGCCTCTGAACAGTACTTTCTCTGCCACCTGCCGAGACAATATTTGCATGTTTCTAAGCTTCATTTTCTAGGCTGATTTTGATGATAAAGTGCCTGCAGTGAAATTTTATATTTCTTTTTGGAGGTTCTCATAGAAAGAACTCTTCACAAGGAATGTATTGCAAATAAATGTTCCTGACAATAAGACACAGATACACTTATATACACAGAGCAAATCGCTCCGGAAGGAAGGAAGGAAGAGAGATTAAGGTTTACCGTCTCTTTGACGATGAAATCACTGGAGATCGAGAGCAAACCTGGACTGAGCAAAGGTGAAGAAAGTATGAAAAAATTAAATTTGGAATGCTGGGTGGGGATTTGAATCTCGTTACTCCCGATTATGAGCCCATATCCTTAACCGTCTCATTAATCTCTCGCCATACTTATTAATTGTACTAAATGACCCTCTAACCACATATGTAATAGCTCTCTGAAGCAGGGTATTTTCCCAGATAGACTGAAGTATGCCATTGTTAAACAACTGCATAAAAAAGGGGATACGTCTGATGTCAACAACTACCGCCCAATCTCTCTTCTGACTGCCTTATCCAAAATTCTTGAAAATGTAATGTATTGTACAGTAGCTTCACAAGTTCGTAAAAATAAAGTTTTAACAAAATGTCAGTTTCGTTTCCAGAAAGGTTTTTCAACGGAAAATGCTATATATACTTTCACTAATGAAATATTAAATGCTCTGAGTAACCGGAAGTCACCCGGTGGGATTGTTTGTGATCTCTCAAAGGCTTTTGATTGTGTAAATCGTGGAATATTTCTAGGTAAGCTCAACTATTGTGGTATAAATTGGACAGTGCCCAAATGGTTTAAATCATACCTAACTGGAAGAGTGCAGAAAGTTGAAATAAGCAGTTCACATAATATGTAAAAAACTAGTGATTTCTCAAACTGTGGAACAATCAAGAATTGGGTGCCACAAGGTTCAGTCTTGGGTCCTCTGCTGTTCTTAATATATATTGCCATTGCCATTGCCATTGCCATATATATATTGCCATTTTATATTCACGAAGATGCAAAGCTGGTACTTTTTGCCGATGATACAAGTATAGCTATCACACCCAACAGACAAGAATTAACTAATGAAATTGTAAACGATGTTTTTCAGAAAATCATTAAGTGGTTTTCTGCAAATTGGCTGTCATTAACCTTTGACAAAACACAGTATATGCAGTTCCACACAGTAAATGGAATGATACCATTAATAAATATATACTTCGATCAGAAATCGGTAGCTAAGGTAGAATATTCAAAATTTGTAGGTGTATGCATTGATGAATGGTTGAACTGGAAAAAACACACTGAAGATCTGTTGAAACGTTTGAGTTCAGCTACTTATGCTATTAGGGTCATTGCAAATTGTGGCGATATACATCTCAGTAAATTAGCTTACCACGCCTATTTTCATTCTCTGCTTTCGTATAGCATAATATTGTGAGGTAACTCATCATTGAGTAAAAGAGTGTTCATTGCACAAAAGCGTGTAATCAGAATAATTGCTGTAGCTCATCCAAGATCATCCTGCAGACCCTTATTTAAAGAGCTAGGGATCTTCACTGTAGCCTCACAATATATAAAGTAATAGAGTGTACATGGCTACAACACTAGGAGAAAGGATGATCTTAACTACTCAAGGTTAAATCTAATTTTGACTCAGAAGGGGGTAAATTATGCTGCCACAAAAGTTTTTGGTCACTTACCTAATAGCATCAACGGTCTGATAGATAGCCTTATAGCATTTAAAAGTAAATTAAAAGAATTTCTGAATGGCAACTCCTTCTACTCATTAGATGAATTTTTGGATATAGCAAGTGGGTAATTTTCCCACACCCAAAAAAAAAATTAATTAAAAATGTTAAGTGTCATGGAAAATTTTGTGTAATGTAATATCTTGTATAGAGACCTTTTATTAACCTGACTTGTTCCACATCATTACGAAGTGTCGTATTCATGATCTATGGAACAAGTTCTAATCTGATCTCTATAGGCAAGGTTCCTAGCACAAGCCCGTGTGGTGGCGCCCGATCGGGAGATATCCAATTAGAATACTTGTGGTGAACACATTTTCATCGGCAACATTTCGACGGTAGGAAAATCCAGGTTTGGACTCAAGGTTTCTTAACACCAGAAGCTGAGTTATTACCCTGGATTAAATTCCAAACGCCTCGGGGGCTCCATAGCGTGCGGAGTCTGACGCTGTTACTCTGTCGGATAATAGAGTTATACTGGAGGGGCCCCTTAGTGCTCAAGGAGTAGGCTATGAGTCGACTGCTGGTTTCACCGTCTCCCTTCTCACATCATTGACAACATAAACAAATCTTTGCACGATAGCTAAAGCTCATCACCCAATTACGCTTAAGACACAGCTCTCAAATTTCGTGAAGGAACAGTAAAATTCTACGTCCACATCTCATTCATGCTCTGCAAACCACTGTTAAATACATTGTTAGAGCTTCTGTCTAATCCAGTTTCGTATAGAGCACAGGAAGAACGACTGCTTAAAAGCCTCTGAAGATGCTGAAATTAGTTCAGTCTTTTCTTCAGGATCCCTATGGGGGCGAAGAATCTCTCCAGCTTCTTCCCTTCGCATTGGCTCTCTAAATCTTGCAAGTAATCTTTCGTCATATAAACGGCGACTGTTTTCAAGTGTTTGCCACTTCAGGTTTTTCAACATTTCTGGGGCACTCTCCCGTAGGTGAGACAAACCTGTGACCACTAGCGCTGTCCCTTTTCCTACACGTTCAGTGTCCTCTACTAACCCTATACGGCATGGGTGCCAAACTTTTGAACAATATTCTAAGGCGTGACGTACGAGTGATAGGCCAGTAGTTTCCGTAGAGTGACTGGATTTTCCCGGTTTTCTGCCAATCAATCTAAGTCTGCCGCCCTCCTTACCTGCGGCTTAATGCATGTGATCGACTCATTTAATAACCCTACAAATTGTTACACCTGAGTACTTGTACGAATCGGCTGATCTTAATTTAGATTCCTTGGTGTAATCATACGATATTTCTTTTCTCCTGTTTGTGAAGCGCAGAATGTACTGTTTCTGTGTCTTTAAAACAAAGTTGCTAATATTTGCGCCCCTCTGAAATCCAATGGAGATCTTACCGAGGATTCGTGCATCTTTTTCAGGTTGTATTTCATTATAGGTAATTGCACTAAGTGTGAAACGTATGAACTCACTATTAATAATGTCTGCCAGGTCATTAATACAAGACATAAATAACAAGGATTCCAACACACTTCCATGACGCATGCCTGAAGTTAGTTCTAATTCTGTAGACAAGTCTCAGTCCAAGGTAACATGCTACGTCATCCCTACCAAGAACTCTTCAGTCCAGTCACAGACTTTGTTTGATACCCCATTTTGCCGTCTCTTTCTTAATACTGGCTGGTTTGGTGCCGAATCAAATAGTTTCCGGAAGTCAAGAAATACTAAGTCCTCCTGCATGCCTTGATCCACGGCTTTCAGGATGTCATCTGAGAAAAGTACGAGCTGGTCGTCAATGTTTTCAGGTTCCAAGCTGGTTGGCACTAAGCAATCATAAGGTTCGAGGAACATCATTATGTCTAAACTTAGAATATCCTCTCGGATTCTACAGCTTCTACAGCAGGTGGACGTCATTGAGGTGGGCCGACAGTCGTAATAGTGTGCTAAAGCCCAACCAGACCGACAGGCTCAAAATTCACCAGCGTTTCTCCTTTACCAAAGTTCAAAAATAGTTAAGTACCTCCAGGAATGTTTTCGTCTCGGTAACACATTCTTATAATACATAGAAGGCCTATACAAGGGAGATGTACTTGAGGGCAATACTATAGAAATGGAAAAGGTCGTAAATGACGATAAGTTGGGAGATATTATACTGAGAGAAGAATTTGTCAGAACAGTGAAAGACCTAAGTCGTAACAAAATCCCTGGAGTAGACGACATGCCGTCGTAATTACTGACAGCCTTCGAACAGCCAGGCACGAAAACCTCTTCCACTTGGTGTGCAAGTTGTATGAGACAGGCGAAATACCCTCACACTGCAAGGAGAATATAAGAATTCCAATTACAAAGAAAGTGGGTGCTGACAGGTGTGAGCATTACAGAAGTACCAGTTTAATAAGTCTTGGCTGCAAAATATTAGCTTCATTCAAATGAAACCTGGTCACTGCCTTACACGTAAGGTGGAACCGCGTAACTGGGGGTATGGTGGCCACATCTGTTGATAGAGAGACTGACACGAGCGCATCATTTGATGTTGCGAGTAAGCAGGAACTGCGTGTCGAGTTCCTGGAACGGGGAACAACTATCAAAGCCCAGCGTTATCAAGGCACTTTACAGAACCTTAGCCGAGCCATCAAGTCGTAACGCCGAGACATGTTGTCCAATGGCGTTATCCTCCTGCATGATAATGCCCGCCCACACACGGCCAATGCGTGAAGACGACATTGCAGCAGTTTCGGTGGGAAACTCTGGAACATCCACCGTACAGTCCCGACGTTTCACCGTACGACTTTCATGTGTTTGGATCTCTAAAACAAGCTATTAGCGGATATCGATCCGCAACGTACGACGAAGTGTGTGACTGGGTCCAGACATGGATCCGAAAGCAGCCTACTACCTTCTTCAAGGATGGAATCGACCGGCTAGTGTTGCAACGGGATAAATGTGCCAACAGTTTTGGCGACTGTTTTTGTGTCTGTGTACGGTGTATAACTACATTTTTGAGTTAATAAAATCGTTACCGTTACTTTACCCTTGTGACTGTATTTCACTTGGACGCCCCTTCCTTATAGACGAGTGGAAAATCTGGTGGAAGCCGACCATGGCCCGAAGATCAGTTTGGATTCTGGAGAAACGTAGGAACACGCGAGACAGTACTGACCCTCCGAATTTTCTTACAAGATCGGTTAAGGAAAGCAGTTGTAGACTTAGACAAAGATTTGACAATACTGACTGGAATACTCTCTTTGAAATTCCGAAGGTAGCAGGGGTAAAATACAGGGAGCGAAAGATCATTTACAACTTATAGTCGATAGGTATGAAAGGGAAGCAGTGTTTGTGAACGGAGTGAGACAGGTTTGTAGCCCATCCCCGACATTATTCAATCTGTACACTGACCATGCAGTGATGGAAACCAAAGAAAAATTCGGAGTAGGATTCAATTTCCAGGGAGAACAAATAAAAACTTTTAGGATTGCCGATGATATTGGAATTCTTTCTGAGGCAGTAAAGGATCTTGAAGAGCAGTTGAACGGAGTGGACAGCGTCTTGAGAGGAGAATATAACATGAACATTGTTGTTGTTGTGGTCTTCAGTCCTGAGACTGGTTTGATGCAGCTCTCCATGCTACTCTATCATGTGCAAGCTCCTTCATCTCCCAGTACCTACTGCAACCTACATCCTTCTGCTTAGTGTATTCATCTCTTGGTCTCCCTCTACGATTTTTACCCTCCACGCTGCCCTCCAATGCTAAATTTGTGATCCCTTGATGCCTCAAAACATGTCCTACCAACCGATCCCTTCTTCTAGTCAAGTTGTGCCATAAACTTCTCTTCTCCCCAATCCTATTCAGTACCTCCTCATTAGTTACGTGATCTACCCATATAATCTTCAGCATTCTTCTGTAGCACTACATTTCGAAAGCTTCTATTCTCTTCTTGTCCAAACTAGTTATCGTCCATGTTTCACTTCCATACATGGCTACACTCCATACACACATGAACATTAACGAAAGCAAAACAAGTATACTGGAATGTAGTCGCATTTAATCAGGTGATGCTAACAGAATTAGATTAGGAAACGAAACACTTACAGTAGTTGATGACTTTTGCTTTTTGGGCAGATAGAAAACTGGTGATTGCCGAAGTAGAGAGGATATGAAACAAAGACCGGTAAGACCGGGGTGGCCGAGTGGTTCTAAGCGCTACAGTCTGGAACCGCGAGACCGCTCCGGTCGCAGGTTTCAATCCTGCATGTGATGTCCTTAGGTTAGTTAGGTTTAAGTAGTTCTAAGTCTAGGGGAGTGATGACCTCAGATGTTAAGTCCCATAGTGCTCAGAGCCATTTGAACCAAAGACCGGTAATGGCAAGAATAGAGTTTCTGAAGCAGAAAAATTCGTTAACGTCGAATATTTTTAAGTGTTAGGAAGCCTTTTATGAAAGTATTTGTATGGAGTGTAACCATGTGTGGAAGTGAAACATGGACGATAAACAGTTTAGACGAGAAGAAAGTAGAAGCTCTTGAAATGTGGTGTTAAAGAAGAATGCTGAATATGAGACGGGTAAAACACGTAATTAATGAGGAGGTACTGAAAAGAATTGGGGAGAGAAAACATTTGTGAGACAACGTGAACAGAAGAAGTGGTAGGCTGATAGGATACATTCTAAGGCATCAAGGGATCACTAATTTAGTAATGGAGGGAAGTGTGTATGGTAAAAGTCGTAGATAGACACCAAGAGATGAATGAATGATGATGTAGATTCAGAAGGATGTAGGTTGCAGTAGTTGTTCGGAGATGAAGAGGCTTGCACAGAATAGAGTAGCACAGAGAGCTGCATCAAACCAGTCTTCGGACTTAAGACCACACAAACAACAAACTGTTAGTAGTCGTGAAAGTAAGAGCCATACGGGGTGGTCAGAACCAGTCTGAAGAGCATGGTAATAGTATTGCAAGGTCAGCTGTGCTGAGAAATAATTTTTAACAAAAAAATTTGATACTTTGCACCGTTTCCGATTTAATTAAAATTGAAGTTAGCCAATAACGCCTATGTACGTGCAAATACAAACAGCCTGCCAGAGACACTTTCCCCCAACATGTTCATCGTTTGGTTTCATCAAACTGAATTCCACTTCCGAAAAAGGCCCATTTTCAATGGAAATAAGCATTTTAACCACTGGTAACTCATTGACCCACAGATGTCTGCGCGTTACCGCATTTTAGAGCGTGCTAGTAGTAGTAGTAGTAATTGAAGCACTAGCTCGCGCTAAAATGCGGTAATGCACAGACATCTGTGGGTCAATGTGTTACCAGTTGTTAAAATGCTTCGATTGAGGATATAAAATGTAGACTGGCAATGGCAAGGAAAGCGTATCTGAAGAAGAGAAATTAGTTAACATTGAATATAGATTCAAGTGTCAGGAAGTCGTTTCTGAAAGTATTTGTATGGAGTGTGGTCATACATGGAAGTGAAACGTGGACGATAAATGGTTTGGACAAGAAGAGAATAGAAGCTTTCGAAATGTGGTGCTACAGAAGAATGCTGAAGATTAGATGGGTAGATCACATAATTAATGAGGAGGTATGGAATAGAATTGGGGAGAAGAGAAATTTGTGGCACACCTTGACTAGAAGAAGGGATCGATTGGTAGAACATGTTCTGAGGCATCAAGGGATCACCAATTTAGTACTGGAGGGCAGTGTGGAGGGTAAAAATCGTGGAGGGAGACCAAGAGATGAATACACTAAGCAGATTCAGAAGGATGTAGGCTGCAGTAGGTACTGGGACATAAAGAAGCTTGCACAGGATAGAGTAGCATGGAAAGCTGCATCAAACCAGTCTCAGGACTGAAGACCACAACAACAACAACAACAGTGTTTCAATCTGCACGCTCATTTACCTGATCGGCTAACGTCAGTGCTAATGAAATCCGAAACGGGGTAACGTACCGAATTTTTTTTTTAGCAATTGTTTCTCAGCACAGCGTACTTTGCAACACCCTTGGAAGCTTTTCAGGTTGTTACTGATCACGTTTGTATAGTAGTATCCAAGGGGTATTTTGAGCCGCTTAACTGGGGTGGTTTTCTTTCTTCGGGCACAACAGAAATACATTAGACCTAATAGCAACAAATAGACCTGACATCTTTGAGGACGTCCGTATTGAATCTGGAATCAGCGACCATGAGGCAACTGCACCAACAATGATTATGATGTACAAAAGGCAGATAAAACAAAAATAACGACTAACATGTTCAGTAAGCTACTTAAAGAGGTAGTCTCGTCTTATCTCAAAGAAGAAATCCAGTTATTCGCCCCTGAGCAGGAGCAAGAGGAATAATTGCGTCTTAAGTTTAAAAGAAAAGTTAACCATGCACTGGACAGCTATGTATCTAGAAGAAAAGTTCGTGATTAGAAGGATCCTCCATGGTATTCAGTCACTGTAAAAACCTTCTGAAGAAACAGTGACTACTGTATAATAGGTGTAAAATAAAGCCAAGGGCTATAATAGGCGCTGAGTGAGAAACATTTTTCTCTCAAGAGGGCTATGTATGAAGCCGAATCTTATTGAAAGATTTTGTCATACGTATAGGCTGCCAGTGGCACCACAGTTAGTGTCCAGGCACTGTTGTATGACACAGGAGGTGAAACTGAAGGGAGCAAAGCAAAAGTAGAATTGCTGAATTACGTTTCAACGTATTCCTTTACAAACGAAGAGGCAGAAATACTGCGCCACCTTTCTTCCAGCGCCACTGCAAAAATGCATAAACAGGTATTACTGTCTGTAGCGTCGAAAAAAGCTAAAATCTCTAAGAAACCTGTCATATTCTATACAAAATTTGCAGCAGACTTAGCTCACCACAGATTATCACAGAAACGATCCAGATTGAGCTTTACATACGCGATCCATAAAGGAAGCAAGGAAGTTTAACGTTTAACGTCGTGTCGACAAGGACATTAGAGATGGAACAAATTCTTGAACTTAGAAAGGAAATCGAACGTGACCTTGCCAGAGGAACCTTTCCGGAATTTGTCTTAAGGAACTTAGGGAAACCACGAAAAAAAAACTGAGTTTGGATGGTCGGACGGCGATCTGAAGCGCTGTCCTCCCGAATTCGAGTCCAAAGTCTTAACTACTGCGACATTTCGCTCATTTACGATCTACGACGCAACAGAATGCGGGAAGATTAAAAATACTATAGAAAAGTGCAGACAGATATAAAAGGTTTTATGTAAGTCATGAGTCTTATCTGGAAAACTCAGGCTGTAATGCGAAAAGTAGTGCTCCAGGTTAGAGCCGAGTTGTTGTTCAATAAGCAGTTTTAATTCGTAAGGAAGTTTCTGAAGAACCTACATTCCGTTTCAGAGTAACAGATTCACTTTACATTCCTTTTCTTATTCATTAATTTTTTCTGGCGCATGGAAATAATGCTACATTACATGGAGAACCTTCAAGCTAAGTACTAGGCGTTACGTAACTCCTCCGTGACATTGGCGGCCGGTACGCTATACTGATGAGCAGAAAATAGTTGTTTGACGCAGGTCGCCGCTTGCTTATGTCTGTATAGAGACAAAAATAATTACAGCACGCCGGTGCCTAGGTTTTTTCCGAACTAATGTTCGACCAAACTTCCGAGGCAAAGTAAATGTTGACTATAGAACATGGTTCAATGAGAACTCCTAACACCTTTTTGCTTCACAATTCGTTGTAGGTACAGGTGTAACATATTGTGTGGCGAAGCCTATGGTAAGTCAAGTGACCGTTCTCTGTATCATGTCAGGCAGTGTATTTAGGGTACGTAAGTGTAGGCACAAAAAGCAACGTGTTGTTTGCCAGAACGAGTTTTACAGAGAATTGATTGAACTCGAACTCTGTATGGTCCTAAGGGTTCACAAATTCTGAGTGTGCAGAATCTCTGTGCCACGCTGTTATCACACAGAGAATCGACGCATAATCCGAAGATAGAAACACTGAAACATTGAAAGAAATATCAGATTACCGTTTGTTATTGGAATGTCACAAAACAACGACAATGCCAACACTTGATAGCTCTATCATTCCACACTTTCAGTGTTCTTCTTTCGTGATTTTAGTGTTCTTTTATGGGTAGAGAAAATAGTACCTGTAACTGAGACATTGCCATCTGATAGTCATTCAAGTGCACAAAAGGGAAATAAAATTTGGGTCAAGAAAATCATCACATTTATATTTAAATTTATAACTTGCACTGTCTTTACTTTCCCTAATTTTCCTCCTTGGAATGAATATGGCTAGCATACTGGTCTCTGGTTGCAAATGTTAATTTTCTCCATTCAGAACCTCTACTTGCCCTTCGAATTAGCTCGTCTGTTATCCTCACAGACTGAGTGCATCCCACTTCAAACCTCTACCAAGGAAAACCTTTTATGGTGTGGGAAATGGAACTCGAGTCTTTCGCACCTGTGTTAGACACTCTGACAGTTTACTTCAGAGGCTTCTTCCCTTGTTGGTCTTGTTGTAGAGGATTCCTGTTCCAGTGGGCCGACGTCCATTACGTAAATTGAAAGTGGAGGGGAGAGAAAGGAAAGGAAAGGGAAGGAACTAATGATATCAGCTATGTCAGCTGCATCGGACTTTATGCGAAATCAACGACGACAGATGAACATGCCGTGTCGAATCGGACCCGAATCCAAGATTTTCTGCTTACATGACAGTTGCGTTACCCACTGCGCCACCCGGACACAGCTTTTACTGCAAATGCGTGGACTATCCCGACACTCTCCTGGCCAACTCACATTCACACCCAGCGCCACATATCCGCAATTGCCGTCCATGTCCCAGCTAGATGCTCGCTAATTTTAGATTCCCGCTGGAGGTCGAACGTAAGTGTGCATCCGTACTGAAGGTTGGTGAATCATTACCCACCAAGGCGAATCAGTTATATGAATGGCTGGTGTCTGTTCCTTTGGACATGTCCGAAGGAACAGATGCCTCGCAGTCATATAAACATTATTATGAAAGCTATGCTATTATCAAGATTATTCGTTGTTAATGTTGTTACAGTTGTGGTTTTTCAGTCTGATGACTAATTCGATGCAGTTCTCGATGCTAGTCTGCCCTATGCAAGCGTCTCCATCTCTGAATAACTACTACAGCCTACGTCCATTGGAATCTGCTAACTGTATTCAAGCCTAAGTCTCCCTCTACATTTGTTATGTGCCGCCCTCTCTCCTCCACACTACTCACCGTTATCAAATTGACTAATCCGTGACGCTTGCGAATGTGTTCTGTAAACCGACCCCGTCTTTTAGTGAAGTTGTGTCATAGATTCTTTTTTCCCCAGTCCATTCGATACCTCCTCATTAGTTATTCGATTTACCCATCCAATATTCAGCAGTGTACTGCAGCATCACACTTCAAAAGCTTCTAGCCCCTTCTTGTCTCAACTACTCATCGTCCACGTTTCACTTCCATTAAAGACTTCCCTCTAGACGAATAACTTCAGAAAAGATTTCCTAATATTTAAATTTATATTAAATGTTAGCAAATTCCCTTTTTCGTAAAAAGCTTTTCTTACTACAGCCAATCTCCATTCCATATCCTCTCCACTTCGGCCATAGCAGTTATTTTTCTGTCCAAGTAGCTAAACTCATTTACTACTTAATTCTACCACATTCCATTACCCTTGTTTCACTTTTGTTGATGTTCATCTCATGTCCTCTTTTCAAGTCACTATCCATTCCGTTCAACTGCTCTTACACATACTTTGCCGTCCCTGACACAATTACGATAACAATGACGAACGTCAAAGATGTAATTTCTTTTCCACTTCTTTTCCAAATTCCTCCTTGGTTTCCGTTACTGCTTGCTCACTGTACAGACAGAATAATACCGGGGATATGCTACAATCCTGTCTCACGTCCTTCCCAACTACTGCTTCCCTTTCTTGTACTTCGACCGTTATTACGGCAATCTTATTTTGTCCTTTTCGTGTCCTTCGACTCTTATAACTGCACTCTGGTTTCTGTACAAGTTGTAAATAACCTTTCGCTCTCCGTATTTTATCCCTTCTATCTTCAAAATTTCAAAGCGTGTAGGCCACTCAACATTGTCAAATGTTTTCTCAAAATCTTCAGATGCTGTGAATATAAGTTTCCTTTCTCCTATGTATCTTCGAATATAACGCGTAAGTGTAAGATACCACTGCCTCGCGTGTTCCTACATTTCTTCTGGTCCCAAAATCTGCTTCTCTAAGTTATTCCATTCTTCTGCTGGTTTTATCATGGATGGCGCTCTCAAGGAACTGAACAATTCCGAGGAAGTGTTGTCTACTTCAGGGGCCTTGTTTCCACCAAGGTCTTTAAGTGCTCTGTAAAATTTTTCTTCCTTCTCATTCTCACCTACATCCTCTACTTTTATTGTAATATTGTCCTCGAGCTTGTTTCCCTTACGTAGATCTTCTATATTCTCTTTCCACTTCACAGTTTTTCCTTCTTTGCTTAGTACTGTCTTGCCATCTCTCCTCTGTATAAAACTACTTCTCTTTTCTCCAAAGGTATCTTTATGTTTTATGCTGCCATCTACCTTATCCAAGTCACGAATATTTCTACAACCTTGCATTTGTCCTGTATCCATTCATCCTTCACCATTTTGCATTTTTTGTCAGTCTCATTTTTAAACGTCCGTCTTTTCTTTCACCTGATTCATTTACTGCATTTTTGCACATTTCTTCGTTCCATCAATGAAATTCAGTATCTTCTGTGTTTCATAAGAATTTCTATCAGGTGTTGTCTTTCTATGTACATGGTCCTCTGCTGACTTCTCTATTTAATCTCTCAAAATTATCCATTCCCTTCTATCGTATTTCTTTCCCCTCTAACCGTCAATCATTCCCTAATGCTGCCTCTCAAACTCTTAACAGCACATATTACACCTGTTAACAGCACAAATAAAATCTAGTTGAACTGGAAGTGACGATAATCAGTGTTAAGAATCTGTAGATACCTGTGGGCACCCTGTCTGGAGTACTTCCCATGGAGGTGTGCGCAGGAGGGTTCGCACAACAAAGAGGAAAATCATTTGGTCCTGTGTATGATAAGCTCAGGGATGCAAATCTTCATTGGTCTCTTTCAGTCATATGAGGACACTTCTGGTAGTGTAGCAAGGCACATATCCATCGTTACTATGCAGGACATCCTGTGGAAGGAACATGATGGTTGGGTCGTAAGCAAATAGGCCAATAGTGCCGTCTACACGGTGTAATGGCACTAGAGCAGCCAGAAAGTGTGTCGTTTCTTTGTCATCAGACAAATTCAAGTCTTTTCCTTTGATGTGTTATGTACCAGGATTTGGTGCATACAGATGAAACAACAATCAAGTAGACCGGAAGTAATAACACGTTTATTCAGAGTACAGTTATAGGAAGAAATAACAATACCAAGCAAATGTATAGTGTATGTGGGTTATAGGAAAGAGATAACACTATCTTTCAACTCAGTGAGAAGGTTCGTGATGAAGTCCTAGAACAGTGAGGTGTAGCACGAGGCCTAGGTCTGTAAACCAGTGTCTGCCGAGAAAAGGACTCGTCAGATCGGCGGAGGTCGCCGCTGGTCGGCTGTTACTCTCAATGAGGAACCACTGAGCGGTCGGCGCAATTTCCCAGCGTAATTCCCAACTATGATTGGGTTCTCGGACGCCGTGCGCCAGCCTGAGCATTGCTGAGGCGGAGGTATACAAAGCGGACTGTTCTCTGGTACGTGACTCGCGGAGGGAAATAGTTCCGCTGGCTGTGCCTCCTGCCATCGACTTTAACGCCACCAGACGTCGAGACTAGCGCCTGCAGTGACCGCGTCCTGAGTTCCCGGCGATAACAAACCGCGTTGTTATTTTTGTCTTTGTTCTGTCTTGTCACCCGCAACTGTTGCAGACACCTGTGCACATAGCGGATGACGCCTGAAGATAGGCCACCGAGGAACACAGGTGTACATATGGTTCCAATCCGGTCAGGGTGTAATTGCAGAACCTTTCTACCTTGGGAACAACATGGCGAAGCCATCTTGCTAGTAGCCAAAGATCCCGCACGATGTACCGTCGCCATCAGACTGATTCTAACCCCAATTTTCAGAAGAGTTCGTTGATGAAAAGTGTAGACACGATCATCGGTACCTCCCTGCTTGTACGAAAAGTTATCTAAGAAAGATGTGAGCCACGGCGACTTTAATTTAGGCGGCATGGCATTCCGCTGGCGCCACTAACTACTTGGGTTGCCGATATCGGTATGATCATATGTCGCGAGCTAAGGTCTTTGGTCGAGTCGTGTGGTGGTGTATTGGGGGGCCCTGGAACAGTCAGTTGGCTGGAGGCCAAGTAGCTGGCAAGTTGATAGAATTGGAAGGAAAATCAGCATTGGCCGTATTTTGTTGTTTCATTGTCAGCAAAATCGATTTAAGTGACAGAAAATCGATTTTTCTGACAATAAAACAACAAAATACGGCCAATGCTGATTTTCCTTCCAATTCTATCCACTATTTGGTCGTGGTGCACACAACACGCCATGGAGTCGCCAGTCAATAAGCTGGCAAGTTGTTGCTTTTGGGGGCCTCCGCCTGTCCGGTACGCCTGGCCGGTATGGACCTCGAGAAGCAACGAGTGGTTAAATCGGTCGGGGCAAGCCTTGCTGGCTAGCTTAAGGATTGATAGCGGCGAGTTTCGGGAAGAGCAGCCGATGTCGCGAGCAACCTTGTCGGCAAGTTCCTGGCCTACTCTGCAACCTTAAATTTTACGGCAGCTCGAATACTGCCTGTACATACTGGAGGCGATAACACCCCGGCTTGGGGTCCTGCAAGTCACGGCTCCTTCACATCTGAGTGAAGTTAAGCGTTGTTTTCTTATTTTTTGGGTCTTTGATAGTGCAAGCCACGTCTGTGTTAATGTGAAACTGGACCTGGTATGATAACGCACCTCCGAGAGACTGTTTGTATCATCATTGGTCAGTGTAACTGATCGCAATTTGTTTTTCCAGGCCATATTCCGTGCAAGTGTACCAATATTCTCTGTTACAAATTGAAGCGGCGAAATTAAATTTGTAGCATAATCTTTGTCGGAGGCAAAGCACCCACTGTAGATGAGTATGTCTTAACCCTCGTATCAGCAGGTGCTCATATTTCGTCTTATAACTTACAAGTAATTTTGAGTAGTGTTAAGCTTATAATTTGTAAGTGTAGTCGCTTTCGTGATGAATTGACATTTCCTACATCTAAGGTATTCTCGTCTGTAGGCTTATTTGCGCCGATTTCTGTTCCCGCCTGACGTGTGTTGTAGCTTTAGCCGCGGATGAAGCGTTCCTGTTCCCTGGGTCCAGAGCACTTCCGTCGTCGCACGACGTCTCTGTTGGCCGCGTCGTGGTGGCTAAGGTTAAGTAAAATTGATCGTTTGATGTGTGCGTCGTTAGAGTGTCGCCGATTAATCGGAACCCATTAGTCTTTCCTGTTTGGTGAAATCAGCGAGCTCATGACGTTTAAAGCGCGTTCTGCGAGCCCGAAGTTACTCCTTGCTATACCTGCTCTTTAACTGCTCGTTTAAATCTTGACCCATTGTTGCTACTTATAGAGCACATTAAGTTTGAAGGCCTTTCACTTATCAATGTGAGCTGTTGAACCTTTCCTATGATCCACAGTCATTTGCTAACTCCACTCATTGAATTGTGAGACTTGCCTGCTTCTTCCTTGTTGGCTGTGATAGCCGTCTGCTGCAGTTCTCAGCTTATCTTGTATTTTGGGCAATTGTATATTTATTAAAGGTCTTTGCCACCGTTCTGCTGGTGTGTACCAGTTGGGAGTCGCATTTAAATTGTATGCCATCCCAGCTTTGACTTATTTTGGGGGATTGTGTATTTTATGGCTTAAGGCATTTTTATTAAGGGTTGTACGTTGTTAAGGCCTTTCCAAGAGCCACAGTCAGTGGCGTGACCTGCAACCCTTTCTGCAGATGCGCAAAACTATAGACCTATATCTCTGACGTCGATCTGTTGTAGAATTTTAGAACATGTTTTTTACTCAAGTATCATGTCGTTTTTGGAAACCCAGAACCTACTATGTAGGAATCAACATGGATTCCGGAAACAGCGATCGTGTGAGACCCAACTCGCTTTATTTGTTCATGAGACCCAGAAAATATTAGATACAGGCTCCCAGGTAGATGCTATTTTTCTTCACTTCCGGAAGGCGTTCGATACAGTTCCGCACTGTCGCCTGATAAACAAAGTAAGAGCCTACGGAACATCAGACCAGCTGTGTGGCTGGATTGAAGAGTTTTTAGCAAACAGAACACAGCATGTTGTTATCAATGGAGAGACGTCTACAGACGTTACAGTAACCACTGCCGTGCCACAGGGGAGAGTTATGGGACCATTGCTTTTCACAATATATATAAATGACCTAGTAGATAGTGTCGGAAGTTCCATGCGGATTTTCGCGGATGATGCTGCAGTATACAGAGAAGTTGCAGCATTAGAAAATTGTAGCGAAATGCAGGAAGATCTGCAGCGGATAGGCACTTGGTGCAGGGAGTGGCAACTGTCCCTTAACATAGACAAATGTAATGTATTGCGAATACATAGAAAGAAGGATCCTTTATTATATGATTATATGATAGCGGAACAAACACTGGTAGCAGTTACTTCTGTAAAATATCTGGGAGTATGCGTGCGGAACGATTTGAAGTGGAATGATCATATAAAATTTATTGTTGGTAAGGCGGGTGCCAGGTTGAGATTCATTGGGAGAGTCCTTACAAAATGTAGTCCATCAACAAAGGAGGTGGCTTACAAAACACTCGTTCGACCTATACTTCAGTATTGTTCATCAGTGTGGGATCCGTACCAGATCGTTTTGACGGAGGAGATAGAGAAGATCCAAAGAAGAGCGGCGCGTTTCGTCACAGGGTTATTTGGTAAGCGTGATAGCGTTACGGAGATGTTTAATAAACTCAAGTGGCAGACTCTGCAAGAGAGGCGCTCTGCATGGCGGAGTAGATTGCTCGCCAGGTTTCGAGAGGGTGCGTTTCTGGATGAGGTATCGAATATATTGCTTCCCCCTACTTATACCTCCCGAGGAGATCACGAATGTAAAATTAGAGAGATTCGAGCGCGCACGGAGGCTTTCAGACAGTCGTTCTTCCCGCGAACCATACGCGACTGGAACAGGAAAGGGAGGTAATGACAGTGGCACGTAAAGTGCCCTCCGCCACACACCGTTGGGTGGCTTGCGGAGTATAAATGTAGATGTAGATGTAGCTGTAGATGGGCGTTGTCCAGTTTTGTAACGTGTTATCCATGCTTGGAAACTGTTAGTACCTTTAGTACCTGTCAGTGTAATTCATTCTGCTGATAAAATTGCTTGTTGAACCCGCTTGCAGCGACACCTAACTGGCGTGACTTCCTTCTTGTACCTGGGAAGTGTGTGCCCTTGGTTTGAAGCCCTGCCGTTAATGGTACAAATTGTTAAAGTTGTTATTAATGGATTGAGCCTGTTCAAGTTTTTAAAATGATTGTGAGCGTTGTTATTCTTTTAACAAGGTTTTTGAAATTGTAATAATAATGTTTTTAAGCAATAAAGCGTATTCCATGAAACATCAAATAACGAAATATGCAGGTCCACCTTCCAGGTGGTTGTGAGGTATCAAGTGTCGGCATGCCCATTATTCATGTCTAATAGCCTTGGTAATTTTCAGTAGCGTTATCTAAAATGTGTCTTCAGTCTTCTCAAAATATTTTTTTGGCACTGATTAATATTAACGTTTCGTAATCTACGTAGTTTTGCAAGTAGTCTCCCTCCCTCTCCCCCCCCCCCCCTCCATAGTCATTCTCCAAGCCTGCCGGCCTAGGATCATAGACATTTTTGCGATCAGGAGGAAACACTTGCTTCAGCCATGTAAGGAGTGAGCGAATTTGATAGATTCAGAAACGTAGCACCAGTACTGTTACAGGGTTTATATATTTTGCAATCGCGATTTCAGTATTTTTGCCTTTCTTAGGTGATAACCTTCCATGAGGGACATGAATACGTATCCTTTAATGTTTTTCACGTTGTTTTGGTATCCAACGATATTCACATAGTCCACTTCACCTGTTTAAGGAAAAAAGGAGATTCATCGCCTGTAGAAAGATGTGACACTCCTTATAATAGTTCCTTCCGAATTAACTGTGAGGTCTGCACCATTTTTTGCGTATGCCGTGTATGACATGTAACTACTGCATAGACGCAAAATAGTGCAGCATTCACGTTTAATTCGGTAGGAATTATTATAAAGAGTATCACAATCTCCTTTTAAACAGACGACGATAAATTTTGTAAAATACATGAGCATGATCGGATGTGAGGATGATGTTCTTTTCACAGTAAACAATGTGTTATTCTACACTTCATGGGTTATTTCAGAAGAGCACACATGCCGTAATCGCAAATGTGAAATAAATCGAGAAAGAGTACTGTAAGATATATTACAATCGATATGGTATACAGTAGTAAATCATACTCATTACGCATTGTTGGTTCTCTGTAACTTACGGATCTGAGCGCACCTTTTTTCAGCAGGGACATTGCTTCCTGTTTTAAGCTGAACAATGTGGTCATGTGCTATTGGTGTCACACGCGGAACGGTTACGTCCAATTGAACAGTTTGTTAATCTGATGAAATATGAGTTTGGAAGTAGAGCAACAGTGAGTAATTATTTGGTTTATTCGCGGAGGATGCGAGTAATTACACCTGAAATCATGGGATCAGTCAGTAGCGGCCATTTGTAAGATGTATTATTACTTGAATAGTTTTTAAGGCACCGTGAACTGTCGCAGCGCGCAAATATATTTGGAAAACCAGTACAACAATGGCAAATTTCACTCAGGAAATGGAATAAATTTAACTGTTAATAGGGACGTTGTTGGGTCCAGGCATTGTTAGGCAGTGTGTGACTCATCAAATCAATAAACGAAGTACGAGAGCTATTCGGAAAGTAAGGTCCGATTGGTCGCAAAATGGAAACTACTGCGAAAGTCAAAAATGTTTTATTTGAAACAATTAGCTGCACCTTACAGTTCACTGTAGCCGCTACGACCTATATATTTGTGAGAGTGCTGTACCATCTTCCCAATACCCTCGCCACAGAAGGCAGCCTCCTGTGTTTTCCGCCAATTCAGTATCCTGGTCTATAGCTCGTTGCCTGTGCGAAAATGTTATCTTAATGTTATCAGCGGTTCATGTGAGCAGAGATGAAACTCAAGGGGAGCTAATTAAATGCTGTATTGTGAGTGATGAAACACCTTCCATCGGAAACGCTGCAGGAGCATGTTTAGTGTCCCTGTTGTGTGCGGCCGAGAACTGTCATGAAGAATGAAACGTGTGACAATTATGATACGTGGCTGTATGACATCAGGCAAAACCTTTCACCAGACCCTCATACTTGGCGGGAGACTGTTGTTCTAGGCATCTTTACGTGCTCCCTGTGTGATCAGAACTGAAAAGAGCGAAGCTACCCGATCGACAGGCATACCAGAGACACTGCCCAACACATCTGTGCAAAGCTTCATCAGATTTTCACTGTGCTTTCCATTTTGCTCCCAATCGGACCTTATTTTCCACACAGCCCTCGTAAAATGGTTTGCACTGTTATCCTTTGACAGCAAAATTTTTGGACTTAAATGTCGTAACTTAAATATTCGTACAGTAACGAGACTTTTTTTTTAAGCAGCATGGTCAGATTTGGCAACGAAGCTTGAAGTCTCAGTTAACTATCCAACTATCCCTTACTCATGCCCGATCGCCGCAAACTAAACTCTTGCAGTGAAAGTTGAGCAATATGTTACAGTACAGACATATCATGTTGTCGTTTCTGTAATACTGTAGCACTGTGGACGCAATTAAACAAGAAATAATACGTAAATCAGTCCACTACTCTCATTGTGTACCTTGTTTCCTCTTCTTCCTTTTTTTGTCTAACAACCACATAAAGTGTGCATACTGCATAAGTTTTCAGCCATACTTAATAGTTTTCATTCTTGTGCTATTTTAGATCTAGCCCATTAAAGACCAATATTATTTTCAGCCAAGCCGCAGAAAGGCATTCGGTAACTTCGGCGGGTTAGCACTAGCAAGGATTTTGCCACTGCACAGTGTAACAGTTTACCAGTTCGAACGAAATATGCATAGTACTATTACTTTTAAAACCAGCATAAACAAAATTAATCATCAGCTAAAGTGACTGTTGTCTGCCGTAATTGTGCAGCAGGTAGCAAGATAAGAGAAAAGAGTCCCTGGTATCAGGGCCATGTATCCCAAACAGAGTTTTCTTTTTCTTCCCCTTGTGTAGCTTCTTTGGCAGTGCATATCCTATGACACAGTCCGTGAACCATTCGCTGTAGTCCTCGTATCAAGCAGCAGATCGTGATAACATAAATGGACGGTGTGGAGAAGACTAGGTGGGCACGTTTTCAGTGTACAGTACAGCGGCTACTGGCTAGCAGGTTGTAGAGTGGGTGAGTAGGCGGCGGTACCGTAGTGGGTGCTGCCCCAGCCGACGACGGTGGGCCGCGTCCCGACGAAGGGCTCGTCGCGCAGCTCGTTGTCCGGCAGGCAGATGGGGATGGAGTAGCGAGAGCGACGCACCGGCCGCTCCAGCTCCAGGAGCGCGATGTCGTGGTAGTAGCCCACGCGGTTGAACCTGGAAAACGGCCAGACGTCATCTCAACGTGCTCTCTTCTGCGTTCTTATCAGCCAACACTCCACTGGCGGCTAACTGTCTCTTTTGCGTAACGTTTGAGATTATTATTGACATCAGCAACATCGTCATGACACTTTTCTACATTTCTACCGCATTTTTTACACAAATACATTGGAAAACTTAGTAGTAAAACAGGTGTACTGTCTTTTCAATAGCATTTTTAATACGCCAATGTACCTTTTGAAGTCACAGCTTTATCACCAGCGCTTCAGTCTTACGTAATTGGTTTCAACATATCAAACTGTGTATCTGACAAGAGTGGAGAACCTTATTATTTTTCTGTAGAATATGAGAGTAAAATTTTTTTTAAAGATTAAGTTGCGTTGTATTACATATAAGTTACTTATTTTCTTTGTGCTATTGAAATATCCGTGCAGTTTGTGAATTTTGTGCATTTATCAATATTCCTTTGTGTTCTACAGACTGTCCCAGGGAGAATTGTCAATAATGAGGGACATAACAGAAAAGCTCATTTGAAGCAAAGACCAAGAGATTTAGTATATTGCGCGAAACAGATATTTTTTTCATGTTCCCGTTTTTCATCTGGACATGTAGTTCAACGACCAGTGCAATAACAGAAACATTTCGTTGAAATGGTGCAAAGTAATCCTATTACCAGCACACGGTGACCTTTTGTACGTATCAGTGTACCACGAACACGTGCATGGCAAACATTACATGCGGTAAACTTTTTAACTCATAATGTATAGAACTCATGTTGTAATATTTACTAACTATTGTGCTGTAAACATGTGTAAAGCCGACAATGTTCGCCGGCCGCTGTGGCCTAGCGGTTCTAGGGGCTTCAGTCTGGGACCGCGCGACCGTTACGGTCGCAGGTTCGAATCCTGCCTCGGGCATCGATGTGTGTGATGTCCTTAGGTTAGTTAGGTTTAAGTAGTTCTAAGTTCTAGTGGACTGATGACCTCTGATGTTAAGTCCCATAGTGCTCGGAGCCGTTTGAACCATTTTGAACCGACAATGTTCTGAATAACACAGAAAATAAATAACTATTTATATGAAATGTGATGTATCTCGGAAACCATTCGGACTAGAGCACATGTCCATATGAAGATTTTTTCGTCATATGCTCGTTCTTGTCATATCCCTGAATATTGATCATTCCTCCTGGATCACCCTGCGAAATACTTCGTCAAGTACCGCAAGGTTTAATATTGCAGAATGCTAAGAGTGAACGAGCCAGTATCAGTGCGATTACACCTTGAAAGAGGACACAAAGCATCAGTTTCAGTAAGTCTACAGTAGCTCCACCTGTCAACCAGAAGGATATCAGTTGGTGGTTACTGAAGGGAGCGATAAACGCAGTAAGCCATGGAGTGACCAGCCCTGATGAATAACATATGGCATAATGACAAGATGTGACCTAATCTGAAACTTGAAAATGTTGCTTCTCGATTAAAGCGTTGCGGAGTCAAACTGGATTACAGACAAGTGGACCAACTGTCGTACAGTCTGACGAGAGGACACGGCATTGACGCTCAACTGAACGCCGGGTCGAAAGTATCGAAAAAGGGCGGAAATAGTGCAAGCTGGTGATTCGGAAACAACCGCCCATTGTGAGGGAAACGTAAAAGGAAAAGCTGCGATACTCCATGGAAGCACTGCCGTTAAAAACTGACGTGACAACTAACAGATACTCCCCCATCCATATGTTGCAACTTTACCTAACAACAGATAAAGAAATGAAAGAATACATGGTGTTCACTTCACTAGAAACACGGGCCGCTAGTATCCCAACTGTTGTCTACAGAGCTCGAACAACTAACTCATTAATTAAGTGACTTCCGCCCCCGGTAGCTGAGTGGTCAGCGTGACAGAATGTCAATCGTAAGGGCCTGGGTTCGATTCCCGGCTGGGTCGGAGATTTTCTCCACTCAGGAACTGGGTGTAGTGTTGTCCTAATCATCATCATTTCATCCCATCGATGCGCAAGTCGCCGAAGTGGCGTCAAATTGATAGATTTGAACCCGGCGAACGGTCTACCGGCGGGAGGCCCTTGTCACACGACATTTAATTTAATTTAGTGACAGGGGTATCTTGCATCAGACAAAATTCATTATTGTCTACATCAACAGTAAGAGGGTTGCAAAGATCACATGCACAAGAAATCATGAAACTCACAAAATAGAAGAAGTAAGAAAATAAACTGAGCGGACACTATGAGATATTACCGTTGTGCACAGAAAGCTACTCAGGTATAAGGGAACGTTCACTATATAAGTTACATATACATAAACTATCACGTCAAAGTACACTACGCAATGTCGCACGCAGGAAAATATTATTGTTATCTAGCGCACTTTGCCGCCCTCCAGTACAGCCCTATGACAACTTATAAACACGAAAAATGGCAGCCATTAATTGGCTTGACATAAAATCAGCGTGGAAAATAATGGCAATCTTTGGTGAATCTACGACAAATCCAACACTAAAAGATAATTTAATATTAATGGTTTGGAGGAAGATATGTAATTCCTCAGAGACAGCCGTAAGAAAGTGAGGATCCGCTCGAATCCCAGTTACGGCAATCTTTGGTTAGTGTGTTAATTTGCTTACTCTGTAGAAAATACGAATTTAATATAACAATCATTTCACGATTCCGTGATTTACAAAGACCTGCAACTTTCATTATCATCATCATTCTACAAGGGATGGAAAATGGGTAATAAGTCTCTCATTTTCGGCCACCTCCTCCAAAGCAGCTAGGGAAGTCAATTAATGAGTTAGTTGTTCGAGCTCTGTAGACAACAGTTGGGATACTAGCGGCCCGTGTTTCTAGTGAAGTGAACACCATGTATTCTTTCATTTCTTTATCTGTTGTTAGGTAAAGTTGCAACATATAGATGGAGGAGTATCTGTTAGTTGTCACGTGCAGTGAGATCATCGCTGGTTCATGGTATGGAGTCATGGTCTGCTTCGTGTTTCAACGGTTTTGAATATGTTTTACGATGAGGGCATTTGTGAAGATAAATCTAGTTCTATTCTGCAAACTACTCCTTCGCCATCGTTGATATATGTATAGGATACTGGTCCTGCTAAAAACAGATTAAAACCGCGGGTTATAGTTCCTGCACTAAATGGGACCATAAGAGGACTGTTTTTCTTTCAATCTCTGATCGGTCGTGAAATGAAAACCCCAGTCAAAGTCAAAAATGTTTTATTTGCAACATTTAGCTAGACATTCCACCTAATTCTCTGCACAGTCGCCGCTCTGACATAGACGTTTGTCGTAGCGTTGTACCAACTTCCCCATACCCACGGACCGAGCGAGGTGGCACAGTGGCTAGGACACTGGACTCGCATTCGGGAGGACGACGGTTCAATCCCGCGTCCGGCCATCCTGATTTAAGTTTTCCGCGATGTCCCTAAATCGCTCCAGGCAAATGCTGGTATGGTTCCTTTGGAAGGGCACTGCCGACTTCCTTCCCCGTCCTTTCCTGGATACAGGCTCCCAGGTAGATGCTATTTTCCTTGACTTCCGGAAGGCGTTCGATACAGTTGCGCACTGTCGCCTGATAAACAAAGTAAGAGCCTACGGAATATCAGACCAGCTCAGTGGCTGGATTGAAGAGTGCTTAGCAAACAGATGACAGTATGTTGTTCTCAATGGAGAGACGTCTACAGACGTTAAAGTAACCTCTGGCGTGCCACATGGATGTGTTATGGGACCATTGCTATTCACAATATATATAAATGACCTAGTAGTTAGTGTCGGAAGTTCAATGCGGCTTTTCGCGGATGATGCTGCAGTATACAGAGAAGTTGCAGCATTAGAAAATTTTAGCGAAATGCAGGAAGATCTGCAGCGGATAGGCACTTGGTGCAGGGAGTGGCAACTGACCCTTAACATAGATAAATGCAACGTATTGCGAATACATAGAAAGAAGGATCCTTTATTGTATGATTATATCATAGCGGAACAAACACTAGTAGCAGTTACTTCTGTAAAATATCTGGGAGTATGCGTGCGGAACGATTTGAAGTGGAATGATCATATAAAAGTAATTGTTGGTAAGGCGGGTGCCAGGTTGAGATTCATTGGGAGAGTCCTTAGAAAATAAAGTCCATCAACAAAGGAGGTGGCTTACAAAACACTCGTTCGACCTATACTTGAGTATTGCTCATCAGTGTGGGATCCGTAACAGATTGGATTGACGGAGGAGATAGAGAAGATCCAAAGAAGAGCGGCGCGTTTCGTCACAGGGTTATTTGGTAAGCGTGATAGCGTTACGAAGATGTTTAGCGAACTCCAGTGGCAGACTCTGGAAGAGAGGCGCTCTGCATGGCGGTGTAGCTTGCTGTCCAGGTTTCGAGAGGGTGCGTTTCTGGATGAGGTATCGAATATATTGCTTCCCCGTACGTATACCTCCCGAGGAGATCACGAATGTAAAATTAGAGAGATTCGAGCGCGCACGGAGGCTTTCCGGCAGTCGTTCTTCCCGCGAACCATACGCGACTGGAACAGGAAATGGAGGTAATCACAGTGGCACGTAACGTGCCCCCCGCCACACACCATTGGGTGGCTTGCGAAGTCTAAATGTAGATGTTGATGTAGATATAGATGACACCGATGACCTCGCTGTCTGGTCTCCTCCCCCCAAACAACCCAACCCAACTCCAACCATACCCACGCCATAGAACGCAGCCGCCTGCGCTTTCCGCTACTTCTTTAGACCGATCTGCGACTCGTTGTTTGTGCCAGAATGCTGCCCCCATAGGCAGCAGTTCGTCTGAGCAAAGAGATGAAAATCAGAAGGAGTCATGTCCGAGATGTATGCTGCGAGGTCAAACACTTCCCATGAAAACGTTGCAAGAGAGTCGTTGTTAAAGCTGCTGTGTGTTCCTGCAATACCGCCGCAGTTTGCAGTCACGAATGATAGTTACGTTATTTGGAATTAATGGAATCAGGCGAAAACCCTCACCGAATGACAGCACCCGCTTCACACTTGGCGGAGGCCTCTTTTTTTTTTTTTAAGACATCTTTATTAGTTCACTGTGTGCTTGTGACTGAAAAGTGCGAAGTAACGCAACCGACGTGCACTCTGGGGACACTGTGCAACACATCGGCGCAAAGCTTCATCAGATTTCACTGTCGTTTTAATTTCGTAACCGATCGTAGTTTTCAATATAAAATAGCCCTCGTAATATTACTCATAGCATGAATATACTGACCGTTAGAAAAACGACCATCTTTGTTGAAATTTAGAGAATTCAGTTGTTCCTTAACGCCACTTATGTAATATCCATATCAGTCAGTTTTTCAGTGAAACGAGAATTATGCTAGGGCAATACTCCTGTATTTTTCTTTGTAAAGTTGCATTTTAAAACGTAGCCCATCGTTTCTGCCTTTGCTTTGATACCATCAATTTCATTTCCTGTGTCATCTATAAGTGCCTGTACACTATCTCTGGTGCCAAGAAGAGCCTTTACATATGATCATAATTTCTTTGGTTTTTTTGGGACGTCTTTCGATAAGATCTGCTACCTTCTTGACACAAATGCGTTTCAGCAATCATTTATGTATCTATTTCTCAACACTTTGTTTTATACGTCTTGCACAATAGTCGCTTTTTCTTTATGTAGACTCTACACACAGGAAGGCCTCTCTCATCATGAACTGTTCTGCTACGTACACATGTATTCGGTGCTTTGTTAATTATTCTACTAAAATTCAGCCACGTTTCCTCTTCCGGCTTCTTTCCCAAGCTCAGTGTTGAGCAACATCCGTACTATCGAACTGTGATTTTGTCTAAAATTTTGGTTATCGATATTAGCCATCCCCGCACTCAGTTATGTCGTATTACGTCCCGTCCCCCTACGCTGTCAAACTCCCTTTATCTATAAAACCAATGACGATGGTACCTTATAGCATGTTGACAAGGAGACATAGCTTATGAATAAAGTGGCTGGAATCAAACCAGTGTGGTACAGTTATCTGAATTAGAATCGTGTGCTGTCATTGGGTTCTACTGAACGAATCTTTGAAGACTTAATCGTCGCTTAACGTTACTTCCACCACAAACAGGATAACTTCTAGCGTGACATGCTCTTCTGTTAGAAATTTACTCATAAATTACGTTCTGCTTCATGTGAAATGAATTACTGGTGAACTTTTCCACCAGTTCTTTTTATGCCGCAAGTTGTGTAAAATTATAGCATAGTACACTTAATGAAGTGTCTTTGCTACATAAAAGAAGACAGCTACTGTCCTTGAGATATGAATTAATCACACACACACACACACACACACACACACACACACACACACACACATATGCCTTCTCAAAAACCTTTCGAAAACACTGCAAGTGATGAAATTAGTTTGTAGTTGTCCACACAATTCCTTTTTTCTGTTTTTCAAAAAGATTTTGGTAACGAGTAGTTTAATCCACCTGGAATATGACTGCATCTGATGCAAACTGCAAAGGTGACTGAGAACAGCTTTAACGTCTGGTGCACTGGTCTGCACAAATCTGTTTATTTCATCAAAGGAATATAAATTTTTACTCTCATTTACTCTGTAATTGATTCAGTTTCAATCTTTGTTGTTTCCTGTAGCTACATTTGGCACAATTCTCTTGGAACAACAATTTTGAAAATTTATTTTTGGATAGCATGCGCCTTGAAGAATTTTTTTTTTTTCTTTCAGCCAAGTGTGTTTCGCTGAAGCTAAAGCATCAACAGCGTTTTTATTTTCTTTGTATTAAACAACACTGCTTTTAACTATTTGTACGTACAGAAACTTTCAGTTTTTAAGAAAGGTATTCACAAATTAGCAAACAGAAAATTTTTTACATGTACCTTGTTACAACACACTGTGGTTTTCTATATTTTGCGTTATACACTCCTGGAAATTGAAATAAGAACACCGTGAATTCATTGTCCCAGGAAGGGGAAACTTTATTGACACATTCCTGGGGTCAGATACATCACATGATCACATTGACAGAGCCACAGGCACATAGACACAGGCAACAGAGCATGCACAATGTCGGCACTAGTACAGTGTATATCCACCTTTCGCAGCAATGCAGGCTGCTATTCTCCCATGGAGACGATCGTAGAGATGCTGGATGTAGTCCTGTGGAACGGCTTGCCATGCCATTTCCACCTGGCGCCTCAGTTGGACCAGCGTTCGTGCTGGACGTGCAGACCGCGTGAGACGACGCTTCATCCAGCCCCAAACATGCTCAATGGGGGACAGATCCGGAGATCTTGCTGGCCAGGGTAGTTGACGTACACCTTCTAGAGCACGTTGGGTGGCACGGGATACATGCGGACGTGCATTGTCCTGTTGGAACAGCAAGTTCCCTTGCCGGTCTAGGAATGGTAGAACGATGGGTTCGATGACGGTTTGGATGTACCGTGCACTATTCAGTGTCCCCTCGACGATCACCAGTGGTGTACGGCCAGTGTAGGAGATCGCTCCCCACACCATGATGCCGGGTGTTGGCCCTGTGTGCCTCGGTCGTATGCAGTCCTGATTGTGGCGCTCACCTGCACGGTGCCAAACACGCATACGACCATCATTGGCACCAAGGCAGAAGCGACTCTCATCGCTGAAGACGACACGTCTCCATTCGTCCCTCCATTCGCGCCTGTCGCGACACCACTGGAGGCGGGCTGCACGATGTTGGGGCGTGAGCGGAAGACGGCCTAACGGTGTTCGGGACCGTAGCCCAGCTTCATGGAGACGGTTGCGAATGGTCCTCGCCGATACCCCAGGAGCAACAGTGTCCCTAATTTGCTAGGAAGTGGCGGTGCGGTCCCCTACGGCACTGCGTAGGATCCTACGGTCTTGGCGTGCATCCGTGCGTCGCTGCGGTCCGGTCCCAGGTCGACGGGCACGTGCACCTTCCGCCGACCACTGGCGACAACATCGATGTGCTGTGGAGACCTCACGCCCCACGTGTTGAGCAATTCGGCGGTACGTCCACCCGGCCTCCCGCATGCCCACTATACGCCCTCGCTCAAAGTCCGTCAACTGCACATACGGTTCACGTCCACGCTGTCGCGGCATGCTACCAGTGTTAAAGACTGCGATGGAGCTCCGTATGCCACGGCAAACTGGCTGACACTGACGGCGGCGGTGCACAAATGCTGCGCAGCTAGCGCCATTCGACGGCCAACACCGCGGTTCCTGGTGTGTCCGCTGTGCCGTGCGTGTGATCATTGCTTGTACAGCCCTCTCGCAGTGTCCGGAGCAAGTATGGTGGGTCTGACACACCGGTGTCAATGTGTTCTTTTTTTCATTTCCAGGAGTGTAGTTATTTTCTGTCACAATTCATCATCTGCAACCATAGAAAACTTAATGCAGAAAGTTATTTACATCGAAAATTTATGACTAGGAATGTTATAACTAACATTGTTTTATTCTGTGAGGAAGATCGTGTGTGTGTGTGTGTGTGTGTGTGTGTGTGTGTGTGTTTGTGTGTGTGTGTGTGTGTGTCTGTGTGTGTGTGTGTGTGCGTGTGTGTTTTCGAGTTTGAGTTGTCTGATACTTCTCTGAGGGCAGAGATACATTGGAGAGAGCTGTGTAATCGTTGATCATTTTTTTCCTTCAGCTATGGCTTTCTGTGTCTGGTAATTTTCCTCGGTTATTAGATTTTATGTGGCCGTTTCTTGTTCATGTGTATTTCTGTGGATTTTATGTGTGTTTATGTTATGTGTGCCTGTGTTTATACGTTGGTGATGATCTGTTTGTTTTTGTGTGCTAGGTGTCCCTTTCATTTATGTTTTTATTTTTTTTATTCAGTTTGTCTGTAATATTTGTGCCATATACTTTCTCCACAACTATTTGTTTGATTATCTGTATTTCATATTTGTAGTTTTCTTCATCGAACGGGTTTTATTCAGTCTGTACAACACGTTTTGGATACCAGTCTGTTTGTGGCTGATTGTGTAGTTTGCGCTATTTTACTAGTGGGGATGAGTTTCCTGAAAACAGAAAACTGATGATAGTTGTTGTGTCTTTGTCTTGTGGGGTCAAGAAAATTTAACTCTTTGTTATCTTGTGTTTTTACAGTAAATTTTGTTTTTGGATGGACTACCTTTATGCCATTGGCTAGTTGTCTGACGTGACTGGATTTTTCCATCTAAAAGGCATATGATGCCAACTACAGAGGGATGCCAATATACTATCCTGTATTGTGTAGGTCTTGCTATTGTTTCAAATATGTGACTAAAGAAGATGTATGTTAGGAGTCCACTGGCTACTGACATAATGAAACAACAAGAAAGGAAGAGTAACTCAAACCTCAGTGCATGTCTGATAAGGGAGCTAATTGCAGAAAAAATTAGATGTGTAATGAAGGAAAACAAAATTAGTATACTGTAACGAAAAATTAAAGAAAAAATACAGAAGAATAATGAATAAAATTAGCAACAATGAGGCTCTTGTCACAAAAGGAGGCAAGGGCAGCATTGTGGTAATAAAGAAACAGGAGGAATCCAAAAATAAAACCCTAAAATTTCTAGAAGACAAAGTACATAAGCTAACAAATGCTTTCATACAAAGATACCAGAAATAAACACAGATATTTTCAAATACCATCTCATACGTATTCACAAAACAGAAAATGAGACAGTTAAAACCACAAGATCCTAAGACACCCACACTTAACAGCCTATCAAAAATCCATTAACAGGATATACCGATAAGCCCAACTGTAAATTTCAGTGGTGCACCTAAGTAGCTCCGAGCCTGAGAAATACACACATACTTACAGAAACATTGTGTACACACAAACAGATGCATACACAACACCGAAGAGCTGATACAAAAGATGAAAATGTCAAAACACCCACAACAGTCACTCTTCCATCATGCGACATCACATCCTCATACGTAACTCTGCCCACCACAGAAATCATCAACAGCATCAAACGGCAATTAGAACAATGGAAAGACACTCCCAAATCACACATTTAAGAAATATCAAACAATTCTGGAATTAGTCACAGAGAAAATATAATTCCCATTTGACAACCACTTCTACTCTCAATAGCAGGGGCTTCTACCCAACATCTTCCTTAATCACAAACAAACAAAATATTTGAAATTATAGTAATATAATAAAATATTTGAAATTATAGTAAGACCCAAACAATACAGCAGTATATCAGTATCGCTATGTAGATCACATCTTCTAGATCAAACGCTCAGTTTCATCCAACTACAACATCCATCCGCACAGCCATACACAAACTGAAACCACTCAGTCACACACAAAACATTCTGGTCTTCGATACCTGCTTGCATAGATTGAATAAAAATCTGCTCAGTGAAGACAACTGAAGAAATGAATTACAGAGAATCAAACAAATGGCTGTAGAGAATGAATTTGACTCGAACATTGTAGACAAACTTAACCAAAAAAATTGAAACAAAATGAAAGAGACACCGACAACACACAAAAAAATCATCGATGACACACAAATACAGAGAAACAGAACATAAATATACACAACACAAAAAATACACACAAGAACGCATGAACAAATGGCGTCCACAACAACAAGCAAATGATACAATGTCATAACAACAAGGCAGCTCATAGACTAGGTATCATACTCACAAAAACAAGGATTGATAAGCCCAGAGAAAAGATCTACATCTACATCTTCACCTGAATACATACTCGCTATTCACCATACGGTGCATGGTGGAGGGTACCCAATACCACAACTAGTCGTTCTACTCGCAGTCAGAGCGAGGGAAAAACGACTATCTATACGCCTCCATATGAGCCCTGATTTCTCGTATCCTATCTTTGTGGTCCCTAAGCGAAAGAAAAATTCGGATTAAGAATTAAAATCCATGAAGAAGAAATAAAAACTTTGAGGTTCGCCGATGACATTTAATTCTGTCAGAGACAGCAAAGGACTTGGAAGAGCAGTTGAACGGAATGGAGAATGTCTTGAAAGGAGGATATAAGATGAACATCGACTAAAGCAAAACAAGGATAATGGAATGTAGTCGAATTAAATCGGGCGATGCTGAGAGAATTAGATTAGGAAACGAGACGATTAAAGTAGTAAAAGAGTTTTGCTATTGAGAGGATATAAAATGTAGACTGGCAATGGCAGGGAAAGCTTTCTGAAGAAGAGAAATTTGTTACATCGAGTATAGATTTAAGTGTCAGGAACTCGTTTCTGAAAGTATTTATATGAATAGTAGCCATGTATGGAAGTGAAACGTGGACGATAAAATGTTTAGACAAGAAGAGAATAGAAGTTTTCAAAATGTGGTGCTACAGAAGAATTCTGCAGATTAGATGGGTAGATCACATAACTACTGAGGAGGTATTGAATAGAATTGGGGAGAAGAGGAGTTTGTGGCACAACTTGACCAGAAGAAGGTTTAGGTTGGTAGGACATGTTATGAGGCATCAAGGGATCACCAATTTAGTATTGGAGGGCAGAGTGGAAGGTAAAAATCGTAGAGGGAGACCAAGAGATGAATACACCAAGCAGATTCAGATGGATGTAGGTTGCAGTATGTACTGGGAGATGAAGAAGCTTGCACAGGATAGAGTAGAATGGAGAGCTGCATCAAACCAGTCTCTGGACTGAAGACCACAACAACAACAGCGAAATGTATGTTGGCGGTAGAAGGATCGTTCTACAGTCAGCTTAAAATGCCTATTCTCTAAACTTTCTCAGCAGAGAAATGTAAGTTAATGCGAATGAGTAGCAAAAACAAACTTGTAATGTTCGGATACAGCATTATTAGTGTCCTGCTTGACATTCTACAAAATGAATGTCTTTTTCCATCCAGGGATTCCCACTTGAGCTCCTGAAGCATATACGTAACACTTGCATGCTGATCGAACCTACCGGTTACAAATCTAGCAGCTCACTTCCGAATTGCTTCGAAGTCTTCCTTGGATCCAACCTGGTGCTGACCCAAAACACTCGAGCAGTACTCAAGAACAGGCCGCACCAGCATCCTATACGCGGCCTCCTTTATTACAGATGAACCACGCTTACCTAAAATTCTCGCAGTAAACTGAAGTCGATCATTCGCCTTTCCTACCACAATCCTCACATGCTTGTTCCATTTCATATCGCTTCGCAACGTTACGCTCAGGTTTTTAAACGACATCGCTTTGTCAAACAGGACACTACAAATGCTGTATCCGAACATTACAGGTTTGGTTTTCCTGCTCATTCACATTAACTTACATTCTTCTAGATTAACAGCCAACTGCCATTCATCACACGAATTAGAAATTTTGTCTAGGTCATCTAGTATCAACTTACAGTCACTTATCTTCGACACATTCCTGTACACCACAGCATCATCAGCGAACAACCCCACCCTATCCGCCAGATCATTTATGTATGAAGAAAATAGCAATGGTCCTATCATACTTCCTTGGGGCTCTCCTGATGTTAACCCTGTCTCCAATGAACACTCACCGTCGAGGACAACATACTGGGTTCTATTACTTAAGAAGTCTTCGAGCCAGTAACATATCTGGGGTCCTATTCCGTACGTACATACGTTCCTTAACAGTTTGCAGTGAGGTACCGTGTCAAATGCTTTTCGGAAATCTAAAAATATGGAATCAGTCTGTTGCCCTTCACCCATAGTTTGCATATATCATGTGAGGAAAGACCAAGAGCAGTAACTCAGTACAGCAAAAACTAAAAATACAATATACCTGGTATTCATTAACTGACTTGTCAGGATTGTATTTCAATTTATAATGGAGAGAAAGTAGAAATTTCAATATTAGGTATGCAAAACATAAAAGAGCACTAAAAATAAAGTCTATCATTCTTGATTCGCAAGACGCCTTATGGATACGGACCACAGACCAACAGACATCAACAGCGACCTAAAAGTTGTCGAATGCAACAACAGTCTCCCACAAGAATTAATAACTGAAGAAAGCTATCAAATACAAAAATTCGTAGTTGAAACGAAATAATAAATGATTACATAGCTCTCTGCAAATGAACCCTGTTCTCCGCCCTCAGAGAACTGTTAGACAACCCAAACTCATAAACCTTCCCGCCCCCACACTCACATAGTCCTCGACAGAGAATGAAATAATATTGACCACAACACTACCAGTCGTTAATTTTCGATGTGAATAACTATCTACATTAAATTATGTATGGTTGCCGACGATAAACTGTGAAAGAAAAATAGCTACAACCCAAAACACACAAAACCACAGTAACATGATATATATAAAAAAATTGTCTGTCTACAAATTTGTGAATACTTTTCTTAAAAACTGAAAATTTCTAAATCAGAAATTTTTGTGTTATTTCCTGGGAAGGATATAAAAAATCCATTGATGATACAGTAACATCAGCAATACATGTCTGGGTAAAAAGAAGATAAAATTGTGTCTGTTCAAGGCGGATCCTGTACAAAAATAGATTCTCTTGTATTTTTTTAAGTTCTGTGTACTCTCCATCAATAACATTTTGATATGGCCTGTTATTGACAGGAAGTGGTTATCGAATATTTCGCACAACTCTTCAGCAGATGTGATGTAACTTATTGAAAACACATGGTCTGCACTGGCACTTCGTTTACACTGACCATACAAGTTGAATTTTGTTTTGAAAGTTACCAATTTTCTTGTTTTAGGGTATCCAATGAGGCTTGCAGTAGCTGTATTGTCTGTCATAATATTTTATGAGAACTGTGACTGTATATAATATAATGCTCCCCTTCCTGTTACATGTCACTCTAATGACATTACTTAAGTATAGTGGTTATTTGTTGGTATTGATTTTCTTTGCAATTATATGATGGAAATCTGTGGTCTAGGGGTATCGTCTTTGACTAGTAATCAAAACATTGTAGATGCCAGGTTTGATCCGGGCCACTGCTTAAAAGGTGGACGATGACTTCCATTTTAAGGAACTATCCCCGATCTGCCAACAGTCTTGTTAAAGAGGGCGGAAAGACGCACAGAGTACAGAGTCCAGACTATAGTTCAGGTATATATGACGACGTAACAAGCATAGCATGAAGATGTAGAAAAAAGACGTAAGGATATTGGCCGGATAATCCAGCAAGTAAAGAGAAATGATAATCTAGTAATCATGGGAAAGTGGAACGAGGTAGAAGGAGAAGGGGTAGAAGATGATGTTACAGGAGAATACGGAATCGGTAGTCAGAATTAGAGAGGAGAAAGGATAACTGATTTCTGCACTACATTTCAGCTAATAACAGATGATATACTGCTCAAAAATCGAAAGAGCAGAAGGTCTGGAAACACGGGGTAATTCCAGATACACTCCTGGAAATTGAAATAAGAACACCGTGAATTCATTGTCCCAGGAAGGGGAAACTTTATTGACACATTCCTGGGGTCAGATACATCACATGATCACACTGACAGAGCCACAGGCACATAGACACAGGCAACAGAGCATGCACAATGTCGGCACTAAAACAGTGTATATCCACCTTTCGCAGCAATGCAGGCTGCTATTCTCCCATGGAGACGATCGTAGAGATGCTGGATGTAGTCCTGTGGAACGGCTTGCCATGCCATTTCCACCTGGCGCCTCAGTTGGACCAGCGTTCGTGCTGGACGTGCAGACCGCGTGAGACGACGCTTCATCCAGTCCCAAACATGCTCAATGGGGGACAGATCCGGAGATCTTGCTGGCCAGGGTGGTTGACGTACACCTTCTAGAGCACGTTGGGTGGCACGGGATACATGCGGACGTGCATTGTCCTGTTGGAACAGCAAGTTCCCTTGCCGGTCTAGGAATGGTAGAACGATGGGTTCGATGACGGTTTGGATGTACCGTGCACTATTCAGTGTCCCCTCGACGATCACCAGTGGTGTACGGCCAGTGTAGGAGATCGCCCCCCGCACCATGATGCCGGGTGTTGGCCCTGTGTGCCTCGGTCGTATGCAGTCCTGATTGTGGCGCTCACCTGCACGGCGCCAAACACGCATACGACCATCATTGGCACCAAGGCAGAAGCGACTCTCATCGCTGAAGCCGACACGTCTCCATTCGTCCCTCCATTCACGCCTGTCGCGACACCACTGGAGCGGGCTGCACGATGTTGGGGCGTGAGCGGAAGACGGCCTAACGGTGTGCGGGACCGTAGCCCAGCTTCATGGAGACGGTTGCGAATGGTCCTCGCCGATACCCCAGGAGCAACAGTGTCCCTAATTTGCTGGGAAGTGGCGGTGCGGTCCCCTACGGCACTGCGTAGGATCCTACGGTCTTGGCGTGCATCCGTGCGTCGCTGGGGTCCGGTCCCAGGTCGACGGGCACGTGCACCTTCCGCCGACCACTGGCGACAACATCGATGTACTGTGGAGTCCTCACGCCCCACGTGTTGAGCAATTCGGCGGTACGTCCACCCGGCCTCCCGCATGCCCACTATACGCCCTCGCTCAAAGTCCGTCAACTGCACATACGGTTCACGTCCACGCTGTCGCGGCATGCTACCAGTGTTAAAGACTGCGATGGAGCTCCGTATGCCACGGCAAACCGGCTGACACTGACGGCGGCGGTGCACAAATGCTGCGCAGCTAGCGCCATTCGACGGCCAACACCGCGGTTCCTGGTGTGTCCGCTGTGCCGTGTGTGTGATCATTGCTTGTACAGCCCTCTCGCAGTGTCCGGAGCAAGTATGGTGGGTCTGACACACCGGTGTCAATGTGTTCTTTTTTCCATTTCCAGGAGTGTAGATTACGTCAAGGTCAGACAGAGATTCCGAAATCACATGCTGGATTGTAAGACATACCCAAGAGCAGATACAGACTCAGATCACAATTTTGTAATACCCAAGAGTACATTGAAGTTTGAGAGAATCGTCCTAAAGTATCAATGCGAAAAGAAATAGAATACTGAAGTGCTGAAGAATGATGAGATGCATTTGAAATTTTCTAAGACTGTAGATTTTGCGATAATGGAGTTCAGCTGAAGAGAAATGGAAATTTATAAAACAGGCAATCACAGGAGTGTGACAGACATGGGTATAATAGGGTAACGACGAAGAAACCTTGGCTAAGATATGTACTTGAACTGACCGACGAAGGAAGGGCGTATAAAAATATTCACAGGAAGACTGGAACACAGCAATATAAATCACTTAGGTATGAAATAATTAGGAAGTGTAGGGAATCCAAAGCAAAAGAGATGCAAGAAAATGTAAAGAAATCGAATAATAAATCGATGTCAGAAGAACTGCTTCAGTATACACAGAAGTCAAAACAAACTTCGGTGACATTAAAAGCAAGGGCAGCAGCGTTAAGAATGCAATGCGAATTCCACAGATAAACACAGATGAGATGCATACTTGGTGGAAAGAGTACAATGAAGACAGCCACGAGGGAGAGAACTTGTCTGATAACCTGAGAGAAGAAGAGGTGTGAGTCGATATGGAAAACGTGGAGAAGCAGTAACAGAGTCAGAGTTTAACAGAACTTTGGAAGACTTGCTTAAATATGGCCTGATAACATTCTTTCGGAATTTCTAAAATCATTGGGGAAAGTGGCAACCCAACGACTATTGATACACATTGCGTGTAGAATCTATGAGATTGGAGATATACCATCAGACTTTCGGGAAAATATCATTCACACATTCCCAGAAATGGAAAGGGCAGAGAACTGTTGCACAAGCAGCTTAACATTTCATCCACCGAAGCAGTTGACAGGAATGAAATACAGAAGACTGAGAAAGAAAACTTAGGATCTGTTAGATGACGATCAGTTTAGTGGTTTTGACGGTGTGCTTAGAAACCGAAGCAAGACTTCAGAAAATTCAAGGGATGTTCATAGGCTTTGTCAACCTAGAGAAAGCGTCTGATAATGTAAAATGGCGGAAGATTTTAGAAATTCTGACAAAAATAGGAGTAAGCTATAGGGAAAGATGGTGAATATATATTATGTACAAGAACCAAGAGGGAACAATACGAAGCGAAGACTAAGAACGAAGTGTTCGGATTAAAAAGGGTGAGAGAGAAGGATGCAGACTCTCCTTCCTGGTGTTCAGTCTATACATCGAAGAAGCAGTGATGGAAATGAAAGAATGGTTCAAGAGCAGGGCTAAAGTTTAGGGTGGAAGTGTACCAATGATAACAAGTCCACGAGTATCCAACATAAGATTTAATTTAAGGAAGAGATTTCTGACAATGTACGCTTGAAGCACAGCATTATATACCTTTCCTATTTCGTACACACATTGACTCTTCTGTCACACCTTCGGTACTGAAAATAATATGACTTTCTTGTGTGGGCGTCTTCACTATACCGCTTTGCATTGAATTGCACATCCCCCTGGTGAAAGGCTATCGGTGGCATCGTCGGATATATTATTCATTCAGGATTGCACTTAAGTGGGGATATTATGTCTGAGGTGAGGCGGTGTGATAGATCTCTCTCTCTCTCTCTCTCTCTCTCTCTCTCTCTCTGTGTGTGTGTGTGTGTGTGTGTGTGTGTGTGTGTGTGTGTTCATCTTTTTTCCTTACCTATTACTTCATTTTAATGTAAATTGCGTGTCAATGGAAACGTAGTTCTTAAATTGGTGTTGTTTTGATCGTAGACGTATTTTATTTTTTGCTCTATGGCTCTCCATGTGAAATAACTTTCCTGCTAGGAAACACTACATATATAGACTGAGAGACTCAAAATAAAAAAATTAAAAAAACAGCACAACAACAATTTCCTTCGTGGATCACTGAAAATTCATAAAACAATTATTTGAAACATGTTGGTTTAAGCATCATGAAATTCAGGATGACGAGACATATGAGTTAATCTTATCTATAAAGTAAACAGCACTGAACTAGCAACTGGCGAAACATGGCCGTAAGCATTAATAATACAATAAATAAATAGCATTAATTTTAGAACGTAGTATTTCTAAACAACATTATCCTGTGGAAGCAGACTATATGGTTAAGTAAGTTGTTAGACAGTGTGTGACAATATTGTTGTTAAACTTAGGATCATGTGTACGTACTTGGGATGTGCTTTAACCTGGACCACTTTGTACTGCTCTGGCTGCGAAGGCTCATCCTGACGTTTCAGGTCAATATCTCCCATCAGAACCGTTAGCTGCGATGGGCTGAACCTGCGACATACAAAAACATGGTCAGATAATAGCGCTTTGCAAGCGGTTTTTCGGCAGTACGTGTAATAGTTATTGCATTTTAGGTGATTAACTGCTAAACTACATACTGGAAAAGAGGAAATTTAATTAAAAGCAACATATGATTATTGTGATTTTTCGTCGGACGTCAATGCGAAATTGAGAATTGTGTAGAGTGGAGCAAGGTGGGGGTTATTTGAAGGAATGACCACTGTGCTCCCCGTTGATCTTTTACATAGATTAACTTCACATAGCCACTCATAACTCCCTGCAGAGGTGTGGTGCTTTCCTCGCTCATGGAGCTAAAATAGTATCGCTCGTTACATTTACCAGAGCTTTCACCGAACTCAGAATAAACTAATATTGTAAAGCGAAAGCATCACTGCGCTTAGGTAATGTCACACATACACAATTGAGCCTTGAAATTAAACTGTGCCTGAAACATATTGTAACAATTTTCAGCATGTAACACGTAGTGGTGACACGCTGATCTGCACCATGACGTCAAGGCGGACGGCGGAAAATTACAACTGTCTAGTGTGGAGACGCAATTTGGAATCTGTGGAAAGCTCTTTGTGACGTACAAATGTTTCTGTTATCTTCTTCTGATTTATTAGTTTTCTGCTGAAGCAAACGTTACAATTCTGTGCAGCGGATGTTGCACATAAATTCTTATAATGTTAGTTAACTAATATTCCGATACAAACACTTTTTGATGATAAATAACGCTACCCATGTATTATTTCGCAGATTCCAAAACACAAAGATGCCCATACCTTTTCTTCTTATTTCGTGTGGCAAACTCAGTCTTGTACATTTTTTTAGTCTAATCTTTCTAATCACTAGTAGCATTTGTAGACTTAGAGAAAGCTTTTGACAATGTTGAGTGGAATACTCTCTTTCAAATTCTGAAGGTGGCAGACGTAAAATACAGGGACCGAAAGGCTATTTACAATTTGCACAGAAAGCAGATGGCAGTTATAAGAGCCGAGGGGCATGAAAGGGAAGCATTGGTTGGGAAGGAAGTGAGACAGGGTTGTAGCCTATCCCGATATTATTCAATCTGCGTATTGAGCAAGCAGCAAAGGAAACAAAAGTAAAATTTGGAGTGGGAATTAAAATCCATGGAGAAGAAATCAAAACTTTTGAGGTTTGCCGATGACATTGTAATTCTGTCGGAGACAATAAAGGACCTGTAAGAGCAGCTGAATGGAATGGAGAGCGTCTTGAAAGGAGGATATAAGATGAACATTAACAAAAGCAAAACGAGGATAATAGGATGTAGCCAAATTAAATCAGGTGATGCTGAGGGAATTAGGTTAGGAAATGAGACACTTAAAGTAGTATGTGAGTTTTGCTATTTGGGAAGCAAAATAACTGATGATGGTCGAAGTAGAGAGGATACAAAGTGTAGACTGGCAATGGCAAGGAAAGCGTTTCTGAAGAAGATACATTTGCAAACATGGAGTGTAGATTTAAGTGTCAGGAAGTCTTTTCTGAAGGTATTTGTATGGAGTGTAGCCATGTATGGAAGTGAAACATGGACGATAAATAGTTTAGACAAGAAGAGAATAGAAGCTTTCGAAATGTGGTGCTACGGGAGAATGCTGACGACTAGATCTTCATGAAGAAGACAGAAAGATCGTCCTTATCTTTCGAATAAAGTCCTATTACTGTCTCGAGGCGCAGATCGACGATGAGGAAGCTCAAGAAAACTACAGACCCATTCGACGGTTGCGAAGCATCGACAGGAGGGCTACAGCCGATGGTCGTCATAATGAACAGGATATGACTACACGACCAGTACGCAAGAACCTGCAAGAATCGTCATACGGACGACCACTGACAGTACCCACATCCAGGGTGCCGTAGTCGGCTCCCATGAGAACTTCGCTGGTCGTCTCCAAGGGAGGAGCCTGCCCTGTGGCTTAGTGGTTAGTGTCGCTGGCCAGCGTGTTGTGGGTCGCCAGTTTAAAGGTGATCACCAGCAGTTATTTATTATTTAGTATTTACCGTTTCTGTTCTCGATATATTTTATGTGTGTAGTGGTGTATATCCTGGAATATTCTATGTTTGTATTAACAGCTAGCCGGCCGCGGAGGCCGTGCGGTTCTAGGCACGTCAGTCCGGAACCGCGTGACTGCTACGGTCGCAGGTTCGAATCCTGCCTCGGGCATGGATGTGTGTGATGTCCTTAGGTTAGTTAGGTTTAATTAGTTCTAAGTTCTAGGGGACTGATGACCTCAGATGTTGAGTCCCATAGTGCTCAGAGCCATTTGAACCATTTTTTATAAACAGCTGTATTCTGGAATATTCGATGTTTGTGTAAATAGCAACACTCCCCATCGAGTAGTTCAGCTCCGCTCTGTCTGTACATTGGTATCAGTACTAAACGAGCATTAAGTGCTATGTGTTGTACTTCATTCTCGACCTTGTCTGCGAATTTAGATTTGATTGTGGTGTCGACAAGATAAAATTTTCTGTAGTGAATTTTACAATCAATAAAATTGGAAAAGTTAAAATTCCACAGGCGGTTATAGGTAGTTTTGGTACAACTTCTAGTCACTTAATAAGTACATCAATCCACAATTTTTTTGAATACGTCACTGGGGTCGCTGAAACACCAAAGTCAGTTAGATGGCGCAGAGGTTAGCACGATAGATTTGAATTCTTGAAGAGGAAGAGTCAAATATCCATCTGTCCACTGAGATGTAGATATCCTCAGGTTTGCTTCAGTTACTTCAGTTGAGAGCCAGGAGTATCTATTGAACAATGCTACGGCTGATTTCGTCCATCTCGAGCCTGAGCTCCATTTCCAATGACTTGACGTAAGCCCTTACCTCTTTCATCTTGAAAGAGACGTCGAACGGCATAGAACAAATTGTTGCAGGTAGCCCTACAGTTTACGCGCGGAGATGGTTCATCCCCGGCGGGAGAGACGCTGGACGCTTCCAAGCGTTATTTTCACCTCATAAAGTGCTCGTTGTGAAGTTAAAACTCTAAATTACAATTTGCACAAGTTTTTAAGGCAGAGTATTAATAGTTGGTAACACTGTTGAAACATATAACGTGTCCCAGTCCCAACACTACTCGTGATGAACGGCGTACACTCACAAACTAGAAGAAGCCTGGTGTCTGTAAACGCACTTTAAAACTGTCGCTCTTAAGTTGGAACTGATTTCGTTGATCTTTCTGAAACGCGCGGAAAATATAGCATAATTAGTTTTCCGTTTATCTCTATGCGATCACTTACACAGCGCAGATTGTCAGAAGTGGACGTGGATCGTGGCGTACATACTTCAGTAATGCTCTACTCTCAGGAGGAAGTAAGAGTGACTACATGTTTGAGAAAATAAAGGCTCCTGAACTAGACTGCGCAAAAGGATCAATGCAACAAGCACTGGAGAACAAGACTGCGCCTTACTTGATATTTCGGCTTAACGAGTGTATGTTGCAAAGGAGATCCCCAAAGCCGTAAAAACTAGCACACCTAGCCACTCTTAAAAAAGGGAATGACAAGTATCCCATACTGACTAAATCCTACTGGCGCATTTGTTTTTTATGTAACTTAACCAAAGGGGACCAGAGCTTGCTCTCCAAGAGACTAACAGAAGCAAAATAACTGAAGGAACTCAATGGAAACAAGTTTGGGTTTCGGAGAGGGATATTGCTGACAGATGCCATTAATCCAGCATTGAGCATTGTACAATATACAGTAGATGCGCATGCTGTGGGAAAATGGTAGCCGTCGAAGGAGTGCTCGATAACCTGAAGCGAACAGAGACTGTGACTGTGGTACGTTACGCCTTGTGAGCAAGTAGTTTACAAAAAGTATTCTTACGGAAAAAAATGAAGTAAAGAAGTATCAAATTAGCGGTAACATGCAATAGTAGGTTAATATGGAATTGAGGGCTGAAAATATAGAAAACAAACTAATTTTGGCAAAAAAAATGTAATATACTTAGACAATACATTTTGTGTAATGCATTTCACAAGAAGTCTACAGTTTTGGGGCTTAGTAAGGCAGTTTGGCTCTTTTTTTTCAGAAATCACAAGTATAATCTTTCTTCTATGTACCAGCACAATCGAGGTGGACCCACAGATATTAAGTCAAACTTTTCACCCAGAATTCTTCTCTTTTATCTTCGGAAAAATAAGTTATTCTACAAAGAATAAGAATATTTAACAAATCGGGGGTTCGCAGACTACTCCGAGCTGAAGATCACAACGAAGTAACTTAAATACAAACGAACCCTCGCACAAGGTAAATTTAAAGGTGACACCACACGACCTACCATTTTATCTAGCAAAGAGACATAGAAATTTAAAAGATGGAACCCAGTGGACGTCTCAAGGAGTATGGCGAGAGGAAAAAATGCAGGAAGCTACAAAAGTAAATGAAAGTACGTCTTAGGATCAAGGATACGAGAAGGGATCACACGAGACGAAGGATTCTGCAGGCATCCCTAGGAAGCCACACGAACAGAACAGGCGAAAGACTGTAATAATGTCCTGTAAAAGTGTCCATCGATAAATAAATTGAGTACCATAAGAAAACGAACAGAAGCACATCAATCCACTTAACAATATTCATAGGAAATAGAGATCTGGCGAGATGTGCCAGGGATCGTATAAGGAGAGAGTCATTCTTCGATCTGACACTCGATGTGTGCTCCAACAAAATAGTAGGATGTAACATTCTTATATTCTGTAAAACGTTAAAATATCTTGACAAGGTAGCTTTAGGAAGCACGACATCAAGTGAGCATTGCATAGGAACTGTCGAGAATGTAGGTGTGTGATACTATGGCTTGATCTTCAAGTATGTAATCATTTATAAGGAAAAATAAATAAATCACCGCCTTACACCTTAAAAAAATCGAGTGCGCTCAGTGAGCATTTCAGGTTAAAATGTAAATGTCGCGTGACTGGGGCCTCCCGTCGGGTAGACCGTTCGCCGGGTGCAAGTCTTTCGAGTTGACGCCACTTCGGCGACTTTTGCGTCGAAGCATTTCAGGTTGTTTAGCTGGATGCTTTAACTGAACCAGACGACAGTTCCATCCACCGTAGGAATCTCCTTTTGATTACCAGTTCATGTAAATATATGATCCCGAAGTGCTTTGAAAAGTAACAAGAAACCATTATTTCACCTCGTATAACCAAATAAATATGATGTGATATACTTATTGTCTCGTGTGACAAGAAGAAGAGAGTGTCTTTCACTTACAGTGAACCCAGAGTAGTTAATGAAAAATTAGGGCAGGACAAAAACGTCTAACTCACATCAGTTAAATTTTGTTCTTGTCATGTTAGTACGTGTTACTGAATAAGGTACGTCGAGTGTCGACTTGATCTCCGGAAGAATTTTGTTTGTACGGGTTCATAAAGTTGTCGTGCTGTACGCGTTTGCATCAAAACAATCTATTGTTGTACCGCGCTGTCACAACCTTCGTCGTTTTGGACAGTTCATCGACAGCGAAAATTCGTGTATAGCTGGTGAACTTTTATGCTGAACACTTTCCTTCATTTTCAACGTATGAAGTACGCGGCTGAATTCAAACTTAGTGATGCCTCCTTTGAAGGTGAGCCACATAAGGGACACTCACTGATCAGCCAGAACATTATGAAAACCTACGTAATAGCCGGTATGTCCACCTTTGACACGGATAACAGCGGGGACGCGTCGTTTCATGGAGGCAATGAGGCCTTGGTAGGTGGCTGGGGAGAGTAGACACCGCATCTGCACACACAAGTCACCTAATTTCGGTAAATTTCGGGGAAGTGGGCGATGAGCTCCGACACCACGTGCAATCACAGCCCAGATGTGTTCGGTCGGGTTCAGATCTGGTGAGTTGGGGGGGGGGGGGGGGGCGCAGCACATCAATTGGAACTCGCCACTGCGTTCCTCGAACACTGTATTATTCTCCTGGCCTTGTGACATGGCACATTATCTTGTTGAAAAATGCCACTGCAGTCGGAAAACACGATCGTAATGAAGAGGTGTATGTGGTCTGCAACCAGTGCACGATACTCCTTGGCTGTCATAGTGTCTTGCACGACCTCCACTGGAGCCACGGATGCCCACATACGCCAGCTTGTCTCCCTCTCGAAGTACCAGTGTCAAGGAACTGTTCCCCTGGAAGACGACGGCTTCGCGTCTTCCCATCGGCATGATGAAGGAGGTATCGGGGTTCATCAGACCATGCAACGGTCTACCACTGCGCCAACGTTCAGTGCCGATGGGCACGTGCCCATTTCAGTTGTAGCTGCCGTTGTCGTGGTGTTAACATTGGCACATGCATGGGTCGTCGGCTGCGGGGGCCCATTACTAGGAGTGTTCGGTGCACTGTGTGTTCACACACACTTGTACTCTGCCTAGCATTCAAGTCTGCTGTTAGTTCCAACACAGTTCGCTGCCCGTCCTGTTGTACCTGTCTGCTCAGCTTACAACGTCCGACATCTGTAATGAAGGACGGCCGCCCACGATGTCTGGGCGTAGAGTCACCTTGATATCGCCACGTGTTGAAGACTCTCATCACAGTACTTCTCGAATACCCGATAACTCGATCAGTTTCCGAAATGTTCGTGTCGAACCTCTGGGCCACCACAATCTGCCCTTGGTCAAACTCAGATAGATCGCGCGCCTTCCCTGCAGCGCGGTGTGGCCGCGCGGTTAGAGGCGCCATGTCACGAATTGAGTGGACCCTCTCGCCGGAGGTTATGCATTTGAGCTATCGCCTGTTAAACATGTACGAAATAGCTGATTCCAAAAGCGTACTAGAAGACGAAGTACGGTATAATTTACACACAGAATGAGAAAGCCTCGCACAATGTAGGTCTCGCATATCTTACTGACAAGAAGCAAATATGATAACGGATTTCTCTGCAGTGTTTCAAATGAATCACAGAGAATGCAGCTGTGTTGACACGCTTGTTTGTTAGTATGAGTGAGACTTCAGTACACCACTTCACGCCAAATATGAAACAGCAATCCCAAGCGTGTTGGAAGCAGGTGAGCCTGTACCAAGAATGGAAGAGTCGATTTCATCTGTCGGAAGATATATTGTTAGTATTTCTTGGGATACAAAAAAATTTCTTCTTGATTACTTGCAAAGATGAGACCAATAACAGTCGAATGCTATTCTGAACTAAGACAAAACTTCAGAAGGGATCTCGTTCGAGACAGAAGCATCTTTCATCAGGATGATGAGAAGTGCTTCGGGAATAGGAAAACATAGTGATTTGTAGGTGGAAAACGTTTTAAGTCCAAAGAAGACGTTATGTAAATGGACATTTTGCAGATCTTCAAGAATCTTATTTTCGGGTATTACTTAATGAATAAACGAGGCTCATGTGCGACAATCCACAGACCGGTTTTCGAATATTTACAACCTGTTCTTGTCTAATCATATTAAAATTATCTAGAAAGATAATGAGGCAGAGAGATTATATTTTCTTTTTGGCATATTTATACAAAGATCTCAATTGTTTGTCTATGATGCTGAAGAGAAACGTCACAAAAGTGGCTGGTGTTGTAACTGATGAAGTTTATGTTTTAGTGTGAGTGTGCCTAATAATTCAGGGACCTCTTTCCCTAACAGAAGCAGAAGTTTCTTCTTTCTGCCAGCTGTAACCCTGACATTGTAAACGTATACAGGGTGAACATTAATAATACCAACAAATTGCGTGGACCGATTCCTGACTGGAAATGTAGGAAAGTAGGTCCTACGAACATGGTTCCGCAAATGCAGAGAAGTTGGCGCTGTCGAATAAAAGCTCCTCTGACAACGTGCCATGTGTTCCTTGTGTGTTGCAGCCTGTCTGATTGGGGCAGCGTAATGCAAGCAGCAGATTGGTCCGGTATTCATATAGGGAACAAGCCGAGATGGTGTCTGTGTATGGCCAAGCAGACGGAAACGGTCGAGAGGCAGCACGATCATACCAAAAGACGTACCCTCACAAAAACCAACCACGTGATACAACATGTCAAGCCCTTTCTGGGCGTCTGTATGAGGGTTGGGTTGATTTGGAGGAAGTGACGAAACAGCGAGGTCATCGGTCTCATCGGATTAGGGAAGGATGGGGAAGGAAGTCGGCCGTGCCCTGTCAAAGGAACCATCCCGGAATTTGACTGAAGCGATTTAGGGAAATCACGGAAAACCTTAATCAGGGTGGCCGGACGCGGGATTGAACCGTCGTCCTGCCGAATGAGAGTCCAGTGTGTTAACCACTGCGCCACCTCGCTCGGTAGGCATCGGTATGATCTGGGATCCTTTCAGACAGACAAACGTGCAAGCAGACGGCGGCGAGTGCGTACACAAGATCTGGAGGAGCCGGTTCTACAGGATATTGAGGCGAACCCTAGTACAAGGTCCAGGCATGTGGCCCGCCAACATGGTGTAAGCCAAAGTACGATCTGCGTGCCAATCGCTGCCATCCCTGGCACATGCAACGGTTGCGAGGATTATCAGCGTTGTGTATGCTGAACCAGTTCCTGATGTGTAGACCCTTCAACAGCGTTTTCACGACGCTTGCGACGCTATCAGGAGAGGGGCCGGAAAGAGCGTATTGTATCCCACGGAGGTCATTTTGAACATCTGTTGTGACGTGGATGAGATACAGGCCTGAACTGTGTTCCGGTACGATATGTTGCCGTTGCACGCACACTGTCCATTTCCGGACACAAGTTCATAGCATCTTTTTTCCTCCATTTCCAATCATGAATCCGTCCCTGCAGTTCGTTAGTTTTATTAGCTTTCACCCTGTACTAGGAAGTAACGTGGATGCAACAATTTACAACTTTCTTTCTCTTGCCTTTCAACCAGGTCGTAAGCTCACCCGTGAAGGTGCCCATCGATTAAAGAACTAGGAAACAAATCAAAACTTTTCTATTTTAATTCCTTAGAGAAACTTTTGAGTAGATGACGGAAAGAGAATGTTTATGTGTGACCCACGTGTATTCATAAATGACAGATTAATATTGTATTCACTTCTATCTAAATATCGTACACGCATACACGTACATACAGTATCAGACAACCGTCACAATCGATGTTTTGTAGCTGCGGAGGAAGAATGACCGTTTAGTGAATCTTAAGTTTTTTATTTGTATTTAGTGCTTAAACAATTATTCATAACATAAAAATGCATCCAGTTTGAAATATTCGTCCAAAACTAGGTCGGATTCATACAGGCAAACTGCATAGAATTGTTCTCTTTTTTTTTTATACAGAAAGCAATAGTTTCCAGTCTCCACTATGCCAGATAACTGGGTAGTAAATGAAAGTCTTCCTCAGTTGCAGAACGCTATTCTATTGATGCACAATTGATTTAGAACCTTGTGGCTCCATTTTCAGTTGCTCAGTTTCTAACGCGGTTATTGAGCATTTCTATGCGTTGAATACTTACAGCGCCATTTTCATTCAAATGTTTGCAGCGTGGAAATGGCCAAGAGTTAAGTAGTCTGTTAGGGTCTAGGAAACTCGATTGTTTACTACTAAATTGAAAAAAATGTTATCTGGTGGCGAAACGCGGGAGAGGACAGGGCCCTGGAGGACGCCAGCAGTGGGATAAATGATACGGGAGTTGGTATCGTGGAGGATGACATAGGAAGGACGGCGCGAGAGGAAGGAAGTGACCAGACGGACAAAATTGATAGGCAGGGATTAGGTTTGGAGTTTAAAGAGGAGACCGGGGTGCCATATCCAGTCATAGACATTTCGGAGGTCGAGGGAAACAAAAATTGCGGAGCGACGGGAGTTAAGCTGGAGGGAGAGAAGGTGGATGAGGTTAAGGAGTTCGTCATCGGCGGAGAAGGAGGGTCAGAAGCCATACTGGTTAAGGGGGAGGAGGTGGTGTTGAGTAAGGTGCTGATGGATACGACGGGAGAGGGTGGATTCGAAAACCTTACTGAAGACAGAGGTGAGGCAGATGGGACGATAGGAAGAGACGACGGGAGGGGGTTTGAGGGGTTTGAGGAATAAGAGGACGCAGGAAGTCTTCCACAGGTCGGGGTGGAAGCCGGTAGAGAGGATGACGTTGTATAAATTGACAAGGACGGTCAGGAAGGAGAAGGGGCATTCCCTAAGGTGGCGGTAGGTGACACAGTCGTGACCAGGGGCCGTGTTGCGTTTTGGCTGGAGGATAAGTTTAATACCTTGTGCTGTGATTAGAGTGTTGATGTCGGACAGGAAAACTGCCCCAAGTACCAGAGACTAGAAGCAATTGGGGCGACCGAGGTATCGGCGCGTTCCAAGATGGTGGGGAAAAGAGAATAATCAAAGTGGGGATCGTCAGGGACGGAGAAGACCTCGGAAAAGTGGGAAGAGAAGTGGTTGACCTTACTAAGGTTGTCGGGAAGGGGGCGGTCGTTACGGACAAGGGGGTAATAGGGTGCAGAATGGGAACCAGTTCTAGAAAGTGGATTCAGTTGTTTCAAATACTGAAATTACGTTTTAAATAGTAAGAGAAAAAGCTCCTGTACTACACGTAGAATCGTGCGCGCCAGGCATATCTCTTAAGAAGTGACAGTTCAAGCAGTTCCGAGTCGGTCTGTTCATCTCACAAATCTTTCAATTGAAGACATGGGCGGAAAAACCGGCTAACTCTCAAATGTAAGAAGAGATGTATTGCCGTCTGTTGCTGGGTAAGCGAACTATCAAAATTGACATTGTTCTCACTCCTAAATAGCACTTAGGGGTGACTCCTATGCCAATTTTGATAGTTCCCATAACCAGCAACAGATGGCAACATTTATTTCTAAGCTTTTACATTTGGGGGTTAGCCCGTTTTTCAGCGCATATCTTCAATTATGGCCACAATTTGGCAGAAGCTATATAGTTCCAACTATTTTCACCAGCTCCATAATCCCAGTGAGTAACTGTACATGGTACAAAACATGAAATGCCTGTAAATGCCCGCCATCTGATATTTATCACGCAGTGGCCCGAAAGCCGGTTAATGAGTAAATAAAACAGTTTAAAAATGTTACTACGCGACTGATTGCAGTTTCTTCTTCTTGTCTTTCTCGTGCCCTTTTCCCGCATCTGCGCAATGTCGATATTGTTATGCGTGGAGAAGGGGTTGCCGCTTATCCTTCCTGTCCCCACGCCGTAACCCCCAGGTGGAATATGTGTACCCCAATTGTCTGCGTGTAATGTTATTCACGTGGAAGTGTGCAAAGTTTTCTAAATGCTTGTGACTCGTGTACCTGAGGCGCGAATTGGGTACCAGCCTGGTATTCACATTATCTGGTATGGGAAACTGCCTAAGTGCCACATCCGGCAAATTGATCCTCGTCGCCAACCCACCGGGCGAATTTGATTAGAAACCGACACAGCTCCCGGTCCCAGACGCGTCGCTTAAACACGATCTACTGTCCGGACAAGTGATTGATTGCAGTTTCCATATGAAATATACGCTTAGTAACATCGCTTGTTCGTAAGAGAGCAGGTAGTTTTGCATTTTGTCTGCGGCACAGACGGTGGTACTCACGGGCGCTGCCGGGAGTCCCTGGTGCAGTGCGCGGCGGTGAGCACGTGGCGGGCGCCGATGAGGGTGCCGCCGCACCAGAACTCGGTGCGCCGGTTGCCGTGCAGCAGGATGGCCGCCATCCACGGCCAGCGGCCCGGCGCCGCCGGCTCGCCGCCCACCACGCGGAACCCGGGGATCTCCGGCTGGCCGCACTCTGTGGAGAACCAGGCACAGTCAACAGCAGCAGGTTGCGCGCTCGGGGGATCACGTAGTAGGGCAAGAGATCATAAAGAAAGCTAAACGAACAAAACATTTTTCACATCTTTAAAAGAGCTCACTGGTCACTCTGGACCACTGTAGGTGGTGTAGAACCGTTACCAGGCGGTCATGTGAACCTTCACCGCTGACACAAGTCGTGACCACGTGCCAATCGGTTGTATAGAATCAGCGCAGTAAGATGGATGAAAGAATGGCAGAAAGGAGCTATCTTGTGTCGACGTTTCCACGACCAAACCGTGAATGTAGTTGCCCGATTTCCTAGTGCACCAACGATGACTATCCAAAGTATCTACAACGAGTGTTATACCATCCGCCATATAACGTATGTTTTGCAGTGCAAGGACAGTGCTAATACACTGAAGAGCCAAAGAAACTGGTACATGTGTCCAATATCGTGTAGGGCCTCCGCGAGCACGCAGAAGTGGCGCAACGCGGCGTGGCATGTACTCGACTAATGTCTCGAGTACTGCTGAAGAGAACCGACACCATGAATCCTGCAGGGTTATCCATAAAACCGTAAGAGTACGAATGGGGGGAGATCTCTTCTGAACAACACGTTGCAAGGCATCGCAGGTATGCTCAATAATATTCATGTCTGGGGAGTTTGATGGCCGCGGAAGTTTTTAACTCAGAAGAGTATTCCTGGAACCACTCTGTACCAATTCTGGATGTGTGGGATGTCTTACTGTCCTGCTGCAATTGTCCAGGCCCGTCGCAATGCACAATGGACTTGAATGGATGCAGGTCATCACACACGATGCTTACATACGTGTCACCTGTCAGAGTCTTCTCAAGACATATGAGGGATCCCATATCACTCTAACTGCACGCCTCACACCATTACAGAGCTTCCACCAGCTTGAACAGTCTCCTGCTGACATGCAGGATCCACGAACTCCTGAGGTTGTCTCCATACCCGTACACGTCCATCTGCTAGATGCAATTTCAAAAGAGACTCGTCCGACCAGGCAACATGTTACCAGTCATCAACACTCCAATGTCGGTGTTGGCCGCCCGGAGTGGCCGAATGGTTCTAGGCGCTACATCTGGAACCGCGCGACCGCTACGGTCGTAGGTTCGAATCCTGCCTCGGGCATTGATGAGTGTGATGTCCTTACGTTAGTTAGGTTTAAGTAGTTCTAAGTTCTAGGGGACTGATGACCTCAGAAGTTAAGTCCCATAGTGCTCAGAGCCTCTTGAACCATTTGTCGGTATTGACAGGCCCAGGCGAGGCGTAAAGCTTTGTGTCGTGCAGTCATTAAGGGTACACGAGCGGGCTTTCGGCTCTGCAAGCCCATATCGATGACGTTTCGTTGAATGGTTCGCACGCTGACACTTGTTGATGGTCCACCATTGAAATCTGCACGAATTTGCGCAAGTATTGCACTTCTGTCGCGTTGAAAGATTCTCTTCAGTCGTCGTCGATTCCTTTCTTGCAGGATCTTTTTCCGGCCGCAGCGATGTCGGAGATTTAATGTTTTATTGGATTCCTAATATTCACGGTACACTCGTGAAATGGTCGTACGAGAAAATTCTCACTTGATCGCTACTTCAGAGATACTGTGTCCCATCGCTCGTGCACCGACTATAGCACCACGTGCAAACTCACTTAAATCTTCATAATCTGCAATTGCAGCAGCAGCAACCGATCTAACAACTGCGCCAGACACTTTCTATCTTATATATGTGCTGCCGACCCAGCGCCGTATTCTGTCTGCTTACATATCTCTGCGTTTGAATACGCATGCTTATACCAGTTTCTTTGTCGCTTCGGTGTATAAGAGACAGTCAAATGAAAACGAGTCAGATGGAAAAAAGTGAGTAAACTTTTCATTATTTCAAAAGTAATCGCCTTAACTGTTAATACATTTATCTCACTGTGACAGAAGACGGTCAGTGCCTTCACGGAAAATGTTCGGGGCTGCCTATGTAACGCTGATTGTACCCAGGCGTACACCTCTTCGCCCAAAGCAAATCGACGCCCACTAACGTCTTTTTTCAGGGCTCCAAAAATATGGAAGTCTCATGCAGAGAGGTTGGGACTGTACGGAGAATGTGCAAGGGCTTCCTAACGAAACTTCTGCACCATAATCGAAATAACCTGACAACATGTAGGCCCGGGTGTGGCGCACTCGGTTAGGCTGCTACCATACAGAATGCCGGGAGTGCTGGGAACAGTGAGTGAAACGCAGCAATCAGCGTCCCCGCAATTTGGAATCTCTGTGGGACCTTCAGCTGCATACGACGTACGTGTAGAAGCTCGCCGAACTGAGGCCATCATCAAGACTGAAAATAATGTTACACGGTGTTAACCTGATGTCTCGCGGTAGAGATCAATTTTTATGTCCGATATGCTTATCGTGACCGAGCTCGATGAAATTTGTGTTTAGATGAGTAACTTTAAGCTTTTTGCGACTTCGACCCATTGACTTTGAGTAGTATCCTTACTTTTCTTTAGAGAAAATTTTTGCGGCAGTTGTTAACAACTACACTGCACCCAAAAAGACAAGGCAGATTGCGATCTTTGTTGGCAGTCAGATAGTGGGCACCAAACGTACGAAATGATTACACTTCCAACTCCGAAGTAACAACATTTATTGTGCACCAAGGCCATAAAACGTACACTCTTTGCCATAAAACAAGCCGGCAGCCTGCCTTCGCAAACTCCACGCCGATCGCAACATGGGGCAAATAACTTGGCCACTATAATAATTCTCTAAGTCTGCACAAACTGACAACACTGCAGGCAGTCGGCACCAAATTGGGACAGAGATAGCCTAGCGGATGAAAGAATAACAACAATTATAGTAACAACAAACTAATTTGAATAATGTTTATTGCATTACAGAATAATTTGTGTTTCTCTTAAGTTATCCTAGGTTTCGAAATTGCACTGTTGTCGACATACACCGCCGGAAAGAATTAGTACACCCTTTTAAAGGTTTCCAGTTCACTCCAGATATGTTGTTGGAACAGTACATATGCAGTATATGAAATGACTACATTTACAGATAAATAGCACAAGCGGTTCTGAGGTACCAGGTATCGACTCAAGCTGCAACTCTCATAAAAGTACGTGGTGTAGCCTCCACGGACGGCAATGCAGGAGCTGACTCAAGCTTCCAGTCGATCGTACAGATTGCGAATGCTGTCCTGGGATACGTTGTTCCACACCTGCTCGACCTGGTCACATAATTCTGTAAGAGTTGTTGGTTGACGAGTCGCACGAGTCACTTCTCATCCCATCACATGCCACACGTGCTCGACTGGAAACAAGGCCGGAGATCGTGCTGGCTAGGGAAGTTGCTGCACATCTTGTAGAGCACGTTGAGTTTCACGGCAGTGTCTGGACGATCATTACCCTGTTGGAACAACATTTCACCTTCCTGTTGTAAGAACGGCAAATGAGCGGGTCTAAAACATTCTGCATGTACCAGCACTGGTTAGAGTTCTTACCAGAAATGCCAAGGGTGAACGACAGTTGTAGCTTATCGCACGCCAGGCCATAAGACGTGGGGCAGGACCAGAGTGCCTTGGATGAATGCACTCTACGCGACAGCACTCACCAGATGTACGACGTACGCGCAAACGACCATCACTTGCGCGCAGACAGAATCTGCTTTCATCGCTGAAGATCACGGCGTGCCATTCCATTTTTAAAGTTATTCTCTGACGGCACCAGTCGAGTTCTGCACGCCGATGTTTTGGCGTGAACGGCTGACGGTATAGAGGTGTGCGTGTCCGTAGTCCCACTCCTCATAACCAGCTCGCTACAATTAGTGCTGACACGTCTAGGCTCACGAGCCTTCTTATGTGTACTGTGGTAGGTGAACAACTCCCAATGCTGCCCTTAAAATATGGCGATCCTGGCGGGGTCTTTGCAGCGTGAACGTCCAGAACCTCGTCTACAGGTGTGTGAATGTTCACGTGGCCACTGATATCAGCATCATTCCACAACTCAGGCATCACGTCCAGCTAGCGAGGCACTTCTCTGAAACCACCATCCCGCCACTCGGAAGGCCGCAATTTGACCACTTTCAAACTCGCTTACTTGGTTGTAGAAAACATGAGAGCATCTTCGTGGCATTGTTGCCTGCTTGCCTCACATTTGTGAACCACACTAAGCATTCTCATTCAAAGAGTAGACACAGATGGCGCTGTGTTAGCTATGCCACTACGCTATCTGTTGGAGGACGACGCTGAAGCCATTAACAGAACAGCTACTACCGCCAGGTGGCACATCTCGTCATTGGATCAAATCGACGTCGTCCATCCAGGTGTACTAATTTTTTTCCGGCTATGTACTTTAATGGATCTGTGTTTTTGGAAGGATTTTATTATGTTTCGTGGCATGTGTATGTTAGGAATTTGTTTATAAAGGGAGGAGTTTGTTTTGCTTCAGTATTTGGTTATACCAATGTCAACGCGTGCTCATACGTGTATCTTAGTAAATATGAGTACAGTCGACAGAAGAAGTGAGTCCGTCACCCCCCTCCCCCAAGGTCTGCCTCCTCCCCCTCTCCCATACCACAACTCATCCTTTTCCCTTTTCCTGTCGCTCCCTCCCCCTTTTCCTCTCACGTCCATAGGACCCAGTATCAGCTTATTCTCTCTCCTTATCCCTCACAATCACCCCTGTCTCGTCACCACCTCTTACCACTCCACAGTCATCATCACCACCACTCTCCTATCTTCCTCCATACTCAATCTTCTTTTCAACTACAATCTGCCGTCCCAGGGCAGATTCTTTTCCAGTTTTAGCGAAAGCGTATAGTGCTCCGTTTCTAATGCTCAGTGTATCTTCCATCGTATTCAGTATTTCTCAAGTGTTTCTTCAAGTGTTTAGTGTTGTTCAAGCTTTCTCAAGTGTTTTGAACTTTGCTGTCTGTTGACATTTTCATCACTGTTTTTAACCAATTCATGAATACAGCATTATACACTTAAGAGCCAAACAAACAGGTACACCTTCCTAATATCGTGTAGGGCCCCGCAAGCACGCAAAAGTCCTGCAACATGACATGGCATGGACTCGACTAACGTGTCAAGTAGTGCTGGAGGGAATTGACGCCATGAATCCTGCAGATCTGTCCATAAATCCGTAAGGCTAAGATCTCTTCTAAACAGCACGTTCAAAGGCATCCCAGATATGCTCAATAATGTTCATGTCTGGGAAGTTTGGTGGGCAGCAAAAGTGTTTAAACCCAGAAGAATGTTCCTGGAACCACTCTGTAGCAATTCTGGACGTGTGGGGAGTCGCATTGTCCTGCTGAAATTGCCCAAGTCCGTCGGAATGCCCAATGGACACGAAAGGATGCTGCTGATTAGATAGGATCTTACGTGCGTTTCACCTGTCAGAGTCGTATCTAGACGTATCAGGGATCCTATACCATTCCAGCTGCACACGTCCCAAACCATTACAGGGCCTCCGCCAGCTTGAACAGTCTCCTGCTGACATGCAGAGACCATGGATACATGAGGTTGTCTGCATACCCGTACACGTCCATGCTCTCGATACAATTTGAAACGATACTCGTCCGACCAGGCAACATGTTTGTAGTCATCAACAGCTCAATGTCGGTGTTGTCGGGCCCAGGCGAGCCGTAAAGTTTTGTGTCGTGCAGTCATCAAGGGTATAGAGAGGGCCTTCGATTCCGAAAGTCCATATGGATGATGTTTCGTTGAATAGTTCTCACGCTGACACTTGTTGATGGCCCGCCATTGAAATCTGCAGCAATTTGCGGAAGGCTTGCACTTCTGTCACATTGAACGATTCTCTTCAGTCGTCGTTGGTCCTGTTCTTGCAGGATCTTTTTCCGGCCGCAGCGATGTCGGAGATTAGATGTTTTACCGGATTCTTGATATTCACGATGAGCTCGTGAAATGGTCGTACGTAAAAATCCTCTCCTCATCACTCCCTTGGAGAAGATGTGTCCCATGGCTCATGCGCCGACTATAACACCACGTTCAAACGCACTTAAACCTTGATAACCTCCCTTTGCACCAGCAGCAACCGATCTAACAACTGTGCCAGACACTTGTCTTATATGGGCGTTGCCGATCGCAGCGCCGTATTCTGCCTGTTGACATATCTCTGTATTGGAACATGCATGCCTATGCCAGTTTCTTTGGCGCTGCAGCGTATTACTTGTGCTCTCTTATTAATACCACCTTTTTAAATAATTTTAAATTCATAGTACGTAGTACATACTCTTGTATGTCTTTGTTTTTCTGTTTCAGCATCTAGATTAGAGGCAAGTTCTATTGGCTGAACAGCGGGTTGTTGGTCCTACTGCCAGCCCCCCCTCTGCCGCCCCCCCCCCTTCCTCCCGTCTACCTCACCGCCATCATGGGGCGAGAGTGGATGAAATAGCAATAAAGGAAAAACAAAAAAGTGAGTCCATCTGTAATTTTAAACAGGTATATAGTGAATTTAGTATGGAACTCAAGCAAGGTAGTGCACAAAATGCTGAGGTTAGGGAAAGTCGTGAGAGTAATTTAGAAGCGTTGGTTGGTTTAAAAGAGGGAGGGAAGGGACCAAACTGCTAGGTCATCGCTCCCTAATTTAGAAGGATCAGTAGCAATGGACAGTGCATTAAATATCTTGCAAAGTAACAAGGAATAATCGGAAGCTGTGGTGTTACGGGAAGAGACTGTGATAATATCACAAACAACGGGACAGTCCGTACCAGCAGGACGCAAGGACATGAAATATGTCTCCTGCTTCATCGCCACCTTTTGATCTGAAGTCTTTCTTAATTGAAATGATAGTAGGGAATAAGGAACATCACGACAGGATGTACAAACTATCGGAATAACTAGATAAAGAGGCGGGAGACTTTAAAAAGAAGGTAGACGAAAATTTCGAACAGCAAGGATAATTGCATAAAAAGTTCTCGGTTTACTTGCCGCGTAAATTTGGATAAAATCCTGAGATTTCGATGATTACTGACTGCCGTGGACGCGACAAGTAAACCGAGAACTTTTTATGCAGGGACTCCGTCGCGAAAGACCTTGTAGTCAGCAAGGATAATGATGTGCATTTCAAATAGATTGAAGAAACTTCGAGGACTGTAGTGACCATTTCAAGAGATTAGAACAACAGTTAACATGCCTTGTACAGGTGTATTATACAAGGGCGGTCATATTAGACAAAGAAATCGGAGAAGAAATTAAGAAATGCAAAAACAAGATGAAACACGTAACTGCAGAACAAATCAGTAGTTGCAAAAATAAATTAGGTACGGTAACTCAAGAAATGAAGAGCACAATCGACGAATTACGCAAGAGTTGAAGTAATTAAGGAGTGGAAAGACAAAGTCACGGACGACTTATCACAAACCAAAATACAGGCAGAGGACCTGTCATTACGTAACTATGCGAGTTCGGATAGGAGCGTTCTGATAAACTTGAAATATCAGGAGAAAATAAGTGTTGTTCCATGTTGAAAAAAGGAAAGGTTGTTGAAGGAGAGAAAAAGTAATAGTGGTTCAGCAAACAGTACGGGGGTCGGATATACGTTAATGGGTGCAGAAGATAGGCAGAATGAACAGGAGGAATTACGTCAATTAACAGACACTCTCTGCCGTACACGCGGTGACTTGGTATCGCCACTTGTGAATATATAGTCAAATATTCCAGTAGGAGTACGTTGTCAGAACGTTGGAGAGAACGAGTTTAGAAAATATTTTGTTTCCATACAGAAGGACGAGCTGTTCCCAGGCAGATCGAAGTCTGCACCCAAAAATTTCGATCAGACAATTCTTGGACAGATTCTCGAGGTCTTGTTCAATCGGTTACAGAATCATTTTCATATGTGGGGCTCTACAGGAAAAGGCAGCAGCCACGACGTGAGTGACTGCAGAAAACTGCAGGGCTTACAAGGAATTTACACAGGGGTTTCCGAACGAATAGTGTACAAATGAAGCAGGGACGTATCAGACTAGGTATTTTGACACCATTGGTAAATCTAGAGGTGTCAGGGAGATGTCTTCTGAGGTGTGACTAATTTTTTGTCCGCTGTAGAGCGTTGCATCGTACTTATCAGCCACTTCCCTCCTTCAAATTAATTTCGCAGCAGCGTTGGAAGATATGAATTAAGTGAGATTAAAAGAAGAAGAATAAATTTCAAAACTTTCTTCAACTTACATTAAACGCAGATGTCTCTGTTAATCATTAAGAAGAAAATTATTTAGCAAAATAAAACAAAAAAACAGTAGGAGCAACTTGAATCCCTTACACAATTTTTTTCGTTCATGTGGAAACAAAATTTAAATTTTCATTATTTTCTAAATATATCAAAAACACGCAAGACTTAAATGTTGTTAAGAAATAATACTTAAAGTTAGAAAGAAGAAAATTAATTCTCATTTCAGAAACAAGTAAATTCTAATTTTATAACATTTTAGCACAAAATACCATGACATAGCGCGTGCATAAAAGGCATGAAGATCACAAAAAAGTAATGGGTAGCGTCACTGCCTCGCAAAGCAGGGGTTCTGGTTTCTCGTTCGAGACCTGTTCAGTCCAGGAGGTGAATTTAAATGTATCATATGTTATGTTTATGTATTGGATTGAATAACAGAGGGAGTTTCTGAAATAATGTTCACTTCTGACTGACGTTTTGGACTGTTGAGCCTATACTTACTGTCAGACCTTAAGAAAACTTTCATGTTCAGTTCAAAACACGTGACATGACTTATTAAGACTTGGTATCGTTTTCATTCATGATATTCCTCGTCCCATAAGGTGAAAATGTTCAAATGTGTTTGAAATTTTATGGGACTTAGCTACTAAGGTCATCAGTCCCTAAGCTTACACACTACTTAATCTAAATTATCCTAAGGACAAACACACACACCCATGCCCGAGGGAGGACTCGAACCTCTGCCGGGACCAGCCGCACAGACCATGACTGCAGCGCCTTAGACCGCTCGGCTAATCCCGCGCGGCCATACGGTGACTACAACGCATTGACTCAAGGAAACGTATTCCTTTCTTCCTACGTACAGTTTGATTTTAACTCGTTTCGGACCCGAAAGTAGTTTTTTGTGTAGATGGACTACAGGAGGAGTATGCTGTCAAGCTAATCGTTACCAGTGCACTCTCTGTACTAACGATATCGCTCTTCGATACGAAATTGCAAAATATGTCGTCTGGTTATGAGATGTGTTTCAACATTGGTAGTAATATGTTAAAAAAAGGTCGACGGTCTGTACTTCAATTCACAACAAAGTATTTAGTCCTACTGTAATCTCTGTTGTTTTAATTAGCCATCATATTTTGCTTTGTGGATACAAGCTGTGATAATGGGCTGCAACGGCGCCTATTGCGCCTTACACGATAGGCAACCTGGAGTACTTACAAGTTGCCGTGGTTGCTAGTCTTCCAGGCATCAAGTAATGGTCTGAAGTTTACGAACTCGAAACCATCAGATAGGACTCGCTTAAGTTCATACTACGTGGAAAAGAATACCCCTTGGAACATGGTGTTTATGCTTTTAGGTGCTGTAGGACATAGTACAGTCCATACCTGAAGTATTTCTGTTTCTGTTAGGAAAACTTTCCTTTGGCGTTTGTGTCTTCTGTGGTAGAGTTTGCTAATTACGAACAAACACCCAGCCACGAAATGACAGCTATTTTTATTTACAATCTGTGAATGAATAGTCCTCCTGCCTCCACAACCGACAGTTACTCCAACGGAGGGAAGTCACTCGTGTTATTCGTTTAAACTTCAATATGTGTGTATTCGTATTGTAATTGTTAGTGTGTTATGTGGATGAAGTCGAGATGGGAAACCAACTAGTATTCGCATAGATGAGGTGTAGTCAACATTTTTAGCTACCACTCACATTTTTAGCTCTGTTAGTAGAAAACTTTTCTAACCACCTACCAGTTCCACAGCGATAGTGATTTATAAAGCAATTAAAGAAACGCCATCAGAACAGGCCCTTAAGGACCAACGGTAGCAATAGGCCGCCGTGTCCTCCTCATCTTTCACGCATCACTGGGCGCTGATACTGCGGGGCATGTGGAAAGCAAACCGCTCTTCCGGCTGTTGTCAGTTTGCGTGACAGGTGCCGCTATTTCTCAGCCAAGTCACTCCCCAATTTGCCTCAAAAGAGTTGAGCGCAACCCGCTCGCCAACAGACCCTGACGGTGACCCACCCAAGTGCTAGGCAAGACCACAGAACTTAACTCCAGCGATTTGACGGGAAGCGGTGTGACCACTGCGGCAAGAAGTCAGCATAAAGCAGTTAAGTAACTTTATTTTCAAACATTTATAAAGGGGAGGTACGGCAAGTTAAAGCATATACACTGAAGCACCAAAGAAACTGGTATAGCCTCTCGCATTCAAATAAAGAGACATGTAAACAGCCAGAATACGGTGCTGTGGTCGGTAACGCCTCGTATAAGACAACAAGTGCCTGACGCAGTAGTTAGATCGGTTACTGGTGCTGCAATGACAGGTTATCAAGATTTAAGTGAGTTTGAACATGGTGGTACAGTAGGCGCACAAGTGATGGGACACAGCATCTCCGAGGTAGCGATGATGTGGGGATTTTCCCGTACGGCCATTTCACGAGTGTACCGTGACTATCAGGAATCCGGTAAAACTTTAAATCTCCGACATCGTTGCGGCCGGAAAAAGATCCTGCAAGAACGGAACCAACGACGACTGAAGAGACTCGTTCAACGTAACAGAACTGCAATCCTTCCGCAAATTGCTGCAGATTTCAACGCTGGGCCTTCAACAAGTGTCAGCGTGAGAACCATTAAACGAAACATCATCGATAGGGGCTTTCGAAATCGAAGGCCCTCTCTATACCCTTGATGACTGCACGACACAAAACTTTACGGCTCGCATGGGCCCGAAAACACCGACATTGAGCTGTTGATGACTACAAACATGTTACCTGGTCGGACGAGTATCGTTTCAAATTGTATCGAGAGCATGGACGTGTACGGGTATGCAGACAACCTCATGTATCCATGGTCTCTGCATGTCAGCAGGGGACTGTTCAAGTTGGCGGAGACTCTGTAATGGTTTGGGACGTGTGCAGCTGGAATGGTATAGGATCCCTGATACGTCTAGATACGACTCTGACAGGTGAAACGCACGTAAGATCCTATCTAATCAGCTGCATCCTTTCATGTCCATTGCGCATTCCGACGGACTTGGGCAATTTCAGCAGGACAATGCGACTCCCCACACGTCCAGAATTGATACAGAGTGGTTCCAGGAAAATTCTTCTGGGTTTAAACACTTTTGCTGCCCACCAAACTTCCCAGACATGAACATTATTGAGCATACCTGGGATGCCTTTGCAACGTACTGTTTAGAAGAGATCTTAGCCTTACGGATTTAGCCGCAGGGCCACTCTGTACCATTAATGACTGCCCTTTACGCCTCAACTGGGCCTGTCAACACCAACATTGGATTGTTGATGACTGGGAACACGTTGCCTGGTCGGACGAGTATCGTTTCAAATTGCATCTAGCGGATGGACGTGTACGTGTACAAAGACAACCTCAGGAATTCGGGGACCCTGCATGTCCGCAGGTTACTGTTCAAGCTGGCGGAGGCTTTGTAATGGTGTGGGGCGTGTGCAGTTGGAGTGAGATGGGATCCCTGATTCGTCTGGAGAAGACTCTGACAGGTGACACGTACTTAAGCATCCTGTCTGATGACCTGCATCCATTCATGTCCATTGTGTATTCTGAGGGGCTTGGGCAATTCCAGCAGGTCAATGCGACACCACACACATCCAGAATTGCTACAAAGTGGCTCCAGGAATACTGTTCGGAGTTTAAACAGTTCTACTGGCCACCAAAATCCCCAGAGATGAATATTATTGAGCATATCTGGGATGCATTGCAATGTGTTCTTCAGAAGAGATCTCTAGCCCATTCGTATTCTTACGGATTTATGGATAGCCCTGCAGGATTCATGGCGTCAGTTCTCTCCAGCACTACTTCAGACATTAGTCGAATACATGCCACGTTGTGTTGCGCCACTTCTGCGTGTTCGCGGCGGCCCTATACAATATTAGGCAGATGTACCAGTTTATTTGGCTCTTCAGTGTAATAATAATAATACTAAAAATTTCTTACCATACTCTTTATGATAAAATTTTTTTAACACCTAATGAAAACGTTTTTAAAGCCCCTACTGCCTACCGACCACTACGAAAGCTGGAACGTTCGATAGTGCGTGTTAGAGACCAGGTTGACTACCACTAGCCTAGACAAACTACCTAAAATCTAGACTCAGGCATATAGATGTACCTAACAGACAGTCGTTAAGATTGTAGGTGGATGTGTTTCACATTCCTGGCGAGTGTTGTGCACCAGCAGGAAGCAAGAAAGCTCTTACCTTCTGTTCTGAGTACTATGTCAGTGTCCAGAGTACGGTGGCCAATCTGTGGTATGCACATGCAGCCATTACACCCCTCACGGTTTCTGTGTTACGAGGGTTGAATGTTAAACAACATTAATTTAATTTTAATTTCCGTTACTTAATGCATCATGCCGATATACACAATGTTGTATCGATTAGTGGACCTCCCTCGAAGCAGAGAAAGTCAGAGACAAAATAATGTAGACTTTCTTGACCAGCCCTGCACATGGATGCAATTGACGGCATTTCAGCAGCTAGCATAACTGATTAACTGAAATACTGCATATTATCTCTCTTCATATTACGCTCATCATTTAACAATGTTTTTAATCATTTAACAATGGTTTAGCACCTTTCCGTTTCCTTCCATCGAGGTGTGTAGGCGTATGCTACCTACTTCTCTATTTTTGCGTTCAGTCTTTGTTACAGACCATGACGGTAACCCAAACCGAGGTTAAAAGTGGGTCCGTATCTTCCGTGCGCTATGTTTGTGGGGTTCCCTCCTAAGAAATTGTTACCTTCCGTACACAGTCATAACAGTAGTAGTTACCAGTCTGACTAGTCATGCCCAGGCACAAATACTGCCTGTGTAACTAGATCATCACAACCGATAGACATGTTGTATTAGTTAATCCCAAGTCCAAGACTTCAAAGTACTCACAGTGTTACATTAAAATGTCCTGATCACACCACATAGAGATGTTACATGAACAGTCTTCCGTGACGCCATCACTGAGCTAACGTGCTATGCAGGTGCATGATGGTCCATTGGAGATTGTCTTAATGCATTGTCATGTGCAATTACTAAGCCTGGAAAAACAAGAGTTTTCTTAAATATACTGCCCCTATCACATTCTGCAGTGGCAGGTTCTCAAGTAAAACAGAACACTACAAAATTACAAATAAGCTGTGCAGACCAAATCCATCGTTCTTCTTCAACAACTTCTATAACAGCCGATGCGTTAAATGAATCCGTGCTAGCTATAACTGGGTTCCGCTCCCATGCTCAAAACATGCTGACGTCATAGCTAGTAGACAGCGAGTTACCCACTCAGGAGTGAACTTAAGAGCCTTTCACGACTTCACAATACCTGACGCTAAAATCTTACAATTACCCGGTGTCAGTGTATAATATGTCAGTGAACTGCATATATAAAAACTGTGGAGGTCCACGCACTCGTAACCAACAAGCTATCCGAACACGCCTCACTCTTCAATGTTCCGGCGCACATCAACCGTTTTTCTAACCTCCACAGCAATTCTCTTAATGAACTGCAGGACCATCTCTTGTGGAACAAACAAATGATAGTGACTTCTTAAAGCCAAAGGATAGAGGTGTGTTTGAAATGTATTTTGCTGACTGGGTGTGACAGCCGGAAAGTAAAACCTCTGATTGAGGGCTTGGAGCACACAACAAAATTAATTTGATTTGCAGGAAGAGGAAATTTGCTAGAAATTTCAATCTTCCGGAAAATATCCTCTTTCCTCTCCATAGGATCCTATCTGTGGTAGTATACCCAACTAATTTATTTATACAGTCTCTCCTTTTAATATTCGGCAGTCTTATTGCGTCAAAGTTTCATTAGGACATTTCGAAAAAAAACACGAAGTGCGAGGTACATAAAGACGCTATACTTAAATTTTTGCTTTACACCTACTGAGACAATTGCCCTCCATGTCGTTCGAATCGCGACAAGTTAACTAACTGTAATAATGGATTACCTATTGTGCGAACGTCTTTACCCTTGATAAAGTAGTGCTATTCGTTTACAAATCTCACGGAGAACCCTGTTACCCTTCTTAAAGAAAGTACAATAACTACAGGGTGTTACAAAAAGGTACGGCTAAACTTTCAGGAAACATTCCTCACACACAAAGAAAGAAAAGGGCTTTCAAATGCCCCCATGAATGAAACTCAAGAGGATTGAGATCAGGATAGCGTGGAGGCCGTGGAATTGGTCCGCCTCTATCAATCCATCGTTCATCGAATCTGTTGTTGAGAAGCGTACGAACACTTCGACTGAAATGTGCAGGAGCTCCATCGTGCATGAACCACATGTTGTGTCGTACTTGTAAAGGCACATGTTCTAGCAGCACAGATAGTGTATCCCGTATGAAATCATGATAACGTGCTCCATTGAGCGTAGGCGGAAGAACGAAACTAAACTGAGCTCTAACATGGAAATTAAGCGTTTCCGGACACATGTCCACATAACATCTTTTCTTTATTTGTGTGTGAGAAATGTTTCCTGAAAGTTTGGCCGTACCTTTTTGTAACACCCTGTATATCCATGACAGTGTGGATCGCGAACCACACACCACGGAGGTCGATGCCTTAAGCAGGAAGGGTCTGCCTCCGAAAGGCAATGTGATAATGGTTCGAGGTCCGGTCTGACTTGGTTTTAATTTATCGCTGTTCTCCAACAGTATATTGAAAAAAGTAGACAGGAGAATGTACTAGATTCAAATGCACCAGAAAAGAAGCAATATAATCAGGTTCCCAGGGATACAGAAGACGGAGAAAGTATAGGGAAGCACAAAAAGAAACCTTCCGTAAAACACGATATCCAACCGGAACTAATGAAAAAATTACATATTGTGACAATTGAATTAATGAAATCATTACGGTCAATCATTTGAAGCTTCTGTATCTCACATACACATAAAGGAAACAAATAGCAAATATCTACATACCAGTCGAAATGACTGGGCAAAGGCAATTATTGTACTTATCTTTAAGAAGGGTAACAGGGTGCTCTGTGAGAATTACAGAGGAATAACACTAGTGTCCCACGGTGTGATGGTTTCTGAAAAGATAACTTTACAGAAAATAAGGAAAAAATCGAACCACATTTAAGAGAAGAACAGAAAAGATTTAGACCTGGATGATCAATTATAGATGCCATATTTATAGTCCGACAGGTTGTAGAAAAGAAATGGGAATTTGGGAAAGACATCGTAGTTGCATTCATAGATACAAAAAAAGCTTATGACACTGTCAGAAGGGAAAAGATTTGGCAAGGTCTAAATAGACTGTAACTGTCAAAAGGAATGCAAATGAGAATCAGAAAGATGTGTAAAAATTGCCTGAATTGGGCTACAATAGACGGCAAAAAATCAGACTGACAGAGGGGTAAGGCACGGAAGCGTGCTCTCAGCAGTGGTTTTTAATATAGTCATGGACAACATCACAAGGACATGTAAACGTAGGCTTTCGAGGCCGTCAATAAAATTCTTCTGGGTCTGAGGCCGCATTGTCAACTATAAAACTAAAGTTAGCAATACACCCTGAGGAAGGTGTCTTGCAATAGTCGCCGAAACGTCGGAATTTTATAGCTGACAATGCGGCCTCAAACCCAGAAGAATTTTATTGACTATCACAAGGAAAGTTCGTCGAGGGTCTACAGCAGATGAAATGAAAATCATAGTATATGCAGATGATGTCCTGATTTGGGAAGAAAATGAGCAGAAGTTAGAAGAACAACTAAACACCTGGCAGAGAGTATTTGAAGCAGCAGGTAGGAAGTAAGCTTAACGAAAAGCGAAGTAATGAAAATCAACGGGAAAAATGAAAAAATGAATAATTTAACTTTCAATGGAAAAATTATTAAAGAAGTAGATTCTTTTAAGTATATAAGAAGTAAATTAATTAAAGGAAATATCTAGGATGAAATTTCGAAGATAACAGAAACTGTTCGAAATTCTATTATTGTGTAATGGACATAATTAGAAATAAAAAAACAGAAACAATTTAAAAATTTAAGAAGATGCTAAAAGATGATAGCAGAGGCTTTTAATGGAATAAAGCATCCGAGAAGGAACAGAATAAGGAATGAAATAACACTAAACACCATGCATATAAAGCCCCTAAAAGAAGCTATGGAAAGTAATAGGCTTAAATGGTTTGGCCACATTAAAAAATTGGGACCAGAGAGACTTCTGAGAAGTGCCCTAGAATGAGCAGAATCTGGACGATGACCAACTGGAAGATCACGAAGGAGACGGAGAGACGAAGGATGATGTGAACCAAAGAGAACTGCAGTGGAAGTAGATGCTAAATGATAGACTATGGGAGGAAAGAGAAGATTGCAAGAGGCTCTGTGAACGACCGGCAGAAGCAGAAACGTTTCAAAAAGAAGAAGAAATAATCGAAAATCGAGATAATAAAATTCGTGATTCCACATGCTACCAATATAGATGATGTCGAACAAGCACGTACACTTGAACAACTTCTATTTAATTCAGATGGAGAATATAAATGCGACCGCCAAATATAACAGACATCTTCAAATTAGTAAATATATAGTGGTGTATGAGCTACAGACAACAAAGATTAGTAGTGCCAAATCTTTGTGCTGTAACATTCTACAGAGTTTGTCGTGGCCCTTTAAAATGCTATAATGTTACCGCCACTGACGTTGCATTTCCAAGCATTCTCGTTTCCAGATGAAGCTCTGAAATTAAATCGTATTTTGAATAATCTAAAATGTCACAAGAGTGCTTCCGACAGGGATATGACCATAATTTTGCGAAATAGGATGCATTAAATACACAACTGATCTCACGTTATGAAAACTGCGCAGACGTGAAACAAATATATCTGGTACCATCCCCCTCCCCCCCCCCCCCCCCCCCACCTATATCTACCTAGGGATTACATTAAAAGGAATCTTAGGATTTACCGCCCTGTCTACGACAGGGCCATTAGAAACGGAGCACAAGCTCGGATTGAGGAAAGATGGGGAAGGAAATCAGCCGTGTCGTTTGCGAAGGAATGGTCACGTTGTTTACCTTCACCGATTTCAGGAAAGCACGGGAAACCTAAATCTGGATGGCTGGACAAGAATTTGAACCACTGTTCTCCAGAATACGTGTCCAGCATCTTATCAGTGCGCGCCTTGTGCGGTATGTCGTTTCACACCGTACTGAATTACACTGTACATTCCATGCTCCCATTCGAAATCCCGCAAAACTTGTGTGGGAGGATGATGTCCTGTTGCGGCGCCAGTCTTTTCTCCTGGAGGAGGCATGGAAAGAGCGACTGACGTCCGACAAAGGTTTCCGTCCTAACGACTACACAGAGCCCACAACAACATCGCCAGTGTCCCAACTACGCAGGAAGAGTTGGTGCCACCTAAAAAGGTGCCCAACAGGCCAAGCCGCAACTAGAGTTGTCCTGTGGAGATTGGGCATCGTCGGCAGCTCTGAATGTGACTGCAAAGCAGCAGGACAGGACGTGGAGCACGTTGCCCGAAGAGAAGATACTTAGGGAAACAATGGTGATGTTCTGGAAGCTACAGCTGAAGCTATCAATCGGATATCGAATACTGATGTAGATCTGTGAATGTGGAATGTCATGTCAAAGATGTAGATTTTGAGATTTCTATTTTTTTGTTTCTTTGTAAAATTTGTGGTTCGTAATTTGTTTTTCTTACGTAAAATGTGTAATTTGGAACTTTTGGGTCTGTCTACCAAACGACAAAAACAATAAATAATTGCAAATCTCATCTACGGCATCAAACGCCCTCGCATTATGTGCTATCGTTCCTATCATTGGTTAAACACGTGTACTGGGTATGAATATGGTGATACCCTAAGTTTTTAATAAACTACAACCAGATTATGCACAAAGGCGAAAAAAGTAAAGAACAAAACTTCGGTATATACAACATACTCTTTGTTGCTTAACGAGCTCTAGAATGTAAAAACGAAGATTAAAATTAGGGTCCTCCCTGCATTACTTTTCTATATTCCTAATGCCGACTACACAGTAAATGTTAATAGCAGCCGGCTGGAATGGCCGAGCGGTTCTAGGTCCGGAACCACGCGGCTGTTACGGTCGCAGGTTCGAATCCTGCTTCGGGCATGGATGTGTGTGATGTCCTTAGGTTAGTTAGGTTTAAGTAGTTCTAAGTCCTAGCGGACTGATGACCTTAGAAGTCCCATAGTGTTCAGAGCCATTTTTGTTAATAGCAGTCTAACTTCATAATTGTCTCCTTGCGTATCTATTGTTTGGAGACAGATTATTTCTGTACCTGTGAGGCGCGGAGCCTAGAGAGGGTTGAGGTGGGAGTCATAGGGGTAAGGCACCCGTTCTTGCCCCGCCACAAAGGACATTTTATTGTAAGCATTCCTATTTTTACATTATCAATTTCTTAAGTTATCGGCTAACTTGCACAGGATAAATAAGCATGAGGACAATGAGTATCGAAAATAGCAGCCGAGAATTCTAGGAAATTATTGCGGTACATGCTGCCGACAATAAATCTGACATGATTCGTGATGAGTGCAAATATCGATCTTACATTGTGTAAATTATAAAGATGTCAGAATTGTTCAAATCTGTTGCTATACGAGGTGCGACAGTAAAGTAAAGAGACTGATGTGGAAAAAAAATGTTGCTTACCGTTTTAGTCAAGTTTAGTATTGTCTCCTTCAAAGTAGTTCTCTTCTGATTGCACACACTTTTTCCAGTGCTTCTGCCATTGATGGTAACATTTCTGGAACTCATCTTATGTAATATCCTTCAAGACCCTCGTCACAGCTTTTTGGACATCTTGTGTTGTTAGAAAATGGTGTCCCTTGACTGCCATTTTGACTCTTGGAAATTGAAAAAAGTCGCACGGAGCGATATCTGGTGAATAAGGTGGCTGTGGTAGTACTGAAATTTGTTTTGAGATTAAAAATTGCTGTACTTACAGAGCAGTATTGGATGGCGCATTATCGTGATGCAGAATCCAGTTATTACAAATGTTGTCACGGACACGAAGAACTCTTTTACGACGTCTTTCTAAAATTTCTTTGTAGTAATATTGGTTATCTGTTTGTCCAGGAGGCACCCACTCTTTATGAACAACTCTCTTGGAAGCAAAGAAGCACACAAGCATGCATTTCACTTTTGACTTTGTCATGCGAGCTTTCTTTGGTCTCGATGATCGCTTTGAGCACCATTGCGAACTTTGGCGTTTTGCCTCTGGATCGTACTGTAAAAACCATCTTTCAATCCCAGTGATAACACGGCTCAACAATTCTGAATTGATTTCCGTTTGCTCTAACAGATCGGCTGCCACATCTTTCCATGTTTCTCGCTGTTGTGGTGTGAGATTTTTGGGGACAATTTTTGCACAAATCTTTCTCATACCAACATCTTCATTTATTATTAGGTGAACTGTTTCTCGATTGATGTTCAGTTCTTCTGCAATCATTTTCACGCATAATCTTCGATCAGATCATAGAAGTTCACGCACGCTGGCCAAGTTGACATCCGTCCGTGAGGTTGATAGTCGTCCACTGTGGTCTTCGTTTTCAACATTCGTTCTGCCTTCACTAAACATTTTACCCAATTTAATGCAAAAAGAAATGGGCTACCGTTGCGCAATATTATGCGGTTACATTTCCATGACGAGAGACACAAACACATGTTAACTTATTACAGCACAACTCACGACTGAGCAGTTGCATCGATGTGCCGCTTGGACTAGAAGCAGCTTATAAACCAAGGTCAAAGATATTGTGCATATGCAAGCCTGCAGGGTTGCCACATCTTGCAAAGAAAATCAGTCTCATTACTTTATTGTCACACCTCCTATTGTACTCTTAGACCTTAAGTTAAAAGCATTGCACATGCACTTCTCAAATTTTTGGAAAACTATATTCTAAATGGTTTATTTCTCTGAATTGCTATGCTAAAGCAAAGTACTAAGCATTGATGTTAACTAATTATTAGTATTAAAAACATAGGAATGCGTGCTGCAGCAAAGGTTATACGACTATTTGGTGGTGGGGGGGGTGGGGGGGAGGGAGGAGAGGGGGGGGGGAGACGGTAACGATCTGTGACATCTCCAGAATCGAACCGTGGAGCCAGTATTGTACCTGGTGGAGGAGCCAAGTAAGAATGTTGAGCCTTGGCTCAGGAGCAGGATGGCGCTAGCTAGGTTGACTCACCACCATCAGTGGCTATGAGCGCGGGGAACCTGGTGGAGGTGGCCACGGGGTAGACGGGCGGCGGCGTGATGGGCAGGATGATGGGCTTCCGCGTCGTGCTCGTCGTCGTCGTCGTCCTGCGCGTCGTGCTCGTCAGCGGCCTCACCGTCACCAGCTGCGTGGGCCGCTGCGTCACCACGCTGGAAAAGGCGCACAGGCGATACGGGACTCAATAACAGCGCCAAAGGTGGGAATTATAAAAAATGGTTCAAATGGCTCTGAGCACTATGGGACTTAACATCTGAGGTCATCAGTCCCCAAGAACTTAAAACTACTTAAACCTAGCTAACCTAAGGACAGCACAGACATCCATGCCCGAGGCAGGATTCGAACCTGCGACCGTAGCGGTCTCGCGGTTCCGGACTGAAGCGCCTAGAACCGCCGGCCACACCGGCCGCCCTGGGAATTATACTTCCGGCCACTACAACTGAAACATCACGAAGAACAGCAAATAATCAGATTTTAGTTATTGTGCTTATATATTAGACTATGAAGATAACACGGTAAATTCGTAGGTGATATGGGGGTGCATAGGGAACGATGGTTCGTACACACAGCTGCCACCTCTGGTACCAACCACGGTTCTTAGCCAGCTGGGCAACAAGTCTAACTGAGCTTGAATGACAAAAATGGGTACGCCATTTCATGCTGCTTCAGCTACATGCCGGCGTTTACCAGCCGTTCTGGCTGGCTAGTGCTAGTGGTGATCTGCAAATCTCTCCGCAGTCCATGACCAGATGATTTCAATGGATGAGAGATTTGGGGGACATGCTGGCCAAGGAACAGCCACCTCTTTATCGGGGTAGGTCGGGATAGCACGGGGAACATGCGGTCTTGCGGTATAATGTTGAAAGAGGTCTCTGAAAACAGGGCATAGTCGCCGGCCTTAACAAGTAACGTCAGCTATGCAAACTATCGGCTATTAGAACCAGAGGTGATTGAGTTGTGTACTGAGTCGCACCACATAACATCACCTCAGGTGCCAGGTTCGTATGACGATGACATACACAGTGCATACTGCTACGAGAGGCAGGAACGGAGAGTCATGAAGGTACCGACAGGAATGTGGAACTATCCCGACTCCAATGACGTGACCAGCTGCGATAGGTTTCTCGTTTGAGGATTCCTGGAGTGGACAGCCCGATCGAGATGGTCCAACAGATTCTCGATTGGGTTTCAAACTGGGGAATTTGGTGACCACGGGAATACGGCAAACTCATGCTGGTGCTCTTCGAACACGCACGTCCTACTGCCACCGTGCCGACTGCATGTAGGGGTCAACGTCGCCCCTCCTCCCCCCATGGTAGCTAAATACTTGTGTTGATTCACTGACCCTTCCAGAATGACGAGATCACTCAGGGAATGGCCTCCGGCCTGCACTATTCCGGCGATTGTGACAGGGTGTTTGTTTTCAGACGTTCCACGCCAGACACGATAACGGCCGTCTATTTGATGGATAAAACATGACTCATCTGAAAAAGCTGCCTGTCGCCACATGGACGTCCAGTTGTGGTATTGACGTACAAATTCCAGCCTTCGTCGTCGATGAATAGGAGGCAGGACTCATCCTACATGGCCTGCTGTGGAGGCCCATACGTTGTGACATTTGCTGAATGGTCGTTGAGCAGGCACTGTTAGTAGCCTCTTGGTTCATCTTAGGGCGGTGGTCAGTTGCTCAGTAGACCTCCGTCTGTTCGGCTATACAAATCTCCGCAGTTTTCGTTCACACCTCTCATCTATGGCATGTGATGCACCACAGTTATCCTCGTCCCAGTTTTGGATAGTGATATTTTTCCATGCACTGTGTACTTTTACCACGGCAGCATGCGAACAGTTTACAGACTTAACCGTTTCGTAAATGCGTTCATCTTTGGTCCAAAAGCTAATGATGATGCCTTTAGGGATATCAAACAAATCACTCCGTTTCCGCATTACGAGAACGACTGCACTGTTCTCCGCGTCCCCTCGACACTCTTTAGATACCCTCCACAACTAGCGCTGCCACCTGCCATCCGAGTGGCTTTTGCACATTGACGTTGGACACAGGTGGTGGTCACACTAACGTGACTTAACCGTGTAAAATCTGCCAACGTTCAGTCCTCTTGGATCTTCCGCTGTATGTAGAACAGGGACTCGTGCTGCTTCCATTGTTATCGTTGTTGCGGCAACGTTGATGCTCCACCTCGCTCCCTCGTCAAGAGAAGCAATGATCGACTTGTTGACAGGCAGTAGTGCTCCAGACCTCGTCACACTTTCCGTGAGGATCTTAGTCTTGCTGCAAACAAGTCCATTTCCTGACTCAAGGTATGTGACTTGGCTTTAAGACTCAGCACGGCCTAACGAACAATACGACTCGTACGCTGCTCTCGTGGGGCCTTTGAGATAATACATAGCGTTGGGTATAGTCCTCCTAAAACCATAGAGTAGCATGGTAGTTTTGGGATCCAGACCAGCACAAGCAGCAGTATCACGGAACGATACACCATATCGATAGGACACGATCCTGCCGTTATAGATTTCCGACTGGTGCTGGTAGACTTTTACACATTTTAATCGAGATATAGCACGATATTCCAACAAAGAAACAACATTCGAACGTTGTTAATGATTGATAAACGGTTTTGTAATCTTTCCTTACATACAGAATCTAGATGGTGTTCCTCCTACCTACTTAATGCATATGCGCTGAAATGTTAATCATTTGCATATCCAAGAACGTAGTGAACTTCAGGACTATTTGCCATTTGTTGCATGTTGCCTTCGCGGTGTTCATTGTGTAAATACGCGAAATTTCTAGCACGTTGAAAAAGCATTTGGCACCCGTCTTGGGCAATTATATAGTATCGCTTCACAATAGCGATTCTGTTGATAAGTCTCCTCTGCTTTAGACATTTCACACAATCTCCTCTGCGGAAGGATCTTCACCAGGGAGAAAGGGTATGGTGGAAACTGCCTCTGCTATACCCTGTTGTTCCCACAGAGAATATTATTGTGTATACGTTGACGCGACAAAAGTCATGAGATATCTCCTAATATCGAGTCGGTCCTCGTTTTACCCGGCATAGTGCAGCAGTTCGAAAGAAGCGCTATGGACTCAACATGTCGTAGGAAGTCCCCTGCAGAAATATTGAGCCATGCTGTTTCTATAGCCATCCATAATTGCGAAAGTACTGCCTGTTGAGGGTTTTCTGCATGAACTGGTCTCTCGATTATGTCCCATAAATGTTTGATGGGTGGCCAAATCATTCGGTCGAATTGTCCAGAATGTTTTTCAAACCAGTGGCGAACGTTTGTCACCCAGTAACTTGGTACATTATCATCCATAGACATCCCATCGTTGACTGGGAAGATAAAGTGCATGTATGGTTCCAATCGACCACCAAGTAGCCGAATAGAACTATTTACAATCAATGATAGGTTCAGTCGCACTGGAGGATCGAGCCCACACCTCAATGGAGACATCACCAGCTTCCACAGAGCCTTGTTGACAACTTGGCTCCATGCCTTCGTGGGGTCTGCGCCACACTCGAACCCCACCATCAGCTCTTACCAACTGAAATCAGGACTCATCTCACCAGGCCATCGTTTTACAGTTGTCAAGGGTCCAACCGATACGGTCACGAGCTTAGGAGAGGCGCTGCAGGCGATGTGGTACTGTTAAGAAAGGTACTCGCGTCGGTCGTCTGCTGTCATAGCCAAATTTCGCCGCACTGCCCAAACGGATACGTTCGTCGTACGTCCCACGTTGATTTCTGCTGTTATTACACGCAGTGTTACTTTTCTGTTAGCAGTGACAACTCTACGCAAACGCCGCTGCTCTTGGTTGTTTAGTGTAGGCCGTCGGCCAATGCGTTGTCGGTTGTGAGAGGTAATGCCTGAAATTTGGTACTCTTGCACGCTATTGACGCTGCGGGTCTCAGAATACTGAATTCCCTAACGTTTTCCGAAATGGAATATCCCATGCATATTGTTTCAACTACCACTGCACTTTCAAAGTGTATTAATTCTCGTCTGTGACTATAATCACGTCGGAAATCTTTTCACATGAATCATCTGACTACAAATGGCACCTCTGCCAATGCACTGCCCTTTTATACCTCGTGGTCCGATACTATCGCCATCCTTATGACTCTCTATGACTTCTGTTCAAAATGGCTCTGAACACTATCGGACTTAACAGCTGAGGTCATCACTACTTAAACCTAACTAACCTAAGGACATCACACACATCCATGCCAGAGGCAGGATTCGAACCTGCGACCGTAGCGGTCGCGCGGTTCCAGACTGAAGCACCTAGAACCGCTCGGCCACTTCGGCCGACTATGACTTCTGTCACCTCTGTGTATACTGATCTGCAGAACTATACTGATCTGCAGAACAAGGCTGGATTAATGTTTCGGATCCTTTTTTATGTAACAATGACAAGACTAATAATGCTCTTGTTCTGGAACAGTAACATCCGCACTATGGGAACAGATAAATGACCTATAACGAAACGAAACAGATACGCCTAGGATCAATAACATGTGGTCAATAACATCGTTACTATTACTTATTCTGCTTTTCTTCTAACAAACGATATAAATTAAGTAGAAATATAAATAATGTGAAAGTACTGGGAATCATGCAATTATATTTTTTTCTTATTTTCATGGAGGGTGCACCGCAGCTGTTTTCTGAAGACAAGAAGATTTGTCTCTGTTTTTGTGATGACCGTTCCAGAGTCTGGATCCCAACAGAGAAAAATATTTCTTTTTATTACTATGATACGGAGTGGTACAGGGAAGATTTTGCTTTGGTGAAAATTGTATTCTGTGGAGTTAATTAACACTGAATACAAATAAGTGAGATTGTGGAACGTAAATGACAAGTAGGTAAAATAAAGAGTGTGGTACCCTCTGCTGTTATGTCAAAGTTTCTTCTTTAGAAAGAAATCGTTGTTTGTGAACCTTTTAACAATGGGACGAAGAGAGACTTGGAAACGACAGGCAATGAGTCTTTTACGAGCGAATAACTTTGCTTCAGTTTTAGATAATTTGTGTTTCACACCTATATGCTGCGCCCACTGTGATATGGCAAATAAGACAATGGCTGATGGTGCTCAGACTCATTACCCCTGTATTTAAGTGTAACTGAAATGATCAGTGCATAGGTGGTACTTGCAGTGGAACGGAAGATAGTGGATCACGTTCTAACCCATGTTACTTACTTTCCTCATTTGATCTGGTTGCTTGGACACTACATGTTGGCGGTATGGTAAAGATGTTGTCGAAGTCCACTACATCGAAAGCCTTACTGAAATTCAAAAAGCACAAAATATTAACCTCTTGTCTTTTTGTGTGGATCCAGGTAGTCCGTCATTTTTATCACGTCGATCAACCTGCAATGATATTTGCAGCAGACTTACCGCTATTCGTGTAAAAGTTTCTTTGTCATTCATTAGTTTGTAATATGGTCACGTAGTATGCTTTCCAATCCCTGGGACTGTACTGCCAGAACACAAATGAGTGCGTAGTTACAGAAATTCTTTGCGGATATATTCTTAAGTAATGTTTTCAGAATTAACAAACAAATCCGAAGCATTTTGACCCATTATCAAAGCTGAAGCAGTAACTAACAAAAATAATCAGAAAAAGTATTAGTTACAGGCAGGTGAAGCAGATAGAAGGCGCCAACACCGAAAAAACACAGTGCACATTATTAGATGATGGTGGTGCGGTACAGGTACGAGACGATGCGTGTTGGTCGGAAACAGGGAACAGTTAAAACAGGTAAAGGCGATATCGTCCTGTGGTAGCAGTTTTGATGGGGTGATACACGGATCCTAGTTTGCCGGCCGTCGTCTCTCACTGACAAACAGTGCAGGTTGGTTTCTTTTTGTGGGGTGAGGAGGTCATCAGTCTTCTGACTCGTTTGATGGCGCCCGCCATGAATTCCTCTCCTGTGCTAGCCTCTTCATGACAGAGTAGCACTTGCAACCTACGTCTTCAATTATTTTCTGGATGTATTCCAATCTCTGTCTTCCTCTACAGTTTTTGTCCTCTGCAGTTCCCTCTAGTACCATGGAAGTCATTCCCTCATGTCTTAACGGATGCCCACTCGGCTAATCCCGCGCAGCCTTGAATTTTAATTCCACTCCTGAAACTTTCTTTTATTTCCATTATTGCTTCCTCGATGTACAGATTGAACAGTAGGGGCGAAAGGCTAAATCCTTGTCTTACATCCTTTTTAATCCGAGCACTTCGTTCTTGTTCGTCCACTCATTATTCCCTCTTGGCTCTTGTAAATATCGTATATTACCCTTCTCTCCCTATAATTTACCCCTATTTTTCTCAGAATTTCGAACACCTTGCACCATTTTACATTGTCGAAGGATTTTTCCAAGTCGACAAATCCTATGAACATGTATTGATTTTTCTTTAGTATTGCTTCCATTATCAACCGCAACGTCAGAATTGTCCTCCAGTGCCTTCACCTTTTCTAAAGCCAAACTGATCGTCATCTAGCACATCCTCAATTTTCTTTTCCATTCTTCTGAATATTATTCTTGCCAGCAACTTGGATGCATGAGCTGTTAAGCTGATTGTCCGATAGTTCTCGCACTTATCAGTTCTTGCAGTCTTCGGAATTGTGTGGATGATATTTTTCTGAAAGTCAGATGGTATGTCGCCAGACTCATACATTCTATACACCAATGAGAATAGTCGTTTTGTTACCACTTCCCCTAATGATTTAGAAATTCTGATGGAATGTTATCCATCCCTTCTACCTTATTTGATCTTAAGTCCTCCAAAGCTCTTTTAAATTCTGATTCTTACACTGATTCCCCTATCTCTTCTAAATCGACTCCTATTTCTCCTTCTTCCTGTATGCTGTGACTGTCCTCCGACAACCATTTCTTTTTTTTTTTTTCCTCAGATTTTTCCTGCAGCTATTTCGTCTTAGCTTACCTGCACTTCCTATATATTTCATTTCTCAGCGACTTGTATTTCTGTGTTCCTGAGTTTCCTGGAATATTTTTGTACTTCCTCCTTTCATCGATCAAATGGCGTATATCTTCTATTACCGATAGTTTCTTTACAGTTACCTTCTTTGTACCTATGTTTTCTTTCCAATTTCTGTAATGGCCCGTTTTAGACATGTCCATTCCTCTTCAACTGTACTGCCTACTGAGCTATTTCCTATTGCTGTTTCTATAGCCTTAGAGAACTTCAAGCGTATCTCGTCATCCTTAGTACTTCTGTATCCCACTTCTTTGCGTATTGATTCTTCCTGACTAATGTCTTAAACTTCTGGCTGCTCTTCAACACGACCAGATTGTGATCCCAGTCTATATCTGCTCATAGGTACGCCTTACAATCCAGTATCTGATTTCGGAATCTCTGTCTCACCATGACGTAATGTATCTGAAATCTTCCCATATCACTCGGCCTTTTCCAAGTACGCTTCCTCCTCTTGTGATTCTTGAACAGAGTATTCGCTATTATTAGCCGAAACTTGTCACAGAACTCAATTAGTCTTCGTACTCTTTCATTCCTTGTCCCAAGCCCATACTCTTCGGCAACCTTTTCTTCTTCTCCTTCCCCTAAAACTTCATTCCAGTGTCCCATGACTATTAGATTTTCGTCTCCCTTTACGTACTGTATTACCTCCTCAATATCCTCATATACTTTGTCTATCTCTTCATCTCCAGCTTGCGACGTTGGCCTATATACCTGAACTATTGTTGTCGGTGTTGGTTCACTGTCGATTCTGATAAGAACAATTCTATCACCGAACTGTTCACAGTAACACACTCTCTCTGCCCCACCTTCCTATTCATAACGAGTCCTACTCCCGTTATACCATTTTCTGCTGCTGCTGATATTATCCTATACTCATCTGAACAGGAATCCTTGTCTTCTTGCATTTCATTGGACTGACCCCTACTATATCTAGGTTGAACCTTTGAATTTCTCTTTTCAAATTTTCTAGTTTCCCTACCACGTTCAAGCTCCTGACATTCCACGCCCCGATTCGTAGAACGTTATCTTTTCGTTGATTATTCAATCTTTTTTTCATGGTCACCTCCCCCTTGTCAGTCCCCTCCCGGAGATCGGAATGGGGGACTATTCCGGAGACTTTTGCCAGTGGAGAGATCATCACGACATTTCTTCAATTACAGGCCACATATCCTGTCGATACACGTTAGGTGTCTTTAATGAAGTGGTTTCCATTGCCTTCTGCATCTTCATGCCGTTGATCACTGCTGATTCTTCCACCTTTAGGGGCAGTTTCCCACCCCTAGGACAAGAGAGTGCCCTGAACTTCTGTTCACTCCTCGGCCCTCTTTGACAAGGCCGTTGGCGGAACGAGGGTGACTTCTTATGCCGGAAGTCTTCGGCCGCCATTGCTGATTATTAATCAAAATTTAAGCAGTGGCGGGATTGGAACCTGGTCCCAAGGACGTTTCGATTACTAATCAAAGACGCTACCCCTAAACCAAGAGTGCAGGCATCCACAGTGCACGTACCCATTTCTTCGCCTCCAGCTTCCCACAAGGAACCAGTACACTAACCACGAGCACGAGTCCATCGCTCCCAAATGTGTCAAAGTGGACTCGGGAACGCACTATGAACATGAGAGTGCTTAGGAGATTCTCCAGTCATCTGCTCTCACTTGCACCAAGAACACCTGAAATATCACCGACCGAACTCTACAGTTAAGGTCAGGCGCCTTGAGCCTACCTCGTTGTGTTGCAGGTAGTAGCCGAACATCATGATTCAGGAGAGTTCGTCAATACTTTCATAGTCTCGTGGAGTATATTCCAAGATGCGATGTCGCCATTATGAGGCCGAAAATGGTGCAACACGCTAGTAAGTGGTTATCTCTACTTCAGTGTACAGATGTCCCACTCGAAAGAGACCCCACAAACACATGTAGCAATTCCGCTGAAATAGCACCGTGTAATCTGTGACGTTTGACATGGCAACAATGCACTCTGCAAGATCGTTCGACGCAACAGTGTGTTTCCGCGCGTCACTGTGCTGGAGCTCAGTGTCCAGTGTTTTGTGACAACGTATCGCTATTCTGTCGAAGAGCGCTTGTTCCTTGTGAAACAATATTGGATTACTGGTTCCATTAAGATATGTCAGCGAATGTTTGTTGAACGGTTTTGTGACCACCATATACCGTCTAAATTCTGCACACAAAAGGTAGTGAACATGACGGTGAATATGGAATGGTGTTGGATCTTCACGGCGGGAGATGGACGCCATTATCGGAAGAAAAGGTGACTGACGTAGAACAACGATTGTTGGCCTCTCCTGCAAAGTATGTTCGACGTTTATCTCAGGAATGTGGAATGTCACAGAGAACGTGTCACAGACCTGCAAAGAAAACTGACTTGTATCCATACAGGTTTACAGTTGTTCAGGAACTGCATGTCAATGACAAAGACAAACGCATTACATTTTGAAGTAGGTTTCAGCAACTGGTTGCTCAGAGGTCAGGGATACTGCGGTACACATGGTTCATTGACGAGGCCTGGTTCCACCTCTCTGGCTATGTAAACTCTCAGATACACTTTTTTGGTGTAATAAAAATCCACATCCACTGGTCGAGCAACACCTGCATTCACAAAAGATTGGCGTGTTCTGTGCAATATCGTAGTGTCACATCATCGGACCAATTTTTTTTTAGTCCACTGTGACAAATGCAGTTTATATTGATATGTTTCGGGAGTTTGTGACCCAGTTGGACGATGAAGAACTTATTCTCGGCTGGTACCAACAGGTTGGCGTCACATGCCACATGTCTCGAGTGATCATGGCTGAGATCGAAGCATTTTTCCCCGCCAGAGTGACTTCGAAAGGACTATGGTCCCCAAGGTCACCTGACTTTTTCATCTGGGGTGGCCGAAAAGGTAAGGTCTACAGGAACAAACCACACAGCTTAGGCGATTTACGAGAGAACATAATTCGTGAATTCCAGGCACTGACTCCAGAGGCTCTGGCAGCAACAGTCGAGAATCTGCAAAGTCGTCTTCACTGTATTTACAAGTCGAGGGCGGTAACTTCCAGCACCTTTTGTGATTCATCTTTATTTCCCCATGACGAAGGTATGAAATATTCGTTTCATTTCATCTCATGATCTTTATGCATGCCTTTAGGTGTAATTTAAGCAAATGTTTGTTTCTGGGGCCTCTTTCGTGTGACCGTGCGGTCTGGGGCGTCTTGTCACAGTTCGCGTGGCTGCCCCCGTCGGAAGTTCGAGTCCTCTCTCGGGCATGGGTGTGTGTGTGTTGTCCTTAGCGTAAGTTAGTTTAAGTTAGATTAAGTAATGCGTAAGCCTAGGGACTGATGACCTCAGCAGTTTGGTCCCATAGTCCTTACCACAAATTTCTAATTTTTCTCTTTCGTGTGGGACACACCGTATTATAAGGTCAGTATCATTTGCTACTGGTTGGAAAGTATTTCCTAATAACTACAATGAATTATTTGCCATGGAAGAATTCATGCAGTTATGGGAAATGTTAGTGGTGCCAACTTCTATTTTCTGTGATCTGTCTCCGGCCTCTGTGGCCGAGCGGTTCTAGGCGCTTCAGTCCGGAACCGCGCGACTGCTACGGTCGCAGGTTCGAATCCTGCCTCGGGCATGGATGTGTGTGATGTCCTTAAGTTAGTTGGGTTTAAGTAGTTTTAAGTTCTAGGGGACTGATGACCGCAGATGTTAAGTCCCATAGTGCTTTGAGCCATTTGAATCATTTTGCGATCTGTCAAAAATATTTGATAGTACTATTCACAGTATTCTCCTGTACGAGCACAAATACACGTCGTCACCCAGAAGACATAGTCAGATGTCAATGTAATTTCCTATACGTGTATACCATCGACATGTATGTAAATCATTAGTGTTGCAATTCTCTGTGACAGATAGAACGGTCACCGGGATGTTTTAGTATTGTTGGTGTTAAATGTTGTTACCGGGCCTGGTAGAGTATATACAAGACGTGAACAGGGCAAACTTTGAGTGCTCACTGTGAAGGACGTAGAAATGCCGTATACTTGTGTGAGAGTGTTATCAGAACCTAACGGTTTGAAGCGAGTCTCACTGTGGGTTCCGTTTGGCCGGCTGGGTGAACTGCGCGTCATCCAGATTTGTGATGCATTCCGATGTGGCAGTGGCCTGATGTTGCATGAAAATGTAAGGGCCGCTATACTCGTCATCAGGAGTCTGGTCGACCACGTCTGACCACCACGAAGACAGACGGTAGTATTTTGCGTCAAGAACATCATATGCTCGTCACATCTGCACCTGCCGCTCGAGAACAAGTAATGGACCCTCCGCAATATTCTGTGTCAGTCCGCACTATTAGCCAGCGAAAGCAGGACAAGACAATTACCATCCCAGGTTTAGGTTGCCGTTAACACCAAAATACAAACGGCTGCTTTTGAAGTGGTGCTGTGACCTGGAAGCATGGGCTGCTAATGAAAGGCGTCGCATCGTGTTCTGCGATGAATAAGCAGTTCTATACTACCCTGGAAGAACAGTGGACGAGGTCCCATTCGTCCTGCATTCTGGAGAGGCATAGCGGTGCTACTCCTTTATTCCTGGCATCATCCCATCGGGTATAAGTTAATAGGTCACGGCCGGTAGAGAGTCAGAGAACTTTGATGGCACAAGGGTACATTACGGCATACTGAGTGCTGAGTCCGCATTTGTTACCTCTCTTGTGATAGTGTCATGGTGCAATTTTGCAAGTGCACAATATTTATACACACATGCACGTGCCTCTATGAACTATCTGCGTGATTTTGATGTAGTCTCATCTCCAGCAAGATACGAAGATCTGTCCCCGATAGAACTTGGGTGGGACCTGCCCGAACTACAACTCCGTCCCAGTGACAGTATGCAGGATATCACGGACCAGTTACAACAGTTGTGAACCATCTTGCCTCACAAGATGATATGACGGCTTTAAGACACATTTCCTAAACGAATTAGTGCATGCTTCCAAGCAGAGGGGGTGAAACTTCACACTGGTAAATATGCTCATACTACCAAGTTATTTGTAAATTTGACTCGATATTCTAATCACCACATCACATACCCTATCAATCCGAGAAGTTTCATTTCGTTTCCTCCACCTCTACTGGCTGCTTCACTTTTTTTTGTGAGGCAGTGATTACAGTGTCACGGACGCTGCTGGTAACTACACTGAAGAGCCAAATAAACTGCTACACCTGCCTAATATCGTGTAGGGCCCCCTCCAGCACGCAGAAGTGCCGCAGCACGACGTGGCATTGACTCGGTTAATGTCTGAAGTAATGCTGGAGGGAACTGACACAATGAATCCTGCAGGGCTGTCCAATAACAGTAAGACAACGAGGAGGTGGAGATCTATTCTGAACAGGACGTTACAAGGCATCCCAGACATGCTCAATAATGTTCATGCCTGGGGAGTTTGATAGCCAGTGGAAGTGTTTAAACTCAGAAGCGTGTTCCTGGAGCCACTCCGTAGTGATTCTGAACGTGTGAGTGTCGCGTTGTCCTGCTGGAATTGCCGAAGACCGTTGGAATGCACAATGGACATGATGGATGCAGGTGATCAGACAGGATGCTTACGTACGTGTCACCTGTCAGATTCGTATCTAGACGTGTCAGGGGTCCCATACCACTGCAACTGCACCCTTACAGAGCCTCCACCAGCTTGACAGTCCCCTAGTCCCCTGCTGAAATGCACTGTCCATAGATTCATGAGGTGTCTCCATGACCATACATGTCCGTCCGCTCGATACAATTTGAAACGAGACACGCCCGACCAGGCAACGTGTTTACAGTCGTCAACACTCCAACGTCGGTGTTAACGGACGTAGGCGAATTGTACAGCTTTGTGTCGTGCAGTCATAAAGGGTACACGAGTGGGCCTCCGGCTCCGAAAGACCATATCGATGATGTTTCGTTGAATGGTTCGCACGCCGACACTTGTTGATGCCCCTGCACTGAAATCTGTAGCAATTTGCGCAAGGGTTGCACTTCTGTCCCGTTGAACGATTCTCTTTAGTCGTCGTTAGTCTCGTTCTTCCAGGATCTTTTTCCGGCCGCAGCGATGTCGGAGATTTGATGTTTTACCGGCTTCTTGATATTCACGGCACTCTCGTGAAATGGTCGTACGGGAAAATCCCGACTTCATCGCTACCTCGGAGATGCTGTGTCCTAACGCTCGTGCGGCGACTGTAACACCACTTCAGACTCACTTAAATCTTGATAACCTGCCACTGAAGCTGCAGTAACCGATCTAACAACTGCGCCAGACACTTGTGTTATATAGGCGTTGCCGACCGCAGCGCCGTGTTCTGTCTGTTTACATATCTCTGTATTTGAATACGCATGCCTACACCAGTTTCTTTGGGGCTTCGGTGTAGGTTACACCCCGTTCAGCTAAAAGAATGCAGTGTGTCATATAAAGAAACTTAGAGATTGAATACAGTGATATACACTCCTGGAAATGGAAAAAAGAACACATTGACACCGGTGTGTCAGACCCACCATACTTGCTCCGGACACTGCGAGAGGACTGTACAAGCAATGATCACACGCACGGCACAGCGGACACACCAGGAACCGCGGTGTTGGCCGTCGAATGGCGCTAGCTGCGCAGTGTCAGCCAGTTTGCCGTGGCATACGGAGCTCTAGCATGCCGCGACAGCGTGGACGTGAACCGTATGTGCAGTTGACGGACTTTGAGCGAGGGCGTATAGTGGGCATGCGGGAGGCCGGGTGGACGTACCGCCGAATTGCTCAACACGTGGGGCGTGAGGTCTCCACAGTACATCGATGTTGTCGCCAGTGGTCGGCGGAAGGTGCACGTGCCCGTCGACCTCGGACCGGACCGCAGCGACGCACGGATGCACGCCAAGACCGTAGGATCCTACGCAGTGCCGTAGGGGACCGCACCGCCACTTCCCAGCAAATTAGGGACACTGTTGCTCCTGGGGTATCGGCGAGGACCATTCGCAACCGTCTCCATGAAACTGGGCTACGGTCCCGCACACCGTTAGGCCGTCTTCCGCTCACGCCCCAACATCGTGCAGCCCGCCTCCAGTGGTGTCGCGACAGGCGTGAATGGAGGGACGAATGGAGACGTGTCGTCTTCAGCGATGAGAGTCGCTTCTGCCTTGGTGCCAATGATGGTCGTATGCGTGTTTGGCGCCGTGCAGGTGAGCGCCACAATCAGGACTGCATACGACCGAGGCACACAGGGCCAACACCCGGCATCATGGTGTGGGGAGCGATCTCCTACACTGGCCGTACACCACTGGTGATCATCGAGGGGACACTGAATAGTGCACGGTACATCCACACCGTCATCGAACCCATCGTTGTACCATTCCTAGATCGGCAAGGGAACTTGCTGTTCCAACAGGACAATGCACGTCCGCATGTATCCCGTGCCACCCAACGTGCTCTAGAAGGTCTAAGTCAACTACCCTGGCCAGCAAGATCTCCGGATCTGTCCCCCATTGAGCATGTTTGGGACTGGATGAAGCGTCGTCTCACGCGGTCTGCACGTCCAGCACGAACGCTGGTCCAACTGAGGCGCCAGGTGGAAATGGCATGGCAAGCCGTTCCACAGGACTACATCCAGCATCTCTACGATCGTCTCCATGGGAGAATAGCAGCCTGCATTGCTGCGAAAGGTGGATATACACTGTACTAGTGCCGACATTGTGCATGCTCTGTTGCCTGTGTCTATGTGCCTGTGGTTCTGTCAGTGTGATCATGTGATGTATCTGACCCCAGGAATGTGTCAATAAAGTTTCCCCTTCCTGGGACAATGAATTCTCGGCGTTCTTATTTCAATTTCCAGGAGTGTAGCATCTTCATAACTGGGACTAATCACTAAAGCTGTATCGGTACCACTGGCATCGTTAGTGACTTCACTCTTGTTCTTGTTATGTACAGGTTGCATCTGAAATGAATGTAAAAGAATGAGAGGGGGTAAAGTGGGTCGTAACAAGCAAATTTCACACAGCAACCCACGTCCGTGCCCCATAGCGTACAGCGCTAGGCGTCATTTAACAGTGTCGTGCCGCCGGGAAGTTATGCATACAGCCAGCCGTTCGAGTCGAAATGGTAGCAGGCATTTTGGTCGGGACAACACCACGGTGTTTCTTCGGTATTTGCTGGGACGCGAACGCGTTGCGATTGGCACTGCAAATGCCCGCTGATACCATGTTGCACAGAGTGCGGCACACGTGCACACTGCCCAGTCTGGTTCGTTCTGACATCTTTGTGTTTGGTACTGTGCGGAGCGGACCGGAAATGGAGTTCTTTCCTTGGTAGGAAAGGGCAGACGTGCACTGTGCTTACGGATCGGCGGATGAAAATGATCTCACTGCTCAGCGGTTGTACATTCAGCGGTATCCGAATCGGCGAGTACCAGATTCCGCACATTCACCGCCATCCACAGTTCCCTGAGAGAGAAAGGTGCATTTCGTGTGAGTTACAACGACACATGTGCATTTAAGGCCTACATCGAAACCCGATGTATTCATTTTGTGATACAGGTGCGAAGACCAACGCACAATGCGTATACCAGAGTTTCAAGAGGAGGCGTTGGCAGTGTTGCAAAAAACACGCCCTCGTCGTGTTCAGTGTTGCTCAAGAAATTGGTGTAAGCCATTCCAAGGTCGGACGTGCTTGAAATGAATATGGTTTGCAGCCTTACCGCTTTCAGAAAGTACAATCCCTTACCCCATAAAATTTTCCGCGTCGAATTGTCTTCTGCCCGTAGTTTTATCAGAAGTGTGCCATTCGACCTGAGTTCCCACACTTTGCACTTTTTGCGGATGACGCATTCTTTGCAAGGGAAGGTGTGTTCAACAGTCACAATCAACATGTGTGGGCATGGGAGATTTCTCACGCCGACTTGTTCGTGGTCACCAATAGCGCTTCGCCGCCAACGTTTGGGCTGGTTTGGTAGGTGACAATCTGATTGGTCCACACACATTCTCCCGACGACTGAACACAAGCAGATATATAATATTCTTAAGGGAAACATGATCATAGTTACCAGAACACACCCCACTCAACGTGTGAATGCGCACGTGATACCAACATGATGGTACATCCGCACATTTCTCTCATGCGGTGCGAAATCATTTGGATGATATCTTTGGCGATAACCAGATAGGGTGCGGTGGCCGACAGCATGACCTGCAAGGTCCCCCCACTCGACTCCCCTCGATGTTGTCGTCTGGGAACAACTGAAATGTGTTGTGTAGAAACACCTATCGAGATGTATGAAGAACTGATAGCGCAGGTTTTGGCAGCCTCTAATGTAATAACCACTTTTCGAGGGCTGTTTGAATGCGTGCAATCATCACTCGGGCATCATTGCAAGAGAGCGCAATTTCGAGCAGTTACTATAGCTAGAATGAGATTTTCACTCTGCAGCGGAGTGTGCGCTGATATGAAACTTCCTGGCAGATTAAAACTGTGTGCCCGACCGAGACTCGAACTCGGGACCTTTGCCTTACCAAGGTCCCGAGAACCATTCAAGGTCCCGAGTTCGAGTCTCGGTCGGGCACACAGTTTTAATCTGCCAGGAAGTTTCATATCAGTTACTATAGCTATTTGCAAATAGAGGTAATGAAACGTCAACCCCACCTCTCTCTTACCTTGATATAAAAAAAATTGAAAACGTGCCCTGCAGAGCTGCTAGCAGGTTAACTCGGATGGCGGTTTGTATGGCTATCTTCCTGGTGGTGCGCTACGCAGTCAAAGGGCGCCTAGTAAGGGATGCGGACAAGGCTTGCTATGTGAAAGTTGCTTGTTATGAACCATTATATCCGTTACATCAGCCCTCTCATTTTTACATTAATTTTAAAAACATCCCGTATAAATCATTTGCCATCGTGTACCGAAGAAGTGGAGTGTGTGTGTGAAATCTCATGGGACTTAACTGCTAAGGTCATCAGTCCATAAGCTTACACACTACTTAACCTAAATTATCCTAAGGACAAAAACACACACCCATGCCCCAGGGAGGACTCGAACCTCCGCCGGGACCAGCCGCACAGTCCATGACTGCAGCGCCTCAGACCGCTCGGCTAATCCCACGCGGCCGAAGAAGTGGAAATAGTGCTGTTAGCTAACGATACATTTGAAAACTCAAAACTTTCTTGGTAGTTAATAAACTGTTCCCTACAAATGATCTGTCTCTTAACTTAGATAAAACACAATACATCCAACTGTACAGCGCGCATGGTCTGACCATATCATTATGCATGAGGGATATTGATAAATGAAACAGAACATTCTATATTCTTGGATGTTTATAATGAGAAGAACCTGAAATGGAAGTTCGTTGTTACAGATCTTTTTAAACGGCTAAGATCGGAAACTTCTGCATTACAGGTGACACTAGGTACTGGAAGCGAAAGTATCAATAAACTGACTTGTCTTTTTATCCCATTGGCCAATGTTTTATAATATAACACCTCGGGAGACTCATCCCGAAGGGAAAAAGGGTTTCTCAGACGCCTGTAACAACGTTGATATGGGGTGTCCACTCTAGATCGTCTTTACACAGTTAGGCATACTCACAACATCCTCACGAAAACGTTTACTCCTTTGCGAAATTTGTTGTGAACAGTCAACCAAAATTCGAAAACAACATTAACATGCATAAATAAACACTAGAAGGAGAAAAGGTGTACCCAATCCATCATTCAACCTTAGCGTTCCACATAACGAAGGGAGCTATTCGCTCATAAAAATCTTTAACGACTTCACGCAGTGTTGTCATGAATATAATAATAAAATTAAAGGCAAATAGAAAGTGAAGTCATATTTGCTTGACAACTCCTTCTAATCCAACAGAATACTTTATGAATGTACGCGCATGTGTGAGTGCGTGTGCGTGTGCGTGTGTGTGTGTGTGTGTGTGTGTGTGTGTGTGTGTGTGTGTGTGTGGTGTGGTGTGTGTATGTAAGCGTGTCTAAAGAAGAGAAAGAGAGAGAGACAGGGAGGAAAAAGAGAGAGAAGGGGAAGAGATATATATATAAAGAGGGAGGGATGACGTTAGGTATTGAGACATAACATTATGCACTGCCCGCCGCGAGGTTGTATGTTGACTGGTGGTCCCGAAGGCAATTGATGCGGTAGGTGAAGTATAGGAGGCAATCAGAGACGAATGGGGAATCACTCTAGCAACGATAAGGAGCACAAACGCGGAAATCCGCCGAATTAAGCGACTTTGACAAAAGCCAGATTGTTGTGGCCCTGTGACTAGGGGACGAGCATCTCGGAAACGGCGAAGCTGGTCGTGTGTTTGCGTGCTGCTGTCGTGACCATCTGAAACCACGAGTAGGCAACAAGAATTTGGTTGTCCATACCACATCACACAACATAGGGATCGGAGGCTTGCCCGCTCTCTAAAGCAGGATAGGCGGAGATCTGTGGTGGTGGTGGTGGTGGTTAGTGTTTAACGTCCCGTCGACAACGAGGTCATTAGAGACGGAGCGCAAGCTCGGGTTAGGGAAGGATTGGGAAGGAAATCGGCCGTGCCCTTTCAAAGGAACCATCCCGGCATTTGCCAGAAACGATTTAGGGAAATCACGGAAAACCTAAATCAGGATGGCCGGAGACGGGATTGAACCGTCGTCCTCCCGAATGCGAGTCCAATGTGCTAACCACTGCGCCACCTCGCTCGGTGCGGAGATCTGTGTCAGATGTGATAACAGTGTACATCGCTGGAGCAGGCACAAGTGTTTTGGAGCCCACCGTTCAGCGCAGTGTTGAACATGGTGTTCCGCAGCAGAGGACCCCTATGTGTTCCCATGTTGACCCAACAATATCGTCTATTATGATTACAGTGGGCACGGGATCATCCAGATTGAACCGCGGATCAATGGAATCGTATCACCTGGTCGGATAAATCCCGTTTATTGTTAAACCAGGTCGATGGTCGTGTCCACATATACCGTCATCCAGGCGAACGGCTGCTCGAAACCTGTAGCGCGCCATGAACGCATGCCAGTGGGAGCAGTATTATGTTATGGGGGACATTCATCTGGGCTTCCATGGGTCCTGCGGTAGTAATCGAAGGTACTATGACAGCTGAGTAGACAACATTCCATTAGAACTACTGACGACCTAGGGAGAGCCAGTCCTAACAAAACTCTACCATCTGGTGAGCAAGATGTATGAGACAGGCGAAATACCCTCAGACTTCAAGAAGAATATAATAATTCCAACCCCAAAGAAAGCAGGTGTTGACAGATATGAAAATTACCGAACAATCAATTTAATAAGCCACAGCTGCAAAATACTAACGCGAATTCTTTACAGACGAATGGAAAAACTGATAGAAGTCGACCTCGGGGAAGATCAGTTTGGATTCCGTAGAAATGTTGGAACACGTGAGGCAATACTGACCCTACGACTTATCTTAGAAGAAAGATTAAGGAAAGGCAAACCTACGTTTCTAGCATTTGTAGACTTACAGAAAGCTTTTGACAATGTTGATTGGAATACTCTCTTTCAAATTCTGAAGGTGGCAGGGGTAAAATATAGGGAGCGAAAGGTTATTTACAATTTGTACAGAAAGCAGATGGCAGTTATAAGAATCGAGGGGCATGAAAAGGAAGCAGTGGTTGGGAAGGGAGTGAGACAGGGCTGTAGCCTATCCCCGATGTTATTCAATCTGTGTATTGAGCAAGCAGTGAAATAAACAAAAGACAAATTCGGAGTAGGTATTAAAAACCATGGAGAAGAAATAAAAACTTTGAGGTTTGCCGATGACATTGTAATTCTGTCAGAGACAGCAAAGGACTTGGAAGAGCAGCTGAACGGAATGGACAGTGTCTTGAAAGGAGGGTATAAGATGAACATCAACAAAAGCAAAACGAGGATAATGGAATGTAGTCGAATTAAGTCGGGTGATGCTGAGGGAATTAGATTAGGAAATGAGACACTTAAAGTAGTAAAGGAGTTTTGCTATTTGGGGAGCAAAGTAACTGATGGTGGACGAAGTAGAGAGGATACAAAATGTAGACTGGCAGTGGCAAGGAAAGCGTTTCTGAAGAAGAAAAATTTGTTGACATCGAGTATAGATTTAAGTGTCAGGAAGTCGTTTCTGAAAGTATTTCTATGGAGTGTGGCCATGTATGGAAGTGAAACGTGGACGATAAATAGTTTAGACAAGAAGAGAATAGAAGCTTTCGAAATGTGGTGCTACAGAAGAATGCTGAAGATTAGATGGGTAGATCACATAACTAATGAGGAGGTATTCAAATGGTTCAAATGGCTCTGAGCACTATGGGACTTAACATCTATGGTCATCAGTCCCCTAGAACTTAGAACTACTTAAACCTAACTAACCTAAGGACATCACACAACACCCAGCCATCACGAGGCAGAGAAAATCCCTGACCCCGCCGGGAATCGAACCCGGGAACCCGGGCGTGGGAAGCGAGAACGCTACCGCACGACCACGAGATGCGGGCTGAGGAGGTATTGAATAGAATTGGGGAGAAGAGGAGCTTGTGGCACAACTTGACTAGAAGAAGGGATCGGTTGGTAGGACATGTTCTGAGACATCGAGGGATCACCAATTTAGTATTGGAGGGCAGCGTGGAGGGTAAAAATCGTAGAGGGAGACCAAGAGATGAATACACTAAGCAAATTCAGAAGGATGTAGGCTGCAGTGAGTACTGGGAGATGAAGAAGCTTGCACAGGATAGAGTAGCATGGAGAGCTGCATCAAACCAGTCTCAGGACTGATGACCACAGCAACAACATGACAGCTGTGGCCCTCATGAACATTATTAGGGACCACCTGTAACCCGTTATGCTTGACGTCTTTCCCAACAGCAAAGTGTCTCAAAGGGTGTCACAAGTCCAGAATTGTATTTATTTTATTACTTTTGAATGCATTACGGGAACAGCAGTGATCAATGTCCTGTAAATAATTACTATTAAAAACAGTCTTGATCACGATTTATTTAACAAGGTGACCGGTTTTGACCACTACTGTGGTCATCTTCAGACCATTGAGTAGGAACCCCTTTCTGTTGGAGAATCACAATTAGTAATTATTGTATTTATTTTATTTTATTTATTGTATTTTTTTTGCATGGTGACACCAACTGGTGTCTTTTGCAAACGTCATAGCATTTTTTTACAAGTTTAGTACAGTCATATATACATATGTGATTACATATACATGATACAAATGTACCATTGTACCTAATAAGGCACAATATTGGGTGTTACATCGTACCTATTACAAATATTCAGATTTTACCCAACTATATATATATATATATATATATATATATATATATATATATATATATATATATATATATACAATAATTTATTTTAGTTTAATATTAATATTCACTTAAAGAATATAAACACTTGTCAATCAAGAAATATTTCAGTTTCACTTTGAATAAGTTCCCTTTGTGGCACCTTATAGAGCTCGGTAATCTGTTGTACCATATTTGACTACTAATGCATGGACTATGGTCTGTTGTTTTTAATTTTGTTCTTTGTCTGTAGTAGCAGTCTTTATTTCTTGTATTATAGGCATGCATATCAGAGTATTTTGTTGCTTTGTTTTGATGTGTCACAAAAAATATAATTAATTTGTAAAGATACAGTGAGTAGACTGTGAGGTATTTATGATGAACAAAGATTTCCCTGCATGAATCTCTATACCATAATCCATGGATAATTCTGATTGCTCTTTTCTGTAAGGTTAATATTCTGTTCATATGTATGTCGGCAGCACAGCCCCATATCTCTATCCCGTAATTAATCTGTGCAAAAATGGTTCCATAATAAATTGTTTTTAATGTCTGATGTGGGACTACTTTTGATAACTGGCTGATTAGATGTAATGAACTGCTGATTTTATTGCATAAAAATTTGATATGGTTTACCCATCTTAGATTTTCATTTAGGTGAATACCTAGAAATCTGCAGCCTTCTGTGTCCACTACTTCCATTCCACCTATGTTACTGATAGAGGTTTGGTGTGAGTTTGTAAGTTTAAATGCCAATAATTGAGATTTACTGATACTAACTTTCAAACCTTGATCTTGGAAATAAGTAGTTATTTGACGTAGGCCCTCAGTTGCTACCAACGTTAACTCATCATTTTGTTTACCAAGAAACAACAGTGAGGTATCGTCTGCATAGTTTACCAATTGGGAGTTGAAAGGTTGCTCTATATCATTTATGTACACTAGGAAAAGGAAAGGGCCCAAAATTGAGCCCTGGGGTACACCTTGCGTGACTGTCTCATATTTGGACTGGAAATTAATGATCTGATTATTGATTTTGTAAGTCAGCTTTGTACACTGCTTGCGGTTAAATAAATATGTAGCCAGCAATTGAATGGATGCAGCATTTACATTGTATGACTCAAGTTTACTTAAAAGTAACTCATGGTTTACCGAGTCAAAGGCTTTAGCGAGGTCTAGAAATATGCCAGCTGTTTGCATTGCTTGATCAAGGGCACCATACGTTTTGTGAAGAAATTCTGTAATTGCTGTGATAGTACTATGATCCTTTCGGAATCCATGTTGTGTGTCTGTTAGGAACTTATTTTTCAAGAAATAGTCACTAAGTTGTGTCAGCAGCACAACTTCAAATACTTTGCTGAAGACAGGTATTAATGATATGGGCCTGAAATTTGAAACCTCTTCCTTGGATCCTTTTTTATGCACTGGTTTAACTGTGCTCCATTTCAATACATTTGGAAATGTATGTTCTCTAATACTGCAGTTTACCAGGTGGGTGATTATTTTAACTAATTCCTTATTACATTTTTTAATCACAATACTACGCAAACCATCCCATCCAGATGAGTACTTATTCTTTAGGTTATTTATTATCCTGCCTATTTCTTTTTCAATTACTTGTTTGAATTCAAAAGGTGGCTCTTCAAAGGGGCAGAGCTTTACCTCACTACTCACAGTTATTAACTGGACTAACAGTTGCAGATATAAAGTATTTATTGAAAACATTGCAGACTTTATTAGGATCTTTAATTGTGTTTCCTTCATGTCTTATATTTACAATTTCAGTTTCTGGCTTCGGTGTGGCTTTGCGGAATTGATTTACAATTCTCCTTGAGGTCTTGGCTATATTGTCTGACTGAGCTATTTCACTGCTGTATATCTGTTTTCTTAGATTTGAAAGCTCTTTCTTAAAGATTTTCTTGGCTTCATTGTGCTTGGCCTTAAAAACCTGCAGGATTGTTGACTTGTGTAACACATCCAGGTCCTGGATGTTTTGCCTGAGTTTTATCATATTTGCTGGAAGTATCAGTCTGTTGGCTTTTGCACTTTGGTTATGGGTGAACACTCTTTGTATTTTTTTAACAGGGCAGCATCTGTCAAAGTGTCTTAGCATACTATCATGGAATTTGGCCCATTTGTTTTCAGATCCTTCAGTCTGGTAAACCAGATCCCAGTCCTCTATAGCTAATTTATTTCTTAGGACAAGGATGTTACCCTCTTTTAGGATTCTTTTATTTGCGGTAACTTTTGTCATTTTTGGGATGCTTGTGTTTACATACTCTACAAGCTGGCATTTGTGGTCAGAGTAGTGAAAATCCGTATTCCAGCACCTAACACTGTCTTTAATATGTTTACATAGTATAACGTAATCAAATCTGCTAGATGTGGACTTTGTTACCCTGGTATCACTATTTACTACATTTACAAGATTATATGGGTTAAGAATATCCATTAACCTCATATTACACCAACTGGAAGATTTTGCCTCAATATTCAGATCACCAAGTATAGTTAGGTCACTGAGACCACAACGTCCCACTACTCTACTAAATATGTCTATGAAGCTAACTACATCAGCCTTTGGTTGATGATAAATCCCAATAACTTTATGTTTTCTCATAACCTCTCTACACTCTTTGGTGTGGACTTCGATGCCTGTCACTTCAATCAAGCCTTCTTTGTTGTACTGGTCTAGATAGTTTAATTTCTTGTACTCAAGATTCTCACTAATGTTGGGTTAGGGTTGTTTGGGGAAGGAGACCAGACAGCGAGGTCATCGGTCCCATCGGATTAGGGAATGATGGGGAAGGAAGTCGGCCGTGCCCTTTCAAAGGAACCATCCTGGCATTTGCCTGGAGCGATTTAGGGAAATCACGGAAAACCTAAATCAGGATGGCCGGACGCGGGATTGAACCGTCGTCCTCCCGAATGCGAGTCCAGTGTCTACTCACTAATGTAAAGTGCCACACCACCACCCTTATGTTGCTGTCTACAATAACTATTTGCTAAGGAGTAGCCCTCTAGTTTACAGTAAATAATTTCATCAGATTTTAATCGATGCTCAGTTAGCACTACTATATGAGGTGACTGTTCATTTACAAAAACCTGTAATATATTAAGCTTATTTCTAAGGTACTGTATGTTTAGGTGCATGAGCCTTAGTGGTATTTTTAACTGGTCACTCTGATTATCTTCCTTCAAAATGCACTGAGTTGGTTCACTAACAGTTGGCTTTAAATGTAATAGTTCCCCTTCCTGTAATATACTAAGCACTTCACTTGCTCCCTTTGCTTCTGGTACTATGCAGTTATTTTTTTCAGTTTGTGTCATTAAACCTGGATTGTATCTTTGTCCGGTGTTTATATTCCTCTCACTATTGTCACACTGGTATTTAAGCTGGACAGTTTTACTTACATCTTTTTCCATGTTCTCTTTCTGCTTACTCGGTACCATAAAAAATCCTCACTTAGTGTAGCAGGTCTCCTAGTCCTCAGGCATCTGTCTTGATTGGAAGCTGCTTCTGCTGTTGATCTCCCAGGCCTCAGGTACCTCTTCTGTGTGGTTGCTGTTTCTGATGGCTCCTGTGCTACCCGACTTGGTGACTGCCCTTCTTTGTTAGCTGCTGCGGCTAATGACCTTTGTATATTTTCCTCACATGCATTTTCATTGCCTTGAGGTAGTATTATGGGGTCTGCTGTTCTGGATGCTGTTGCTGATGACGACAGCTCTGCTGATGATTGTGGTGATTCTGCTGCTATTGGTTTATCTGACACTGCTGCTGAGAATATCTGAGCCTTTGCTGCTGCTACTGGTGTTTGTTGTAGCTCTACTGCAGATAATGATGGTTCCACTGTTACAGACAACTCTTTTTTTGGCGGAATTGGGATTGGAGACACTTCCATTACAGATGACTCATTAATAAATTTAAGTATTTCGGCACTAATAATCTTTTTCCCTTTTACGTTCATGTGGAGACCATGTCTTGTGAAGTGCTCTCTGTGAACACTGTTTATCTCTACGAAGGTCGTATTCTGGAAACCTCGACATATTTTCTCAAATAGCCTGTTTGCTGTAACAATCTTGATGTTTACGCACGAGTTTTCCATCAGATCGTGTCTCCTAGGGATGTTAACAATGTAGAAATGCACTCGAGGCATCCTTTTGAATGTTTCCTTTAGGATTCTCGTTGCACGCCAAGTTTCATTACAGTAAACATCATTTGCGCCTCCTATTATGATGCAGCTGTTACCCGTCGTTAATATGTTGTCACTGTTTTTCAGAATTTCGCGTAATGGCGCGCCTGGTTTGATGATGCCTGTTACATTAAGGTCTGGGTGATTTCTTCTCATAATTTCCGTAACTCCTCTCCCATGACTATCTGCAAAATTATATATCTGTTGCTTGTATCCTTGCTTATGCGTAACGTGGTTGTTTACTTTTTTTTCTTTGCTAATATTTACCTTGTGTTTTTCTCCGTTTAATTCACTTGTATATTTTTGTGTGGATAGTTTGTTCATATTTTTATCCATAGATGCACTATTAACACTTTCTTTTCTTGCGTTTAATTCACTTGTGTCTTTTTGAGTGATCAGTTCGTTCATATTTCTAGTTACAGTCGTACTGTTTACACTTTGTACATTTGGTTGTGCAGACCTACGAATTTTATGGCTAGCATTAATGAGATCTTGTTGAATTGACGATTCAGACAGTTCCCGTATGGTTATATATATATATATATATATATATATATATATATATATTATGTCAAGTTCTTTTTGAAGTTCGTCTGTGCTACAATGGTTTGAGAAGCATGATATTGAACTCACATTAATGTCTTGGCTATAAAATTCGGGTCATCTGAATCCGATGGAACCCAACCGGGACGCCATCTGGCGCCATCTCAGCTCCCAGAAACAAACCGCCCGTAAATTACGGGAAGTGTGTGACCTGTGCATAGGGATCTGGTGCCACAAACCTCTGGAAACCTATCAAGTACTTGTCGAATCCATGGCATCCAGAGTCACTGCTGAATTGCATTCCAGAGGTGGACCAACACGCTTTTACATAGGTGGTCATAATGATTTGGCTCATCAATGTAGTTAAGTCTACATCGCTGTAGGTAAAAATAAAATTAAAGGTAGCTTACGATTAATGTAAATGACGATCGTATAAAACATGGCATTTTGCCATATTTTTTACTGATAAAATATTGGCCGGCCGAGCGGTTCTAGGCGCTTCAGTCTGGAACGACGCGACCGCTACGGTCGCAGGTTCGAATCCTGCCTCGGGCATGGATGTGTGTGATGTCGTTAGATTAGTTAGGTTTAAGTAGTTCTAAGTTCTAGGGGACTGATGACCTCAGAAGTTAATTCCCACAGTGCTCAGAGCCATTTGAACCATTTGAACTGATAAAGTTTATTACAATCGTGATGAAACTCTTTCCGCACCATAACGAGACATTTTTAACTACGATTCATTGAACAAAAGGTGGTCGTTCCGATAGTAAAACCTCCTTTTTTTGTGGTGACTCTGGATGTCCGCGCCAGATGTCGTTGGTGTAGCGCTAATGCTTCAACGTTCCTCTTTCATTTGCAGGTGGTTACGTTGTTTTGCGGTAGTTGGCGCCAGCAGAGAAGTGTTCCAAAATCGAGCCTGATACGAACACGATGTGTGATTGAATTCCTCACTGATGAAGAAATTGCGCCGATTGAAATGCATCGACGTTTGCTAAAGATGTTTGGAGACGATACAATAGACGTGAGCAATGTGAGGCGATGGGTACGGCATTTTCACATTTTCAAGATGGTGAATAGGGTGTGCATGAGAAGCCACACCCCGATCGACACTGCATGGCTGTCATCCCTCGCAGTAAAGGGCGTCTTAATCAACTCGTCCGTGCTGATCGGCGAACAACGACCAGAGAATTGTGTGCAAAGCTGAATGTCGGCTGCGATGACTTGAAAACAATATTGGAACATGTTGGCTATCGCAAAGGCTGTGTGAGATGGGTCCCGTGGATGCTTACAGAAGAACAAAACACTCATCGAATGAAGATTTGTTGGGAACTGCTGGACCAATATGAAGCTGAAGGTGACAATTTTATGAATAGTATCGTTACCGGAGATGAGACGTGGCGTCACCACTACGAGCTGGGAAACACAAAAGACAGTCCATGGAATGTTGACATGCGAATTCTCCGTCAAAGAAGAAATTCAAGACACAGACGTCTGCACGCAAAGTGATGTGCACAGTCTTCTGGAATCGCCAGGGTGTGGTTCTTTTGGATGTCCCGGAGCCTGGAGAACCTGTCAATTCAGCACTCTACAAGACGAGACTGATTAAGCTGAAAGCCCGAATTTCCAGTGTAAGTCCAGAGAAGATGATCAACTTTCAACTGCAACATGATAATGCCAGGCCCCACAAGTTTTTCGATCACGTAGCTCGTTGCAAAATTCAGCTGTACTGTCTTACCACATCCAACGTACATTCCCGATTTAGCACCTTCAGGCTTCCATCTCTTTGCACCTCTGAAAGATGGACTACGTGGCGAACATTTTCAAGACTTGGATGCTGTTGTCAGAGCTGTAAGAAAGTGGTTAGCCTCAACTGGTTGCGATTTTTAAAAGAGCGGCATGCAGGATGTGGTTCACTGTTGACAAAAGAGCAGGTTTAGGGGCTTCACATATAAATTAAGTTGTTATTTCCACATTTGGGGCGCTCAAGGACGAGATCATCGACGCCTCCAATATGACTGCGCGAGTGAAGGCCTATTGACTACGCTAGGCGAGACGTACCTGTCGTCGTCGGCCGGACAGCAGACGCCGGGCGTGAAGAGGCTCTTGAAGCAGATGGAGTCGCGCAGCTGCGACAGGTGCAGCAGCAGCTGCGGACACTCGCTCAGGTCGTCGCAGACGCCGCGGCCGCCGGTCGGCGTGCGGCACGCGCGAGCGTCCGGGCTCGCCGCATCTTCACCCACGCGGTCGTCTCCTGCGAACACGCCTCCTCTCAAGCTGCTGTCTCTATAAGGTTTCTAGGAGACAATTATCATGAAGGCAAGACACCTCAAGCACCTCCATCTTCGGAGTTGAGGGCGAAAAAATAGTGAAATGTAAGCGTAGCTCTCCAACGCACGCAGCAATTTCAACGAAACTTTGTACATGAACGACTTACTGTCGGAAAAAATACTGTGACAGTAGGACAACCCTAGCATTCCTAGGAATGACGCTGGTGATAGGAGAGGGAAAGAGTTGACAAGCAAGCACAACTCTAGAACGCATGCAGACATTGCAACCAAACTTAGTATATATGTATGGAGATGGTATGTGTTCTTTCGGACATGTCCGAAAGAACAGATACCATCTCCATATAGTTAAGGCTAACTGACCTTCTTCTTCTGTGAGGATGCACACGCATTGCCCGAACTCTTACGGGACTCGGTAAGATTGTCTCCCGCGAGTAATGAGTCTACTGGGAAGGGGCACTACAAATGTAGAGTGAGGACATTAAGTTGGGAATGTAAGTCTCACGAGGAGCGTGCAAGGGATAAATCCCTGCAGTCACACTACCCTCTGTGTCCTCGGTGGCTCAGATGCATAGAGCGTCTGCCATGTAAGCAGAAGATCCCGGGATCGAGACCCGGTCAGGGCGCACATTGTCAACTGTCCCCGTTGATGTATATCATACAGCTTAAGGTATATTGCCGGCCGGATTGGCCGCGCGGTTCTAGGCGCTACAGTCTCGAGCCGAGCGACCGCTACGGTCGCAGGTTCGAATCCTGCCTCGGGCATGGATGTGTGTGATGTCCTTAGGTTAGTTAGGTTTAATTAGTTCTACGTTCTAGGCGACTGATGACCTCAGAAGTTAAGTCGCATAGCGCTCAGAGCCATTTGAACCATTTTTGAGCTTAAGGTATTGATTTAATTATCTTTTCATAGTATATATGTGGCTTGCTGTCTAGGAAAAACTACTGTGAGGTAACAGTCCTAGAATCCCTTTTCGTGGGGCTGTTTAGGACCCTGTAAGCACAATTCTGGAACATCTGGTGGGATGTCAAGAAAACATGGTACATAATTGACTTTCTAACTAAAAAAAATGCTATTTGAGTGATACACGCGTAGCGTCATCACGGACAGATTTCACACATTTTCCCATCTGACACAAGAGTGGGTTAAACAAGAAACCGTAACCACCAGGTAATCGATAGAAAAGTACTACGAATCTCTTCGGAAGGAAATATATTTGTATGACGGAGAGTAAAATAAGGTGCCAAAAGGCATGGAATAGCGATTTGCACGTATAAAGATGGCGGTAGTATCGCGTGCATATCGTATAAAAGGACAGTGCATTGACGGAGCTGTCATTTGTACTCACGTGATTCATGCGAAAAGGTTTCCGACGTTATTATGGCAGCACGCTGGGAATTAACAGGCTGTGAACGCGGAATGCCAATTGGTGCTAGACGTATTGGACATCCCATTTCGGTAATCGTTAGGGAATTCAGTATTCCGAGATCCAAAAGTGTACCGAGGATACCAAATTACAGGCATTAACTCTCACGACGGACAACGCAACGGCCGACGGTCTTCACTTAACGACCGAGACCAGTGGCGCTTACGTAGAGTTGTCAGTGCTAACAGACAAGCAACACTGCGTTAAATAGCCCGAGAAATCAAAATGGGACAAACGACGACCGTATCCGTTAGGACAGTAGGGCGAAAATTGGCATTAATGAGCTATGGCAGCAGATGACCGAGACGAGTGCCTTCACTAACAGCACGACGTCAGCTTCAGCGCCTGTCTTGGGCTCGTGACCATGTCGGTTGGACCCTAGACTGCTGGAAAACTGTGGTCTTGTCAGATGAGTCCCAATTCCCCAGTGTAAAAGCAAATGGTAGGGTTCGAATGTGGCGCAGACCCCCCGAGGCCATGGACTCACGCAGTCAACAAGACAATGTGCTGCGTCCTCCGGTGTGTCTGAACCTATCATTGACCGTAAATGGTTGTGTTCGGCTACTTGGCGACCGTTTGCAGCCATTCAACAATGGAATTTTTATGGATGACAATGCACCGTGTCACATTTTTTTCGCGCCTGATTTCAAGAACATTCTGGGTACTTAGAGCGAATGATTTGGTCACCTAGATCGCCTGACAAGAATCTAAAAATGGTTCAAATGGCTCTGAGCACTATGCGACTTAGCTTCTGAGGTCATCAGTCGCCTAGAACTTAGAACTGCTTAAACCTAACTAACCTAAAGACATCACACACATCCATGCCCGAGGCAGGAACAAGAATCTCATCGAACGTTTATGAAACATAATCTAGAGGTCAGTTCATGCAAAAAATCCTGCACCGGCAATTATGGACGGATACAGAGGCAGCATGGCTCACTATTTTTCCAGGAGACTTCCAACGACTTGTTGGGTCCATGCTATGTCCAGTTGCTGCGCTACGCCGGCAAGAAGGAGTCCGACAGGATATTAGGAGGTATCCTATGACATTTCTCACTTCAATGTATTTCACTGAAAGCGCTAGTCAAATGTTATAATTATCTCAATGAAAAGAATAAAGTTTCGTAACTAATTTTTTGTTTGTTTGCAGGTACGTTTCTGCCGTTCTGGTACACACTGAAATGTAGCGCCTCAGTATCATATTGCGCTGTTAGAAAGCCCGATACAAATGGCTCAGCACACGATAAAGTGAAATATCGTTCGGTGATTTGTTTTCTGCACTTGAAGGGAAACAACGCTGCAACAGTCCATGCTGGGTTGGTGAAAGTGTAAGGCAACAGTGCACCACTATATGAAACGGCGGTCACGTGGCGCACACGCTTCAAGTGTGATCATACAAGTCTGTATGACGAAGAACCAAGTGGCAGACCATCTCTCCGTAAAGGACCGAGAATCGCAAATGAAGTGGAGGACCTGGAGCTCGAAGATCGGCGTGTCACTCTCAAAACGGTAATGGAAATAATGAAAATCACTCATGCTGCCATTTAAAACATTTTACACAACATTTTGAAAATGACACGCACTGCTCACACTAATTCAAAAAGCCCGCCGAATTGACGCAGCAGTTATGTAAGACCAGTCCAGAGGACTGGAGCCACCTAATCGTGCTGAGACGATTAGTGTGACCCCGGTTCAAAGGAGAAAATCAAGCTATGGAGACATGTGTGTTTACCAGCACCGAAAAACGAAAGATCCCAACCATGATCGGGCAAGATGATGTTTTTTGGGACTGCCATGCAGTCGTGGTACAGTTACAAGGGTTCTAACTGTTACAGCAGCATACTATCGAAATCTCCTGGCGATATTAAGGGACTCTGACAAGGTAAAGCGTCGTGGGAAGGTGGTCAAAGAATAACGAAAGTTATGAATGTATTCCAAAATAGTGAATACGATTGCACACTGGCTATACGATGTACTAGTAAAGTATGAAAATTTGTGTTGGAGCGGGCCTTGAACTCGAATTTCCCCATTTTCACGACTGGTCACCTTAACCGCTTTGGCTACCTAAGCTCGATTCACAGCCAATCCCATACTTCCATACGTCCAGTGTCTCCGTCCCATAGTGCTCGCATACAGATCGTACGATTCCTGCATAGGGAGACACATAGTTTTTGCTCATCACATTTCCTTGTTTTGGCATGAAATACATTAGGGTAGTATCTGTATCTTACAGTGCCATGCATGCATGTCCGAAGGACAACTGTATCGAAATGTACAGATGCTGTAAAATTCAGACACTGCGCCAACTAAACGACGAAAGTAATAAGGAGCAACATGTCTGTGCCAGTGACATACTTAATATCAAAAGGAGGACCCACTTAGTAATCGATGTCAAGGAATATACAGACAAGAAAATTCATTAGGACAATGCGATGCACTGGCCTAAAAGTAATAGTTACAACCTGGGAAAGCGTCAACAAGGTATCCACATACACTAGTTACAGGACGAGTGTCAATGAAACAAGAAGATCAATTAACAAAGACGAAAATATGAAATACGGACATATAGGAAACATTCGAGAAATGACCTGTATTTGGAAAAGTATATCAAACAACTGGCTTGACAAGGAGGCTACCAAGTCGTCTACGAAATGAAGACAACATAAATAAAGTATCATATATAGGTCAGAACCAGAATATTGTAAGAAGCGAGGAGTGTCGCTACAGATAACGGTACTATTCGCTAATAAGTATTTTTGAAAAATGGCATAAACGAGGAAGAGTCATAATGACTATTATAACGAATAATCACAACCACATTCAGTAGCTACCATACTCATTAGCTTTTTTTACGTTAGTTACCTGATGCTATATTCCATTTTACTCCGTTCAAAAAAACTTTTGGATCTTTCTCGTCTATATCCTTACATATTTTTGGACTAAGAACGTATAGGATTAATGTTTGCATTGCAATAACACTACTGTTTTTTTTTATTTCAGATAACCAACTTGCGTCTTACACCATGTGTGCTACCTACGTTATATATGACTAGCATATACTTGATTGTATCCTGAACGTATTACTGTCTTATTGGTTTCCTTTTATGTACATATACGAGGGTTGGAACTTTAATAGAGGCAACTATTTATTTACAGCTCTTACAAAACAGATACGTGTTTCAACGTTTTACTGACCTTCAAAGTAGTCACTAGCATTGTGTATAACCTGTTGCCAGCGATGTGGAAGTCGTAGGATACTCTTAGCAGTGGCAGTTGTGTTGACAGTTCGAACGGCGCGGTCTATTGCCCGACGAATTTGTAGCAGTTCTGAAACGAATGCCGTGAAGTGTTTCCTTCAGTTTAGAAATCGAGTTGAACTTACCAGGGCTTAAGTCATGGGGGTGCAGCAGGTGGTATAGCACTTAGCAGCCCCATCAGTCAAACAAATTAGTAACAACTTGCACTGTACGTGCTTGAGCATTGTTCTGCAAAATGATGGTCAGGTCCTGCAGAAAGTGTCATCACTTCTGTCTCTGTGCTATTCATTTCTGGAACACAACCTACGACTAGCTTAGAGACAGAGGTGATGACACTTTCTGCAGGTCATGACTATCATTTTGCAGGGTAATAGTCAAGCACGTACAGTGCAAGCTGTTACTGATCTGTTTGACTGATGGGGCTGCTAAGTATTATACCACCTACTGCACTCCCCTGACTTGCGCCCTCTTGAATTCAACTCGATTTCTAAACTGAAGGAAACACTTCACGGCATTCGCTTCAGAACTGCTACAAATTCGTCAGGCAATAGACCGAGCCTCTCGAACTGTCAACACAACTGGCACTGCTAAGAATAGCCGGCCGAAGTGGCCGTGCGGTTAAAGGCGCTGCAGTCTGGAACCGCAAGACCGCTACGGTCGCAGGTTCGAATCCTGCCTCGGGCATGGATGTTTGTGATGCCCTTAGGTTAGTTAGGTTTAACTAGTTCTAAGTTCTAGGGGACTAATGACCTCAGCAGTTGAGTCCCATAGTGCTCAGAGCCATTTTTGAACTGCTAAGAATATCCTACGACTTCACACATCGCTGGAAACGGGTTATACACAATGCTGGTGACTACTTTGAAGGTCAGTAAAACTTTGAAACACGTATCTGTTTTGTACGAGCTGTATTATGTATTTGTCTGTTATCTTGCCGGCCGGAGTGGCCAACTGTTTCTAGGTGCTACAGTCTGGAACCGCGCGACCACTGCGGTCGCAGGTTCGAATCCTTCTTCGGGCATGGATGTGTGTGATGTCCTTATGTTAGTTTGGTTTAAGTAGTTCTAAGTTCTAGGGGACTGATGACCTCAGAAGTTGAGTCCTATAGTGCTCAGAGCCATTTGAACCATTTTTGAAATACGGCTGTGGCCACTGTTCCAGTCCCAGAGGCTGCTTAAATATTATGCAAAAACATCAGGAATGGCAGCCGAAGAAATCTGAGATAAGTAATGGCCATCATACTGCCAACGGCTTTGTCAAAGAGGACGAAGGAAAATACATTCAGGGCACCCTCTTGCCCTTGGGGTAGAAAGCAGCACTTAAGGGCGGAACAAGCAGCAATGATCAATAGCAAGAGTATGCAGAAGGCAATGGAAACCACTGCATTAAAGATAAATAATGCGTATCCACAGGACATATGGATTGTAACTGAAAAAGTGTCATGATGATCTCTCCATTGAATAACGATTCCGGATTAATCCTCCATTCGAATTTCCGGAAAGGAACTGCCACGGGAGAGGAGACCGTAAGAAACAGTTTGAGTAAATAACGGAAAGATAACATTATACGAGTCGGAGCGTGCAGTATCAGAAGTCTGAAGATGATAGGGAAGCCAGAATATGTCAACAGGAAATTGCTGGTGTAGAATAGAAGGATCAGTGAAGTGGTGTGGGAACAAGGTAAGAATTTCTGGTCAGTCGACTATAGGACAATGTCAACAGCAGCAGATCACATAACGGGAATTAAATTCGTTGGAATAGGGAGGTAGGGAGTTAAGCGATAGGACTATTCCCATCAAGAACAAAAGTTTGCCTTTGACTGACATCAGTCGTACCTAGCCCCCAGCAAATTTCAACCACCTGAAGATGTCGATTAGTTGCTCCAAGGAAATATTGTCGAATTTACACAACGTCAACTGGCAGCAAACCCGTGAAGATTGTTTCGCGTTAGATTGAAATTGTACGCTCTTTCAAGATTCAAAGACGTTAAATTCGCTTCAATGCACCGACGTCGTCCAGTTGAGTCACAAGGAGACGAATTGTGTCACCAGTTGAGACTGCGGACTGAAAGGATAAGAAGGGATGGCGCCATTACGACATTATGAGGCCAATATGTAGATTGTCGATTCGTGCGAGGGATCAACTGAAACTGTAGTGCATGTGAAAAGAAGATATTCTTATCCAGTCATCCGCGAGCAATTTTTCTAGGCCATTACATTTTTTGAGCTATAGTTGTAATATGTCACTATGGTGACTAGGTGTTGAGGGCATTGTTTAAAACTATACTTTCGAGAGACACAAAAATATGTCTTCTCTTTGTTTCGGGGAACCTTTTAAATCGGAGAGAAAATAAATCTTCGGTTCACGTCATTTTTCAGATCTCTCTCTTTCATGTGGCGGCCAGGTGCAAGTCTTTTCTATTCGACGCCGTTACTGCACAGAATAGTAAGGGGTATAAATTCGAAAATATTTTGTTAAAACTCACTCATATTGCCTCAGGAAAATTCAAGCCATGCTACAGCCAGAAACGGAAGCAGGAAGTGAGCCATTATGTCGCAGTTGGGTCAGGTCGACGACACTGTCTGCCGAGTAAGGAATATGCATTCAGTAGAAAAAAGGACGAAAAACCAAAGGAAGCGAGACAAGCACGTTCCTTAGGTCGTAAGGCATGTTGCAAGAAACTGTATCTATTTCGTAGGAGCACATAGCGAGGGACCGACGCAGCAGTTGACAGCCTGTTAAGCGAATATAGCAGAATAAGGAGGACACGAGCTTTGCGTCATAGCCTCACGGTAGCTCTCTTTAAATTTTCCAACTTCCCAGCCCTTGTCATGAGTTGATCAATGGGATCGATGGCAGTCGATTCCACGATTACGATACTGTACTGAATCTATGTCATAGATGCTCCAGCACTGTCTATGAACTAGCCAAAGATGTACTCAAGATGATGGCCTTCACTGGATGAACTTCATGCTACTCGAAGCCTACCATCTACTGATGCAGAAACTGACCGTCTGACACATAGCAGAATGGTTCCAATAATGTATTTCAACATGGAAGCCAGCAACAGGGCCTCTTGGAGCCAACGTTCCTGTTCATCACTCACGCCCCATCGAGTGTTGAAACCTACCAGGGGTAGGGAGGAGATCAACCGACCACACGACTGCAGACAGCAGGTACATCGCGGATGGGTCATCAAGGGCCATCGTAGAATTCGGATTCCTACCGCGTACACTCCACAGCCGGGGCGAGAACCACTTCGCGCTGGGCAGCCGCAGCCCCGCTCGCCAGCAACTGTCGCGCCGCCAGAGTCGCTGGCGTCACCTCCCGCGCGTGCGAACACTGAACTGACTCGACGGCGGGCGTCAGCTAGAATCCAACACACTGTTGAATTAACAGCAGGCGAAGCTGCTGCAGAAGAACGACGACTTGTAAACATAATGAATAAATAACTGAACTCCAACAACATTTCATTGGCATCACTGATACTTCATAACTTCCAACAGCTATTCTGACTTCACGCAGAGGCGTCTCCGCTCGGCCCTCTGTAACGCCATCTAAGCGACATGCATATCAGTGATGGCGAAACGGTGATGAGGACAATTCAGTACCCAGTCGTCAAGTGGAGGAAGTCTCCGACCCAGCCGGAATTCGAATGCAGGAGTAGTAGAACAAAGTATCTTTGAGTACATTTTGTTAGTGCAGGTTGCCTACATAAGGGGCAGGTTTGCCCCTTTGGTTACCAATCTGCCGCACTGTACTGCCCTGTGGAGTAGATATTTTTCAGGTGCATGTAAGTTAAGAGTGCATGTTGATTCACATGGCACTCGTGCAGGTATACTATTGATAAGTAGTTCCCAGCTCAAGTAAATACTAGATTTTTTTCAGAAATATCGGATATATCGCCGAGATATATGTAGAAAAAATAAACCCAGGAACAGCTCACTACTGATGATCAATTAGTCTGGAACTTCAGATTACTTAACAGCTCATCAGTTGTCACAGTCTCTAATGTCTGGGACAGCCCTTTGCACTATCCTATGTGCGATTGGTCACCAAATCAAAATGTTGTTAATGTGGAGTTCAGTTTACGTTTCTCTTATTAGCCCACCAATTCAAACTTCCTATGTTAAGCATATTATAGCTGAAAACAGTCATGGTGCGATCCTTGCTGGGAGCAATAGGACAAGGACAAGCGACAAACGATATACACACATCAAAAAAAGTTTTGCATCACCCCAGTTCCCAGAACTCCTGAAGACAGACGTTGACTGTGGATATTGTATCACAGACACAGTCCCTTCGACTGTTCAGAGACGTCACTAAACCCGCCCAAAAAATGGGAACAACCATGCATGAGCAGCGCCTATTAGACAGAGGGGGACTGACAGCCGATCACTTCCAGTCATTCCTCCAGAAAGGAGGTACACAGCTTGTGTTGTCTGTAGTTCAACCTTGCCTAGAAAGTCAATACCGCGGTTCGATGGCGTCCGCGCTGTTACTTTGTGCCAGGAAGGGCTCTCAACAAGGGAAGTGTCCAGGCATCTCAGAGTGAACCAAAGTGACGTTGTTTGGACATGGAGGAGATACAGAGAGACAGGAACTGTCGATGACATACCCCACTCAGGCTGCCCAAGCGCTACTACTGCAGTGCATGACCTACAGATTATGACTCAGAGTAACTCTGACAGCAACGCTTTTCGTGCGGCCACAGGACGTCAGGACGACTCAAACTGTGCTCAATAGGCTGCATGATGTGCAACTTCACTCCCGACGTCCATGCCGAGGTTCATCTTTGCAACCACAACACCATGCAGTCTGGTACAGATGGGCCCAAAAACATGCCGAATGGACTGCTCAGGATTGGAATCACGTTCTCTTCACCAATGAGTGTCGAATATGCCTTCAACCAGACAATCGTTGAAGATGTGTTAGGAGGCAACCCAGTCTGGCTGAACGCCTTAGACACACTGTCCAGCGAGTGCAGCAAGGTCGAGGTTCCCTGATGTTTTGGGTTGGCATTGTGTGGGGCCGATGTACGCCGCTTCTAGTCATGGAAGGCGCCGTAACGGCTGTAGGATACGCGAATGCCATCCTCTGACCGATAGTGCAACCATATTGGCAGCATACTGGCGAGGCATTCGTCTTCTTGGACGACAGTTCGCGCTTCCATCGTGCACATCTTTTGAATGACTTCCTTCCGGATAATGACATCGCTCGACTAGAGTGGCTACCATGTTCTCCAGACATGAACCCAATCGAACATGCCTGGGATAGATTAACAAGGGCTGTTTATGGATGACGTGACTTACCAACCACTCTGAGGGATCTACGCCGAATCACCATTGAAAAGTGAGACAATCTGGACCAACAGAGCCTTGATGAACTTGTGGATAGTATGCTACGACGAACACAGGCAAGCATCAATGCAAGAGGACGTGCTGCTGGGTATTAGAGGTGCCGGTGTGTACAGCAATCTGGACCACCACCTCTGAAGGTCTTGCTGTATGGTGGTACAACAAGCAATGTGTGATTTTCATAAGCCATAAAAAGGGGGGAAATTATATTTATATTGATCTCTACTCCAATTTTCTGTACAGGTTCCGGAACTCTCGGAACCGTGGTAATGCAAAACTTTTTTTGATGTGTGTACTTTCATTGTCAGTAACCTTCTGGACAAACCAGTGTCACTGGAATAATGCTAACGCCGCCATTCCGAAAAGTAAAAGTAAGATGTGAACATATATTGTGTTGTATGATGATCGAGAAATAGGAAAAATCCCGACGGAAGACACCAGACGTACGTGTATACGACGACAACATCCAGAAAAGCTCATGTGCATACAGCGCAATATTACGCTAGCTGAAGAAGATTGTTCGAAGCTTACCTGTACGTGTGACTGAAAGAAATCACGTCACTTTGTTATATAACTGTTGTACATTTGCGGGGTGTTTCAAGTAACCTCAACACCTGTAATAATTCACAAATAGCTGATGATATTGAAACCCCGATATGTAAAATGTTTCTGAGTAAAATGGCGACTATATTGCTGCATGATTCTTCTTTTTTCCGTTTTGTAACGGAAGCTTTTTTCATCGACATCGATTGAAAAGCGAAGCCTCGTAATGTGGTTGTTAAAGTCTGCAGTGAAGTTTAACTCAGAAAGAGGTGGCAACTGCAGCGGTTGAGTTGGAGTCGTCATACAATAGTAGATTAGCTCTCTTTTTGTGAAAAATTTCGTAGGAAGATTTAAAAATCATCAAAGCGCTATACTTTCGAAGCTCTGTGGAATCCTCGTAAAAAGCAAAACACGTACTTGGAACTAAACAAAATAGCTTAAGTTCTGGGGGACTGATGACCTCAGAAATTAATTCCCATAGTGCTCAGAGCCATTTGAACCATTTTGAACCAAAATAGCTTCACTCTCTCTGTAGAAACATACATTACGATCACTAACTGTTTAGAAAAGTACGCAATTTAAATACTGTACTATCACTTGGCGAAATCCTTATTTCGATACGATGAACCTCTCATATAGTATTAGCTGGACCTAAGATAGGATTATAACCAATGACACGTAATATAAGATAAAACTATACTTGGGAAACGTACAATGAGAGATGTTAACGCTTTATACAGACGTGACAAAAGTAAAGGGATAGCGATATGCACATATAAAAATGGCTGTAGTATCGCGTACATAATGTATAAAAGGGCAGCGCCTTGATGGAGTTATCATTTGCACTCAGGTGATAAGGTCTCCGACGTGATTACGGCCGCAAGACGGGAATTAACAGACTTTCAATGGGTGATGGTAGTTGGAGCTAGACGCATGGTACATTCTATTTCGAAAATCGTTAGGGAACTCAATATTCCGAGATTCATAGTGTCAAGAGCGTGACAAGAATACCAAATTTCAGGCATTATCTCTCACAACGGACAACGCAGTGGCCGAGGAACTTCAATTAACGACCGATGGCAGTGGCGTTTGCGTAAAGTTGTCAGTCCTAACAGATAAGCCACAATGCTTGAAGTAACCGGAGAAATCAATGTGGGACGTACAATGAACGTATCCGTTAGGACAGAGCCGCGAAATTTCGCGATAATAGGTTGTGGCAACAGACGAGCAACGCGATTGTCTTTGCTCACAGCAAGACATTACCTGCAGCGTCTCGTGACCATATCAGTTGGACCGTAAACAACTGGAGAACCGTCGCCTGTTCAGATGCGTCCCGATTTCAGTTTGTAAGAGCTAACGGCAGGGTTCGAGTGTGGTGCAGACGCCACGTTGTCAACAAGGCTCTATGTGAGCTGATGGTGCTTCCATAATGCTGTGGGCTTTTTTTACATGGAATGGATTGGATCCTCTGGTCCAACTGAATAGATCATTGACTGTAAATGGTTATGTTCCGTTACTTGGAGATCATTTGCAGCGACTCACGCACCTCATGATCCCAAATAATGATGGAATTTTTATGGATGTCAATGGTCCATGTCACTAGGCCACAATTGTTCGCGATTGGTTTGAAGAACATTCTGCACGATTCGAGGGAATAATTTGGCCACCCAGATCGGCCGACCTGAATCCCATCGAACATTTATGGGACATAATTGAAATGTCAGTTCATGCTTCGCGGTGACGCTAGACGCCCCTTAGTATTCGCCAGCTCTGGACGACGATGTCTGACCAAACCAGCAGGGTCTACTACGCTGGTGCGCTGCATCCTAAAAAATGGTTCAAATGGCTCTGAGCACTATGGGACTTAACGTCTGAGGTCATGAGTCCCCTAGAACTTAGAACTACTTAAACCTAACTAACCTAAAGACATCACACACACATCCACGCCCGAGACAGGATTCAAACCTGCGACCGTAGCAGTCGCGCGGTTCCGGAATGAAGCGCCTAGAACCCCTCGGCCACAACGGCCGGCGCTGAATCCTACCTACCCCAGAAAACTGATAGAGTTATCTTCAACAAGGAAAAACTTAAGAACGTCTGTAAGCGGAGAAAGTTATTTTCGAAGGGAATCAGGAACTTTAATTTAATACGAAGCAGATGAGTGGATTATAGGCAACTTACTTTGCTTACGCTCGTCATAAAGTGCCAAATCCTGTCGCGTTTCAGGGGCATAACAAATACGAATGGACGTCCGGCGTCGCCAGGAAGCGTGAGCGAAGATTTCGTCTAGAAGAAAATTTCTTCCCCATGACGTGATCTGTCATCAAAAATGGCTCTAAGCGCTATGGGACTTAACATCTGAAGTCATCAGTCCCCTAGACTTAGAACTACCTAAACCTAACTTCTTCTTCTTCTTCTTTGTTGTCGCCATGTCCCACGTCACGTAGCGTCGGCGTTGCTCTTCTGGATCCTTCTCCTCCATAGTACTCTATCCATTGCCTCATCCTTCTTCATCCTTTCTCCCTTAGGTCCCTGGATATCTTATTCTTCGACCTTATATTCGGTCTTCCTCTCCTTCTCGCTCCTTCAATCTTTATATCTTCAACTCTGTTTCCAATACACTCTTCCCCTTTTCTCTGTAAGTGTCTGTACCACCTTAGTCTGCTCTCTTGTCTCTTTTTCCCCATGGGTCCCTCTTTCACAGCTCCTCTAACAAATTCATTTCTAATCCTGTCCTTCCTTGTTACCCCATACATCCAACTCAGCATCCTCATTTCCACCACTTCCATCTTCCTTTCCTGGGCTACTGTGATTGGCCATGTCTCTGCCCCGTATACATAGCAGGCCTTACCACCGACTTGTACACTTTCCCTTTCAAACCAATGCTTACCTTCTTGTCACACGGCACTCCACTCATTTTCCTCCAGTTGTTCCAACCGCAATTTATTCGGCGTTGTCCCTCTCTATGTACGACCCCAGGTTTTAAATTTGGAGACCGATTTCAGCTCATCATCCTAAGGAAAACACACACATCCATGCCCGAAGCAGGATTTGAACCTGCGACCGTAGCAGCAGCGCGGTTCCGGACTGAAGCGCCTAGAACCGCTCGGCTACAAGGGCGGGCGATCTGTCATTCCTAGACGTTACATACATAGACTTTTAAACATCGTGTGTGTCCTTGTTGTGCGATATAAATGATTCTGTAGTCTACAAATTGAGAAATGAAAATAAATGAAAGTTTATAGTTATAGACACAAAGAAAAGTATCATTTTATTGAAAGTACTCTGGTAAGGGATGCAAGAAGAAACCATTCACCAGTAAGTGAGTCGAGTATGTACAGTGTAGAGTAGGTGTCGGGTGGAGGAAGGAGCGTCAGGTCGGGTCACAGATCACAACACGGGGAAGGCGTCAGCAGTCAGTGAGTGAGTGAGTTAGGAACCTGTGTTGGCGGCCGAGACGACGGCGGGCAGCGCTCCGCGCACGATGGGCGCGATGGCGTCGGTGAGGTTGCGGCCCAGCACGTTCTTGGAGAGCGTGAGGATGGCGGCGGGCAGCTGCTGCGAGGCGGCGTCGCCGTGGCCGGCGGCCGGGTCTCCGGCCGGCGGGCCCTCGTGGCGCGCCGCGCGCACCAGGAAGCGGCCCACCGTGTTGAGCGCGCCCAGCGTCTCGCTGATGGTCGCCAGCTGGTCCGGCGACACGGCCAGCAGCCGCCCCGACTCGCCGGCGCCCTCGTCGGGCAGCCTGCGGCGGAAGTGGCGCTGCTCGCCCCACGCGGGGCCGCCGTCCTGCCAGCCCGGCCTGTAGCCCTGGCCGAAGGGGGCGGGCGGCTGGCCGTAGCGCCGCGCCGGCCACCGGGCTTCGCGGTCGCCGCCGGACTCGGGGAACACCCAGCGCCCCGAGCCAGAGTCGTACGTCGCTGCAAACGGAATCGTCGCTGTTTGTCTGTCGCGTCAGCACGTCAATACTGTCTTCTACGAGTCCGGTAATTCAACAAAAAGCACGTTAACAGTTATGAGTACGGAACAGGATTTCGTGTTTATGCACAATATTCTGACAACAGATGTAGTCATTTTTATCAAGCAGTCGGGTCAGGTGGTCAGCGGCAGGGAGGCATCGTGACCAGACCTCGGAATTCGATCCCAGCACACTTGTCCCCACCCACCCTGAAGCTGACTTTGGGCTTTCCTCCTTGCCGATACAAGCGTTTTATGTGTCATAAAAAAGCGGTAAACCGGGTTCCAATCTGAAAAAAGCGGTAAAGTGCGTTCCTGCAAACCGACAAAAGAGAGAAACAAAAAGGTGGTAAAAAGTTTTGAACCGTGTGTACTTCCATCTTTCCACGGCTCGTTTCCTGAGCGTCGTGTGGAGCCAATATTTTCGGTAATCGACAGTGTTTGGGCGCGATCGGGCTCTAGCATCTCGTTTGTGTCTTTATTACTTGGCTTCTATTTCGTTTTTCCGCGGTTGTTCAGGGTTTGTCTTTTATGAAGCTCTTTCGTTTGAACTCCCGCCCGTAGTGTACCCACTATCGATTCGAGTTCAGGTGTACTTAGAAACCGTAGGTTGGTAACACGACCGACTCACGTGTTTACTGCAGCTGACTCTTTGACCTGTACTATTTATAGGCGAGCGCGGTCACACTGGAGCCCACCTCCTCCTTTTCCTCGAGCACCTCCCGCAAACTCGATCCTCCTCACCCACTGGTCTCTCCCATCCTCTCCCGCCCCCGTCCGCTGCCGCGCTTGTACTTCCATGTCCCACCTGCTCTCCATCTCTCCACTCTCCACACCCTCTCCCAAGGTGGCTTCCGCCAGCTCCCCCTCCCTGACGATGCCCTCCTCCCCTCCATCTACCCCTCCAACCAACTTTGATCCTCCCTCCCTCTTCCTGTGTTTGATTCCTTTGAGCACCCTCTCTCCCTTCTCTCCCCTTTCCCTCCCTCCTCCCTTTCTCCCCACTCCTCCCCCGGGCTTCCCCTACCCCCGTCCCTCTACTACTCCTCCCCTCTCCTCTGCCATTGGCATCTTTGCTCTCCCCTCTCCCTCCCCCTCACCCTTCTTCACCTCTTGGCAGGTCCCCGGACTCGCACATGTTACGTGGACATTCGCGCGCCGGAGATCATCGCCATCAGTGTCTCGTCTGTGTGCCGTCGTGTTTTGTGTTCAGTGATCACCGTCACGCTCCATCGTTCCAACGTGTCATCGCAATCATCGATATTTGTGCGTCGTGTCAACAGCTTGTGGTGTGATTTCTCGTCGAGTGTAAACGGCTCCATGTTTTGTATTTTGTGGTTGGTTCAAATGGCTCTGAGCACTATGGGACTCAACTGCTGAGGTCATTAGTCCCCTAGAACTTATAACTAGTTAAACCTAACTAACCTAAGGACATCACAAACATCCGTGCCCGAGGCAGGATTCGAACCTGGGACCGTAGCGGTCTTGCGGTTCCAGACTGCAGCGCCTTTAACCGCACGGCCACTTCGGCCGGTTTGTATTTTATGTCTACTGTTTTTTTTATCCACCATTCTGTCATTTCTGAGTATTCTTTCTGTCTTTTATCATTGTCTCCTCTAAGGCTGAAGAGCGGCGTAGAATGCTGCTGCCAGCCTACCTGTTGTATGTGCAGGTAAAAATAACAATAAAGGAAAAAGAAAACACGCTGGAGGAAGTTGTCGCGCAGTAGCCTTCGTGTCTGCTCTGGCGACGTCGACATCCAGCCTTCCGCGTACGGGTGTTATCGAACCCGCACTTCTACACGTCGAGGAACGACGGCCTGCGTGAAGCCCCTCTGTCCGCTCTTCACTGGTTGTCCGCGGGAGGCGGATGTCAGTCTAATCATCGCCTGCGTCGACGAAGGCAAACAAACAGTAACCATCATGGGGCGGTGGAGCCGCCGTTCGGCGAGGGTTTGAGTCCGGGAGCAGTTTGGCTGGGTCGGTGTCTGCCGGGACGACTGGGGATGGCTGAGAATTGTGCTCAGCAGTCCCAGATAAACGACGAAGTGCGCCGAGGGAAAGGAGAAAAGAAGTTAAATGTGAATGTTTCAAGTTGATCGTCCTTTGGGATTGAGTTCATCCAGTCGTCTTTCCCGTCTTGTGGTCACTGCCGTGGCAGCCCTCTATTCTGTCCACTGGTGCAATTCTGACAGTGCAGATTCCTCCACGCATCGTTGCTAACCGGTGTAGTGGTGTATTTTGGTAGTTATTTGTGTACGTTTGTACTTCTGTGTTTTGGTAGTTCATCCTCCCGCCCTGTGGTTGCAGAATTTCGGGTGGGGAGTTAGTTCCTTGTCTCCCAATATCTAGTACTCTATTATTAAGGTTAATTCTAGTTCAGTCTAGCGTTCTGTTAACCCCTGGGTATATGTGTCCGCCATACTATTTGCGCTGTATTTAATCTAAATGAGTTGCACTGACAGTAGTTGGGGGTTCGAGTGCTGTCACGGAGCTGATAAGGGGTCACATTGGTTTCGGCTTGTCAATTGGAGGGTGTTGCCTTAGAGGTTTGTTAACATTGGCAAGTCGGCGTTGTCTAGCGCTACCGGGACCTAACGAAGAACATTGTGATGATTAGGTTCAAATGGCTCTGAGCACTATGGAACTTAACATCTGAGGTCATCAGTCCCCTAGAACTTAGAACTATTTAAACCTAACTAACCTAAGGACATCACACACATCCATGCCCAAGGCAGGATTCGAACCTGCGACCGTAGCGTCGCGCGGTTCCAGACTAGCGCCTAGAACCGCTCGGCCACACTGGCCAGCGTGCTGATTAGGGAATGTTGTTACACGTTCTTGTATTCATTTCGATATCTGTATTTGTGAAGGCAACGGCATGAAGTAAGATCTGTTCTGAAGCTGTACTGGATCTTGCGCTCTTGGTATTTTTGGTTTTGTTTTGATCCCGACTATTTGGGTGTCAGGAATATGGAACTGTGTTATTAATGTTTGGCTTGAACAGCGGACACCCGGCTAGCTTAGTACGTGTGTAGTGGCATGGCGTCCCCCTGAAGGCGTGCCCGCTAGATTGCTATTGCGTCTCCTCAAAGTGTAATTTCCACCTTACTAAAACCCCCTTGTTAAGTGGGAGGAAAAAAAAACTTAAGAAATACCTTCTATTTGCATTAACTATCTTACCTGTCGCTTAAGTAAATATCTGCTCAGTGATTAAGCTCATGGGAGCACCTATCCTAAAAGCGACTAGCGCAATTCTGTTATGGTGGCCCTCGTGCCTATTGTGGTCCGGGGAAAGATTGTATAAACAAGCTTACATGCTCCGTATCGAACTTCTGATGTTGTATTTTGAGTGATTGTGGATTATTAAAATTCATTATAGTGCAAACGTTTGTATTTTACCAACCGTGTTTATAAGTTATTAATGTGATTGGTTGGAATGTAATACGAAAGTTGTCCAGGTAGAATTTGAAGCCATGTTGTGTTGTGAATTCATGTATTTATGTTTTATATTGCAATGCGAATTTAAATGTGGTAAACCCACGCTTTGTGATTAATAATTAAAGATTTAAGAGTGCGTTCACTTAGCGCTTACTTATGTGTTGTATTATTATTATTTTAAAAAAATTATATTAGGCGTTTTAATTTCTTAAATTAAAGCCTTTCCAGTTCGAAAGTGGTGGCCCTCTCATTTTGGGCAATTGTAAGCATCGAAGCAGGATTTACGTAGTTGGTGTTATGTATTGTACGTTATGAATAAATTATTTATGTGTTAAATCACGTCTGCTATGTCAATTCCTTGGCCCCGTCCACACCTTGGTCGCAGTCTTTTAATATTAAATGATCAGACCACTGTTCCAAGTTTCACTGGAAACTGAAAGGCTGTGGTATCGAACTGTTGCTGCGACAATACTGTTCACTCTCCCTTAAAAAAAAACAGCCGCGTTGTCAGCGCGGCAGACTGCTAAACAGCTAACCGAAGGAGCCCAGGCTAGATTCCTAGCTGGGTCGGAGATTTTCTCAAAATAAATAAATAAATAAATGAAAAAGAAAAAAACAGAAAAAAAGGAACGGTAAAGCTCTTGACTGGAAACCACGGCCCGCCTCTCGTGGTCGTGCGGTAGCGTTCTCGCTTCCCACGCCCGGGTTCCCGGGTTCGATTCCCGGCGGGGTCAGGGATTTTCTCTGCCTCGTGATGGCTGGGTGTTGTGTGCCGTCCTTAGGTTAGTTAGGTTTAAGTAGTTGTAAGTTCTAGGGGACTGATGACCGTAGATGTTAAGTCCCATAGTGCTCAGAGCCATTTGAACCATTTGGAAACCACGACGTCACGGGATCCAATCCCCGTCGAACCTAGGATTTTTCAGTACGTAGCCAAAACGACATTCAATTGAAAGACTTACACCAACCACTGAGCCATACGAAATTATTATTATTATTTGTATCGTGTGCTGCGAGCGGTCGCCTCAGAGGTGTTCGTTGCCTAGAGTGTGATTGGAAACCAAGCCCTGGATAAATTAGGGTTTAATATGCCATTAACGACGACGCCTACAGACGCGAAATTAACTTGTATTAGCCAACATGGCTCTGGTCTTTCCAAACGAATTTTCTTGACAATCGCCAGAAGTGTTTTGGGCCGGCCGCGGTGGTCTAGCGGTTCTAGGCGCTCAGTCCGGAGCCGCGCGACTGCTACGGTCGCAGGTTCGAATCCTGCCTCGGGCATGGATGTGTGTGATGTCCTTAGGTTAGTTAGGTTTAAGTAGTTCTAAGTTCTAGGGGACTGATGACCATAGATGTTAAATCCCATAGTGCTCAGAGCAATTTGAACCATTTTTGAAGTGTCTTGGAGAAACCATACAAATCCTAAATTTTCATGACTGGCCAAGATTCGGACCAGGAAGCGACTTCAGAGCGCTAAATGCTGCACCACTTCACTCGGCGTCTGTTTGTATTCCAGGCCATCGCTTCCACTCCGTCTGTAGACTTATAGGATTACCCACCAAAATAAGATGTACCTGAGAGCAATTGCCAACCTGGCCGTAAATCTCGAAGTGTATCTTCTCCCACTAGGAGAAATCACACTTCCGACCTAGCGAAGAGGTAAAGTAGTGAAACTTTGGACTCGTATCAAGAAGGACGCAGCTTCAAAGTCCCTTCCAGCCACCCAGATTTCCCGAACGACCTGATGTAAATACCGATTTACTTCCCCATGCCCGTGGTTCACATTTCATGACCTCGTCGTCGATGACATAAAACCATCTAACATTCTGTCTTTTTCCCAGATCCTGGGAGATGCCGTCTTTGACGAACTTCGATAGACTATTTGGGAACCACTCAAAACTAGCTACTGTGAAATGGTGTAGGACACTACGTTTACCTTTTAGAAATAAAATTGAGGTCAAGGATCATGACTCAGGATCGTTTCGGACCAGGCGGAATACGCTAGAACGCTCATAAATTAGGAAGTTTATTTTATAGTTACGAGCTCGCTACCTAATATTTTCCGAGAAATCGAAGAGCTAGTTATTTCGATCCAGTGCAGACATACCTCACGAGGAAAGTTATGACTAGCTTGAGCGGTAGCCAAGTGGTATAAGGCCTGCGTTCCGCTCATGGTTCACCTAAGAACGTGTGAGTTCCCACTGCATTTATTGGGATAATTGTTACTCTGTAACATCGGAATGAAAGCTGTTGTGTAGCTTGCATATTGTTACTGTAAATAAAATAAATTTTGTTGCGAACAAAAACAGTGATCAGCGTAGCAGCCTACAGATTTTTATCCACAGTACAGATTGTACTTTTATTCTCGCAAAACGTATCCTTTTATGGGAATGCGGAGACGTAAAAGCGGAAAATAGAAACAGAGAGCTTTTACCAACAGGGCAGTGGTCCAAAGGCTTCTATCCTCAAGTTTTTTTTTTCTTTTTAATTGAGCGATCTGAAGATTCCATCTGATCTTCCATCGGATCCTGCCTGATGATATCAGACCTCGATTTGTTTTCGAAAACGGCAACAGAGTGATGTAAGTCCTTATACGAGCACTACACTCCTAAAGCCGCCCGGCTGGTATCCTGAAGGTCGTCGAAATGGGTGCGTCGCGGATTCTCTCCCTTTTGTTGCATAAGGAAAACGCCGAAATAAACAGGATACAGGAAGCAGGCTGGCAATAACATAAACATCTCCCCTGAAAATCAGAAATATGAAAACATCTAATATAAATTGAAGTGTTGAGAAGTATTTTCTGAAATTATTTGTCTGGTTGTTACATTAAGTGGCAGTGTAATGTGAACGATAAACAGCACAGACAAGAGGAGAAAAGAAGCTCCTGAAATGGGACATTACAGAAGAATCCTAGAGGTTGGACTGGATAGGTCGAGTAACCGGTGAAGAAGTAATGAATCGGAATGGGCAGAAAAATGCTGACTAAAACAAGAGGTAGGTTGACAGGCCAAATCGTGTGGCACCAGGTAATAGTTAATTTGGTAATGGAGGGAACTGTTTGAGTAAAATTTGTAGAGTGGAATTACGCATGTCTACAGTGAGTGGTTCAGATGGATATATGTTGTGAGTAATTCCCTGAAAAATTCCCTGTCTATTTTATACTGTAATAAATGTTGCCCGTTTCAACACTTCTGTTCTCCACGAAGTAACTCATTTCATATAATGTCAGTCTCTAAAACGGAATTTCAAGTTACAGTACTATGATAAATGACAGTTACAGAATTTAAAGTTAGCAGTACAAGCTAACATAATTCTCTGGAATGTAGACGTAAAAGACGAAAGTAGCTGAAGCTATAAGGAACACTTGGCTGTTATTCCCAACTCTTTGAACAAAGTTCGTAAAATACGGCATGCACGTATAGCTCTTAGAATTACAACATCTCACAACACGGTATCTGTTAACTATGAGCTCTATGAAGAGTGAGATTGCCTACACGACATTGAATTGTCAAATGCCATCAGTATATTCTGTGTCGTATTAATGTGGTATGAAAATTCAGTCCTGAAAATAAAATTACATCTAACACGTGCGCACATAATAGCGAAATTGCACTCACAGTTTCGAATATTACATTTGTCAAAAACATTAAAATTAGCCCTCAACATCATAGAAATGAAATGGATTGTAGCCGGCCAGAGTGGCCGAGCAGTTCAAGGCGCTACAGTCTGGAACCGCGCGGCCGCTACGTTTGCAGGTTCGAATCCTGCCTCGGGCATGGATGTGTGTGTTGTCCTTAGGCTTAGGTTAGTTAGGTTTATGTAGTTCTAAGTTCTAGGGGACTGATGACCTCAGCAGTTAAGTCCCATAGTGCTCAGAGCCATTTGAACCATTTTTGAAAATGGATTGTCCTGTAACACATATCGAGAAGACTTCCACGTTTAGCGAAGCATATGTTGGTTCTGTGACGGTCTCGGCTGAATGTATGTATCAGAACAGACTTTGGAAATAGTTATCCTGTCATGCAAGTTGAATGCTACCTACTCATCGTGACGAACGCACTCAACTGTACGTCGCGAAAACAGTTCGCGTATGCAAAAGAAACAGCTACCGAGAGGTTGACAGTGCGTTCTGGATTCAGCTGGAGTCATCTGCGTATGCAAATTTACGTACAATATGTAGTCCGAAATGTTTACTTAACATGTACACCTATATTTACTCTCTGACTTGACACGCACCCATCTACATTCACATTTACATTCCGTAGTGAAGCGCATGGCAAAGAGTACTTACTTTCGTTCACGCATTAAGGTTTCTTCCCGTTCTACTCGCGTATGAACCGCGGAAGAATTGCTATTTAAATGAAAGTGTGCGTCTGTAGTTACGGGATTCCAGTCTCGTCTTCCCAGTCCCTACGGCAACGATATGTATGAGACTGTAACATATTCCTAGATTCATCACTTAATTCACTTTCCTGAAACGGTATAGCTAGGCTTTCGCGTGACAGCTGCGACTGTCTCCAAGCGTCTGCCAGTTCAGTGTCTTCGGCACTTCACTCTCGCTCTCCCGTGGTACAAACAAATCTGTGGTAACCGTGCTGCTTTTTTTGGAAACGTTCAGCGTCCCCTGTTAAATATAAATGGTGTTGGTACCCATGCAACTGAGCAATACTCTAGTATAGATCGCAGGTGTGTTTTGTAAACAGTCTCCTTTATATATTCATTGCGTTTTCCCGGTCTCCTACTAACGAACGGAAGTCTATCACCTGCTTTACTTACAACTGAGCCTATGTCATCGTTTCAGGCCATATCCCTAGAAATTGTTACACAAAGGAATTTGTATAAGTTGACTGATTCCAATTGTGACTCTCATTGTAGTCATAGGATACTACGATTTTTTTTTAACGAGCACAATTTTACATCTCTGAAAATTTAAAGCAAGTTACAAATATTTGTATTTCTTGGGAATCTTATTAAGGTCTGATTGAATATTTGGGCAACATTTTTCAGGCAGTACTTCATGATCTGCGAAAAGTCTGACCTTACTACTGATATTGCCTGTCAGGTCATAAATATACAATACGAATTGCAAGGTTCTAATACACCTCCCTGGAGAACGTCTGAAGTTACTCCTACATCTGTTGATTACTCTCCGTCCATGACACTATGCTGCGTACTCTCTACCAAGAAATCTTCAATCCAGCCGTGTGTACTGTTTGATACCGAGTATGATCTATACTTTTCTAAATAAGCGATAACTTGGTGCGGAGTCTAATACCTCCCGAAAGTCAAGAATTAGGCAACAATCTGATTGCCTTGATAGATGGCTTTCAGGATGTCATGTGAGAAAAGCGCGTGTTTGTTTTCGCATGACCGATGTTTGCGGAATTCATGTTCGTTGGTATGGAGGAGATCGTTTTGTTCTAGATACCCCATTAAGTTTGAACTTAGAATATGTTCTAAGATTCTACAGCAGATGTATGTCATTGGACGGTAGTTTTATGTATCACTTCTGCTACCCTTCTTGTAGACGGGTTTGTCCTCTGCTTCGGCCGGCCAGAGTGGCCGAGCGGTTAAAGGCACTACAGTCTGGAACCGCACGACCGCTACGGTCGCAGGTTCGAATCCTGCCTCGGGCATGGGAGTGTGTGATGTCCTTAGGTTAGTTAGGTTTAAGTAGTTCTAAGTTCTAGGGGACTTATGACCACAGCAGTTGAGTCCCATGGTGCTCAGAGCTATTTGAACCATTTTTTGTTCTCTGCTTCCTTGAAACTGCTGACCTTTTTTTTATTCGAAACATGTACGATGTATTACGGTTAAAAGAGGACCTAAATTAATCGAAATTTCTACATAGAATCTGACTTAGATTCCATTGAACCCTGGAGCTTTGTTCAATTTCTGTGACTTCAGATGTTTACCGACGCCACTGACTTCTATATCACTTATTTTTGTCCTTGCGCGACAGTTAAACTGGCGTAGCGCTCCTGGATTTTCCTTTCGGATCTCGATTTGCTCCTATCAGCTTCAGTCCCTGTCTCCTCCTTGACTGTCTGGACACTAACATCGGTGCCACTGACAACCTTTGAATATAACCAGAATTTCCTCGGATTTTGTGAGAGATCTTTCGATAGCAATCTGCTATACTAGTCGTTGAAGGCTTCACGTTTTGTCATCTTGACAGCCAAATGCGTTTCATTCAGCATCTCCCCATCTATAGCCTTATGCTTTGTTTTATTCCTGTTATGCAGTAGTCTCTGTCTCTTGAAGTTCCTTTACAGAAACTATATGTCATGGAGGGTCACTCCATCATGAACCATCCTACTAGACACGTATTTTTCTAATGTTCGGTCAGTTATTCTTCCAACCGCAGTCACACTTCTTCTATATCCACCTGCGCAAAACTAAGCGTTTCACGTGCCTCCTTGAATTACGACACAGCTGCTTCTTTATCTAGTTTACTGAAAATGTAAAACTCTCTACATGTTTTAGATGCCGTTTGCACTCTGGTAACAGTTGCTACTAAAGTCGCCTCATCGCCACTGACGCTAGTTTCATTGTGGACTTAAGCAAACTGGTCAGATCAATAGGTTGCCATTGATCTAATAAATTTTTATCTTCATCGGACTTCCAAACTATCAGTCATTGGTGGTTTTAGAAAGGCGTTTAGCATTATTCCATATTGGATGACAAAAGACTTCTCTCTTTATGATAATATTAATGGAGGACATACGTATTAGCAACCTCACATTTTCTCCAAAGTTTTTGGCTGTATTTGAGAGTGGGTTTGGTGGTGACTAGAATGATTCAGTTATAAATTTATGCCCACTTTTAATACGTAGTACTGTCCATACAATCTCGATACAGCTTCAGTTTCTGTCTTAGCAGATTTGCGTTTCTTGTCTACTGTGATTACCTGCTAGCATATCCTTTCGATCTACACACTGTGGCGGAGATTTTCATCTCACGTAATTTCTACTTGTTAATTCGACAGTAGTTGCTGTTTTGTTAACTATCTTTGTTTTCAATGTAAAGTTAGTACACGTAATTTTTACTTGTTAATTCGACGGCAGTCGCTGTTTTGTTAACTGTCTTTGTTTTCAATGTAAAGTTAGTACATTTTATTTACTAATTTTGTTCAAATGGCTCTGAACAATATGGGACTTAACTTCTGAGGTCATCAGTCCCCTAGAACTTAGAACTACTTAAACCTAACTAAACTAAGGACGTCACACACATCCATACCCGAGGCAAGATTCGAACCTGCGACCGTAGCGATCGTACGGTTCCAGACTGTAGCGCCTAGAAGCGCTCGGCCACCCCGGCCGGCTACTAATTTTGTTCATAAAATTTTAGTATATGAATGAATGAAGCTTTGCTGGTAAATGTATTCCATGTACTTCTATGTAAAGTTAGCGTATTGTATGTAGGCACTGTAATCAAATACTATGGCCGTTACGTCAAAATTAATATCTGTGTTTTGTAATCGCAGTAGGACAAGGAGGTTAACCGGCTTGAGGTAGGAGGAGGAAGAAAGTTGATGGCGAACAGAGGTTGATGGCGGTACGTAAGTGGAGGAACTATTCGTGTAACGGGAAAAGAAGAACTGTTTTGAAGAAATATTTAGACTGTGAAGTGTCAAGACAAGTGCAGAAGGAATTATTCCAACTGGAAAGATGTGAAAGTATGTTATTTTGAGAATTTATCCCTGTTATAGTGTGTGTCGTCATAGACTTGGCTTAAGAGGAATGTTCGATAAGAGTCGTCGGCTTTGGTTAGTGACGTAATGTTATTGGCTGCTGTCACTACATCTTTTCTACCTTTGCTGCATATATTCACAGTTTTGTTGTTAGTCGGCAAAGTCAGTAAATTTGAAAAAACAAAAAAAGAACTGGTTGTGTTATCTGTAGCTTAGCCCGAGGTATAGGTTAGGTTGGGATACGACAGTTTGGTTGTGAGTTGGCGAAGACAACGAATGGGAAACTAAATAAATCTGGTTGTGGTGACAGACTGACCTGTAGCTTTGCCCAAGCCCTACTAGGTTAGCCGGCCGCGGTGGTCTCGCGGTTCTAGGCGCGCAGTCCGGAGCCGTGCGACTGCTACGGTCGCAGGTTCGAATCCTGCCTCGGGCATGGATGTGTGTGATGTCCTTAGATTAGTTAGGTTTAAGTAGTTCTAAGTTCTAGGAGACTGATGACCACAGCTGTTGTCCCATAGTGCTCAGAGCCATTTGAACCTATAGGTTAGGCTGGAAGGTGACTGGCTGTGAACTGATGGACCCATCGAATGTAATACTAGAAAAAAAAGATGACAGACTTATTTGTAGCTTGGCCCGTTTGAAAAAATCCCGAATAATATGACGCTATATTTGCAATATTGTTTATGTCATTTCTCACATGTTTCCTATGTCGCTGGTCAAAGCCAACGAGTCGCACCGAACATTCCTGCATCTCCTTAGACTTTGTAATGACGTCACGGTAAAACGCATTGGTGGACTACTTCGTCGTAAGATTGTGATATAAATTATTCAGAGACAGTGGGGGTGTATCAAGAAAGAAGAGAAGCCGATTGTTAGAAGTAAGAAGCAGCGATATGAATTTTTGATGAGAACGAGAAGAGAAGAACAGAAGAGACCAAGAATTATCTAATGGCGGACGGTAACTACATAGAGTTTGAATGATTTTGAGCAACTATTTTAACTCTAATAAAAGATGTGTGGGTGGAAGGCGTGAGAGAAGAGTGTAACGGATAGTGAAGTTTCGAATTATTTTATTCTTCAGTGAAGACAAGGACGTACGTGGACTGTAGCAAAAGAACGAATACTTATCTGAATCAGTGACTGCTGCTTTGCCTTGCGGGCGGGCCATTTAGAACCGGTTAATTCTTTGTGAGGGCATAATGTATGACTTGTCGAAAATGTGCACGCTGTCATACAAATACATCATATTGGCGGGTGCTCACTGTAAAACTTAGATACGGTGTTTCTGGACGTTATCCGCATCCTAACCCATCTAGAAATTTTCCCTGGAGAGATTTCAGTATTTCTTGTTATTAAGATGTTTTCCGGAGCTTTATTTTTTGGTGAAAGTAATTTTCAGAGAATTTAGTAAATTTCAACTGAAAACGCCGGCATATTCGCAGCCATGTAAAGTGACCGAAGGCAGCGCGGTCCATTAAGTTTCACAGATCATCCTGCTACCGGCACCTGCCTGCAGCCAGAGGTAGCAGCGTCTCAGAAATAGCCTACAACTCTGACAGCAGCCGGGAATAAATCACAAAAACATATTCACAACGACTTTGAATGTTGCGATCATCACTAAATCAGTTCAAGCAAGTGAATTAATTGAACCTCAAAACATTCATATGCAGTACGAAATGGAATAATAGAAATAAATTAAACTTGCAGGGCAATACTTTGAAACTACACTCAGTAGAATCCACACACTGTAATTTCTCTAGTAGTCTAGTATCATACAACTTCTGTATATGTACAGTCAATTAAACTGATTGTAACTGGGATAAATATTGAAGATAGTTTTAAACGTTTTCACCGTGGGCTTTTGTAAGAGGACAAGCAGTAACGCCAGTGTTCTGCGATTTTACTTTGACGTTATATTAACTTAAAACACCGACAGGGGGTATGAAATAATAAAAACTTATATATAACAGAAATTCTTATGTGACATTAATGATTTAAATTCAGACACTGATTAGTGTATAACACATAATCTCACAAACTGCATATGATACTATTTTAATATATTCTTATTATTCTACACTTATGTTTGTATACTTGAGGTGATAGGCGAATTATGTGTGTTCGTACTTACGTTGTTTATGTCGAAAGAGCGAGACATTGCAGTACCAGAGAAGTTGGTTTATCAATATATGGTGTCATCGATTAGATGGCGTGAGCAAAGAGATAACGAGGTACAGAGAACGTGCAATACTTTTCTATTTATTTGATAAAACGGCAGTTATAAAATCAAATTATTGCCGTTTTATCACTTGCTTCGGTAGTTTGTAGTTTATTACTAGGATTTAAACATTCCATCTGTAGGGGTAATTTCTTTTGATCTTACACTAATACTTCAGAATCTCCTACAACTATAATTTTCTAGGCTAGAGTCGATTTGAAAAAAAAGAGGTCTTGTATGCGCCGTCGGCTAGCTAGGTAGCAAGCTGCCTCTGATGTCTAGTGCACCCCTTATCTTGTTACGTGGGCAACTTTTTACCGTTTCAACTTGGCAATAAAGTCAGCAACTTAAGTTTTAGTTCTGGTAGTTTATTTACCCAGGATACTACAAGAACTGTTTTAATCTCTCCACACTGCTAAAGCTATGTTTTATATTTGAAGTCTGATTATACGGTGACGTGTGTTGTGCCATACTGGCCCTAGTGGATGGAGACAACAGTCTTCTGTTTAGTTCAGTGTCTCTAATAACATCATTTTTGTTTTTGAAAGTCTCGTTGAGCAAATATATTTGCTGGAGCCCTTCTCATTGTCAAGTTGTGGAAAATGCCATCATTAGTTTCTGTTCCGAGCATGGATGATTCGCACTCAAAATATTATAATGCTTCCAATATTATGAACCATTTTGACAATCTAGCTCTTTTCCTTCACATAGTGATTATGAAACTGAAATTGAAACTTTGTGAATAAAAATGAACACTAATTTACGTCTAATTATTTGGAGCACAGCTTCTTCTTCAGTTTTAATATTTTTTTCCTGTTGAGAATTGTAAATTAAATATTATTTTAGAGAAATTATCGTAAAGTACATACGTCTGGAACACATACGCACAATTTATGAGCTACTTTCTGGAACGAGATGTAAAGTACTTTGTACAGCTGTCATGGCATACATTAGCAGCTGAAAATGAGTGAGTAACCAGTGTAACGTTTTGAACTGCGACGACTCTCGAGTTTCCCCTTTTTCTTGTTTGTTGAGGAGTCGCAAACGAACCGTGCTTTGATCCATATTAGGCATAACACCTTTAAAACATTGCAGCCTCATACCCTACTTTGTTAGGCCTTGTTTCAGAGACTGAGAATGGTTGCAAAACGTCGGGGTTCACAATATTTACCTCGGTACCTTTTTTTGTTCATTTTGCAATGCTTCCTGACGATTATATTAATGAGGACAGCTAGCTTTCCTTTTAATTGTACAGTCTTTTCTGATAACATTTGCTATGTAATGGATTATGTACAACTAAATTGTAACTAAACTTCACTTGTGAATTGTTTGCGACTAATATCTTAGGTTACTAGATTTTGGGACCTATGCTGATTTGGCTATACTTTTCTTCCGGACCAATAGTAATACTGAAGTTTCATCAGCATTAATTTATTATTATGCGTTTCGAGCCGCCGTTCTGTTCTTCTACTGTCGATGTCTTTGCATGCGACACAATTGTATGTGGTGATTATGAATTTTTGGGCATCTCAGCTCAGTTTCAAAAACACGATTTCTAATTGCAGTGTTAAAGAGAATAGTCTCGAAATTGGCATGGGGATGCCAGTTTTGTCAACATTTGCGTTTCTCATTTAGTGAAAATACAAACACTATTTACATTGCTGAAAAACAGACCGGTCGTAGCTGGTGGTTTGTTGAGCATCGATGGAGAGGCAGTACTGCTGCGGTTCGATGGGTAGTTGGGCAGTTCGCACTTTGTGCTTCTCTTGCAACGTCAGTATGAAATGGTTACATTTTCACAGCATAGGATCGATCTATCACCAAGAGAAAGAACACACAGAGAAGGTCAAGTATAGTTAAAGACACGGTAGATAAAGTGTACGAATGCTTTATGTTCGGTGTAGGAGATAATTTCGCCTTAAAGCGTCCATCAACTTGCAATAATCTCACCTTAAAGCGTCCAGCAACTCGCAATTATTCTATATTAAGATTTAACCCGCAAGATACTATCAGTCATGTTTAAATATCAGTTTCCTGCTGCAATTTACAAGTAGGCAACTCATAGCGCGAACTGAAGACATTTAAAAATGAAAATTGAAATAGACCATATAAGTTTATTCATAATTATTGGAATCAGGCTACACCTGATTAAGACTGCAACTAATCTCGCTATTGCTCAGTCATGTTTCAGCAGATTTGTGCCATCATCCGTGAGTCATGTTTTATTTCAGTCATAGTCTTTGAAGATAAGGTTTGTGGGACCTTCTTTAAATTGTAATATAGCTTTCCATATTTCTTCCCGTAGTTCTTGTAGTCTTACACATACATTTATCGTGGAAAAAAAAAAAAAAAAAAAAAAAAAAAAAAAAAAAAAAAAAAACAACACTGAAACACGTTGCGGTTATTTTAGTGCTCAGCACTCCGAAATTAACATACTGTACTTTCAAAAAGTGGTTAATAATATTCCTTTTTGGGAAAGAAACTAGTTGTGCTTAATAAGGCGAATCTAGTACCTAGGGCTGCTAATAGAGCATAAGAAAACAAATTATATGTATTACTCTGTATTTTATGCGAAGAACCACAAAAATATTTCTGTTTGCTTTTAATTTCTTTGATCCCACCAGAGAGACAGTCATACTAACAGATAATGTCACGAAGTTCGTCGCCGGCCGGGGTGACCGAGCGGTTCTAGGCGCTACAGTCTGGAACCGCGCGACCGCTACGGTCGCAGGTTCGAATCCTGCCTCGGGCATGGATGTGTGTGATGTACTTAGGTTAGTTAGGTTTAATTAGTTCTAATTCTAGGTGACTGATGACCTGAGAAGTTAAGTCAGTGCTCAGAGCCATTTGAACCATTTTTGAACGAAGTTCGTCTGGCGGTGTCATTTTGGTAGGTACATATTTGAGGACGCAAAGATGCAGAACTGAGTGAGGAAGCCGTCTAAGTAAAGTGTTCCAGCTTTACTGTGTGTTCCATTACGTGAGAAACGGATAGAAAACGTAAACAGTGCAACTTGGTGCAAAAAGAAATGAAAGTAGAAAGCGCGGCTGGCAAAGCAGTCAGCAGACAAAACATGCAGTGAGTCAATGTGAAAACACTTGCCTCTAGTTGATGTGTTCTTCAGTACGAAAGTGGTTTGCTGCTGCTCTCCACGCTATTCAGTCCTGTGCTAAGTCTCTTCATCTCAGCATGACTACTGCAAGGTTCACCTATTTGAAGTTGCTTACTGTACTGAAGCTTTGATCTCCTTCTACAATGTTTGCTGTTCACACTTTCCTCGATTAGCGGACTTGACTACTCCTTGATGCCACGGGATCACGGGAGGCCACAGCTGAATTCCATCCGACTCCTTTAAACAATCTAAGCTTGTGCTTCGTCTCTAATGACCTCAGTGTCGATGGGACGTTAATCTCTAATCTGCCTTTGCAGTTTCCTTCTCGATTGCATTAAGTACTCGTATACGTTCATGAGATCTACTCATCTAATCTTCATCGTTCTTCTGTAAAACTTCATTTCAAAGGCCTCTTCGTTAACATGCCAGTTCGATATCAAATGTTCCTAGGTATCGTTTTTAGTTATAGTTGGCATGGAAAAGTGTATTATAATAATTTGTTAGAAGGCATCAACAATCAATAAAACTTTTAACGCATATGAATGTGAATTGTTAGTTTCCGCATCAACATAATTTGTGGGGTAATACATTACCTGAAAACGAACACCAGCCTTTAGAAATACAAAGCAAATAAAAATATCACCTCTACGATATTACTTTACTTTTCGTGCTCGGAAAAATTTTTCAGTTCAATACCGGGCGACGTTCAGTACTTTATTCTTATCACGCCATAGTACGTTCAAGTTACTCCTTGTGAAACAGGTGGGGCATTGTAGAAGATGTTCCATTTCTTGAACTTCATCACAGTCGCATTTGTTGTCTGCTTCGTCTTTGAGGCTCCATCTAATTATACTGCCACTACAACCATTTCGAAGCGATTCAGTGTTCTACAAATCATATAGCTTGATAAACGGCTGCTGGAGATCTCTTGTGAGGCAGTTTTCTGGGAGCTCATTTAACTCAGTACTAACAAGGGAACCTCCCCATCGCACCCCCTCAGATTTAGTTATAAGTTGGCACAGTGGATAGGCCTTGAAAAACTGAACACAGATCAATTGAGAAAACAGGAAGAAGTTGTGTGGAACTGAGAAAAAATAAGCAAAATATACAAACTGAGTAGTTCATGGGAAGATAGGTAACATCAAGGACACTGGGACTGCACGAGCTCCGTGGTTTCGTGGCAACGTGAGCAGCTGCGGAACGAAAAGTCCTTCGTTCAAATCTTCAATCGAGTGAAAATTTTAATTTTTTGTTTCCAGTTTATGTGACAAACTCTTATGTTTTCATCACTTTTTTGGGAGTAATTATCACATCCACAAGAAAACCTAAATCGGGAAAGGTAGAAGAGTCTTTTTACCCATTCGCCAAGTGTACAAGTTAGGTCGGTCGACAACATATTCCTGTCATGTGACGCACATGCCGTCACCAGTGTCGTATAGAATATATCAGATGTGTTTTCCTGTGGAGGAATCGGTTGACCTATGACCTTGCGATCAAATGTTTTCCGTCCCCATTGGAGAGGCACGTCCTTTCGTCTACTAATCGCACGGTTTTGCGATGCGGTCGCAAAACACAGACACTAAACTTATTACAGTGAACAGAGACGTCAATGAACGAACGGACAGATACTAACTATGCAAAAATAAAGCAAGTAAAATTTTCACTTGTGGGAAGACTTGAACCAAGGACCTCTGCCCTCTTCATCTGCAGCTGCTCATGCTACCACGACACCACGGCGCTCCTGAACACACGAACTCCGTGATGTTGCATATGTGACCCATGGACTACTCAGTTTGTATATTTTGCTTATTTTTTCACAGTTCCACACAACTTCTGCCTGTTTTCTCAATTGATCTGTGTTCGGTTTATCAAGGCCTATCCACTGTGCCAAGTTACAACTAAATCTGAGGGGGTGCGATGGGGAGGTTCCCTTGTAAGGGATCTCCTGCGGGATTCAAGGCTCCCAGGCCCGCGTAAAGCACCGTGTGGAGAGTGGCGCTCGTCGAAAGTATGTTTAAATTTTTCTATTTGCTCTCGCGCAATTCTTTGGGGTTCAGGATCTGAGAATCTGTCAGCTTCATATAGCTTCCCAAGTGATGTGGGTTTCATGCATTTTGTTGATAGTTTTCATATGTCACATAAGCTCGTTCTGATTTTGTGACATGTGTGGATGTAGATCATACGGAGCATGCATATTCCGCTATGGAAAAGTAAAGTGCTAAAGCAGTCGGTTTGGTTCATCTGCTATTCGCTACTTTCCTTAAAGTATTGTTCCTGGTGACAGTCTTTTAGCAGCTTTTCCCGTGATGATGCTTGTGTGTCAGTGAATTGACCAGCACGACAGCCAGCTATTTAGTGTGTCTATATGTTCCAATGTTTAACGAGTTTTCCAGTTTCCCTGGAAGAGACCGTTCTTTTGTTGGCACCGTCGTACTTCTACCCTCCAGTGTTACATAAAACTGCCTTTTTTGCAATAGAGCTTCAATCATTTTTGTGAGCGGGTGGTCTTTAAATGCGTTGTAGAGTTTTTTCATGAGCACTCTATGGTTGACAAGCAGAACTTACATGCGCCAGACCTACAAGTTTTATTTCTTTTTTTCTTTTCTTTCAAACACTTCCCCTGTGTGTTCTGCAAGGAACAGAATTTAACTAGTGCACGATTATCCTGGTCTGAATCGAGTCTGTTGGGAAATGAGCCGTTGGTCTACGGTATGTGCCATATGATTTAAAATTATTTGTTCATGCTGTTTATGCAGATGGTATAGGAACGCTGTAGGGTACTAGTTCTTTGGTTGGCATGTACCTTTCCTGTGTTTCAACAGTACTACGATCTTCTGGATCTTGCATTTTTTAGACAGTGTTTGCAAAATCTATTGTTTGGCAGTAGGGTCGTGGATTTTGATCTGTTCCACCCATATATCGCAGACTCCAGCTGCTTTCTCCTTTCCATTGAATTCAGCTCAAGATCAAGTTTTTTCCCCAGTAAATGATGTTTCGCACACTTTAAAAACGTAGCAATGTGACCATTAGTCTAAATTGTACGCATATTATTGTCCATTTTTATGTGTGTGGGTTCTGTACACTCTTCGACAGTTTCAGTGAAAGACACTGTTACACTACGAAGAAAAATGAAAAGTACAATATGACTATAAAAAGTATAGAGAGGGATGGAAGTGAATGGCAAAACCGAGATCATGATAAAATTGCTCAATAATATTGCGTTGACCACGATACATGTGGAACTTCACAGATGTGATCTGCATTCGACAGTAAGTGAGATTGAGCGTGCGAGTATTTTGGAAAGACGTGTTATCGGGTGCAACTGAGATATAAACTATAAATATAGCCAGTCGATAGCAAATAATGCTTTTTGTGATTGTTCGTTCAAACATAAAGTTTCCTTTGGAAAATATTTATCAACAGACACACGATTAAAATCACAATAAGGCAACATCAAACAAAAGAACATATCTAATGTTCAGTTTTATCCAAAGAGATAGGGCAGTGGCTGAGACACTGTACTTCTTTTCGGGAGGTGGCGTCCAGTTTTGGTTTCCCTTGGTTTCGCTAAATCGATTAAGGCGAAAGACAGAATGTATTCTTTGAAAAGTTTTCGGCTAGCTTCTTTCCCACTCTATGTCCATTCCGTGCTTGTGCTCCGTTTCTAATGATCTCGTCATCGATAGGCCGTTACAGTTTAATCCTCCGTCCTTCTAATATTAACATTTTATGATCGTGTGAAACATTTTCTCAACTGTATTTCACTTTTAATTGTGATATTTCTATTAACAGAAATACTTCATTATACTAATAGTGACTGTACCTCATCATATCGCTTAAGGACTGTCCTTTAATGTTTGCTCCGAAAGACAGAGCAAAATACTGAGTGCTACTGCTGTAAAAACAGTTACAAATACAAGCAAAACTAAGATAGCTGTGTAAATACGAACGTAAAATTCGACTCAACGGTAGTGAAATCAGTACTGGAAGAACACTAAGAGTTCTTAAATATACTACGATAAATGAACTTCTCTGATTCCATTTACACATTTCTCTCACAGTGACGTTGCTGCGGTATCCGTCTTTTTCATTGAAAGATGTTAAAAACTACTAAAATCTTATTATCTATTTCTGTATTCATTAATGATCAGTTTAATTATGAACAGCTTTCAGAATTTTGAGGCAGATAGTAATATATCTATTAACAAATATAGGATATGCATATCCATGGTGTGGGCATAGCGTAATGCGTAGGTCGCCAACATCAAGCCGAAACTATCATGTGGCTTGTGTGTAAGACTGTTCGTTACCATTTTTAGCTAAGACTGAGACTTTAGTATTACACTCATTTCCCCTGTTTTACACACTTACTTGTTAGTAAAAGCAATGATGAATAATTGCTAACATGGATTCAAATCGAAATATGTCAATTGAGGAAAAGTTGACATTCACAGGTAAGTACCAAAAAGGTCTAATTTCAGTTATCATACCAGAACGAGCCGAATTATTTGTTGATAATACTGAGACACAGTGCAATGAAGAGTTAATATCGTAAGGCTACCTTATGTGACTGTATGATAATAATTTTATGAGTCAACTGTAGATTAATACTGTAGTATGCCACTAATCAATCTGTTGAATGTTTACACAGTTCGAGAAATTTTCACCTGAAGATAAGGTTTGCATACGACAGTCTGAGTCATAACCTCCATATTATATAGAACTCTGAACCATTGTGTTTACTGTAAAGTGATCACAATACGAAAATGTAGTACTAGTACCAATGTCATGGAGTATGTGCGATTAAAAAATCAATGCGCTAAAAATTAAGGGAGATTAAACATGTGGCATCACAAAGTAAAAACGGAAAAATGTCATCCCCAAAGATATTTCACTGTGTGATAAATTGTTGATTTGTTGCATACTGTAGATCCAAACTCCATGCTTTTTCTGGACATTCAATTTCACATTGCTACCCAAGCAGAACTGATAAAAACAGGGACTCGGTAGTACGACCAATGCAGAGCAAAACCTAAAAATAGCAATGACTATCCCATCTTTTTCTGTAACAAAAAAACAGTCAAATACTACCTGTAACACTTGTCAGAAACAAGCAAAATTACACTGCATTTATGACTTAAAAACTTTAAATCAGGTTCATTCCTCATATCGAATGCAAAATGTTAATGTGCCTATGAAACACACGTTCAAAATATACCGTACTTTCGGACAACGTTTGTCTTTACTAGCAACGTAATGACATTAAAAACGTGCAGAGCGTTTAAGAGGCAACGCTCACGCTGCATTACAGCCACGTGACTTTCGAAGCCAATGTATGTAGTCGACAGAAATTTTATTCTGAGAATCTGAATCATCACTCTATATATCTTCGTAATCTATGATAACAAAACGCAATGGAAAACGTCTAGAAAGAAAAGTGCGTATATATATCTTTGGTAATACGATGACGATTAGTACCGTCTTTGGCTCTATTCTAACAGTTCAGAATGAGCGTGGGAATTTTAATTTTGTGATCGAGAACTATACCACTAAGGAGATAAATGCCACCGTCAGGTCTTCATAAATAACACTGAACGAAAGGACGACTTCTATTCCCGTAAGTTAAACTAAAATTTAATAATATACACTGATGTTTGAGAATGAAGAACTTCAGCATTCACACACACTTAATACTGCTGGCATTAAAACAAGTCGTGCGTTTCCGCGTTATGGAGTTTTCATTCGTTAGGCCGGTATTACACTATTATATTTCTTTGTGAAAGTTGATATGTCAAATATTTATGTCAAACAAATTTGATGGTGTAACAGAGAACTTTGTCTCGCCTGTTGTCCAGTAAATGTGATGAAATCTGGGGCCTCGCCATAGATTTGATCATAAAAGTCGTTCGTCGTCTGTTCACTGCAATGTAAAATGTAAATGCTTGGAGCGCTGGTGTCGCTACAGCTATCTGACGTCTTGTAGTGTGTTTGTAAACATGGCTTCAAAGTTGGTGTATTCCTTCAACTCTCTTTATTTTAGTAAACTTGCTTCGACTACGATGGGGGGTGAGCAAGGGGCACAGTGCATGCTATTAATTGTGTGTTGATGGGCAAATAGAATATACTGCAGGCGACTTCATATCCACAGCCATCCATTTCTGCCTCTAGAAACACCGAGACAGCTTTTAAGCAAGCTGGATTACAGGATGTGGTCAGACTCTAAAACAAAAAAATTCTTTCTTAGATTTAATTTTGTACTTTGTCTATTTTTGAACTCTGGAGGCCACTAGTTAAAAAGCACATCACCTGTTCGTACTTTTAATTAGTTTTGTAGTTGTTGGAACACTAATTCCATTAACTAAATTATTCAAAAATAAAAATAATTCTTATCGCCTATACGGTGCACTAAGCATTTATTTACCTTCACATATTCCGCCTTCAGTGCTTTATTAATCGCTTCACACGTTTCAGGAATTTTGCTGAACACTTTTACTATCTCGACGTAATACCAATGGCTTCATTCAAATATGTTTCCTTTTTTTCCGCCGCTTTTCTTACACACACACTGCAATTGTGGTACTAGCAGTTGTATCGCATAATAACAAGTTGTCCGCCAACATGAAATTTGACCAAAAAAATGACGACAGTGTAATACCCTTTCTTAACGCTACGTCGAAGATCTTTGTCAAATAAATTTGATGAATATTGATCATATTTCTTTGTCAAAGTATTATGATTGTCTAATACCGGCCTTAGACCTTAAAAATGCATCTCCATTCGTGTAATTAAATTTCACCTCTTTTAAAGGAGTAACTCCGAAACAAGCGTTTTGATAGTTGCGTACTAAAGGTGGACTGAGAAAGATGAAACCTCAAGAATATTACATTACTGAATTCTAAAAACTACAGTATGCATTTACTAACAGCGCGCTATGTATAAAACAGATTTATTAAGGCTGGAGAAATGGTTTCAATTTTATTTCGTATTATCGCGAAAGGCACGAGAGGTATGAAAAGAAGAACAAGCTCTGAGCGGGAAAAGTAATCAATTGTGTCTTTTTTAAAGGATTTATCTCGGTATTTGCTATAAGCGATCTAGGGAACTGCGGGGAACCTAAACCTGGACTGCCGAACGGCGACTGGGAATTATACAGTGTAGCAAAATTCCTAACAGTTATTAACATAGGCTTGATTTTTTTTTTCAAAATTGCCCTCCAGATTGTTCATGGTTTAATTTATCTCCAAGTGGTTAAACTTGACTTAACGCAGAATCATCGCTTTGCATTTGTTTCTTCAAAGTATTGTTCACGTTTTCTAGTGGCTGTGCGGATTTTCGACTAGTCTGAGGTCTAAGACTGAGCTGTAACTAAATAAAAAGAGTCTAAATTCACAAAATTTTGGGTAAATTCCGTTTCATACCTTATATAAGGGTATGATACAATGAAAGGACGAGTATGTGATGTTCTGTTGGATATAGCTACTCATAGTTAAGGATTGTTGATTTTTACTACATACAGTATTTTATTATGAGTTAACTCAGCAGAGATGATACACTGTTTGTAAGAAAGCTTACGCTGCCATTCGTTACGACTTTTAATTTTACTGTTCCGTAGAGGTAAGTGCAAAGTTAAGAAATTTAGCTAACACATGCAGTGAAGCACAAAGCTCGAATTTCCAACCCGGTACACGGTTATATTGTGTTACTTTATCCACAGTTCCACATGTAGAGTGAAAGGTTTGCAATATGACGTAAACCACATGCGTTCCTTGTATCACCATCCAAAAATTACTTATTTTCCCGGCGACAAAAAATTTTTAAAGTGTATAACGGAGTTCTAAGCTGAAATGTATTATTGCACATATAGAAAACAACCAATATTCAATCGATAACTAACCAAAGCGTAAAAGTAAAACATTTTTTACTCGTTTCCAGTCCTCATTTTTGGATGGAATTTTCTTCGTATGTGTGTACTCGTTGGTTACCCGTCGCTATGTTTACATGGGACATCCGGTTTTCGTTAACCGATTTCCCAATACCGCTTTTGGGTGGCCATGTGAACACTTAAATACTGATTCTGGAAAAGCGTTTTCAGCTGCTGGGTTCCCTCTTGCACAGTCTACATTCACTCCCGCGTAAAAGCTCTACCGTTTTAGAAACGTGTTTTGATTGTTCAGTTCCTACTTGATTTAGAAGCGTCGTTTTATCTGGATGGAATGAGTTTCGGTGACGGAGACAATTTGCAGTGTTGGGGGAAGAAGATATATTGGAATGACAAAAATGTTATCCCCCTCAAACTGAAGCGAACCACCCGCCCTCCCCTTCGCTCGCTCTCCCCCCCCCCCCCCCTTTCACAGTCTGATCTACAGTCAGATGCAGCGATAAAAATTATGCTGTACGTCTGTAAATATGCCATACGTATTTTAGTTGACAGATATTTTTGCTTTTAACTGAATCAAACTGCTGCCTCCTTGAAGCTACTACAAGTCAGGCAGAGTTAAACGTCTGTAAATCCAACTACTCTGGCCTACCTAGTCATAAGTTTCCAGGAAGGAATGAAAAATCTTGTAAATCGGAATGGTTTGTGCCTTGCCTGGGGATACACCACAAAGAAAGAAGAAACACTGTTATATTTCGGAAAGAAACATATTTTCTTAAAAAAGGTTTTAGTAACGGGAAAAAGTTAGGGAAAAGTTCAAAATACACCAAGAAAGGCCTGTCTCAATTACTCAGCAAAGCTAAAACAACGTACGTGCGATCGGCCAACCCATTCGACATCTGATGACCGATCAGGAGAATCCAAGAACCACTTTGTTAGTAATTATCAGTTCACTTGGGCTCCTGGATCGAACAGGAAACGCACTGATAGGTCATGAAAAGATCAGTGAAAACCGCGTGACTCTTCCCGACAGAGAAAGGACGATGTACCGAAACTAAAGACGTTGCTAAAGCGCCGCGATACTTGATAGCTGCCACCAATATAAAACAAGATACTGTAAATTACGGGTCACACAAGACCCTGTGCAGGTGTTTGTAAAAAAATCTCCATTTTATGGAATTTTTGCAGTTTCAACGACGGACGTGGGTGCCAGGAGCAGTACACTAATTTGTGTACGTTTCATCGTCCCTGAGAAACTCCAAACAAAAGAGCTTTTACAGGTATCGTACAGTCCGCCGGATGCCAGTGCACGGACCCTCACTAGAAAAGGGAGTTTCTAAGCGCTCATTGTTTCAATTGTAGCCGGCCAGTGTGACCGAGCGGTTCTAGGCGCTTCAGTCTGGAACCGCGCGACCGCTACGGCGCAGGTTCGAATCCTGCCTCGGGCGTGGATTTGTGTGATGTCTTTAGGTTAGTTGGGTTTAAGTACTTCTGAGTTCTAGTGGACTGATGACCTTAGATGTTAAGTCCCATAGTGCTCAGAGCCATTTGAACCTTTTTTTTTTTTCAATTGTAGGTGATTGAGCCGAGCAAGTGTATGCAGGAAATCCTTCAAATAATAACAATAAGAGCTTTATCAATGGCCGATTATTATTGCTGTCAACAGTAATATGAACTACTGTTCCTAAGTGCTAACAGAGAAAAGTAATCTAATATGCAGAACGAACTAATATCTTTCCACCTTGTTTGCATGAAACCTGTAAAATTGGACCTGTATTTACGACTTTTAATATTATTGAATTATTTCTCTTTATAGAATAACGTAGTTCTGACTACCTGACACCTTCTCACACTACTAATATACTGCGTAACGGTTTTGCTAAAAGATTTATGTCAAACGCACATTAGATAAACCCAGTGAACAGATTTGCTTGCTCTCCACCACAAAAAATTAGCTAATAGGTTTGCTTGTCACATGACCCCTCCCCTTGCCCTCTATCGGCGAAAAAGTTGTATTGCATGTAACCATACAAAGTGCATGTTCGAGTTAGTCTCTTACTGTATTATGTATTGATGCATTCAGTGGTGGTTTCATTGCCAAGTATTTTTCTGAGTGACACGGTATCCAAGAAGTATTAAATAATGGGCTATGTTCAGTGAAGGATGAACTCTAACTATACAGGGAATTTCAGAAATACTTTTACATACTTTGGGAACAGGTTCCTTACACTAAAAGATGAAGAAAAATTCATATAAACATATGTTCGAAAATCCTTCGTTTTCGAGTTATTAACGGAAGTTGATGTTCTACAAACATCCAGATAACTCAACAACTTCACTTTTCTATGCACGGGTTTGACTCATTGTATCCTAGAGGGCGTTGTGTTGCCAGCGAAACTCGTCTGTCTTCAACGTGTGCATTGTTTACATGTGCTACAGGTAGTGCGTTAAGTGAAAGTGCTCCGTTCAAATATGGCAGAATATTCATTTCGTGAACAGGCAGACATGGTTTTTATTTACGGCCGTGCGAATAGTCACGAACATGAGGCTGTATAGCTGTATCTGACGGCATTACCACATCGAAGACAGCAGAGTCATCCAATGCGACAATACATACTACCAAATTGTTCAAATGGCTCTGAGCACTATGGGACTTAACATCGGAGGTCATCAGTCCCCTAGAACTTAGAGCTACTTAGACATAACTAACCTAAGGACATCACACACATCCATGCCCGAGGGAGGATTCAAACCTGCGACCGTAGCGGTCGCGCGGTTCCAGACTGTAGCGCCTAGAACCGCTCGGCCACCCCGGCCGGTTTTAGAATCAAGAGGAGGGCATTTCGAGCATTTACTATGAATTTGTGTGTTTAGGAGCTCGAATCAGCTAAACTGTATACTTTCATTAATAACTGGAACGTGAAGGATTTTCCGGCATGTGTTTATTATGAACTCCTTTCTTGTTTTGGTGTAAGGAACCACCCCCCCCCCCCCCCCCCCAAAGTTCGTAAGAGTATTTTTGACACACCCTATACATTCATTAAGGGCTTGAGTTTGTTGACGGGTATTGTAGCCACTTTCGTCGAGGAAAAATAATCAAATCCGGCATATTATTGTAAACCTAAGGCTCACGTCCTCACTTCGAGACGATAGTTACGGCTACAGTTGTAAGTACTGAGCATGTTGCGTACCCATTGTCACTCATTTCAAGTTGCCTCTGCGGGATGACTCATTTTCTTCTTGTACTGTACAGTTACGTGACTCCGAACATTACGGTAGTTAGGTAGCTCTCCTTAAGCAAGCTGCAGAAAAATAATTTCGCTACAAAGTGTACATCTATTAACGGAATATTAGTGTCAGCGTTCTCATTGTTGCTACAAATTTCAAGTGCCACCAATCTCAGATTTTCTAAACCAGTTATAATCAAAGTGACTCCCTCATAACATGCATTTAATAACGATTTGTCATTCTCCATTCTCAGTTTTGTTTTTTATGTGTTAAAACATGGCTTGGATTTGTAAGCGCCATATATTCTCAAACACTGAACAGAGCCTACAGTAGTATTAACGCGTGTTCTTTCTCTGTTTATTGTGTATGAGGCATTCTGATGACGTTCATTCCAAAACTTGTGCATCCTGCAGTGTCTCTACGAAAACTGCGCGCCCCGTAGCACCCACTATTAGATCGGCAGGGTTCAGCCAGACACGACGTATCATTCTTTCTCATCGGTGGATCGTTTATTCTGCCAGGACTATGTTAATTTGTCAGCTATTCAGTATCAACAGTTATCGTTTACATCCTGGGACGTGCCATATGACAGTATTTCTGAGACGGTAGGAACTATCCGATTTTTCAGTTAATACACTACTGGCCATTAAAATAGCTACACCAAGAAGAAATGAAGATGATAAACGGGTATTCATTGGACAAATATATTATACTAGAACTGACATGTGATTACATTTTCACGCATTTAGGTGCATAGATCCTGAGAAATCAGTACCTAGAACAACCACCTCTGCCCGTAATAACGGCCTTGATACGCCTGGGCATTGAGTCAAACAGAGCGTGGATGGCGTGTACAGGTACAGCTGCCCATGCATCTTCAACACGATACCACAGTTCATCAAGAGTAGTGACTGGCGTATTGTGACGAGCCAGTTGCTCGGCCACCATTGACCAGACGTTTTCAGTTGGTGAGAGATCTGAAGAATGTGCTGGCCAGGGCAGCAATCGAACATTTTCTGTATCCAGAAAGGCCCATACAGGACCTGCAACATGCAGGCGTGCATTATCCTGCTGAAATGTAGGGTTTCTCAGGGATCGAATGAAGGGTAGAGCCACGGGTCGTAACACATCTGAAATGTAACGTCCACTGTTCAAAGTGCCGTCAACGCGAACAAGAGGTAACCGAAACGTGTAACCAATGGCACCCCATACCATCACGCCGGGTGATATGCCAGTATGGCGATGACGAATACACGCTTCCAATGTGCGTTCACCGCGATGTCGCCAAACACGGATGCGACCATCATGATGCTGTAAACAGAACCTGGATTCATCCGAGAAAATGACGTTTTGCCATTCGTGCGCCCAAGTTCGTCGTTGAGTACACCATCGCAGGCGCTCCTGTCTGTGACGCAGCGCCAAGGGTAACCGCAGCTACGGTCTCCGAGCTGATAGTCCATGCTGCTGCAAACGTCGTCGAACTGTTCGTGCAGATTGTTGTTTTCTTGCAAACGTCCCCATATGTTGACTCAGGGATCGAGACGTGGCTGCACTATCCGTTACAGCCATGCGGATAAGATGCCTGTGATACGAGGCCGATGGGATCCAGCATGACGTTCCGTTATTACCCTCCTGAACCCACCGATTTCATATTCTACTAACATTCATTGGATCTCTACCAACGCGAGCAGCTATGTCGCGATACGATAAACCGCAATCGCTATAGGCTACAATCCGACCTTTATCAAAGTCGGAAACGTGATGGCACGCGTTTCTCCTCCTTACACGAGGCATCACAACAACGTTTCACCAGGCAACGCCACTCAAGTTTGTGTATGAGAAATCGGTTGGAAACTTTCCTCATGTCAGCACGTTGTAGGTCTCGCCACCGGCGCCAACCTTGTGTGAATGCTCTGAAAAGCTAATCATTTGCATATCACAGCATCTTCTTCCTGTCGGTTAAATTTGGCGTCTGTAGCACGTCATCTTCGTGGTGTAGCAATTTTAATGGTCAGTAGTGTAGAAGTGTGGTTCAGATAATGAATGCAGTTATATTTTGCTTTATCCATGATAGAGAGCATAGCCTCTGTAGTGGGACACGTAATGATGAATTATTCAATTTTACGTTAATTCTTGAGTAAACAGTCCCAAAATACTTGGGATATGAGACAGTCATATCTACTCATTGGGGACCCAATATTGCTATAAGCGACAAGTGTAAATTGATCAGTAAGTGAAATTACGAACAAAGAAATATGTTTCACAAGTGAAATGACAGCAGTGAATATACCTGAGATTATATATAGGGTCATTCAAATATGTAGCTATAGCAGAATTTTCTTTGAAATGTTCGTTGTTTGTGATTTCTTTGGAGCAGTGCAGGCTCACTAGCACAAGCCTCGCTGTTTTCCATTGTCCCCAGTATTTAATTGTTCCTGGCGTGCTTTATTTGTGATAATTAATATCCTACCTTTATTTTCTGTACATTGGTTAAAATTTTTGTAATTTACAGAAAATTAATCGCGCTAATGAAACTATGATATGGTAGAATTTGCAACAATTTCCCCTCTATTAGGCGAAAATAGTGAACCAAGTAAGTTACTTTACCTTGTCTCTTGACACGAGTAGCGTTATTCGCAGCGGTGGCCAGAACAGCATCAGTAAGGACCAGTACCGCCACCACTCGGCAGATGGCAGCGCAAGCCATGTCCGCTGCTCACTGAAGCGGCGGAAAAAATCAGGAACCAGCCGTTCCAACCTGCAACGCGTCAGAAAATTTGTTATAAGATTGTTGCATTATATATACAAATTCCATTTTTCTGGCAAAGCTGCAGTTTTACATTCCAAGAAGAGAACATTCAAATTTAAAAGACAATGCAGAAAGGGCGGCTAGAGTTTAGTCTTGACAACGTCGAGGTTATGATATACAGAGCAGTAAGTTCGTTGTAAAAGGATAAAGGAAGTAATTGGCTGTCGATCGTTGAAGATACCATCTAAATATTCAGCTGCAGTGATTTAGGAAAAGTATTGCGAACGCCTGCAGGGAAACTAAATTGCCGTTTGGGGAAAAGAGAAACAGCTTTATGAATATCAAGAACCAGTCCTAATTAACGAAGGGCAAGCTGAAAGACGGAAGGAGTGCATAGAGGATCTATACAAGGGAGATAAACTTGAAGGCAATATTATAGAAATGAAAGAGGACGTTGGTGGAGGTTTGTAGGAAGATATGAAACTGCAAGAAGAATTTGACAGGGCTCTGAAAGATCTAAGTGGGAGAACTAGCCATGACAATACGCTTCCATCTGGTGTACAAGACGTATGACAGGCGACATAGCCTGACACTTCAATAAGAGTGTAATAATTGCAATTCCAAAGAAAGCAGTTGCTGACAGGTGTGAAAATTACCGAACTAGGAGTTTAATAAGTCATGGTTGCAGGATATCGTGCACGAACTGACCCATCGATTATGTCCCGTAAATGTTCGGTGGGATTCATTTCGGACGATCTGATTGACCAAATCATTCGCTCGAATTGTCCAGAATGTTCCTCAGATCAGTCGTGAACGATTGTGGTCCGGTGACATGCCGCATTGTCACCTATTAAAATTCATGATTGTTTGGGAACATGGAGTCCATGAAAGGCTGCAAATGGTCCCAAAGTAGCCGAATATAACAGATTCCAGTAATTATCGGTTCACTTGAACCAGGGGATCTAGTCCATACCATGTAAACACAGCCAACAGCGTTATGGAGCCACCACCAGCTTGCACAGTGCCTTGTCGATAACTTGGGTTCGTGGCTTCGTGAGACCTGTGCCACACTCGAACCTTACAATCAGCTCTTACCAAGCAAAATCGGAACTCATCTGACCATGCCACAGTTTTCCAGTCGTCTAGAATCCAACTTTGCTGCCAAAACCCCTTTAACGCAAAATATCGCCGTGCTGTACTAACGGGTACGTCGTCGAGCTTCCCACATTGATTTCTACGGTTGTTTCACGCAGTGTTGTTTGTTTGTTAGCAGTGACAAGCGACACTGTTGAGTGAACGCCGGCGGCAACTACGTTGTCCGTGATGAGAGGTAATAACTGAAATTTGATATTTTCGACACATTGTCACTGTGGCTCTCAGAGTATTGAATACTCTAACGATGAAATGTCCCAGGCGTCTATCCCCAACTACCACTCCGCGTTCAACAACTGTCGTGTGACCATAATCACGTCTAAAACCTTTCCACATGAATAACCTACGTATAAATGACAGCTCCCCCATTGCACTGCCCTTGTGTACAGTGGCAGATTTACATATAGGCCCACTAGGTACGGGCCTAGGGACGGCACCTTAAGAGGGGCGGCGTTTTTTGCTCTGTACTCATTTTAACCTTTAAATAACTGCGCTTACAAACGACAAAATTTTTTAATATTGTTAAACAAATTGCTAGTTTAAATAAGCCTTAAGAACGAAATTCGACAAGACAAGCTTGAGTTATACATAGTGTACCTGGTGACCGAATAGAAATTTAACATTGGGTTTCTTTCTGGTATCATCTTCATGATTGCTCAAAATATTTTGAAGTAAGCTGTGAGGACGGTAATCTACAATACAATGTTTGAGACGTTATTATTCCGAGAATGTTCTACTTAAGCCTACCGTATTTTCCCCGTGAAAATACCGGGACCCCTGAAAAGCTGTGATAAACTAATCAGCAGTTTCTTAAATATTGTAACATATGTGGGCCTCAGTATGTAAAACCCGACTCTACTTAAATTTCTTGTAGAAATTACGGGGAAGTATCAAGTCAACCCTCCATTACTGTAATTAATGTGAAAGCTCTGTGGCAAGGGCGTACCCAGGATCTGAATTAGGAGGGGGGGGGGGGGGCAGGATCTGAATTAGGAGGGGGGGGGGGCAGGTCATACTAGTCTCAGGAAACAAGGACTCGAGACAACATACAGAACTTCTTATTAAATAAAACAGTAAACCAGTGAAAAGCTGCTTTTAATAAACATTTTAAATACAAGAATGCACTTGTATAATCCGAGAAAACATGCAGCATTTCTTATTAAATAAAACAATAAACTAGTGAAAAACTGCGAATATCTTCTGGGGGGGGGGGGGGGCAGCTGCCCCCCTGCCCCTCGCTGGGTACGTCCATGCTCTGTGGTCTTCAATATCTGAACTTTGATTAAATGACACCCGTTTAACATAACATGTTGATACCGGGAATGTTTTACACTTTTAAACTGTTTATAAGAAAAGAACGTAAGCAGAATATCTAATAATGTGTGAAATACACTTCACAACAGTTTAAAAATTTTATATATTTCTTTACTTAGTTACTTTTTTTTGGCGAAAAAGGAAGAAACCAACTTTCGTTTGTCGCATTTATTGTGCTGCAGCTTGCACGATATCAAAGTTCCCACTCTGTGCAGTCGAATAGTACGTGGCATCATTGCAAATTTTATATTAAACTTCTTCCTTAAGCTTTTTTCGTTGAGGAAAGGTTATTTTTATTTTATGTTGGAACAGAAGGTGCATTTGCCTATAGACATAACAGCAGTGTTCACACAAATGACAATACATCACATCATCTGTCAACAAGACTACTTAAACTTTGTAGTCTGTCTTCTCTGCCCACAGAAATCACTACACTGTTATGAGAATAAGTGGGATAAGAGTCGATCCAGCACACCTCCCTGCAAGAAATTGCAAAAATTATTTGCTTTTTAAATTAGAAAGACAGTGTCAAGAATGTTCAGAACGTATTTGCGTCCCAGCTAATATTCTGGCGACGCGGGAAACACAAGCCAAAAAAGGAACTGTCTCGTTTTCTTTAAGAGACGCATTCCAACCGGCAGGTGTGTAACAACAGAGAAACAGGCGACAATGAAGTTAAATTATTCTGCATTGTAGCTCATTCATAGCACAGTTACGTCTTGTAATCCGAGTTGGTTAGTTCATCGCTCTGTGTTTAAAGGAAAAATCTTTGTGCTCGTGTGCCGTGTTTAAAGTCAAAAGCTTTGTGCTAATCTGCGGTGCAGTACGATTGGAACTTGATATAGCTTCCTTTCTTTCCTTTTACAATTTTTTTCTTTTGTTTTGACTGTTGGTTGACAATTTTGTAAGTGCCTTAACATGAACAACAGTGAAAAAAGCAAATTAAGTGGGGCGGCATTTTGGAAATTATCGAAGGAAAGCGAGAACGAGAAGCCAATGTTCTAAAAACGCTTGGCAGAGTGGATAAGGTTTTCGCAAAAAATATTGTTGGTTCCACTTCGAGTTCAAGTAGTACGGATGATATTTCTGGCACTGCAGCTGTTGTATAAGAAGTAAATACAGACGAAACAAAAGTTAAGAATGAAGAAAAGCAAATTGTTCCTGATTTCGAGTTTCACGTTGTTGGGAAGCATGTTCATTTTTCAATGTAGTGCAAAACCTGTATAATTTTTACTCCGCATCTGCACAGCGCTGGAATAAACTACTTTCTTGCATGAAACCAGGTAAAAATTTTATCAAAAACACGTTGGTCAGCAAGAGAGGACGCATGTGTAAGTCTATATGAAAATTAGGGGGCGGGGGGGGGGGGGCGTTATCAATGCCCTCACACATATTGCCAATAATATGTCTGAAAAACCACTTGTGCAAAATGAGGCTTCAGCTTTATTGAATCAACTCAGCAGTCTAGAAACAGTATTCGTGATAACAGTTCGGAAGGACATACTCCAGAGATTTAATAGTGTAAATCTGAAATTGCAAAGTGTAAATATTGATACTAAAATCGTGCATAATTTATATGAATCACTTGTAGGATTTATTGCATCTATTCGTGGCATGTTCGACTATTATGAAAATAAATCAATGGAGATTGTGACTGATATAGACTATGAATGCACCTATAAACCATCACGAAAACGCCATCTTCATGATGACGAAGAAGCGACTCTGAAGACGTTTCTCTGACCGGAAGGAAAAAATTTGGAGTCGAAACACTTCTCCCGTGCTCGACAACTTGTACGCCGAATTTGTGAGGAGGACTGAAAGCTATACAAAGAACACTGTAGGACTCCTTCACAGTTTTCAGTAAGCTTAAGAACAGTTCACCTAACGATGTTGCTGACCGTGCAGCAAAACTCCAACCATCATATGACACAGATTTAGAGACTTCCTTCCCTAGTGAATGTGTACATTTCGTGGAACTTTTGAAATCTCCTGAGATTAGTGATATACGTGTAGAAATGAGTAAATTTTTACGAAAAACGAGGTTACAGTCGGTGTTTCCGAATGTTGACATTGCAATTAGAATATTTCTATGTATGGCACGTACAAATTGTTCAACAGAACTCTCGTTTTCGGCTCTTAAAAGACTGAAATCGTATTTACGTTCTACGTTGTCCGAAAAGAGATTGAACGCCTTGTCCATTCGTCACATTAAACCTAACTGATAACCGTCTGAACAATGAAGATACGATCAACGAGTTTTCTGTGGCAAAGCCAGACGCAAACTTTGCTAACTGGTGAGTTTGTTTATTTATTCATATTAGTTTTAAAAATTTAAGATTATAACATAGCTTTTATTATAATTTAGAGCACATTCATTGGATTTACAGACTACGTATCACCTGTTTATTTTACGATTGCCGATGGCAGAACGCGAAACTTAACCTCGTTTACATGCAAACGTGACCGAAAGCGCCCGACAATACTGAACAATACCGGAATGACCCTGGTCGCTCGGCGCTGCACAGCAAGTCATACCGATACTGTAGTATATTACAACTAATACGTATTTTTGGCGTCTGCTGAAATGTATAGTTATCGCGGAAATATACGTTATCGGAGAGTACGCTCAGGTGAAAAAATGCTAATAAATAACGTAGTTCAGTTCTGTCGATAAATACGTAAAAGCTTAGTTAATACCGTTTGAAAGAGCTATGGTGAGAGCAGTAGCTGCAGTACAAAACTATTCAGCCCTTACATGGATTTAAGGGTTTGTGTACAGTTATTATGCAGCAGCTAGTTACAAAGACCCTAATGCTTTACACGTTAACTATTAGATTATAAAACAAATCTGATTCTTTTCCACTAGTCTGTAAAATTATGTAGTAGCAAATCCAGTTCTGTGTTTGTTCGTCTGTATTTAGTTATTAGTTTGTGCGCCGTAATCTCCATTTCATTTATTACGCTTTCCTATACATTCATGTATTAATACCGAATGTGTTTTTTTTTATCTGCTAAACATTCAAGTTATTAGATTGTAAAACGAAAGTTTAATTTTAAATGCATCTCTGTAAAAGTACGTATTAATTTCTAGTGTATGACACGTTCGATTCAATTTTTAGATCGTAACACAACTTTTTTATTTTTATTCGTGTATAAGGACGTAAGAATGTATAACAACAATCCGTTGTCTCCTATACGCTCTGCTGAATTTTTAGACCCTAAAGAAAAGTTATTTTCCTTGTGTTCGTTTCTGTTGTCTTTCGACAGAAGAATATGTTAACAGAATGCAGTTTTATGTTTGTTTTACCCGCTGCCGGACACCAAGCACAGTTCAGGAACCATATTACATTTTGATTGAGCGCGACTAGACTGCTGACGCGTCCTTCAGAGCGACGAATAGCAGAGTACGGAAACAGCTCACAGCGCTCCCACCCACAACGGCAATTGTGAAGTGATCGGTAATAGTTATTATTTAAAACATGTTTTCTTTAGGGGGGGCGCATATAATATAGTGTGCCCAGGAGCTCAAAATTTTAAATCCGCCATTGCTCTTGTATCTCGTGTACGCAAGAATACCGCCATCTGTATTCGCTCACATCGCTATCCTATGACTTTGGTCACTTCAGTGTAGTTGTGTTTAGGGCCATGGGCGCTGTCTCACTTTTATATGAATTATTTTGTGAATATTTAATTTTTAATGCACATAATGATGTGCATAGCTAATTGCTTGCTGGATATTGTTTAGGATATAATTGCTTTCGGCATGGATTTTCGTTTTCGTTGGTAATCAGTTGGGTATATTCACCTTTGTATAATCGTGTGTATTATTTGTGTGAAACTGATCTCTTTTTTTCTCGTAAATTGGGCTGTCAAGATTGCTTTTCGCACTTGAAATAGTAGAATCTGGTTTATTACAGATTATTTTTAGTTTTTCTTCCTTTCTGTTAATTTTAAATGTTGTAAAAGAGTAACATTTTTTTAGTTCATGTGGGTGATTGTTTCTTAAATTGTACCAAATTTCCTTTGTTAATACCTTTGGGAATGAAAGACAATCTGTGATGGCATTTTATATTTTGAGTCCTGGCTCTCCTGCTCTCTGCTCCACTGCATTGGTAACAGACCAAAATGTTTGTGAATACATGTGCTACGAGTCAGCATCCATTGTGTGCTCCATGTTTGTTCAGATAAAGACGTCTATCTGTGTGGCAGGGCAGTGTTTGAGTTCTGTTTGTGAGGAAAATGTTTTTCTGGTGTTCCTGGGCGACAGACCGCATCCCTCACTGCTACTGGGTTCTCCCATGCTACTTGATAGTTCATTTTACCGATGTGAACCTTTACTCTTCTGTGATTTATTAATTGGTTCAGTTTCCTTCATGTTTCCTGTATGGTACATCTTCGGAACACAGGCTTGTAAAAGTTATGCGTATTTGACTGTACCAAAATAATTTGACTTAATATTGCAACTATGACAGGAAATGATTATTAAACAATTTTCGCAACAGTTTTATTCTCCTACGAATAATGATGATATGTCTGGTTTGCGGGCGCTCAACTGGGCAGTCATCAGCCCCTATATAAAGTCCCAATTAGCCGGCCGCTGTGGGCGAGCAGTTCTAAGCACTTCAGTCGGGAACCGTGCTGCTGCTCGGTTGCAGGTTCGAATCCTGCCTCTGGCATCGATGTGTTGATGTCTTTATGTTAGTTAGGTCTAAGTAGTTCTGAGTCTAGGGGACTGATGGCCTCAGATGTTAAGTCCCATAGCGCTTAGAGCCATTTAAGCTATTTTCTTAAAGTCCCAATTTTTATACAGTTCAATTTGTACACAATCCAAAGTAGCCACTATCACGAATGATGATGAGGAGGAAATGATGAGGACAACACAGATACCCAATTCTTGGGCAGAGAAAAGCCCCAACCCGGCCGGGAATCGAACCTGGGACCCCGTGGTCGAGGCAGCAACGTTGCCACTAGACCACGAGCTGAGAACTCTCTCACGCATGGGATCTTCCATAGACCAATCATATTTTTACCTGATACGTCTTGCATGGCTGGTCATTTAGTTTTTTTGCTCTTGGGAACTTCCTGTTCACTTGGTGTGACGCTGTGTTTTAACTTGCCTCATGATTTTCTTCAGCTCTTTGCAGTATACTCTATAGTGAGAGTCCGCATCTACGTTGTGATTGCCCTCAGTATTATACCGATTTCTACTCATATTCTGTTACCATTACTTATCCTGACTTGGTGCTCCTACTACTACGGTTCTGTTTGCAGTTCCTAACGGACAATAATATCAAAGACAGTGACGAAAGTTTGTACAAATGGACTATACGTATTTTAACTCAATTTGTCTATGACGAAGACTTATTGTTGATTATGCCTTTCGAAAATGTCTTTAAATGTCTGCTTATCTCTAAATGATCCGTTTACTGTCTTGGTCTATGACTCTAACATGATTCTTTTCGTTTTAATAAAATGTCTCACAAAAAATTGGAGTACCCAGAAGATATAGTCGGATTTCAATGTAACTTCATACATGTAAACTCAGTCGGCGGGTAACTAAATGGTATGAGTTGCAGTTTTGTGTAATAGTAAGAAAAGCTACCAGAGTTAATGTATAGTTTTGTTACCAGGTCTGATAGAGTACATAACGATTCGTCAGATAGTCATGCTCGTTAAAGCAGCGCTTCCGGGACGGGGGGGGGGGGGGGGGGCGCACCGGCCCTGGCCAGCCTGGATATAGTTTTTAGGCGGTTTTCCACATCATCCTAGATGATTGCCGGACTGGTACCTACGTCCCTCCTCAGATACACATTACGCAAACGCTTAGAAAAGTTTTTCACACTTATAAGTAGATTTTAAATGCAAACATATGGGATACACAGTTTCTATCCTTGTTGGGGCGGGATACGAGATTGACGATCTTAGACGTTTGGTTTCTGAAGGTCATGGAGATGCCATATATTCGTGTAAGACAACAATATATGCTCATTTCCATTTTATCGGCATCTAACAGAGGTTGAAACGGGCCACTTTATGGATCTATCAATGGCCGGATTGTCGAATCGTGGACTATCTAGTTTTGTGAGGCATTCGCACGTGACAGTGGCTCGATATTTGACTGCTTAGGAACATGAGGGCAGGCATGTGGCACGTTCGTCGTCAAGATTCCGGCCGACCATGTCTGACCACCTCAGGGGAGGATCGCCACAATTTGCACCAAGAACATTGCAACTTTTTCATCTCTGTGCCTGCCATTCGAGAACAAGTAATGAACTCCCTGCAACATTGTGTGTCACACGGCACCATTAGACAGAGACCAGCAGCAGCCTGACCAGGGAGTTGCCGTACCACAGGCAGGCTTCCGTTTACACAGCAGCAGAAACGGGTGCGTTTGGAGAGGTACCGTGAACGTGACCGGGAAGCATGGATTGCTGATGAGTGGCGTCCACTTGTGTTCTGCGATGAATCGGAGTACTGCACTTTCCCGAGTGACCATTGTCGGCGAGATCTGCGGCAATCTGATAATTCTTCCAATGTTTTGGGAAGGCACAGCGGTGGTATTCTTAGCGTCATGGAGCGGAGAGCCATTGGATAGTAGTTCCTGTCACGGCTGGCAGTGACTGGGGAACTACGATGGCATAATGGTACGTCAAGGATATCCTGCTTCCTCACGTGTTACCTCTCACGCGCCGGCATCGTGATGCCATTTTTCAATAGTACAGTGCTCGTCCACACATGGCTCTGTGAACTGTCTTCGTGATGTTTATGTACCCTAGTGGGCGGCAAGAACCCCAGATCTGTCTCTGAAAGGCATGTGGGGGAGCAGGTTGAAGGTCAACTCCTCCCTTCCTGGGTGCTGAACCTAGTTGTCGAGAAAAATAAACGGTTCAGATTGTAGTAATGCTTCCTTCTCTAATCCTGCGGATGACTGGAAGGACACTGTATAAAAAGCCCAACAGCTGAAGTATTTATATCAGAAGCGAGATGGCCTATCGAAGTGGCCATTGGTGATCTCAAGGAGTACCACACGTAATGAAGCTCAGGATATCGACACTTGCGAAAGTAACGAATTTGAGTAAAGTGGTCTTTCTTTTTAATCACATTTTTAATGTACATTTGTTAAAAATTATAGTGCAGTTAATTCTAAAATCCATTCATTTTCCTTGCGTTCATAGTGTCGTAAATTATACTTCAGTTTACTTTGATTTCTCATTCAACAGCAGAACGGATCAGTCAGATGAGCTCATTGACTTCGAAAGTAAACTAGACATCAGGTATATTTCAACTCCTCTGCAGGTCGACTGTTGGTTATGTATTTGTGAAGTGGAAACGTTAAGGAATAACCACAGCTAAATCAAGAGCAAGCAGACCTCATATATTGACGGAGAGGTACCGTCGGGTATGGCGGAAGGTGGTTGTAAAAAATCTCATGAAATCATCGGAAGGTATCATCCATGAGTTCCAGAGTGTCACCAACAGTCCAGCCAGCACAATGACTGTGCGCAGGGCTTGTGGTGGTGTAAAAAGTGACTCCGCTGGACACTAGCTGACTGGAAGCGAGTGATTTGGGGCCATGAATCACGCTATACCCGTAGCGATCCGATGTAAGTGTTTGGGTTTGGCGAAAGCCTTCAGAACGGTATCATCCATCATCTGCAGTGCCAGCAGTCAAGGACGGAGGAGGTGGGGTTATCGTATGTGGATCTTTATCGTGGTTACGGTGTTGTCTCCCTACTGCGCTTAAGACAACTTAAAATGAGGAAGGAAATGAGCACATTTTACAGAATTGTGTACTGCATTCCGTAGAGGAACAGTTCGGAGAAGATAACTGTATCAGCACGACAGGGCACCCCGTCATAAAGCAGCATCTGTGAGGCAATGGTTTGTGACAAAAACATTCCCGAAATGACCTGGCCTGCCCAGGGTCTCGACATGCACCCAATGGAACACCATTGGGATGAGACTGAGCGTCGACTTTGCTCGAGGCCCTAGCGTTCAGCATCACTACCTTCCCTGGTTTCGACTCTTGAGGAAGAATGGGCTCCCTATGCTCCATATACCTTTCATTGAAAGTGTCCTCAACAGAGTTCAAGAAGTCGTAAAGGCGAAAGGCGCACACACGCTATATTAATGGCCACAAATATCTGTCCGTGGGCAGTCACACGCTGCTGTTTTATGCAATATGGCTGTTAGACGTCAGCAGAACGACTGTTAGTGCCACCACCGCGATTCTTCTAGCCATCTCACACAAGCATCCAGTCCCAGACAAAATATTATACACGTACCGTAATCAGACCTACTACGTTATGGGTGGGGCCTGACAATGGGAAGACAGCCATAACAGTCAAATACATTGTGAATGAATTTTTGCTGCGCCGTCATAATGATCGTTGATCCTTTTTTTGGTAATTCGAAAGGAGTACACTAGATCCGAACCACAGGTCCTGAGAGATACTTTGCTTAGCTTATAGAAAGTCTTTGTCCTAAGTTTTTTTCCAGTTTGCTGATGTATAAGACCTCATTGCACTGTTTAATAGCATTTATTTGTGTTGGAAATGGCGGCCACCATGTCACACGAATACCACGTAGGCACTTATTAGCGAAACCCGTAAACTTGAAATAATTTGCTACCATTCTTTTACCTAGTATTAGACGTGAAGAAAGTACGTAATGCATATGTTAGGCTAGCGTCGCTTTGTTAAAATAAACAAAAATAACATGTTAAATAAACGCAAATCTGTAGAATGAAGAACTCTGTCTTTCCCAACTTAAGTAGTTAAACTGTCGCAAGTAAGGATTGTTATCGGCTCTTGTAAGGATGGCTAACTAATTACTATAGCACATAGCCCGAAATTATCCGCTTGAGTACTAACTTTCCTGTGGAAGATATTCTTAAACAACCAAAATGCTAGTCATAACATCCTCTGCAAGAAATTGTCGTTGCTTGTTCTGCTTACGTATCCGCTTAATAGTGTGAAAATGAATCAATTCCAAGCTCAGTGTAGTGTCATTTGTTATTCAAAAACTCGAACGTGAGTTACCTATTAATAAATGTCGAAGCAGAGCACTGATCTAGACAAAACAAATTAATGTTATGACGCATTTGCTGGCAGAAAGTGTTACTGTAGTGGAACGATTCTGACACGGCCAGGTCGACTATAAAAAGTAATACGACCCATGCAGGGGTGTCGAACCCATGGCCCACGGGACGCATGTGACCCAAAGCAAGTATTAAAGCAGCCCAAGTAAGCATCCATCAGACGATCGGTAAAAAAAAAAAGTTCGTAAGTTATGATGAATTGAATATTTTCTATATGGAACTCCTGCCACATGATGCTATTCTCTCATTGGTTCATACCATGCCGCTTCTTTTTTCTTAGCGTTAAGCATATTATGTGCTGCCCAAATATGCTCGTCTTCTTCCAATGCAGCCCCGTTAAGCTAAAAGGTTGGACACCTCTGGACTAATGGTTAACTGACAAAGTAGAAGTTTGCGAAAGTGAGTATTCGAGGAACGGTTGCGTGTGACGCAAGAGGAGAAAATGGGTGCTTTCGATTTGATGCAGATCCTGTTCAGGTTAGGTCTTCTGTTTGCGGTGGATATCGTTCAGGAATGCAGAAGTAGCAGCATCCGGTCCGGATTACGTGAAGGCGTGGGAGTGGGGGATGGGGGAGGCAGAAGCTGGAGTGGACAGGCGGCTGGGGAGGGGGAAGGAGTGGTGTATTGTAGCAGGAGGTGCTGACTCAAGTCGCCAGCGAGCGAGCATTCGGCACGAATCACATCAGCAGCGAGGCGCCCGCGCACAGATGACGCGTGGGGGAAGCCAGAGAAAGTGCGGACGCAACCCACGCAGACAAGCGCAGGCAACAAACACTATGGCGACCCGTCACGAAATTATGACGAGCAGTGAATTCTAATCAGTCATAAGGCGTAACTTCGCAAAAGCCGTTGCCATTCTATGTCTGTACGAGTACAGCTTAGTACAGAAGCACTGACATAGTCCTTTCGTGGTTAAAACTCAGTTTACACACATTTCAAAAGTAAAAGATCAGAAACGTTTTGCCGTCATGATCAATATTCACTTAGACTAACATAAATAATTAAAGTTGGCCGATTTTGCATAACAGTGTAGTGAGACACGTGTATCTCATTAACCTAACTAAGTCCGATTTTCAGAGCTAAGTTTTTGTTCAAGGGTGTTTTATCAGGATGGTAAATACGGAATAAATATAACAAATAAATAACAAAACACATTTATTCCCATAACAATGAAAAACATGATATATCGCATAAAATTTTCCACATAACATTTGAAGAAGGGTTGGATATGTCACATACCAAGGTGTTTTTTGTTTAGACTCTAAGAAGTTTGCTGGAGTATATACGTCCGACCAACTAAACATGAGGTGCAAACCAGCAGAATTGCCGAGCAGTGGCAAAATGTTTGAAAACAGTTTCTATAGTTGATGTTCAAATGTGTGTGAATTCCTAAGGGACCAAACTGCAGAAGTCATCGGTCCCTAAACTTACACACTACTTAAACTAACGTATGCTAAGAACAACACACACACCCAAGCCCGAGGGCGGACTCGAACCTCCGACGGGAGGGGCCGCGCAATCCGTGACATGGCGCCTCGAACCGCGCGGCCACAGTTGATGAAACACATATTTGGCTATCAGCTGATTTCTTGAAAATCTTAAGCATCAGCCAGTTTCAGTCTTGGATCATCTTGAAATGATATAAGCTTAAAACAGTTCAAGTAAATACCTCTCTCATCTCATTATTTGCAGTGGATACAAAAATGATTCAGACGGCTCTGAGCACTATGGGACTTAACTTCTGAGGTCATCAGTCCCCTAGAACTTAGAACTACTTAAACCTAACCAACCTAAGGACGTCACACACATCCATGTCCGAGGCAGAATTCGAACCTGCGACCGTAGCGGTCGCGCGGTTCCAGACTGTAGCGCCTAGAACCGATCGGCTACTCAGGCCGGCTGCAGTGGATACATCTCAGGTGTTAAAGTGTGTAATAAATTCTACACAGGACGTTCACGAGTGAGTGCACCAGTACATGTTCTGTGTAGAAATTACTATACTGGAATTCATTACACACTTTAACATATGAGATGTATCCACTGTCAAATAATGATATGCGAGATATATCTACTTGAGCTGTTTTAACCTTATATCCTTTGATGACGATCCAAGACTGAAACCAGTTGATTGTTAAGGTTTTCAGTAGAACAGCTCGTGATCAAACATGCATTATTTCAATTACTTGACGGCGATATACGGTCACCTAACAAAAAGTTCTGTTTCTGCAGTGTACAAAAAACACAATTACTCACTTTAGACATTCTTGGAATAAAGCAGCTGACGATTTTATTTTATTTTCGTGAAACAGGGGCACAGTGCCAGATATTAACACACGGTACTCCGCTTGATCTCTCCCAGTATTTTACACAGGGTGAACCAGTAGAAAACGTACATGGTTTGAGGGGCGATAGTATTAGTGATTCTGAACAAGAAACACCATATCAACGTATGTCGTGTTCTTAACAGTTTCCGAGAAAACTAATGGAAACAATGGGGAACAGGACAAATGCAGGTAGTAGTATGTGAAACATTGCCATCTAATATTTAGTTTAATTGTGTACATTTCCTCGTACAAGATGTTCAAAAAGTCCACTGTCAATTGCAGTGCATTTTACAGCTCTTGTAGACAGCTGCTACTTTGCTGACCTGGAGTTCATTCGTATGATCCTGTACTTGAGCACATGTGTGTGAAACACGAGCAAGAAGTTCCTCCTTTGTGTCCACTCTGCGCTCGTAGACTTCGCTCTTAAGCTAGCTCCACAGATAGTAATCCAGTGGATTAAGATCGGGCTACCTCGGTGGCTAAGAAATGACTCCACGGCGACCGATCCACCTCTGAAATTCCCATCGCAAAACCCGTAGACAAAGATCATATCACCAAGCTCCGCATGTGTGAAGACCTGTGGCACTTCCACTACACTGATCCGTACTGTTTTGGCTGTACACGTAAAAACACTGTAGTACACTGGTGCAACGGCTGTAGTTTTGAGACGTGAGGTAAGCAACGCGTACACTCGTCGCTCCACCATGCACAAGTAAAGTGCGCCCTGCAGTGGTCAGTAAAACAACACTAAGTAGCACAAAGTCACTTTGGTTGTATATTCATACGTAAGTGAAATGGTTCAAATGGCTCAGAGCATTATGGGACTTAACATCTGAGGTCATAAGTCCCCTAGACTTAGAACTACATAAACCTAACTAGCCTAAGGACATCACACACATCCATGCCCGAGGCAGGATTCGAACCTGCGACCGTAGCAGCAGCGCGGTTCCGGACTGAAGTACCTACAACCGCTCGGTCACAGCAGCCAGCCATATGTAAGTGAGTGCTGGCTTGGAAGGAAATGCCACTGACGCCTGTGATTTTCAAACAGCTCTTGTACGGTTGAGAAAAGTGCATACGATCAGTTGAAGTTTTTTGCTCAGAATCACCAATACTATCACCCCACAAAGCATTTACCTATTCTCCTGACTCACCCTTTATATCCATTCCGCAGTAAGTAGTATTTTTGCCTAAGTTACGAAAGCTTCTTGTTCAGTGGTAGCCTAGACGTATATGGAACACAGATACCTCAGCGCTCAAAACTGCATATACTTTCTTAGGATATGAGTGACCCATCAAGAATGAAATGGTTAAGAAGCAGGTATTCATATTAATCACGTTAAACCATTGTGTAATTGTGAGCAATAAATATTTCTTTTCGGACTACACACGTCATGGTATTAACCACCATTTTATTTATGTCCCCGGACGTCTGTCACTTCAACCGGAGGTGAATAAGCTGTGTATACGAATGGGGTAAATTCTATTCTGTGTGGTTTAAACAATTGGATATTAAAACCTCATTTGGCTGGCCACTCTGCTGTAACCTCCGTTCGCACTAGAGCTTGAATCACTTTCATGCCTCAACTACTACTATAAACTTTACGCTATGTGAGTGTATCATAGACGAAGCTCATGTGCCTCCCTATGAATCTCATTTTAGCTTTGTTTGCCTTGGTTACAGAATTGTTGTTAAAATAACAGTGTTGGCATAACTGCCAAACATTTTTCATCACTGTCAATTAATGCCTGCATTGAATTAAGTCTGCAGTATCTTCCCTTTTAGCTCACACTAGTTACACCACCAAGAAAGAATAGTCAGACAAGTTTATTGATCGTTCATGTGCAGTCCAAGCTAATGATATAGGCCACATAAAACGTTCTTGGAATTCCTAAGTCACTGACCACCAATCCTACTTACATTTTGAAAAAAAAAGAAAAAAGAAACAGATAGCGCGTCATGTTCTTGAAGCAAATGGTAAATTTCTACTATTTAACATGTAACTGCGAAAAAGTGGTTATTAAATTTAAAATAGAAATTTCCAATAAGAACTGTTTGCTATGAAAAAACTTATATCTTCAATTATACCTCTTCTAAACACGCTAGTTTTCAGATAACAAAGAAAAAATCACATTAATAACAATAGTTCAGAACGTTATGTAGTGAATGTGATGAATCTTAATCAAAATATTGAATACCTAATGCTGCTGTTGTGGTCTTCAGTCCGAAGACTGATTTGATGCAGCTCTCCTTGCTACTCTGTCCGGTGCAAGCCTCTTCATTTCTGAACAACTTCTGCAACCTACGTCTATTTGAACCTGCTTACTGTATTCATCTCTTGGTCTCCCCCTACAGTTTTTATCCCACACACTTCTCTCCAGTACTAAACTAGTGAACCCTTGATGTCTCAGAACGTGTCCTATCAACTGATCACTTCTTCCATTTAAGTTGTGCCACAAATTTCTTTTCTCTCCAATTCTAATCCTCAGAATTTTTCTGTAGTGCCACATTTCAAATGCGTCTCTTCTCTTCCTGTCTGAAATATTTATCGTTCACGTTCACATCCATACAAGGCTACACTTCAGATAAATCCATATTCGATGTTAACTAATTTATGGTCTGCAGAAAAGCTTTTCTTCCAGTTGCCAGTCTACAGTTTATACCTTCTCTACTTCGGCCATCATCAGTTATTTTACCGCTCAAGTAGCAGAAGTCATCTGCTACATACATCAAAAAAAGGTTTTCATTACGTCGGTTCCCAGAACTCCTGAAGATAGACGTTGACTGTGGATATTGTACCTCAATCACAGTCCCTTTAACTATTCAAAGACGTCACTAAACCCACCCAAAGATGGAAACAATCATGCATGAGCAGCGCCTATTAGACGGAGGGGGTCCGACAACCAATCAGTTCCAGTCATTCCTCCAGGAAGGAGGTTCAGGGCTCGTGTTGTCTGTAGTTCAACAATGCCTAGACGGTCAGTACCGCGGTTCAATTGCGTCCGCACTGTTACTTTGTGCCAGGAAAGGCTCTCAACACGGGAAGTGTCCAGCCGTCTCGGAGTGAACCAAAGCGATGTTGTTCGGACATGGAGGAGATACAGAGAGACAGGAACTGTCGATGATATGCCTCACTTAGGACGCCCAAGGGCTTCTACTGCAGTGGATGACGGCTGCCTACGGATTATGGCTCGGAGGAACCCTGACAGCAACGCCACCATGTTGAATAATGCTTTTGGTACAGCCACAGGACGTCGTGTTACGACTCAAACTGTGCGCAATAGTCTGCAAGATGCGTAACTTCACTCCCGACGTCCATGGCGAGGTCCAGTTTTGCAACCACGACACCATGCTGCGCGGAGCTCGGTACAGATGGGCACAACAACATGCCAAATGGACCGCTCAGGGTTGGCATCACATTCTTTTCACCGATGAGTGTCGCATATACCTTCAACCAGACAATCGTCGGAGACGTGTTTAGAGGCAACCCTGTCAGGCTGAACGCCTTAGACACGCTGTTCCGCGAGTGCAGCAAGGTGGAGGTTCCCTTATGCTTTGTGGTGGCATTATGTGGGGACGACGTATGCCGCTGGTGGTCATAAAAGGCGCCGTAACGGCTGTACGATATGCGAATGCCATCCTCGTACCGATAGTGCAACCATATCGGCAGCAGACTGGCGAGGCATTCGTCTTCATGGACGACAATACGTGCCACCATCGTGCACATCTTGTGAATGACTTCCCTCAGGATAACGACATCGCTCGACTAGAGTGGCCAGCATGTTCTCCAGACATGAACATGACTGGGATAGATTGACAAGGGCTGTTTATGGATGACGTGACTCACCAAGCACTCTGAGGGATCTACACCGAATCGCCGTTGAAGAGTGGGACAATCTGGATCAACAGTGCCTTGATGAACTTGTGGATAGTATTCCACGACGAATACAGGCATACATCAGTGCAAGAGGACGTGCTACTTGGTATAAAAGATACCGGTGTGTACAGCAATCTGTACCACCACCTATGAAGGTCTCGCTGTCTGATGGTACAACATGCAATGTGTGGTCGGAAACGATGTTTATGTTGCTCCCTATTCCAGTTTTCTGTACAGGTTCCGGAACTCTCAGAACCGAGATGATGCAAAACTTATTTTGATGTGTGTAATTTTAGTGTCTCGCTGTCTGGTGGTACAACATGCAATGTGTGGTCGGAAACGATGTTTATGTTGCTCCCTATTCCAGTTTTCTGTACAGGTTCCAGAACTCTCAGAACCGAGGTGATGCAAAACTTATTTTGATGTGTGTAATTTTAATGTCTCGTTTCGTAATCTAATTCCCGAAGCATCGCCTGATTTACTTCCGTAAGATTCCGTTACTCTTGTTCTGTTTTGTTAACGTTAATATTATATCATGCTTTCAAGACACTGTCCATTCCATTCAAGTGCTCTTCTAAATCGTATGTTTCCTCTGCCAGAGTTATAGAGTCATCGCCAAATTCCAAAGTTTTGATTTCATTTCGAAGTTTTTCTTTTGTTTGCTTTACTGCTTGCTCAGTGTACAGATCGAATAACATCGTGGATATGCTACATCGAAATAAATCACAGATAAAACAAACACAAATGATAACGCTAAAGGTATTCTATGTCTGAACTTGGAACGTGTTTGAAATGTGCAGATATGCTTTACTAGATCTTACGGGGATATTAATGTGGCTTCTCTGTAAATGGAACTATTCGCGGTTTAAGTTATTCGTTCACAAAACGCGGCCTTTGCTTGATAGAAAGGATGGAGGCATCACCTATAGACCTGGCGTAAAAGAAAATCAAGGAAATCATCTCTGTAGAAGTGAGACGCTCCTGTTTCACAGTCCGAAATCATTCGTTTCCCGACTGATCCGATGTGTGTGTGAAGAACAGACATCCCGTCCAAGTTAACCCAGTGGGTAGGCTACCAGCTGCGACGGCTGGTAAAGAAGTGCTTTGTCGCTTCGCTTCCATACTTTCCACTACAGGGTATTCTGCGCGCGACAATCAGTAGTTTTAAACTGATCGCTGTCCTGTTCCTTAAAGTATATCTAAAAATATCGTCGAATCAGCCTGCATCATTGCTCTGTCACCTGTATATTTAACTTCTGAATCCCGAACGTGTGGTTAAACTTTATACCGTCACATAAGGTCGACAAAAATGTGAATAATTGTCTGCTTCGTTTGGACAGGATATTATATTTCTACGACCTTTCATCGCAAATTTGTTCGGATAAACAATGCCTTGTCATTATTCGACCAAGTAGGGCATGCGAGCCGTGAAGCAGTAGAGAACTTGTCACGTTGTTGCGGACTCTTACACTCTCAACACAGGCAGACTATTAATTCCGAAGAGACACTACTGTGGGGCCCGGTAAACAGAGCGAGACTCCGCGGAAAGCTGCGTAGCCCAGAGCGTGGGACACGGCTTACTCCACGTGGTGGGCGTGCGGCTGTAGCCCACCGCTCTTACAGTAACGAGAAAGTCTTCCAGCTAAGTGCGTGTTGCAACGTACGCATTACGGCACATTGTTAATAAAGGAAACAAATTTCCAGTATGTGTCCGCGATCGTTGTGAATATTTTTTAATAAAACCATGTAGATCGCTTTTTAAAATTTCTTCGTTTATTACGACGTTTCGGCTACTGCGAAAATCAGATATTTGCAGTTAAGATGAAACGAACATAATTAGTCACAAACGTTTCTTATACAGCAACAAAATAACAAAAGATAATAAATTAAAAAGTTGCAACTCTTAAGGCTTTCCCAATGATCTGTTGACATGTTGAATAATCGGGATCTCCGCCGGCTGTTCGCGTCGTTCTCGCACTATATTTCCACGGCGTATTTCGCTGTCTTCTTCACGTGCCACCCGAAAATGGTCCTTGCTTGCTTTCTTTTTTCCCATCGCTTAATTCTCGCTTCTTAAGGAGGCGGGCGGGTTGGTCGAAGGCATGCATTGCCTACTCAGTGAGCAATGCGAGATTGGAATTTCCTACCTTTCTTTATATGAAGTCATATTTCAATCAGTTCTGGGGTTGTGCCTTGGGTTCTGTATTTTTGGCTTCTTGGCCTTATGTGGGGGGTCTCCAGCTTTCCCAGTTCGGAGCAGAGGAGGATGTCTGGGACAGTTCCGGCATTCGCCTTACGGCCGAGGGGAAACCTCAAAACCCTGGCTGTAGCTTCTCGAACGTCCTTTCTAGAGGCAATACGTCGTCGCTCGTCAGTGCTGGTTCGGCTGCCTTGCGCCGCACGTACCCCTCACGTCCCAGCGGCGGTCGTGGTAGTTGGACTGGCGGCCGTAATGCCAGCGGCGTCCTTCTTCTTTTTCTGCTTGCTCTTTTTTCTTTTTCCCTCTGCTTCCGAAACGCCAGCCAGGTACGTTTGCAGATATTTCGGTCTTTTGGATTTGGAAGATTTATTTCCAGTTTTTCGAGATCGCGCAGGCTGCTAGCTTCGTCTGCACTTCCTTGCTGGCCAGTGGTGGCCTGTCCTCTCTGGCGACGTTCGAGGCGCGGTTTGTCAGCAACTTTTTCGTTGTGCCTGTCTGCGTGGCTTGGTCTTTTGCCGCACGTTCGTCTGTTTGGGATGCTGCCGTAGTACACGGTTGTGCTCCAGTTTTCACCGCCATTACTTCCGTCCGCGCCCTGTGGTGACATGCCTCCATCAGCATGAGGCAGGCAGCTTCCATGTAAACCTCGTTTCTGCTTCTTTCAGTGCTGCTTCTATGGTCGCATGCGGGTTGTCTTCGCTGCAGTCTTTTCGTACGCCGCCTCCTGCCACTGCGGCCTCAGTGTCATCTCGGCGGTCTGGCGCTGACTGCCGCCGCCCGGTTGCGCGCAGCCAGCCCTTCCCTCTACCACTCTCAATGTCGATGGGTGACCGTCCCCTCGGGTGGACGGCTTGCTGCCGTCTCATCCTATTTCTGTTCTGGAGGCGAAGGCGCGGTTTTTCTGCGTCTTCTCCTCCTTCTTCTCCTCATCATTTTCTGCAAGTTCAGAGTACTGCGCCTTGTCGTTGGTGTTTGCGCGCCCCCTGAAGGCCTGCAGCCGCGCGAGCTGGCCACGTGTGGTCCGCCGCAGCGGAAGCACGTCCCCGTGACTTCGCTCGACCTTCTGCATATGTGGCTGTCATGACTGCCAGGTCACTTTACACAAGTCGCTTGGTTCGGGGCAATATTTTGCCCTATGCCCCTCTTACTGACACTTAAAGCACTGAGGTTTTCTGTCTCGTACCGCCGACAGAGGCTCCAGCGTCACGTGGAAGCCCAGGATGCTGTTGATCCCGCAAGCTTGGTCCGCTAAAGGCGCCTCCATCATCGCTGGTGTGTCTACGGCCAGGATGAATAGTGGCAGCCTCCTCTTGTTAGTTCGGTGGTGTAATTTTACCGCTACGTCACCGAACACGTCGTCCCGTAGAGCTCTTCGTACTGTTTCCTCGGTGCACAGCCATGGGAGTCCCCTAAGGAGGGCATTGACTGTCTCTTTCTTCTCCTTCGACTGGATCTACTCTGGTGACGGTGCTTTGTATGACTCCAAGATTGACACGAACACCTTGAAGTCACGCATGCAGCTAGGTGGGACTACCAGTAAAATGTCATTATCTAGACACTTCACCTTTAGCGGGCCGATCGCGACGGTCTTCAGTTTGCCGTCGATGTCCCACCAATCGTCCCGGCAGCGGATATAGAAGGCGGGGACGGCAACCTGGTGTCGTGGGTGAGATGTGTTTTTTGTGTCCTTGGGTGGATCGAGTCCAGTATTTATGCCTGGATGGTGCTGGGCGCTCTGTAATCGGTCCGCGTCTTGTCGGGTGTTCCGTCCACGGTCCACGCCCTCCAGGAGAGGCTCCAGTGGTCCTTTCTGGCCGCTGGTGTTCTGACTGCCGGCCGCGTCCGGCTCGGCCGACATCTGGTATTTTGGTTGACATTTGGGATGTGTCAGATCTGACCTGTAATCTCTAGTGCTCTGTCTCATGGCTGTTTTCTCGGTCAGCACTTCAGTTTCTTGCGAAATCTCGAAGTGTCTTACGTTGGGTTTTCAGAAGCTCAAGAGGCTGATCCCAGGTAGTGCTGAGCTGGTATTCAGTGTCACAGTTGATGAAATTCTCCATAATCTTTATCACGATGGATTCTTTTGACACTGTCCCTGTATCTTGGGGTCTGTGTGATAACCTTGGTGTCATTTTAGTTCATCGAGTGACCAAGTTCTAGACAGTGTTCCGCTATGGCTGATTATGTTGCCTGTTTGAGTCTGGTGTTCTTTACATCTGATGTCCACAGTCCTGGTGGACTGGTCGACGTATGCATCCCACAATGGCGTGGGATGTTGTAAATACGTGGTCTGTGTAGCCCCACGTCATCATTTACATTCCCCAGCTTACTCTCAATTTTAGTGGTTGGGCAAAATACACTATTCACGTCATGTTTCTTGAGAATTATGCTGATCTTGTCAGAGATCGGTCCAGCATGTGTCAGTTGTGCCATTTTCTTCGCCTCTTCTCGTTCTTCTTCTGGATCCTGTGGCTGACTGGCAGGGAAGTGCCTTCTGAATGTCTCTAGAGGAAAGACCATTTTTTCTGAACACCGATTGTGTTTACCTCGACGTAATTCCTATATGGAGGTCAATTTTATGAGCAAACGGAGGGGGTGGTGATGGGCAGCCCTGTAGCATCAGTGGTGACCAACATATTTTTGCAAAGTTTTCAAGAGAAGGGACTTACATCAGCCACATATTTCTAAGGAATGTGGATGATATCTTTGTCATCTGTTCCCATGGCAGGAAGAAACTAGACGATGTTGTGGAACATCAGTATTCACACCATCTGAATATAAAATTCACAATGGAACTGGAAAAGGTTGGGCAACTCCCATTCCTGGATGTACTATTCAAGAGGAATGCAGATGGCAAATTTGGGCACAGTGTGTAACGCAAACCGACTCACTCTGACTTACACCTGAAAGTCGATAGTTGTGACCATCCACCAAAGAAGAACGTAGTGCTCAAAACTCCAGTCCACAGGACACATACCCTGTCAGATCCCAATAGTCGACGGAAATAAAACACTTACAATCAGTGCTCAGCAAAAATGGGTTTTCCTCTAGAGACAATCCAGAAGGCACGTCGACCTACCAGTCAGCTGCAGGATCCGGAAGAAGAACCAGAAGAGGCGAAGAAGATGCGTACCTGCCATATGCTGGACCAGTCTGTCAAGATCAGCAGAATTCTCATGAAACATGTCATCAAGAATGTTTTTTGCCAGCCCACTAAAAAGTGGGATAATGCTGGTGAATGTAATGGATGACCTGGGACTATGCAGGCTACGTATTTACAACATACCATGTCAATGTGGGATATCATACGGCGGCAAGACCAACAGGACTGTGAACATCAAGTGTAAAGAACACCAGAGGTACACCAGACTCAGAAAGGCAACAAAATCAGCCATAGCGGAACACTGTCTAGAACTTGCACACTCGATGAACTACAATGACACCAAGATTATCATACAGACCCCAAGATCCTGGGACAGTGTCATAAAAGAATGCATCGAGATAATGTCATCAACTGTGGCACTAGATACCAGCTCTGCACTGCTTGGGATCCGGCTCTTGAGCGTCTGAAAACTCAACGTAGGACACTTCGAGATTTCGGAAGAGACCGAAGTGCAGACCGAGAAAACAGCCATTAGACAGAGCACCAGACATTACAGGACGGATTTTCACACACCTCAGATGACGACCGCAAGAGGACAGACGAGCCGGGAGCGGACGGCAGTCGGAACACCAGTGGCCAGAGACGACCTTGGAGTCGCGCATAGCGGGCGCGGACCGCGGACGGAACACCCGTCGCGGCGCGGACTGGTTACGGAACGCCCAGCACCATCCAGTCATAAATACTGGATTCGTTCGACCCAAGGATCATTCTCGGGTAGCACCTGAAGAAGACAGCGAATTACGCAGTCGAAATATCGTGCCTGAACGACGCGATCCGGCAGAGATCCCGATTATACAACATGTCAACAGATCGCCGGAAAAGCCTGAAGAATTACATTAGAAGACTCTACATGGAGGAGATGTATCGCAACATTAAGAAGCTGGACAAGCTTCGACGTTCTCAGTTTCCTGCTGAGATGCCGAGAGGGGAAAGTAGTTCCAGTTTTAGCCAGGATCAAGCATCACGTTAAGTCCAGAGTGGCGAACGAGATGAAACACCGAGCTAGTCTCGCGCTGGTTAGGGAGAGAGTGCGTGACATTCTCCATCGACAAGATGTGACGTCCAGGGAGTTGCTGTTTCTGCACCTTTCCACAGCGGCTTCCTTAACCAGCCAAGACTGGGACCAGGTTGATAGTGCCTTCTGGTCTCTAGCAGAACGCACCTGGAAGAACTCAACGGCATGCCAACTAGCCAAGTTTGAGCCCCTCAACAACGAAGTGTAACAGAATGGGGACACACGTATGGTGGTAAATATGACTGACAAACACCCTTTTGAGACCACCTTAAAAGTACTCCGCAAGCGTCTCAACTTCACAGTGACTCCCAGAAATGTGCCTGTCGCAACCTTCATCAGTGCAGTTAAGCAAGCGGCCAACATGTTACCTTCCAGTGCTGTCGCTGAGATACATAGAGAGACCTGCAGGCCACTCACCAGGACCAAGTCACCCAAATCCAACATCTCAAGCAATGAAAAGGTGACATTCAGGCAGCTCCAGGAGGACTATAGGATTGTGCTGGTGACAGCAGACAAGGGGAACTCCAGTCATCCTGAAGAATATGAGTATGACAGAAAGGTGCAACAACTTCTGGAGGATCCAGCATACAAACCAATACGAAGCGACCACATGGACAAAGTAGACAAAACGACCAGGGCTCTGCTGAAGGAGACAGGCCTGCCTGAACAAGTCATCAACAAGCTGCGTCCCAAAGTTCCAGGACCACCCAGACTGTATGGACTCCCCAAAGTTCACAGGAATGGTGCTTCTCTTCGATCTTCAGGTCTTCAGAGTCCGCAGCCAAGTTCTTGAGGAGCGCGCGCGTTCTGACGTCATTCCACTCGCGAATGCGTTATTACCCTTTGATACATGTCCCTAACATTTCCGTAACCAGCTGTGACCCAGTAAAAATTATAGTTACTTACATTATTATTTACACAGATCAATAAACATCCTTTACATTCTCAAAAATCTTTTACGGTTTACAGGAAAATTGAAACACAATATTTATGGTACATAAAGGAAAACTTTTTAAATTCGTACATCTGTGTTGAAGTGTCAAAGCTTCTCCAAAAGAAATTTCCTGTCCCCTATGAACTCACCACGAAGGTCCCACGTTATTGGTGTCCAGATACGGAGGTGACTGCAGCTATCGGATGACTTTGGTGAATGTTTGGCAGGTACTGTGAGGTTTAACGACCGCGACAACGGCCGGCAACGAGGACGGGGTGACGGGTGTGGAGTGGCTGTTCGGGGCGCACATCCGCTAGCTGAGCGGCGTTGCGCAAGCCGGCGGTCCGTGTCCGGCTCAGTCAAGAGCCAGCGCCAGCGCCGTCTCGCCGCACTTTCGCCCGCGGCGTGATGGGAATGCCCGCCGGCTTTCCCTCTCAGTACGCTGCTAGCGAGGAGAAAGGGAAAGCTGCCGTGCCTTACACTCTTTGGTGGTAGTCAACAAACGGATGCGACAACGTTCCGGGTAGCCAGCAACACCTTGCTGACGCGATGACGCCGATCTCTCCTCTGCTGCGCCTCTCATTCGTTGCAACGGGGAAGGAGCTTAGTGTGCAGTGCAGTTGTTGTTATACAGGGTGTTACAAAAAGGTACGGCCAAACTTTCAGGAAACATTCCTCACACACAAATAAAGAAAAGGTGTTATGTGGACATGTGTCCGGAAACGCTTCATTTCCATGTTAGAGCTCATTTTAGTTTCGTCAGTATGTATTGCTCAATGGAGCACATTATCATGATTTCATACGGGATACTCTACCTGTGCTGCTAGAACATGTGCCTTTACAAGTACGACACATGTGGTTCATGCACGATGGAGCTCCTGCACATTTCAGTCGAAGTGTTCGTACGCTTCTCAACAACAGATTCGGTGACCGATGGATTGGTAGAGGTGGACCAATTCCATGGCCTCCACGCTCTCCTGACCTCAACCCTCTTGACTTTCATTTGTGGGGGCATTTGAAAGCTCTTGTCTACGCAACCCCGGTACCAAATGTTGAGACTTCGTGCTCGTATTGTGGACGGCTGTGATACAATACGCCATTCTCCAGTGCTGCATTAGCGCATCAGGGATTCAATGCGACGGAGGGTGGATGCATGTATCCTCGCTAACGGAGGACATTTTGAACATTTCCTGTAACAAAGTGTTTGAAGTCACGCTGGTACGTTCTGTTGCTGTGTGTTTCCATTCGATGATTAATGTGATTTGAAGAGAAGTAATAAAATGAGCTCTAACGTGGAAAGTAAGCGTTTCCGGACACATGTCCACATAACATATTTTCCTTCTTTGTGTGTGAGGAATGTTTCCTGAAAGTTTGGCCGTACATTTTTGTAACACCCTGTATAGGATGGCGTAGCTAAAAGTAGCCCGCCTTCTCTTTGAATACGAATGAAATATTTCGACTTATGAAATAAACAGCGACAACAATGGACAGTTTTATGCAATTATCTATCTTTAGCACTTTGTCAGTATTTCAGTTTATTCCATCAATGACGTTTCTCTTTGCGGTCTGCAAAATGACTTTCTCGATAGAAGAAAGTACTGTAATTGTGGAAGCACATGTGGAAACAGGTTCGATTGAGGAAAGAGAGCAATACAGAGTGCGTATAAAAATTGGCGCATCTACGGATATCTGCAAAATGTAAAACGAGAAAGAATTCCTTCAGTTCTCACGCCATAAGTTATTGCAGACGTTCACCGAAGAATTCAAATGGTTCAAATGGCTCTGAGCGCTATGGGACTTAACATCTGAGGTCACCAGTCCCCTAGAACTTAGAACTACTTAAACCTAACTAGCCTAAGGACATTACTCACATCCATTCCCGAGGCAGGATTCGAACCTGCGACCGTAACAGTTGCGCGGTTCCGGACTGACGCGCCTAGAACCACTCGGCCACTGCGGCCGGCTGCCGAAGAATTATTCAGAGCCCAAAGAAACCTACATGTAAGCTGGACCAATAGGCGCATTTAAATAGGAGTTGCCAGCAAACATCGAAAAGTTTTCATTTAAAACCATATGGTGTGACAGTTGGGCAGCAATTACGGGAGGATGGCAATCAGGAACGTGTAGGTTACTGCACGTGGCCTTTGAATAAGATCAACGATGGTTTGTTACACCCTTTCCATTATATCACGGATGATGAAGCGCGGTTTCGTCTTTCCATCGATATCCGAACTTTACGCCGGCTGTATCTGAATATGCTTAGAGGTGCACAGCTGTATACTGATGTCGCATGGGGTAACTTCATCTTATATAAACGTATTTTTCACTGTAAATAAATGGTGTGTCCATTTCAGCTCTTCGTTTCTGTAAAGTCACTGCATTTCGTTCATACTTACACGGGCTACTTTTATCTTCACCAGCCTGTACTACGTGTCCGTATGTGCAGGAAAAACGGTGCGATCCTCGCTCCTTTTCAACGCGGTTTTTTGGGTCAAGTGCATCGGAGAGTACCTTCGTTAAGCAGTATTTAGAGCACCAAAGTCAGAGCAGATCACAGCACATGTGTTTCGTGACAAAGATACCACAGTCAAAGAGTAACAGTAACTTGGAAGTTAGGCCGGCCGGTGTGGCCGTGCGATTCTAAGCGCGTCAGTTTGGAACTGCGTGACCGCTACGATCGCAGGTTCGAATCCTGCCTCGGGCATGGATATGTGTAATGTCCTTAGGTTAGTTAGGTTTAAGTAGTTCTAAGTTCTAGGGGACTGATGACCTCAGTAGTTAAGTCCCATAGTGCTCAGAGCCATTTGAACCATTTGAACTTGGAAGTTATTTTCATTCATCGAGATAGGCGACCAGTAAAGAGTACTTCCATGAACAACTGTAGAACCAATCCAATACAAATCAAGTCTGAACTTGTTTACCTCAAACAATCTGCGTCTTATTACACTCCGACGAGAGCCACATACACTAGTTGTCTATATCTATGCCCTCAACCTGCTCGCTTTGCGTAGACGCTATTTTTCTTTTTAAATGGCGTTCGGCGAAAAAGAAACTCTGAAGAAATGCTGAATATCAATGACGCTCTCAAAATTAGTCTTTCGGGTAAACATAACAATCATACAAATAAATATGGTTTACCTTCCTTAGATATGCGTTCGCTGGCACACAAAAATGAAACGGTTGTCACATCTCCTAAGTTGCAAGTGAGGTCTACACCGATAATTTATCCTCCTCCGTCTGTCTGCTGTGAATGAATTTATTGACCCTGAGATTTATTCGTGCTATCATTTGTAGCTCTAGCCTTCCATACAGTCTTCTGTTCAAGCCTCAGTTATTGATCAGACACTTCTAAGCCCAACTTCATTACTCTCATTACCAGACACAACGGTCCACCTGTACCACCTGTACTGCCCCCCCCCCCCCCCCACACACACTTCCTCTCCCTGCTGCACTCTCTGAATCAGCATCGTCGTCTACAATATATCGCCGTGCACACCATTTCCATCTGTGTTTCGTACATCACCACAAAAGGAAGAAATATTTTATTTCATTTTTCCCCTGACTTTTTTTAGTCGATTTAACTGTACGAAACTATATGAGTAGTTGTTCATACAGTTAGACTGAAGAGCAGCAATATGACTGCTAGTCCGGCCCCTCCCCCACCCCCTCTCTCATGTGATGGGATGTGACAAAAATGAATTATAGAAAAACATAAGAATACTTCTCTGACTACTGTATACCGGCACGCCGGGTCTATAAAATTGTATATATCCCTTAAATCTGTCTTGATTGACATAACTATGTAGTATAGTCAATGAGCTAATCTATTTTGGACGACCACAATAGATTCGAGGCCCAACTGTGTTTGAGTTTAGTCACGACCATGGCAATTCTTGAAGTTTTATTTATTGGCCTCAGTTAACAAACCTATACAGTCAGCCTCTTTAACAATACACTTACTGCAGTAGAAGAGCAAGTGGTGTTAGATTAGCAACAACATTCAGTAGAGATCCTTTACGCTCATATTTACATAGGTTAATACTTGAGATGTTTTTTATTATTTTATAAAAGAGTACTTGCCTAAGAGAAACAGAAATATTAAATTTCGTAAATCGTATTGTTGTTTTCATGCTGTAAAATAGATGCTGCAGTGGGAAATGAACACTTTGCTTCCCAAGTTGCTGACCTTTCCTGTACTTTTTGCATGCCAGAATGATGTGATTAGGAAACTTCCTCGAAACAATACGGTTCGTCTTTAACTTTTATCCTACAGAAATTTGGCAGATACACTCTGCTTACTAGAGCCTTTCTCATAACCATAAATACTAAATTAATGCTTCGTGTACACAACCACGTATATATCAATGGAGGGGAAATTTTTGATAGAGTTAATCATTATACATCATTATCATTATTTATCATTTCTCATTCGCTGCATGTGTTGTGGTGTATTAGTACTGACTAGAATACTTGTGCCGACTGAAAGTAGGATTATTTCAGGGTATTTTGTATTAAAACATTAAATGGTTCGTTATTAATCCCGAGACAGTCAGCATGCAATATCGCTCATAACATCCACTCACATTCAAGAGGAGCGGGGTTCTAATTGCTGTCCGGCAATCCTCAATTAGATCATCCTTGGTTTCTTGCGCTTAAGGAAAATACCGGTATGGTTTCATTCAAAAGGACACGGCCGATTTCCTTCTACATTTTGTAACACTCCGAACTTGACTCCCCCCCCCTCGTCGGAGGTTCGAGTCCTCCTATCGGGCATGGGTGTGTGTGTTGTCCTTAAGCGTAAGTTAGTGTGTAGGCCTAGGGACCGATGCCCTCAGCAGTTTGGTCCCATAGCCCTTACGATAAATTTCCAATTTTTCTGAATTTGAGGTCCGTATCTAACGACATCAGTCGTCATGTTAAAACCTAAATTACCTTCCTTTCTTCTTACCTACAAAAACATGTGATTACGAAGTTCGGTTTCTGTAGATACACAGCTGGCCGCTGTGGCCTAGCGGTTCAGTCCGGAACCGCGCTGCTGCTACGGTCGCAGGTTCGAATCCTGCCTCGGGCATGGATGTGTGTGATGTCCTTCGGTTAGTTAGGTTCAAGTAGTTCTAAGTCTAGGGGAACGATGACCTCAGATGTTAAATCCCATAGGGCTTAGAGCCATTTGAACCATTTTTTGTAGATAGCATTATTAAATAGAAAAACCAAAAAATCTGTTCCACAAGCACAACATTTATAATAAGGTATGTGATCAGTGCTGCATAATCTTGAAACGGCACTCTGACACGTTCAACGATGCTAGGACTATAGTGTGCCTCTGACTTGTTACAAGACGTACAAGAAAAGTAATGACATCGCTGTAATGCTACGTCGTAAATGTTGTCAAATGACCACAATTTGCTCGCAACAAAAGTGCAGGGACCACTGAGATCTCATGAACATTAGACACTGCATTTCGTTGACTCTAAATTACGGCCTGTAAAATGCAAGCTTTGGAAAGTGTCTTCAGAAGAGAATGGGTGGGCCCAGGTGCCGTCACATCACAATAACAGTTCGCCTGCACGAGATAGTTTGTACCATTACGTCGATGGATACACTGACAATTACAACAGCATAGTTTTCGGCCCGTTCCTCGAATTCCTGAGGAAACATGGGCGAGGTGGAGAAGGCCTCGGGGAAACCCGTGGGGCCCTCGACGCTTCGTCACGGTCGGAGGAAAGTGGGCCCCTGACGCGTCCGAGGCGTGCACATTGTGCTTCGCCGCCTGTTGTGTAACATGCGTCCTCCAGAAATGAGGTCGAGACGTCTCACCTTGTGTGTTTTGCCTGTGCATAGCAGGATGCGTCTATGCGGACGAAACATCGCTCTTTCATTGTGTTACAATATACATATTTTGTGTGAATGAGTGATGTCTGCTCTTCCGGACATGTCCGAATGAGCACACTGTGCGGGCGTGGAGAACATAGGTGGGAATGCGAATCGGCCGGGGAGTGTGCCAAGATAGTCCGTGCACTTACCGATAAACTTGTCCAGATGTCGCAGTGGTTAACGCAACTACCTAGTAAGCAGGACATCCCGGGTTCGAGTCCCGGTTTGGCACACATTGTCACTCGTCGATTCTGCATAAAGCCCCGATGCAACTGATATCATCAGTTCATTTCCTGCCGCCCGCAGTGGCCGAGTGGTTCTAGGCGCTTCAGTCTGGAACCGCGAGACCGCTACGGTCGCAGGTTCGGATCCTGCCTCGGGCATGAATGTGTGTGATGTCCTTAGGTTAGTTAGGTTTAAGTAGTTCTAAGTTCTAGGGGACTGATGACCTCAGATGTTAAGTCCCATAGTGCTCAGAGACATTTGAACCGTTTGAACAATACAATGCAGACAAGGCACCAAGTCATGAGAGAATACCCATCAACGTTTATATTGAAGACATTGCAGAATTAGCACCTTTTTTTTTTTAGCTCGTGTGTATAGACGCGCGTGACTGAAAAAGTGTGCGGGTGATTCCTTTTTCCAAAAACGTTAACACAGAATGAACCTGAAGTTATGCAACCCTAACTTCAAGAAATTCAAGTCTTTGTTAATGCACTTACAATGTAAAGACTCACAAAATGCAGGGTGTTCCACATTTCATATTACACAATTCCAGAGGTTGTAGAGATCAAGTTCTACGTTGAAATCCATGTCCGAAAACGTCATCCACCGACGCTACAGAGCGTCGAAGTTCTACGTGTCGGCGCCTGTAAACCTTTGTATCAGTTTGAGATAAGAGCCTCTGTTTCGGAAACGAACGAATCGAAAGTTACAAGCGAAAATCATTCTCATACCTCTGACAGTGGAATACATGTTCCAGTACTGATGTTGTTAGAATGTAGAGTATCGAACTTTCAGAGGTGGTAGTGTGGACCAAGACAAACGAAAATGTATAATAAAAATGGGCTCTAAAACGCATACCTGAGGAGCTATGAATACTTGTTCATCTTCGTTAGCGTGAAACACATCTCCTCTATTGAACAAGTGCTCATAGCCCTTAAGGTAAGCATTTGAGTGCCCATGTTTACGGGACATTTTTTCTTGATTTAGTCTATAATACCACCTCTGAAAGTTGCCTACCCTACAGTGCTAACAACAGCAGTACCAGCACATGTATTCCACTGGCATAGGTGTCAGAGCGATTTCCGCTTATAACTTTCGACGCGTTCGTTTCCGGTACAGGGACCCTTACCTTAGTTGATCATCATCGTTGAAAGTAGATATCATTACGGAATGAATCTGTATAAACACACATCTACAGGCGCCATCAGCTTTGACGCTCTGTAGCGTCGTTTGATGACGTTTCAGCACATGGTTTCCTATGATTTGATCTACTACGTCACCTCTACAACCGCTAGGAGTGTCTAATATAGCCGCGCGGTCTACGGCGCTGTAGTCATGGACTGTGCGACTGGTCCCAGCGGAGGTTCGAGTCCTCCCTCGGGCAAGGGTGTGTTTGTGTGTGTTTGTCCTTAGGATAATTTAGGTTAAGTAGTGTGTAAGCTTAGGGACTTATGACCTTAGCAGTTAAGTCCCATAAGATTTCCCACACATTTGAATATTTTGTCTAACATGAAATGTGAAACACTCTGCATTTTTTCTCGTAATAGATGCTAGAAATGTCCTGCATGTGCTGCAACACACCTCTCAACATGACTTTTGGTGTTAGCTGCTACTTTTTGGGTGGTCGCTGCACTTATGTGAGATATTTCATCTTCGTTGTTGTGCTTCAATTTGTCGAGTGTGTGGGGGTTGTTCTTATAAATGTTATCATTCAGATGTCCCCAAGGGAGGATAGAAATCTAGGACTCTAGGCGGCCACAGGTCTCGTTAAATAATTTAGCCCCCAAAGAACTCGAGCAACATTAATTATCATTTTGCAGTTCTCTGAGGGTGCTACTGATCCTGCTGCAGCCCTCAGTGTCGTACATCAGCGGAGAAAAAAATTAGACCTGCAATTTTTTTGCACGATATTGCACACAAAACTGCAGTCCTCTGTGACTGTAGTTGGTTCAAATGGCTCTGAGCACTACGGGACACTACTGCTGAGGTCATTAGTCCCCTAGAACTTAGAACTAGTTAAACCTAACTAACCTAAGGACATCACAAACATCCATGCCCGAGGCAGAATTCGAACCTGCGACCGTAGCGGTCTTGCGGTTCCAGACTGCAGCGCCTTTAACCGCACGGCTGTGACTGTAGTGGTGTCTCATAACAATCATGAGCGTTTTTTGAACTCCAATATATATATTTCTGGCTGCTGACGTAGCCAGTTAGATGAAGCCATGCTGCATCAGAGTAGAAAACATAAGCCAACACCCGAACACTGTTGCGAATAAAACGCAAAAACCATTGACAGCAATGTAGTCTTCTTCCTCTATCAGGTTCTCGAAGTCTTTGCACAACGTGAATACTATGCGGATGGAGTTTCAGCTTCTCTGTGACTCTGCGACCACTCCCGTAAGACATTCCAGTGTGTGGACACAGTTTTCCTATCGACTTTCTTGATGAACGTAGCAAGGATGTGCGGATGGCTTCCAATGAGGCATCATTTAACACCGAAAATTGGCGGGAACGTTCTCGTTGATGTACGCTACTAATTTTTCTGAAACGAGCGACTATGCGTGAAATCATTGATTTGTTATGCATCCTTGTTCCGGGAAAACCTACCCTAAGGTCTTTGTGACATTTTAAGAAGAATTGCGATTTGAAGAAACTATCAAGAATGATCACACGTTCAACGTGGGAAAAACGCATGTTTGCTCACAGCCTAATCCACAATAACATAAAAAAAGGCGGGAAGCTGCTTGGATATCGCATGCTATGCGTCTCCCACAAGGTCATTCGTTGCCATCACAAACATTCCCACCGCACACTTTTTTTGAATTTTGGGTTATGTAACTTCTGGCTCACACTGTTGATAGGATGCACGAGATTGCAGATACATATCGCACTTATCCATCTGTTACAGGATTCTACTGCATATTCTACGGTCAATCATTATGACGCTCCCGGAGGAAAACCATCTTCTCTTAAAGAACCGGTACTGTTTCAGAAAGAAAACCACTCGTGTAAAACGCAGATTGCTTTATTCGTACACGATACCTTGCAAACAACAGACGCAGATGAACAGGCAAATTACTACTTCCTAGAGTTCCGAAAGACGTTTGACACTGCGCTGCATCGTTGACTAGTAATCAAGATACGATCTTATGGGGTGTCTTCGAAAGTATCTGATTAACTGGAGAAATATCTGACCAGAATGAAAAATACTCCTATTGTAGAGCAAAAAAGGCAAGATATTTTGATTTAATTGCCTTTCAAGCTGCCAGATAAGTCGAAAAGCTAGTTCCCTTCTTCTACTGCCTAACACTGCGTAGAACATATTCACCGTTTTTGTGCTATGACAGGAGCATTTTCCATTCTGGTTCCTAACTTTTACTCTGCCGTAATTTTGACATTAGACAGCCATAGCTTGGCAGCCATGTAGATTTTTGTTCACTAGGGCGACGACTGGACCGGTATAGGATTTTTTTTATTGTCTTTCCAACCATGTTGTTTATATTGTGGCAGCAGATAAAGCTTTTTTTCTGTTTTTAAAAAAAATCTTATGGGACTTAACTGCTAAGGTCATCAGTCCCTAAGCTTACACACTACTTAACCTAAATTATCCTAATGACAAACACACACATCCATACCCGAGGGAGGACTCGAACCTCCGCCGGGACCAGCCGCACAGTCCATGACTGCAGCACCTCAGGCCGCTCGGCTAACCCCGCGTGGCGATAAAGCTTTCACAAAACAACAGGATGATCATGTATTTGTCTACCTTCTTACAAAATCTGAATCGATTCGCACAAGTGTGAATCACAGAAGTTGCGCGTTTAGAAAAAGTATTTTTTTGTACGTAAAATCCAAACGAATCAAGATTTTTTTCAACTGATTAAAATTTATCGTAGACGACGGTCCGATACACCGATGGACCAAATTTGAAGCATCAGTCTCGCACCTGTCTGGAGTTATTTCAGGGTGATGGTTCTTGCGCGTAAAATCCGAACGGTACACATACAAAAATTGCCATTAACAGAGCGTTAATTTCAGGCCAATTAAAATCTATTGCACAAGGAATTAATTTATTCGCACAAGCCAGATGATGTGGCCGAGCGGTTCTAGGCGCTTCAGCCCGGAACCGCGCTGCTGCTGCAGGTTCTAATCCTGCCTCGGGCAGGGATGTGTGTGATGTCCTTAGGTTAGTTAGGTTTAAGTAGTTCTACGTCTAGGGGACTGATGACCTCAGATGTTAAGTCTCATAGTGCTTAGAGCCATTTTTTGATTCGCACAATTTGCCTAGGCGCCAGATCCAGTGTGTCGTTCAAATTTTGCTTAATATTCTGTAACATAGCTACAGCAGGACAGATGTTCGAACGGCTATTACAAATGGCCGCTGATACGCTAAACCAAGAACTTTTTGCACCATGTTCCTCGATCAAATAGGAAGACAAAGACCCCCCCCAACAAAACCGTGATTCTGCGCGCGGCCTTTTCAGACACATTTGCCACAGCGCTTCAGCGCTGTAACGATTAACAGAATTTAGCACGTTATAGAGGGCAACTAATGTACCACAGAAACGAAAGTAAGATCGGGCTTTTCCCAAGGAAGCGTAACAGAGCCTCTAGTGTTTTCAGTATATACAAACTACTCATCAGATAGGACCAGGACTACCATAAAGTTATTCGTTCACGATGTTGTTCTCAGAAAAGTATCGTTGTTCAACGTTCGTAAGGAAATATAAATTGTCGTGAACGTTTCTTCCATAATGAATGGCAGCTCTCCTTTAATGTGGATAAATTGAAGATAATGCATATAACAAAGAGAATAAACATGTAGTATTGGATTAATGGCAAACATATGGAGCACATCACAGCATTTGAATATTTAGGGGTAATATTCAAAAGTGATATATGGAACGATTACGTGAAATCAGTGTTAGGGAAGCTGAATAGAAGGACTTACAGGTGCTGGTAGGGATCTGGGGAAGTGCAGAGCATATGTAAAGGAAATCACGTATAGAATACTATGTATCAGTTCTATTGCTGCAGTGCTTGGAGTACTTTTCTAGTAGGTGCGAAATTGGACATTAAATGGATTCAGAGACGTGCTGATAGGGTCATTACAAGGTGTAGCCCATTTCAAAGTATAACGGAGATGGTCGGGGAGTTTAAACGAAAATATTTGGAGGAAAGTAGAGTTGTTCTTGCGAAACGCTATTGGGTAAATTAGAAAACCTGTGTTCGGGGAACACTATGCTATCATTTTGCTGCCACCGTTGTTTATCTCGTATAAGGATTATCATGGTAAAGATAAGAGCGATTAGGATGCGTTCAATGGTATACAGGCAGTCATTTTTTTCTGCCTCAATCCACGAATGCAGCAGGGTACAAAATCACTAATACTGGTACGAGATACATTCCTCCTCGCACGGTACAGTGGTGTATATGTAGATTGTTCATACAGGGTGGTCAAAGAGTCTGAAAGTTTGTAAGGGTGTTGCATGGTAGGTTGTGCCGAGAAATACTTGTTTAGAAAAAAATCGATACATTTCGCCGTTTCCGAGCTATTTAGCAGTTAGTCAATCATGTCGTTGCGCCGCAAATTCAAGCGGCCCGCCGAATACAATTTGTGTCAGTTGTTCTCACAGCATAGATCATAGAGCACAAGACTGCTCAGACATTGGCTCGAGTTCGATCCTTACTGCCGTCCCAAGTCCATTATTTGTATCGCTCTCTTGTTCGGTTTTAGGAAACCACACGAAGATCGCGTCTGGCGAAACCGTTTCTGGCGGGGTGTTTGTACGAGTATTTGCGCTCGGATCGCCAGATTGATTAACTTCAATGCTAATTAACTCGGAAGCGGCGCAACATATCGAATTTCTTTCTTATCAATTATTTCTGCTCTTACAAGCTTTCCAGACTGTTTCTAGCCACCCGGTATTTGTTACTGCATTGTAGAGTCACTGACAAGAACTAAACAGTTTTGATTACTGTGAAAGTGCTCATCCTCCATAACCGTCAATATTTATAAATTTGTGTTTGCGTATAGTTGCGTTGTTTTTCACTTATTTGTTAAGACGTGTGCCTGCTGAGAGGCGATTGCTTTGCTGCCTGTCCTTAAAGGCAAGTTTTAAGTATTTACACAGCAATAGAGTAAACAGCTGATATTTTAATAACCTTGGATCAGACGCGCGAGTTGCGTGCTCAAGTGATGTGAGGAGAAGTTTTAATTAGCAGCACGATAACAATTGACGGGCATGGGCAGATGAAAGGGCAGCTCCATTCACATCAAGATCCTGCTCCGCCAGTGGTCATTGCTAAGTCAATCTGTGCTCGCAACTTTTGTCCGGAGCTACTGCAGCATTGTCGACGACGACTACGGCCTCATCTCTTCAATAACGAACGACTGTAAGACTGTTTCACTTAGTTCACGTTTTTTTTAGAACTGTATCGGCATTACCGAGTTATGTTGGCGAACTTTTAATTTTAATAATAATCACTGCAAAAATTTAGAAACTTTAACCTAATAATTATACCGTCATTATTACCAGGTAAGTCCCATGTCCACTCCAATTATTGAGACAATCCTAGTGTCGTTTATTTTAAAAGAAAGAAATATATCAAAATTTATTTCAGTTTCAATTCTTCTCTGTATTTTTTAATAATATTGAAAACAGGAGTAAAATATTTTTTAATGCTCCTCAGTAACTATACTGTTGATAAAAGTATCGTTTAGAGGTAAAGTTATTCTAGCAGATCAAAAGTAAATTCAGTTATCTGAAAGTAAATTAATTCCTGGCACTTTAAACTAAAGATTTTATTTAAAAGAAAACGATTATTCATACTTGCTAAGTTAACGCAAACTTGTGATGCTGTTTTGTGTGTTGGCCTGGTTCGTATTTCGGCGTTGCTTGTTGATATTCTTTTACTGAAAATCAGATGAAGTTTTGTTTCGCGTTTTGTTGCCAATACCCAAGTCAGCAAAAGTGACGTTGCGCAGTTATTTAGTATAACAGCACACAGCTTCCAGTTAGTCAGGTTGAAATTTGTTTGTTATTCTGAGTGAGGTTGGCGACCGTGTTCTCATGCATGGCGCTCAGCACATCTTCTTGTTGATTTGAGCATATGACTATGATCGGTTTGATACAGTACTTGATCCATTAATAGTTATCATCTCTAACTGCTGCATCCCGTATCAACGATATACCTCATAGGGTGGAGACAATCAATCTGATAGTAAAGTCGGAAGAGAATAGCGGGCATCGAACTGTAGAAAATTATCCAAGTAAACACAGGTCGTAAATGCACCGTTGTGGAGCTGCGACTGTAAAACGACATCCAATCAGCGCGGAAGTTCGTCCTGCAAGCTAACGTATTTGGGTAAGTCTAGCAGCGCGGTTTCGACACCATTTCCTTACTTCACACTTATTGATCTACTGAAACTCAACGAACGGACTGAACTAGCTAACAATGCTTTCCTTAAAAAGTCTCCAAATGGTACTCTTTCACAGGACAAAAGTGAAGAAAAAAGGAAACTGCCAGCTTCTAACACCATATATCTGTGTCATTTATTTGCGTTAAATTCTGTATGTAACGCGGTATGCATTAAGTATAAGAACTATTTATTTTAAGCAAAAATGTATTTCATATTTGCTTTTAAAGGTCCACTACTTTTCATAATATGTAGTACCTAATGCAAATCAAAAGCAATAAAAAAAATTAAGAACACATATTTCGCGATTCCACATGTGCAATACAAATGTAGAAGTGTCTCTTGTTATAAGGGTGCAAAATTAATCTATTACTTATGGCTTATACCAGAAATGGCATTTGAAGCTGACTATAGAACGATTCTATTGCTGCCAACGTGCATTTTGCTTAAGGACCGCGAAGATAAAATTAGACAGATTCGGTCTCGTGCGAAAGCTGATAGGTAGTCGTTTTTCGCTCGCTCTATTCGCGAGTAGAACGGGAAAGATAATGACTAGTTGTGGCACAGGGTACTCTCCGCCACGCCCTATACGGTGGCTTGCGGAGACAATTTACAAAATACTGTTAGTATCATGCTGACACCTCTCAAATATGTATAATTAGTTTTTGCTGCACATTGAATTATGTATTTCTTACAACCGACAACCTGTCTATGCAGTTACAAAGTTTTTCGTGACGGAGTCCTTGCATAAAAAGTTATCGGTTTACTTTCCCTGTCAAATTCAGTTTTAGCCCCTGACGACGATGACGGAGGCAATCATCGAATGCTTGCAATTTCATTCGAATTTGACGTGGCAAGTAAACCGAGAACTTCTTATGCGACATAATCGATGTATTGCCATCTCTTTCCGCTTATCTCTGACGTCTAATGCATATTACGTATATCTTTATTCAGTAGCATCTCATTCGCAGCTTGACACTGAGCATTGTAGATTGTCATTAGAAAAAAACACAACGTAGTGGCACGTTTATCAGCACATTATTTCATGCTACACGAAGAAAAGTGTAAGCCCTGAAAGAACTAGGACATATTCAATGTAAGTACATGTAAGTTCATTATGCAATTTCCAACTTGAATTCACGATCGATTTTCATTTTCCTTTCGGATATTTATCGGTCTAAAATGTTCTCATTGTAGGGCACCATGACATTCAGAGCATTCAACAGCTGATTAATATTTTGTCCTGTAAAAACAACGCATCTATGTGATAACAAAATATTCGAAACCGATTATGGCAGGAAACAATAAAATTTATTCAAGAACTATGTCATCAGGTAAGTGATTGGTAGCTGTTCCATGTAATAATAATAATAATTATTATTATTATAATTTCGTGTGGCTCAGTGGTCTGGTTGGTTCCATAAGACGTTACAACCACCAGTGGTCTGGTGCAAGTCTTTCAGTTCGACGCCACATTGGCGACTTACGTGTCCCTGACCTACCTCAGTTATCCAACCGGGCAAAGGGGCGGGGACGTACGGTTTAACGAGGAATCCGAACCGCATGTGTTTCTAACCCGACCGAGCGAGGTGGCGCACTGGTTAGCACACTGGACTCGCATTCGGGAGGACGACGATTCAAACCCGCGTCCGACCATCCTCATTTAGGTTTTTCATGATTTCTCTAAATCTCTTCGGGCAAATGCCGGGATGGTACCTTGAAAGGACACGCTCGATTCCCCTCCCCATCCTTCCCTAATCCGAGCTTGTGCCCCGTCTCGAACGACCTTCGTGTTGTCGGGACGTTAAACACTAATTTCCTCTTCCCTCCTTGTTCCTAGCTACTCTTCACATCGCTGAGACGTGAAGTCAGTGTTAAAAAGAGAATCTTATAATAAAACCGAAGAAGTCTCATAGTGTCAAGAATAGTTTTGATCTACGGTAGTTATTGGTATAAAAGTTCACGCTTGCTCTCTGTACATCAACAAATTTGGTTAGGTTTGACTTTCCACCTTAGAGTACCACATGTAGAGTACCACCACCTTACTGTGGTGATGTTTCTGTTGTACAGCATGTTAACAAATCAACGGCATTACGTTACTTTTAACGTACGGTAGCCGGCCGAAGTGGCCGTGCGGTTAAAGGCGCTGCAGTCCGGAACCGCAAGACCGCTACGGTCGCAGGTTCGAATCCTGCCTCGGGCATGGATGTTTGTGATGTCCTTAGGTTAGTTAGGTTTAACTAGTTCTAAGTTCTAGGGGACTAATGACCTCAGCAGTTAAGTCCCATAGTGCTCAGAGCCATTTGAAACATTTGAACGTACGGTAGTTAATTTAATAGTGGAGCCCTACCCGACAAACATCAGATAAAATTCGCATTTAACGTTTGCCAGCCACGGACAGAAATTCAAGATGAAACCATCATCTTCAGCTAATTTATTCAGTAACTTGGCCTTTTGGAATTCCGAGTGTTAAGAGGGGCAGCACAGTTCAAAAGCACACACACCCCCGTCTCTCGTCACTGATGACTGCCGTTTTATGGTGTATTTCCGACCTATTGCACTGACCTCGACCGGCTGTTTTTCTCCACGCTAATGACGGGTCAACAAGTGGTTGGCCAGTTGAATTTTTTGCGTTTAGTCGGTTTTTTCACATGAATGAAGCAAGTCTCTGCGGTGACCTCAGCTGTACACATTTTCACTTACTCTCTGGATTTGATTAGTTTCAATTAATATGAGGCAAACGACTGACAAGTCTTTGAGTGCTACGTCAGTTAGATGAATGTTTTCATTCACTTACATGACATGAGTGATTTCACTTACATACTTCTGCAGCCTTCTGCATCCCTGAATATGGAAGTTAATAGGAATATAAAAAAAGGAAGGAAGGTTTATCTGTTTAGCAAGAGTAATAGAAGGCAGATTTCAGACTACCTAACAGATCAAAACGAAAATTTCTGTTCCGACACTGACAATGTTGAGTGTTTATGGAAAAAGTTCAAGGCAATCGTAAAATGCGTTTTAGACAGGTACGTGCCGAGTAAAACTGTGAGGGACGGGAAAAACCCACCGTGGTACAACAACAAAGTTAGGAAACTACTGCGAAAGCAAAGAGAGCTTCACTCCAAGTTTAAACGCAGCCAAAACCTCTCAGACAAACAGAAGCTAAACGATGTCAAAGTTAGCGTAAGGAGGGCTATGCGTGAAGCGTTCAGTGAATTCGAAAGTAAAATTCTATGTACCGACTTGACAGAAAATCCTAGGAAGTTCTGGTCTTACGCTAAATCAGTAAGTGGCTCGAAACAGCATATCCGGACACTCCGAGATGATGATGGCATTGAAACAGAGGATGACACGCGTAAAGCTGAAATAATAAACACCTTTTTCCAAAGCTGTTTCACAGAGGAAGACCGCACTGCAGTTCCTTCTCTAAATCCTCGCACAAACGAAAAAATGGCTGACATCGAAATAAGTGTCCAAGGAATAGAAAAGCAACTGGAATCACTCAATAGAGGAAAGTCCACTGGACCTGACGGGATACCAATTCGATTCTACACAGAGTACGCGAAAGAACTTGCCCCCCTTCTAACAGCCGTGTACCGCAAGTCTCTAGAGGAACGGAGGGTTCCAAATGATTGGAAAAGAGCACAGGTAGTCCCAGTCTTCGAGAAGGGTCGTCGAGCAGATGCGCAAAACTATAGACCTATATCTCTGACGTCGATCTGTTGTAGAATTTTAGAACATGTTTTTTGCTCGAGTATCATGTCGTTTTTGGAAACCCAGAATCTACTATGTAGGAATCAACATGGATTCCGGAAACAGCGATCGTGTGAGACCCAACTCGCTTTATTTGTTCATGAGACCCAGAAAATATTAGATACAGGCTCCCAGGTAGATGCTATTTTTCTTGACAGTTCCACACTGTCGCCTGATAAACAAAGTAAGAGCCTACGGAATATCAGACCAGCCGTGTGGCTGGATTGAAGAGTTTTTAGCAAACAGAACACAGCATGTTGTTATCAATGGAGAAACGTTTACAGACGTTACAGTAACCTCTGCCGTGCCACAGGGGAGTGTTATGGGACCATTGCTTTTCACAATATATATAAATGACCTAGTAGATAGTGTCGGAAGTTCCATGCGGCTTTTCGCGGATGATGCTGTAGTATACAGAGAAGTTGCAGCATTAGAAAATTGTAGCGAAATGCAGGAAGATCTGCAGCGGATAGGCACTTGGTGCAGGGAGTGGCAACTGTCCCTTAACATAGACAAATGTAATGTATTGCGAATACATAGAAAGAAGGATCCTTTATTGTGTGATTATATGATAGCGGAACAAACACTGGTAGCAGTTATTTCTGTAAAATATCTGGGAGTATGCGTGCGGAACAATTTGAAGTGGAATGATCATATATAATTAATTGTTGGTAAGGCGGGTACCAGGTTGAGATTCATTGGGAGAGTGCTTAGAAAATGTAGTCCATCAACAAAGGAGGTGGCTTACAAAACACTCGTTCGACCTATACTTGAGTATTGCTCATCAGTGTGGGATCCGTACCAGATCGGTTTGACGGAGGAGATAGAGAAGATCCAAATAAGAGCGGCGCGTTTCGTCACAGGGTTATTTGGTAACCGTGATAGCGTTACGGAGATGTTTAATAAACTCAAGTGGCAGACTCTGCAAGAGAGGCGCTCTGCATCGCGGTGTAGCTTGCTCGCCAGGTTTCGAGAGGGTGCGTTTCTGGATGAGGTATCGAATATATTGCTTCCCCCTACTTATACCGCCCGAGGAGATCACGAATGTAAAATTAGAGAGATTAGAGCGCGCACGGAGGCTTTCAGACAGTCGTTCTTCCCGCGAACCATACGCGACTGGAACAGGAAAGGGAGGTAATGACGGTGGCACGTAAAGTACCCTCCGCCACACACCGTTGGGTGGCTTGCGGAGTGTAAATGTAGATGTAGATGTAGACTGATGTTGCCAACTTTTCTTAGAGACAAATAACGTACTATCTTATTTCAAGGAGAGGTGAATAAAAACTATATATTTATTTTGGCCTACTTAAAAACGAATTTTTCATACTTCTGGCATTAAATACGAATTTCTGGCCGCTTTTAAAAGGCCTCTATCAGGTGCTACGTTATAAATTTGTTTAAATAAATGAAAAATTACTTTTTACTCAGATTTATTGAAGTTCTTCTCTTGCTCTCTCTCTTTCCGCTGGCATGCACCCATCACCGACAACTTTGTTTCAGTAAATGCTGAGGTGACATGAACAGTGACCATATAACACTCAATTTCCTTTAATTGTCTGGTGACTCAATCATTTGCTTTTTAAGCATATAGTCATTGTCGAAAGCATATTTCTTTGCGAAAAGTATATCATTCGTCAATTTTCTCCGATATTCTTTAATTAATATAGTTCCATAATATGATTCATCTTTGCAGATACTGTACGCAGACGAGTCAAAACATTATGACCATCTGCTTAATACCTTGTGGATCATCTTTCTAATGCAATGCATCACTGATTCTGTGTATCATCGATACTACAGTTCGTTGATAGATTTGTGGAGCTATGTTGCACCAGGTGTCTACGCACAAGTCATATAATTCCACTAAATAACTGAGAGCTGATTAGCGTAAGTGGTGATGGCGCTCGATAGTGACCCAGATGGGAACCATCGGAAACATATCAGGTGAATTTGGTGGACATTAACGTGATTTCACTGTCATGCTCCTCGAACCACTGTAGGAGTTTCTGTCTTCGAGACACGGGCAGTTATACAGCTGAAAGATGACATTGTCGTCAGGGAAGACAGCAAGCATGAAGGACGCATGTGGTCCGCAACTGACCTGGTGTCTTCGATGTGTACCATAGGTCCCTTGCAAGTGCAGGAGTATGTCTCCCTTAGCGTAATACTGCTCCCACCAGCCTGCGTCCGTGGCACGGTGCACGCGTCGAATAGATGTTTGTGGAGACAACCATCTACCCGGCGTAGCAAGAACGTGATCCTTCCGACGAGCCGACACATTTCCTGTGTTATATGGTCCAATCTCGATGATCCCGAGCCCACTACAATCGTAACTGACGATGTCGTTGGGCCAACATGTGAACACGCAGGGGCCGTCTGCTGCGGAGCTCCTTGTTCAACATGTGAATGGTGTGCTCCGAAACACATGTGTGTCCACCGGCACTGCGCTGTTTCGCCAGAGGTGCTACACATCGCCGTCTATCCTACTTTACATAACAGACAAGCCTCCGAACCCCGCGTTCTGTGAAGAGACGTGGACGTCCAACCGCTTGGCGGCTAGTGTTAGTTTCATTGCCCTTCTACCACTTCCATAGACGCTCACGACAGTAGCACGTGAACATTGGACGACCAGTTTCGTCTTTTTCGAGATACTTGTTCACAGGCTCTGTGTCGTAACAATGTGCTCTTCGTGAACGTCACTTACCTCAGTGGATTTCTTCATTTGCAGTACATATCTTCTTCGCTAGGGTAACCCCCCCTCCCCCCCAATTCGTCGCTGCTCGGTTTACATACTTTTCTTACTGCGTCACGTGCTCGCAAGGCCACCAGGAGGCATCCATCGCCGTGGGCAGTAGTCATAATGTTTTGGCTGCTCAGTGTATATCGCTGTGGATTTTTTATCCAGTCATATGGTTTCCACTATCCCCTCGTCACTGAGCGTTCCGTTCCAGATACAGTTTACAATTAAGGAAACGAACTATTAATTAGCATGCCAGGGTGCAGTCAACATCAGCGGTTTAACATACATCAAAATGATAGATTGTTCTCGATCTGAATTGAATGCAGCTGGATCAGTCCAACTCAGTTGTCGTCCACAGTGATAGCTAGAGGTATGTGAAACTGAAGTACCAATGCCTGAATAGAAGCCAGTTTTCGTTTATGAGTGTGATTTGTACTTCTTAGCCGATAACGTACTTTTATGCACAATATATTTACCTTTTACAATGAGTAAGTGTTTAATTTATGGAAATCATTACATATATTCAGTAAAATTGAAGGCAAACTGTCGCTAAAACTTGGAAAGTTTTCTTCTGCATTTACCCCTAAGGGAAGTTTCGGTCAACTCTGAACCCCATCAGTACATCAGCTTTTCTCTTCACCTATCCCCGCGGTAGGGCTACCATCCGAGGGTATGTGTTACTCTCGTTGTATGCCATTGCTTTGGTTCAACTAGTGAAAGTACTACAGATTGGTTCCACTTAGAAGAATGAATGGATAGCTCAGTGAATTAAAATGAATTTAAACAACACCATCTGTGGAGCGCAGCGATCTGGTGCTATTCTTTGGCTAAAACAACGGTCGAGATCGCAATAACATTCGTTTATTATGACCGGTTTCGGTTTACGTTAAAGCCATCCTCAGATTTTTTTGGCCCCCTATGACTGGTCATAATAAACAAATGTTGTTGCGATGTCGATTGTTGATTAAACCAAAGTGAATTAAAACACTGAAAAGTGGTTTCGTTTAAAAGAAAGTATACATCTTTCAACCAATGGTAGAATTACAAACAGGTTTCACTGCGAAAGAAATAATGAATAATTCACTCAATACACAAAACTACATCGGATTGTTCTACATCTACATCCATACTCCGCAAGCCACCTGACGGTGTGTGGCGGAGGGTACCTTGAGTACCTATATCGGTTCTCCCTTCTATTCCAGTCTCGTATTGTTCGTGGAAAGAAGGACTGTCGGTATGCCTCTGTGTGGGCTCTAATCTCTCTGATTTTATCCTCATGGTCTCTTCGCGAGATATACATAGGAGGGAGAAATATACTGCTTGACTCCTCGGTGAAGGTATGTTCTCGAAACTTCAGCAAAAGCCCGTACCGAGCTACTGAGCGTCTCTCCTGCAGAGTCTTCCACTGGAGTTTATCTATCATCTCCGTAACGCTTTCGCGATTACTAAATGATCCTGTAACGAAGCGCGCTGCTCTCCGTTGGATCTTCTCTATCTCTCCTATCAACCCTACCTGGTACGGATCCCACACTGGTGAGCAATAGTCAAGCAGTGGGCGAACATGTGTACTGTAACCTATTTCCTTTGTTTCGGATTGCATTTCCTTAGGATTCTTCCAATGAATCTCAGTCTGGCATCTGCTTTACCGACGATCAACTTTATATGATCATTCCATTTTAAATCACGCCTAATGCGTACTCCCAGATAATTTATGGAATTAACTGCTTCCAGTTGCTGACCTGCTATATTGTAGCTAAATGATAAGAGATCTTTCTTTCTATGTATTCGCAGCACATTACACTTGTCTACATTGAGAGTCATTGTTTCGATTGTTTTCATTTGTTTGCTTCCATAGACTGGTTTCACTCGAAAGAAACAAATGGATAATCATCCAATCGATACGTAAACTGCAACCGATGAATTGACTTTTTTTCCATTCGGTTGTTCTAATGGGTGGCTTAACTCAAAAGAATGAATTAATAATTCAACCGATACGGAAATGTACGAATATGTCGAATTGTCCGCAACAACCGACTGAATCAATTGTTTTCATTCTGTTGTTCCCATCGCCACGCTATGTACTGTTAACTAAAAGATTCGACTGTGAACATTGCTAGGTCCTGCATGACCGTCTAGTCTCTACCTATGGGATGGTACTGAAAAGAAATATCTCATTCCAGTAAAAAAAAAAGGTATCATCCCTTCTGCACCTTGGTAAATAAAAAGTTACCTTTATTTACCATTCTTCAAAATACTCACTTCTTTGCTTACCGTTTTGTATCTAGAACTCACCTTACATATCTTAAACCTGTTATATAATATTTTTATTATGTGTGATTGATCCCGTGTAGCGGTGCGTGTTTAATGTTATTGGATGTTGTCATCCTCGTATGGGAACTGAGATGCAAATTATCTGTAAAGTGATAAATGTATGGCTCTGTCAAGCGAAATAAAGGTAAAGGAAAAGTTAAGGGTCTATCGCTGGCTTATTTTACAGATTTAAGGCAATCACGGTAAACCTGCTCTTGATGTCCGTGCGAAAAGGGTTAAAATCCCCGATCGACCATCCACTTTTGGATTTCTTGTGGCTCTTCAGCATCGCTTACATATTCAAGACACTGGAGTCACCTTCGAATGCAGCGATTTTCAAGTTAGGCGCTGATTTAAGATGTGAATACAGTATATCGACTACGTAAGTGACGTAGAGGAGCCATACGAAATCAAGTTTTATTTTAAAATAGTATGCATCTAACAACAAACAGCAGAATCCAGTAATGTCAACTAACTTCAAGAGCTCTTACTATTGTACTTCTCTTGCGCGGTAACAAACAAAACTTCATACAGAAGCACTAATATTTTATAAGGTGCCTAATGTAAACTGATGTTGTTGAGTTGGGCCGTGAGTTGTTGGCCGCTTATATCAGGGGCAGAGTAGCGCGGAAACTGGAAGGTTGGTGGACGTGAGACGGGGATGTTTTATTGTTCGTCTTCCAGGACTGACAACTCACGGGCGTGCACTGCTCGTACCGATTAGCCGGTATGCTATGCATTTTGACACTGAGATACCATGGGTTCTTCAATGCGCATTACAGAAACGTTCATATTCACTACGGTACATATGTGTAGCAAGAAATATGAAATTAAATTAAGGCTGTTGTGACAGAATGTCATGGGTAGAAGGAAAATGGCACCCAAAATATACACCTCAGTAAAAGTTTGGAATATCATAGAGTTTACTTGAACAATGACTTCTTATAGTACACCCATTGATGTTTGTACACTGCCTTATTAACAAAACAAAGCAGGCTCTCTTGTAAGTGTGCGTCTTGAAAACAAAAAAGTAAAAATCTTTGCTTCATGATGATGATTATCAGTCTTTAGTAGTGAGTATATCCTCCCCGTACACGGATGCGTTCTTTCACTTTGCGAGGCATTCTTCGGATGAGACCATCAAATTTATCTTGGGTACGAGGTCCCACTCATTAATGGCAGCTTCATCGAGATCCTGAAGATTGTCAGGTGGACACAGAGGCTGTGCAATGGCCACCTTCAACAAGTCCCATGCATGATCAGTTGCATTCTTGTCTGGGGACTGTGCTGGCCAATGCATTCGGTTGATGTTCCATCTTTGAAGATACCGAGTTACCTCTACAGTACGGCGCAGTCTCTCTTTGTCATTGACTAGGATGAAGTCGTCATTGATTTCACGTCTGTAGGGCCTCACATTCGTTTGTACGATCTCTTGGAGGTTTCGGGGACCAGTAAAGTTGCCGAAGAGGCAAATTAGAAGGATCCGCTATCCCATCATTATTGCCGCCCAGAACTTCACACTTCCACTTGCAAACATGTTGACTTCCTGAGCGTATCGGCGTTCCTGGTGCCGTCTAGCCTTCTCCAAACCCTAACACGTCTAATGTACATCTGCAAACAAATTTTGGTCTCGTGACATGACATTACTCCATTCTGCAAGGGTCCTATGTTGATATGCACGAGCCCAGGGCTACGACTGTGTCGTTTCCGTTGGCTCAGTACAAAACTTCTCATTGGTATTCTGGAATGAAGACCATCCTCATCTTTGTTCTGAGGTACGAATGCTTGTTGCCCGGGAGAAGTCATTTCCAGTATTTCTGGCAGTTGATGTTGGGCACCTACGAGCCGACACAGTTGGAGGAAACGATGCAAAGCCTCTATCCTGACTCCATCAGTGTTGTATGCCTCTACGTGGCATGTTACTGCAGTGCTGAACACAAACTGAATGAAGCTATTGTTGATACTGGACTGCTCACGGAGTAACGCTGCGGCAGCGGTATGGTTACATGACTGGGAAACGGAAACAAAACACGCCATTAGTTAACATGGTCCAGTATATGGGTTCTAACTGGATAATGCACGAAGTGCCTAGGTCATTGACACCTCTAGTATCGTAGACTACATTTTACAATAGAATTCCAAACTTCTGTTGAGCAGTGTATTTAGTTAAACATTTTTGATCGTGTCCCGTATTGATAATGCATTTAAATATAAGCACAATTACTGTTATTAATCAATCGATCATCCGCTCACACGTGCAACACTTCGTCAGTCAGTTACAGTGTGACAATTTTGGCGCTCGCTGACGATTGCAACAATCTGAAACATAACTGTCGACACGAGGTGTTCCAAATGGCGCCGACTTTTAGCGATCAGTACTTGGGGCCCGGCATCCACCTTATTGCGTGGGCTTATATCGTACTAATCATTTATTTAGGTTACCAATTAACAATAGGCTCACCACATATTGGTCCAACATGACTCCCCATAATGTTAGTATTGGCTCTTCAGCAAAAAAGTTTGACGAACACTGCTCCGGAATATTGCTGCGCATCTAGAATCACTATGTCTGTTCCATTCTGGCTGCTGTGCTCCATGCGTTTGTTTGCGGCCCGACACTGCGCGACGCGGCATGTCCGGCGTGGACGCGGCTTAAGTTGAGCCCATGTCATCGTCAATCACGACTGCATTCAGGGCCTATTCGAGAACATTTGTCCACACAAGCAACTTTGCATTTGGCAGCTCTTCTCGCCACCGTTTTCTGTTGTACATTTTTCACCCGAGTCAGTTTTGCTGCTGGTTGTGATTCGCCCCGTATACAAATTTTGTACTTTAGCTGCTCTGCCGTCCCTCTCAGGTTAACGCCGCAAGCGGCCGCCCTAATTTGCGGTACTATCTGCATAGAAATCTTACAGTTGTGGCACATCTGCCGCCCCTCTCAGATTGGCGCCGCAAACAGCAGCTTGTGTCGCTTGAGCCTCAAACCGGGCTTGATTACAGTACGCTTGGGGTCAACGAGTTTGGGCTGTGGTTTAATAGAGACGGATCGCCGGGTCGAATGAACCAATTTCATGTTACACCAGATCGATGATCGTGCCTGAATACTCTGTTATCCAGACGAAAGGCTGCTCGAGACATCCATCGCGCAATGGACTCCGATGGAAACTATCTTTTGCTGTGCGGAACATTCGCCTGGGCTTGCCTGGGACCTGTAGCAGTGGTCGAAGGTACCACGACAACTGTGCGCTACGACACCTTTGCGGAACATCTTCATCCCTTCATCCTTGATGTCTTCCCTGACACCGATGGCATCTTGGAGCAGGACAACTGTCCGTGTCACAAAACTACAATCGTGCTACACAGGTATGATGAGCATAATAGTGAATTCACAATGATGGCTCGGTTTCGATGTTCGCCTAATCTGAACCCAACGGAACATATCTGCGTTCGGACGAGAGCTCCTAGAAACCGCCGGTACGTCTTTTACGGGAAATGCGTGATCAGTGCATAGAAATCCGATACCACATGCCTCTGGGACCCTACCAATGACCTGTAGAATCCATGCCGCGCAAAATCATTGCTGTGTAACATTCCAAAGGTGGAGCTACAGGATATGAGGCAGACATTCATAATGTTTTGACTCATCAGTGTAAATGAAACTAATCTGAAGTACCTTCTGGCGGGAACTCTTGTTATAGTTTTTTGCATTCCAACGTTTAAAAGGTCTACGCTAGCATTTTGAGAGACTGAAATTTATGTCAACTCATAAACTGCCATCCTAATGACTTGCGACTGCTGGACTCTTCCTGCAAAGCCACCTCTCTGCAGATTAAAGGGAAACTATAGCATATGCTTGTGGTAACACTGCGGCATATACGCTTATGTGCGTCTCACGTAGTATATATCTGAAGTCTTGTTAACTGTCTCGATGACAAGTGAATCCAAGTCCATGCTACGATAGTCTCCCGCCCTGCACTTAACGTCGAGTCAAAAAAAATGGTTCAAATGGCTCTGAGCACTATGGAACGTAACATCTATGGTCATCAGTCCCCTAGAACTTAGAACTACTTAAACCTAACTAACCTAAGGACATCACACACATCCATGCCCGAGGCAGGATTCCAACCTGCGACCGTAGCAGTCGCGCGGCTCCGGACTGAGCGCCTAGAACCGCTAGACCACCGCGGCCGGCAACGTCGAGTCACACATAACGATTCACTTGACAGTGCTGTGGGTGTTCTTGCCAAGTCAGTGGTCCTGAGCTCTTCAACATGATGCACTGAATGTTCCAGAAAAATCTGGTCTGCCAAACCCAAATACTTAAGTTTCATACGTTATTGTAGCTGAGGAGTCGTTGCCTGTTGTAAAATATATCACGTTAAACTCGAGATAATTCATGCAACCGGAAGAATTTGGCAAGAAAACATCATAAACCTCTTACTGTTATAACTCAAAAATTTAGACTTGCTTTTAGATACATTGAGATTTTTCCAAAAGATTTAGATTACATAATTTCAAGCACCTGATAACTGCATGATTTTGTTTTTAAAAAAAGGTACAAATAAGTTACTGAGGAGGAAGCACAGTGATGTTTCCATTTCGCATTGGAAAAATATTCACAGAAAACTTCAGTTCTGATGCTGGGCTAACGCATATAAACGTGAATGTTGTGCCATTTGTTTCGATTTGTACTCCCGTTTTACTCCATACACAGTTTTTCAACCTTGCGTGTTTGTGTTTTGCATTCGAGAGGTCATATCACACCCCGGCAAGAAAAGTGTCACAAATTAAAAAAGAAATCAACATTTAGTTTATGAGACCGAAAAGTAAGTGTGAAGTGCTCCGACGTGCACAAAAACGACCCATCCTTATCTCCTAATATGTCCACTTCTTGGCGAATGTGTCTGTTTTACTGTAGTCTACCTCACGAATACCACGACGAGAACAGTGTCACTTCATCACTTCAGCGTCGGTGCTGGCAGGTGTGCATCGATCATTCAAGAAGAACGGCACGTTCTGAGTAGTCACACAGTTCATGTATAGGTTAAGTTGAATGTAATTCTTAATATCATTGACTATTACAGCGTCTGGGTTTATAAAGTGCCTGAATCTCACAATACAATATCCCTGAGACGTACATGCATGTCTGAAGGAGCAGAAGCTGTTTTGGCTATTACAGCTGTTGTAGGTATTACAAAATAGATATTACAAAATTTCATGTACTGTACAATAAAACAATGGAAATTTATGCTGTAATGAAAGTTGATATTGAATCCCGTTTCTCTGCAAAAAGTATTCCTACATTATATAACCCCATTTATGATTTTATGTCTTCGTAATTTGTGTTCCTTAAATTGCACCTAATTGATATTCGTGATTAATTTTCATAAATTTTAACTTTGAATTTTCTATCTTTCTAATAAAACAATTTCAATTTGTTTTTCATTTTTTTATTCTAACTTAAGTATCGATTTTGTCTGATTGAGGTTCGAATGTCATATTTCATTACAGCAAGTTAAAAAGGTATATTTTACTTGAAATTTAAAGCAAGCGTATTAAATTTCAACATAAGTTTTATTGAATTCTTTAAGCCGATTTTTGTCAAGTATTGCATTCTTGAGTTGTGTCATTGTTCATGCCGGGGTGCGATATAACAGGGGTTACTTGACACAGATCCTATCGATAAACAGAATTGCCAGATTAAACTGACCAAATTACCGAACATTGCCTGGAAAAGGATTTGCTGAGCTGAGGGCTGACAGTGAACGCAATAAAACACTTAGCAAACATTAAAAAATAATATTTACTATTGCTACTTCCCCCCCCATGAACCATGAACCTTGCCGTTGGTGGGGAGGCTTGCGTGCCTCAGCGATACAGATAGCCGTACCGTAGGTGCAACCACAACGGAGGGGTATCTGTTGAGAGGCCAGACAAACGTGTGGTTCCTGAAGAGGGGCAGCAGCCTTTTCAGTAGTTGCAAGGGCAACAGTCTGGATGATTGACTGATCTGGCCTTGTAACAATAACCAAAACGGCCTTGCTGTGCTGGTACTGCGAACGGCTGAAAGCAAGGGGAAACTACAGCCGTAATTTTTCCCGAGGGCATGCAGCTTTACTGTATGATTACATGATGATGGCGTCCTCTTGGGTAAAATATTCCGGATGTAAAATAGTCCCCCATTCGGATCTCCGGGCGGGGACTACTCAAGAGGATGTCGTTATCAGGAGAGAGAAAACTGGTGTTCTACGGATCGGAGCGTGGAATGTCAGATCCCTTAATCGGGCAGGTAGGTTAGCAAATTTAAAAAGGGAAATGGATAGGTTGAAGTTAGATATAGTGGGAATTAGTGAAGTTCGGTGGCAGGAGGAACAAGACTTTTGGTCAGGTGATTACAGGGTTATAAATACAAAATCAAATAGGGGTAATGCAGGAGTAGGTTTAATAATGAATAGGAAAATAGGAATGCGGGTAATCTACTACAAACAGCATAGTGAACGCATTATTGTGGCCAAGATAGATACGAAGCCCACACCTACTACAGTAGTACAAGTTTATATGCCAACTAGCTCTGCAGATGACGAAGAAATTGAAGAAATGTATGATGAAATAAAAGAAATTATTCAGATTGTGAAGGGAGACGAAAATTTAATAGTCATGGGTGACTGGAATTCGAGTGTAGGAAAAGGGAGAGAAGGAAACATAGTAGGTGAATATGGATTGGGGGACAGAAATGAAAGAGGAAGCCGCCTGGTAGAATTTTGCACAGAGCACAACATAATCATAACTAACACTTGGTTTAAGAATCATGAAAGAAGGTTATATACATGGAAGAACCCTGGAGATACTAAAAGGTATCAGATAGATTATATAATGGTAAGACAGAGATTTAGGAACCAGGTTTTAAATTGTAAGACATTTCCAGGGGCAGATGTGGACTCTGACCACAATCTATTGGTTATGACCTGTAGATTAAAACTGAAGAAACTGCAAAAAGGTGGGAATTTAAGGAGATGGGACCTGGATAAACTAAAAGAACCAGAGGTTGTACAGAGATTCAGGGAGAGCATAAGGGAGCAATTGACAGGAATGGGGGAAATAAATACAGTAGAAGAAGAATGGGTAGCTTTGAGGGATGAAGTAGTGAAGGCAGCAGAGGATCAAGTAGGTAAAAAGACGAGGGCTAGTAGAAATCCTTGGGTAACAGAAGAAATATTGAATTTAATTGATGAAAGGAGAAAATATAAAAATGCAGTAAGTGAAACAGGCAAAAAGGAATACAAACGTCTCAAAAATGAGATCGACAGGAAGTGCAAAATGGCTAAGCAGGGATGGCTAGAGGACAAATGTAAGGATGTAGAGGTCTATCTCACTAGGGGTAAGATAGATACCGCCTACAGGAATATTAGAGAGACCTTTGGAGATAAGAGAACGACTTGTATGAATATCAAGAGCTCAGATGGAAACCCAGTGCTAAGCAAAGAAGGGAAAGCAGAAAGGTGGAAGGAGTATATAGAGGGTCTATACAAGGGCGATGTACTTGAGGACAATATTATGGAAATGGAAGAGGATGTAGATGAAGATGAAATGGGAGATACGATACTGCGTGAAGAGTTTGACAGAGCACTGAAAGACCTGAGTCGAAACAAGGCCCCCGGAGTAGACAATATTCCACTGGAACTACTGACGGCCGTGGGAGAGCCAGTCCTGACAAAACTCTACCATCTGGTGAGCAAGATGTATGAAACAGGCGAAATACCCTCAGACTTCAAGAAGAATATAATAATTCCAATCCCAAAGAAAGCAGGTGTTGACAGATGTGAAAATTACCGAACTATCAGCTTAATAAGTCACAGCTGCAAAATACTAACACGAATTCTTTACAGACGAATGGAAAAACTGGTAGAAGCCAACCTCGGGGAAGATCAGTTTGGATTCCGTAGAAACACTGGAACACGTGAGGCAATACTGACCTTACGACTTATCTTAGAAGAAAGATTAAGGAAAGGCAAACCTACGTTTCTAGCATTTGTAGACTTAGAGAAAGCTTTTGACAATGTTGACTGGAATACTCTCTTTCAAATTCTAAAGGTGGCAGGGGTAAAATACAGGGAGCGAAAGGCTATTTACAATTTGTACAGAAACCAGATGGCAGTTATAAGAGTCGAGGGACATGAAAGGGAAGCAGTGGTTGGGAAGGGAGTAAGACAGGGTTGTAGCCTCTCCCCGATGTTGTTCAATCTGTATATTGAGCAGGCAGTAAAGGAAACAAAAGAAAAATTCGGAGTAGGTATTAAAATTCATGGAGAAGAAATAAAAACTTTGAGGTTCGCCGATGACATTGTAATTCTGTCAGAGACAGCAAAGGACTTGGAAGAGCAGTTGAATGGAATGGACAGTGTCTTGAAGGGAGGATATAAGATGAACATCAACAAAAGCAAAACAAGGATAATGGAATGTAGTCTAATTAAGTCGGGTGATGCTGAGGGAATTAGATTAGGAAATGAGGCACTTAAAGTAGTAAAGGAGTTTTGCTATTTGGGGAGCAAAATAACTGATGATGGTCGAAGTAGAGAGGATATAAAATGTAGACTGGCAATGGCAAGGAAAGCGTTTCTGAAGAAGAGAAATTTGTTAACATCCAGTATTGATTTAAGTGTCAGGAAGTCATTTCTGAAAGTATTCGTATGGAGTGTAGCCATGTATGGAAGTGAAACATGGACGATAAATAGTTTAGACAAGAAGAGAATAGAAGCTTTCGAAATGTGGTGCTACAGAAGAATGCTGAAGATTAGATGGGTAGATCATGTAACTAATGAGGAAGTATTGAATAGGATTGGGGAGAAGAGAAGTTTGTGGCACAACTTGACCAGAAGAAGGGATCGGTTGGTAGGGCATGTTCTGAGGCATCAAGGGATCACCAATTTAGTATTGGAGGGCAGCGTGGAGGGTAAAAATCGTAGAGGGAGACCACGAGATGAATACACTAAGCAGATTGAGAAGGATGTAGGTTGCAGTAGGTACTGGGAGATGAAAAAGCTTGCACAGGATAGAGTAGCATGGAGAGCTGCATCAAACCAGTCTCAGGACTGAAGACCACAACAACAACAACATTGCTACTTATCGCTTTCAACAAATTTTTGTTATCTTTAATTTTTTGATGTAAGTCCTTGTTTGTTGCAAACTTCAAATTACAACGGGGCTTATTTCTGTTTTTACCACATCGACACTTAATTATTGACTTGATTTTACAAATCAATAAATAAATAACATGAATGGAATTCTAAAAATACTGATCCACTCATACTTCGTTACCGAACACAAAACTGAAATATCGTACAATTAGGTAAAAAACCGAACACTTGGCAACCCAGACGATAAATGAAATAACAAACTACAAAATGAAAATTCAAAAAAGCTCAGTCGCTCCACGAGTCAGGTAGCAGCCGCCGGCCAAAACAGAGTAGTGATAGGGAAGTAACCGCTTTCGTAATATTTTACAAGTTCCTAACCATATGTGAATCATATAGACTCATCCTCATAAATTAAGGATAATGCTGATACATGGTGGGCGGTTTATGGGTTTAAATCACCTCTAGGTATGACCATGCGGTGCATTTGATCTGCGGTCGTCGCACGGTGGCGCTGGCAGCAGTCCCCATAAGCAGAGGTGTGTTGGTGCATGTCAGAGTACGGTGCAGCGAATAAGTGTACAGACGTTTTCAGACGCGCTAATGGTGACTGTGTGTTGAAAATGGCTCAAAGAACACGATGACATTATGAGGGGTAGAATACTTGGGCGACTGGAGGATGGTCAAACACAGCAGGTCGTAGTACGGTCCCTCCGTTTGCCACAAAGTGTGATCTCAAGATTATGGCAACGATTCCAACAGACAGGGAACGTGTCCAGGAGCTACAGTACGGGACATCCACAATGTACAACACCGCACGACTGAACAGACATGGTTTATTCGCCTGGAGACCTGAAAGGTCTGACCCCTGGTCACAGGAGAGCCCGTAAAGCCTGGTGTCAAGAACACAGTACATGGTCATTGGAACAGTGGTGCCAGGTTATGTCCACAGACGAGTCCATGTGTAGTCTGAACAGTGATTCTCGCCGGGTTTTCATCTCGCATGAACCAGGAACCAGATACCAACCCCATAATGTCCTTGAAAGGGACCTGTATGGAGGTCGTGGTATGATGGTGTGGGGTGGGATTATGATTGGTGTCCATACACCCCTGCATGTCTTTGACAGAGGAACTGTAACAGATCAGGTGTATCGGGACATCATTTGGACCTTTTCAGGGCTGTGATGGGTCCCACCTTCCTCCTGACGGATGATAACGCACGGCCCCACTGAGCTGACATCGTGGAGGAGTACCTTGAAACAGAAGATGGTGTGGCCTGCCTGTTCTCCAGATCTAAACCCCATCGAGCACGTCTGGGATGCTCTCGGTCGACGTCTTCAAACCCCTAGGACACTTCAGGAGCTCCGACAGGCACTGGTGCAAGAATGGGAGTCTATACCCCAGCAGCTGGTCGACCACCTAATCCAGAGTATGCCAACCTATTGTGCGGCCTGTGTATGTGTGCATGGTGATCCATATCCCATATTGACGTAGGTTTACATGCACAGGAAACAGTGGCGTTTTGTAGCACATGTGTTTCGGGACAGTTTTCTCAATTTATCACCAACACCGTGGACTTACAGACCTGTGTCGTGTCTATTCCCTATGTATGTATGCTTTTAGCGCATTTTTTGTAGTGCCACTTTGTGTGGCACCATATTCTGTAATTATCCTTAATTTATGAGCATGAGTATAGATTCATTTGTGTGCTTTGGTAGTTTAGTTATTGAATTTCTGCGTGTTAAGTTAATATGTAATAGCCACAGTTCTCGCGTTTTCATTTGTGTTGGAAAGTAACCGATTTTATGACATTTTACGCGTTTGTAAACATAAGCGAATTGTTTAGTCTCACCTTTGTGTTTTGATAGTTTTGTTTCAGAATCATTGCATGTTAATATAATTTACTAGACACAGTTCTTCGGTTTTCATCGGTGTCTCCATGGTCTTAGGTGTGGATAGGGACTGCGATTACTGTGCACAGATGCAAGCTGAGTTGTTGACCCTTCGCTCTCAGCTCCAGGCTGTATTGGCTTCGGTTGCCCAGCTTGATGCTGCAGTGGATGGGCATTACTGTTGTGCGTCGGCCGTGGAGATCCAACGGACGTCCAGCACGACCCACAAGTCCACAGATCGGTCCGCACCGGTGACTAGCCCAGTTACCACTCGCACTGAGATTTACCTCTCACCCATGGTCGAGTGGAAGGTCGCCTTGGGGCGTGACAGGCAGGGAGGGGCTTCCCGGCGGGTGGAATGTGGCCTCTCCGGTTAGTTTAGCAAACGGGTTTCAGCTGCTGTCTGTAGCTGACAATGTCCCTCAGTTAGAGCAGTTGCTTCAGAGGAAGCCTCTCAGCCTGCAAGATTCAGCCTGTTACAGAGGGTGGGATTAATGATATCTGGGAGATCGGATGTTAGGCGCATTATCGGGCCGTTATAGTCATGGCTGCCAACGAGGTGAAGAAAGCCACTCTACACTCAGTGTGCATACTGGGTGGAGTCATTCCAGACGTGGAACGGGTCCTTCAGAATGACGTGAAGAGCACAGGTTGCAGCCAACTGTAAACGGTGGCTCATTCGGTACGAAGGAGATAAGTCGCTTTGGATCGGAAGGGATACTCTCTGGTTTCAAGCGGTTATCAGAAGTGGCAAAGGCTGCCATTCTTGTTTGCAAGATGAAAGCAGATCTCACCATTTGCAGTACAGTCGACAGGACCGATTACAGACCTGTGGTACAGAGCAGAGTATAGGGGCTGAATCAGAGGCTCAGACGGTTTTGTGACCGTGTAGGCCGCAGATTCATTGACTTGCGCCACAGGGTGGTGGGTTTTTGAGTTTCGCTAAATAGGTCAGGAATCCATTACACGCAGGAGGCGGCTACATGGGAAGTGGGGGCTGTGTAGTGTGAACTCGACGGTTTTTTGTGTTAGAGGCCATCGGAAAAACACAGAAAGGGCTTCAAAGGGTGCAGGTCGAATACATGAAGAACGTAGACCTAGGAGCCATAGGTATAACGGTTTTAAATTGTCGTAGCTATGTTGGGAAAGTACCAGAGATGCAAGAGCTAATAGAAAGCACGGATGCTGAAAACGTTATAGGCACTGAAAGCTGGTTAAAGCCGAAGATAAGTTCAGCCGAAATTTTTGCGAAGGACCTAACGATTTTCAGAAAAGAGAGGCTAAACATAGTTATCGGTGGCGTGTTTGTTGCTGTTAGAAGTAGTTTATGTTTTAGCAAAATTGAATTAGATAGTTCCTTTGAGTTAGTATGGGTAGAAGTCATTCTTGGCAATCGGAATAAAATAAGAATTGGATCTTTTTACCGCCCTCCTTACTCACATTAGTTCATGAGCTCACTCGAACAGTAAACGGTTCTGAAAATACAATTCATCTCTTAGCAACAAATAATCCTAAGCTAATAACGAGCATCAATACGGATACCGTAACTCTCAAATCCACCAAAAATAAACTAAAAATATGTCTAATCAAGATACCAAATAAAAATTCACTTGATGCCTTCCTGGGAGACAATCTCAACTCCTTCCAAACTATGTAAATGCAGACCAGCTGTGGCTTGAATTCAAATAAATAGTATCGACAGCAACTGAAAGATTTATACGAAATAAATTGACAAACGACGGAGCTGATCTCCCATGGTACACAAAAACACATCAGAGGGCTGTTGCAGAAACAACGGAAAAAGCATGTAAAATTTAAACGAGCCCAGAAGCGTGAAATTGACCGCGGATTCCTTGCGAGATGCCTATAATGGTTTCCACAACGGAACTTTGCTTAGAAACCTGGCAGAAATTCAAAAGAGATTCTGGTCGTATGTAAAGTATGCTAGCGGCAAGATACAATCAGTGCCTTCTCTGGAAATATTATAGATGACAGTGCTGCTAAAGAAGAGCTGCTAAACACATACTTCCAAATCTCCTTCACCAAAGACAGACAAAGTAAATATTCCAGAATTCGAATCGATAACAGCTGCCAACATGAGTAACTTAGAAGTAGATATTCACGGAGTAGTGAAGCAATTTAAATCACTTAATAAAAGCAAGTCTTCAGCTCCAGATTGTATGCCAGTTGTGTTCCTTTCCCAGAATATGCTGATGCAATAGTTCCATACTTACCAATCGTATTCGACAGCTCGCTCGACGAAAGATCCGTATTGTAAAGCTGTACAGGTTACACCAATATTCAAGAAAGGGAGTAGGAGTAATCCACTAAATTTAAAGGTCCATATGATTAACGTCGATATGCACCAGGATTTTGGAACATATATTGTGTTCGCACATTATGAATTACCTCGAAGAGAACGGTCTATTAACACATATCAACAAGGATTTTAAAAAAAACTCGTTCTTGTGAAATACAACCAGATATTTACTCAAACGAGGCGTTAAGTGATATCGACAAAGAATTACAAATTGATTCCGCATTTCTAAATTTCCAGAAGACTTTTGACACAGTAGCTCACTAACGGCTTGTAGTCAAATTGCTTGCTTATGGAATATCGTCTCACCTATGCGTCTGGATTCGTGATTTCCTGTCAGAGAGCTCACAGTTCGTAGTAACTGACCGGAAGTCATCGAATAAAACAAAAATGATTTCTGGCGTTCCCCAAGGTTGTGTTATGGGCCCTCTGTTGTTCCGTATCTATATAAACGATTTAGGAGACAATATGAGCAGCCGTCTTAGGTTGTTTGCAGATGATACAGTCGTTTATCGTCTGGTAAAGCCTTCAGAAGATCAATAGCAGTTGCAAAACGATTTACATAAGATATCTGTATATTGTGAACATATATTGTGAACATAGGCAATTGACCACAAATAATGAAAAGTGTGAGGTCACCCACAGAAGTGCTAAAAGGAATCCATTAAATTTTACGGATCACGATAAATCAGTCAAATGTGAAGTCCGTAAATTCAACTAAATACCTGGGAATTACGATCACAAACAACTTAAACTAGAAGGAGCACACAGAAAATGTTATGGGGAGGGCGAACGAGATTCCGTTTTATTGGCAGATACAGCAAATCTACTAAAGAGACTGCCTACACAAGGCTTGGCCGTCCTCATTCGGAGTCCTGCTGCGCGGTGTGGGATCGTCCCAGACAGGATTAACAGAGTTCATCCAGAAAGTTCAAAAGAAAAGCTGCACGTTTTGTATTATCGAGAAGTAGGGGAAGAGTGTCACAGACATGGTACAGGATTTGGGTTTGACATATTGAAAATAGAGGCGTTTCTCGTTGCGGCGGGAATTCTCACGAAATTTCGGTCATAGACTTTCTCCTCCGAACGCGAAAATATTTTGTTGACGGTGACCTACACAGGGAGAAACGATAGTCATAAGCAAAATAAAGAAAGATATGTGTGTCCGTTTTTTACAGAGTGGAATAACAGATAATTATTGTGAAGGTGGTTCGATGAACTCTCTGTCAGACACTTAAGTATGATTTGCAGAGTAGCCATGTAGATGCAGAAAAAATGTCGTTGTGCTGCACGACAGAGAAGGGAAAATAACGCCCACAAAAAATCCGACGATCACTGTACTGTCACGGCAACAATATCGTCCGCAAGAGATCCGATAATGACAGTACGATGCAAATACGATTTGAGTTCTAACAATAATACTTTTTACTGGACGTAGGAAGCACGGCCCGGTTAGGAAACGGGGGTGTGTTACTCGACCCCTAATGTCTATAAAAACAGTCCGGGATTACAGTCCAGACGGAATAACTTGCTACTCTGACAGCAAGCGAATACGGTGTTGAAACGACGTGTGACGTATCTTGAATAACGCAGCGTCATTACTCGGCGCTGTTGAGAACACGTTGGGCCTTGGAGGACGGGTCATGGGTTGGAGCTCTCCCAGCCGCGCGGGTTGGTGAGTCAGCGCCGCCCTCTGGCTAGCCGTGGCGCGTGTCGTGCGCTCGGCTGATACTCAGCACGGCACTTTCCCCACTACTTTCACCATGTGGAAAGGAGAGAGGCTTTTTCCTCTGACTTCGTCCGATCCGTGTTTTGGTGCATGCGCCTTCTTCGAAGAAAACGTTACCAACGTGCACCAGCTGGCGTTGACACAGCACACGCAAATCCGGTTCCGTGATTTCTTGATCGCCACTCTAGCCGAAACAAGGGAGTTCCTTGATCTGATTAGAATTAATGTCAGATGCATGCGCTTTATTTCTAACGGAAGTTCATAGAAAGATATTCAGTTAATTGATATGTTAATAATTACTGTAAGATGGGTGGGCGTTACTTCATTGTCGAAGCGAGTTCCAGCTTCATCTCGAATAATCTAGTCTCTAACTGTGTAATGTAGACCAGTGATTCCTATAGTGCGTTGCACGGAACTAGCGTTGTGCGAAGTTATATTTATCATTGAATCGTTCGATTCTTTTAGGCTGTTAGGTAATTCCACAGTTACGAAAAATATTTTGGAATAGCCCTGAGAAGAACCCATGATCGTAGTTTGTGAGAATTCGGCCCTGATATTCGGCGCGTGTACAGAGTATCTCCTGACCGCACCTGTTTGACATTCAGTTGTTTCATTGCATTCGATTGAAGACGATACATTTCATTCGATTGAAGACGATAGTTGTGCATAGCTTGACCGTGACTCAAAAGATTTGACACGTAAATCACAGTGAAAAAAAGATGAATAATTAAGCTGTGTATGTATTGCTACATATCTACTGCTAGGATTATTAAAAATTAATAAACTTGTAATAAAGTGTAACCAAACATACTAATTCTAATTATTGTAAAATTATTTCAGTGTAGGTAGGTTTATACTTGAAATTGTATTTATTTTCTAGTTTGTCATAGGTAAATGGCTAAGGACTGGACGGCTGTCAAACACTAGAAGTTCAAACGCAGGGTCTGGTAGTGAAGACGGAATAAAGCCACAAGAAATTTTTCTGGAGAACGTTCTTGCTAGATGTTCAGTAAGACTTATTTGTTTGTAATGTACTTTTAATATTGGTTGCGTGAATTTTTAGAATTCCTGTTTTAGTTTCCCGTTAAATTTTTTTGTAGTTTTGGCTGGTAAGAACTGACACTGTCACAAAGAATTTTGCTTTAGACCGACACTGCATAATTATCCTACAGCAGTAAAACATAAACGAAAGAATAACACCAAAATAAAAATCCAGTCGCACAGAAAATGCACCACTTACAACAACAAAGACAGTGCACACACAAGCGTCTGCCGACAGCGAAATGTGTCAAAGACTTTAGGAGGAAGACAGCAATGAGTGAGACGTTGCAACTGTTTCTGTTCGGCAGTGTGCTTACGTTTCTTAAGACGCGTACACACTGCCAACGGAAACATGTTCCCGTTGGAAACAAGGTTCCTGAGGTGTTTTGCAATATACAATCGCACCAAAAAGTATTGGCACACGTGCGTATTTATCGTTACAGGTTACAAACGCCGCACCTTCCGGTACACAGCACATGTACCTCACATAACAGACATTACAATTCTGCCCACAGTGCCTACCATTAACAAAAAAAAAATGCAATGTTAAGGGCAAACATGTATTTCCTCTGCACACAAAAAGTATTGGCACAGAGCATGACTTCTCGGTATATTGCTGGGTTTTCAGGTACCGGAACACCATCTGCTGACGCAATAGACACTGCGTGTTGTTGACGGCCCATTCGCTAGTATGTTGTGTTGCGCGATAGTGGTCAGCATGGGTCCGAAGAAGAAGGAACATTCAGTGGCGTTGTGTGAGAGAGTGGTATTGCTCCATTCACAAGGAAGAAGCTATCGACAAATCGGAGCAGAGGTGTCTGCTAGCTACACCACGGTACAAGCCATCATTCATAAATATAAAGAGACTGGAACAACAGTGAATAAGTGTCGTCCTGGACGTCCAAAAGTGATTATAACCCGAGAGCGTCACTTGCTCGGAAGGAACCTACTACAAGTGCAGCAACGTTTGCTGAGGTTGTTCAGACAACGTCCGACAAGACGGTTAGTAGAATGAGATTTTCACTCTGCAGCGGAGTGTGCGCTGATATGAAACTTCCTGACAGATTAAAACTGTGTGCCCGACCGAGACTCGAACCCGGGACCTTTGCCTTTCGCGGGCAAGTGCTCAACCAACTGAGCTACCGAAGCATGACTCACGCCCGGTCCTCACAGCTGCCAGTATCTCGTCTCCTACCTTGCCCGTGAAAGGCAAAGGTCCCGAGTTCGAGTCTCGGTCGGGCACACAGTTTTAATCTGCCAGGAAGTTTCATTATCAGCGCACACTCCGCTGCAGAGTGAAAATCTCATTCTACTAACATCCCCCAGGCCGTGGCTAAGCCATGTCTCCGCAGTATCCTTTCTTTCAGGAGTGCTAGTTCCGCAAGGTTCGCAGGAGAGCTTCTGTAAAGTTTGGAAGGTAGGCGTTGCTGACCGCAGCGCCGTATCCGCCTGTTTACATATCTCTGTATCTGAATAGCAGTTTATTTGGTGCTTCAGTGTGTTACCGATTTTGTTTCTTGTCTGTTTTTCTGTCCATAATGGCAGGAAACATTTCTCGTTGTGTATTCACATCGTCTGCAACATTATTTTGTCGAAATGTTTTCGTACAGTTTTCTACGTTATGTCTAGAGACGAGGAAATTGCGATGATATGTGGTGCTGCATTATTAATACTCTGAAGGTTAACGCTAAAAAAAATGAAAAGCCTCGTCGTCGTTGGTGGACGAAAAGATACTATATGGAAATGGCGCGAATAATTTGCTTCAGTAGCTGAATACGGGATAAGTCTCTGGTTTCCGTAATTTCACTCGGATGTCATCCATCGACTTTGAATTTCTGGCTCATAATGGTAGCATAATTTGCTCCAAGAAAAGACACAGGTTTCACGAAAGCAACTACAGTTAACAAAACCATGCTGTTACTCTTCCCTTTTGTGACAACAGTAAATTTATTTCTGAGCCTAGTCAATTTATGTCACACTTCGAAGGAGATACGACAGTCGAACTTATTTTATTTCTACACAGTTTCTGTCAGTAGTCTTCCAAATGCAGCAGCAATTTTCCATTTGTTCATGAAAAACTTAATACAGCAAGCGAAAATACAGTACCTAACAACTCTGTAGAGCAGGCGACAAAAAGCGACTCACTAGCGCCATGCAGCGTGGACATGGGGTTGCTAGCCTGAAACATTGTTTCCTTTGATCTGTGCCGACACTTACACGGATGGTTGTTTCCATGTTTCTAAACATGTTTCCAAAGAATACCCACATCAAGTAGCCGGAAACCTGTTTCGAAAACAATTTTGAAGCTCATTGCGTACGCGGCTTGAGAAGCGTTATTTTGAAAGTAAATTTCCTTTACCGAAAGATGAATTGTGTTACGTGTGAAAATGTGCGATAAAGTTCACAAATCACGGAGCGTTTGACTCTCGTTCAGAACTTAACGCTTTTGAGGACCAGCCACTTGGAAAAATTTCGGGCTCGGGAGACAAGCCACTTATGCCATGATTTAAAATTTTACTGGCACAGTTGCGTTTGATATATCTTAAAGGCAACACACACTAAATAAGACCAAACTACAAGCTTAGTTTTTCATATTTATTTTGGTTCTTTCATGTCCAAATTATGCAATAATAATGACAAAAAATGTAATTATGTTTCAAAAGAAGGTGCGAGGTTAGTTCTTGAGCAGTTTGACACATAATTGGCTTTTCTTTGGAAATATACAATGTACACATGGCCGGGCATCAAGGATCTCTCGAAATGCGTTGTTTTTTGCTGGGTTTCGTTTCCTAAAATGCCGGGAAGCTCTACGCCGTTATGTAAAACTTCACTATTCAAAGGACTGATAAGTTTTACAGCTCGGGTGGAAAGTATATTGTCACTTAACAGGGAAAAAGGGTGTTTTCGCCTGCGAAGAAGTGTATTTATAACGAGGCAATTCGGGAAAAATCCGGGAATTTTTTCCTTGTCCCTCTATGTAGCAATGAACAAGAGATAGAAGAGAAAACAAAGGAGCAAAATGGAAAAAAGAAGATACGATGACTCTTATTTGGATGCCTTACTTGTAAAAAGTGTTAGTAAATAGCCCTCTGGCTCCGGCGAAGCTAAAACGACACTTTGGCACAAACCACGAAAATCTCAAGGCATAAGATACTAGCTTTTTTTTTTTTTCAAAAACCCAAAGAGACGTATGAAGCCACAGTGTCCAAACTGCATAAATTTGCAAAAACCGATAGTGAAAATACCACTGAAGCATCGTTCCTCCTAAGTTACAGGATAGCTCGAACTGGGAAAGCACATACAGCTGCAGAGAACGTAATTAAACTATGTGTGTTAGAAACAGTTGCTGTACACTTGGACAAGGTGCAGCAAATAAAGTTGCAGCAGTACAGTATTCAAACAACACTGTCTGATCGCGTTCAGAAAATATCCCATCCCATTGAAGATGAATTCATACGCAAATTGAATGCTTCTGATATGTTTACAACGCAACTTGAAAGTACTGATGTATCTGTCTATCAATATTACTTATATTCGTGAGACATACCTTACGTACATCTATCGAAGAAAATTTACTTCTCTGCACTCCTTTGGAAAACAATACAGTTGGAGAATAAAATATCTGAAGTCATAGGTTCTTACATGAATAAACACAACATTGATTAGAAGAAAAAGGAATTGACGTATCTAGTGACAGGACCGCAGCAATGATAGGAAATATAAAGGCACCGCATCAAAAATTAAAAATACTATGCCGGGATATAACAACAGTCATCGTATTTTGTATCGTTATGCTCTTGTAGTAATGAAAATGCCATCTGGCTTAAAGAAAGTTCTTGATGAAGCAATCGTTAATTACGTGAAAAGTCGTCCTCTCCAGTTCAAAAATGGTTCAAATGGCTCTGAGCACTATGGGACTCAACATCTGTGGTCATCAGTCCCCTAGAACTTAGAACTACTTAAACCTAACTAACCTAAGGACATCACACACATCCATGCCCGAGGCAGGATTCGAACCTGCGACCGTAGCGGTCACGCGGTTCCAGACTGAAGCGCCTTTAACCGCACGGCCACACCGGCCGGCTCCCCCCCCCCCCCCCCCCCTCTCCAGTTCAGAGTGTTCAAAAACTTTAGCGAAGAAATGGGTAGTCTGTATGAATCAATCCTCCTGCACACAGAGGCAAAGCTTTAGCCAGGCTATATGAACCTTGTGAAGAGCTGAAGGAGCAAAACATATCAGTGTCCGTAACACTTTTCGGTGTATTGCACGATGAACAATGGGTTATAAAATTAGCCTATCTTGCCGAAAATTTTGGTAAGGTCAACGAAATCACAATATTTCTGCAGGGGAAATCAACAATCATATTTATCGCGAGAGACAAGCCTTTAAAAAGAAATTAAAGGTCTGGATTACTTGCGTAGAAAACATGTTGAAATTACCAACTGAAATAAGAAATATCATCACTGATCATTTGTTAAACCTGCTGAACTCTTTGTCAGATTACGTTCCAGATACTAATACGGACATCGATTGGTTACACAAAATCCTTTTACCGTTAAAAGTAAGCCTGAGATGCTAACCGTCCTGGAATACGAAGCACTCATTGATCTCCAAAGTTCATCTGCATTAAAACATACGGTTGAGTCCGTGTAACTAAACGAGTTTCGGGTTAGTCTGAAGAATGAATACCCTGAAGTTGCCAAAAAGACTGTCTTCACTTTGCTGCCTTTTGTCGCAACGAATGGTTATGAAACAGGCTTTTTAGCTTATACAAAAAATAAATGTAGCTCGAGACTAGATGCTGCCCCATATTTGCACATACAACTGTCGGATATAATAGCGAACTTCAAAACAATGAAACAGTCCCATTCTTCACATTGACAGTTACTGTAAAGTGCTAATAATAGAACTGTATCGCTGAGAAAATATTTCTAATAAAGGTTTTTGTTCTTATTTTAAATTTGTAATAATGTAATGTGGGTTTCCATAAGACAAAAGATCTTTGCTGAATGGTCCATTGCCACGAAAGTTTAGAAACCGCTAGTCTCTACCAGTGCGAAGTCCCACACGGATCAGCTGTTTCTATATTTTGAGCTCAAACATAACGAGCTAACTCGAACAGAATGACGAATGTCCCCCTCCATGCCACAGCAGCATGCATTCCAAAAACATCGGTCACGGATAACGCAACTCGCGCTGCGCTTTCCACATAACATCATCCTGAAAGTAGACCTAATATTAACTGAAGATCAAGGTAATCGGGTGGATGCAGTATATCCCGACTTTCTAAAAGCATTTGATTTGATCCAATAGGGATGGTTTGTGGAAGTCTGACACTGTGGAAAAATGGGCTTGATTATAAATAACTTTTCAGCTACCAGTCACGATTCATATTTTACATGATGCATTTCGGGAAATGACTCCAATTTCCAAGTGCGTTTTTCTTTTTCCAGTATGCCGTTTCTTCGTATTATTTTTTATGTGTGAGGTTCTGCTTTGTTTCTGATGACATTACTGCAACATGTAACAAACGTGTAATTTTTAGATGATTATCGATCTTCATATACAACGTGTACCACCCAAACAACTTACCGCCAATATCTCTGGAACTACAATAGACATTAACTAACGGCTTTCACAGGTATCAATGTACGGCAGGGGCTCACGAAAGTAAATACAATGAGACATTCTAAATCGTGTGGAAATATTGGTTTCAACACAAACTTATGCACTTTTAAATGGATACTCCATATTACTCCATACACAATCAATAACATGAGAAACCACAATAATAGTGACGTTGGTTGCATAGCAATACGTCAGTCTCATCCAGAGAATTTGGAACGCGAAGTTCCGGAATGCAGAGTTCATCAATAATGGTTCAGCGCTTCAGTATGTTTCATGTGAGGATCGTAGAAAAAGTTAACCATTTATTTTCTGGCAAATCGAATTTTTTTCTATCTTTTGTACACTTTCATCTTTTATCATCAACTGTTTCCCCTCCTCCTCTGTCTGTAGGTTACAATAATCAACTCTGTGTAACGAAAGGTTGGTGAAATCTCAGTGAAACTGCGTTTAAACCCTTTTGTGCAATATTTATTAGCGTGCATTTTGGTCTATCATTATGTCACCCATCGGAAAGAAAATTCTTCACACCAAAACCGTACTGTGACATTAGCTCTTTTACATTGGTTGAGGTTAAGCATTTTAAAATGAAGTACTTCAAATACTTCAGTTTGATGCGTTATTACGAACATCTTAAATGATAACTGCTCACTTGACCGCCACAACAAGCTACCTTGCACTTGTCTCTGAAAGTTCACAGCATGCTATCTGAATAGCCGTACTTTTCCAAGCTCACTCATAGTATTTTGGCCAATTTCATACAATTTGTGTGTAAAGGAAAGATCTTTTAGAAAGACTGTCATACATCATGGCGTTTTGCGCTGAGGTGACGAAAGTCATGGGGTAGCGATTTGCACATATACAGATGGTGGTGGTATCGCATTCACAAGATATAAAAGGGCAGTGCATTGGCAGAGCTGTCACTTGTATTCAGGTGATTGGCGTGAAAAGATTTCCGACGTGGATATGGCCGCTCGACGAGAATTAATAGACGTTGAACGCGGAGTCGTAGTTGGAGCTAGACTCATGGAATATTCCATTTCGGGAAGGAGCTAGACTCATGGAATATTCCATTTCGGGAATTGTTAGGGAATTCAATATTCCGAGGTCCACAGTGGCAAGAGAGTGCCGAGAATACCCAACTTCAGACATTGCCTCCCACCACGGTCAGCGCAGTGGCCGACAGTCTTCACTTAACGGCCGAGAGCGGCGGCTTTTGCGTCGAGTAGTCAGTGCTAACAGTCAAGCAACGCCGCTTGAAATAGACGCAGAAATCAATGTGGGAAGTACGACGAACGTATCCGTTAGCACAGTGCGGCAAATGAGCTACGGCAGCAGACGACCGACATGAGTGCCTTTGCTAACAGAACAACATCGCCTGCAGCCCCTCTTCTGGGCTCTTGTCCATATCGTTTAGACCCTAGACGACTGGAAAACCATGGTCTGGTCAGACCAGTCCCGATTTCAGTCCATAAGAACTGATGGTAGGGTTGACGGGTGACGTAGACCCCACGAAGTTGTCAATAAGACACTGTGCAAGCTGCTATGACTCCATGGTGGTGTGGGCCGTGTTTACAGGGAATGGATTTGATCCTCTGGTCCAACTAAACCGCTCATTGACTGGAAATGGTTATGTTCGGCTACTTGGAGACCATTTGCAGCCGTTCATGGACTTCTTGTGTTCAAACACTGGTGGAATTTTTATGTTCGACAACGCGCCAGGTCAGTGGTCCACAATTATTCGCCTTTGGTTCGAAGAATATTCCTGACAATTCGAGAGAGTGATTTGGCCACCCAGAGCGCCTGAAATGTATCACATCGAACATTCACGGGATATAATCGAGAGGTCAGTTCGTACACAACATCCTGCACCGGCAACACTTTCACAATTATGGAGGGCTATAGAGGCAATATGGCTCAGTATTTCTGCAGGGGATTTCCAACATGTTGTGTCCATTCCACATCTAGTTGCTGCACTACACCTGGAAAAAGGAGGGTCGACACGACATTAGCAGACATCGCATGACTTTTGTCACCTCAGTGTAAGTCCTCCCATCGTCTGCCCCACTCCCCAAAGAGTGATGGAAAAATAACTCTCTGTGTGGCTCCTTGAGTATCCTTATCTACCACATACTGTCCTGGTAGTCATCCAACGAAATACGCTCTGTGAAGGCATTGTAAAATCATCACAAACCATCTGCAGCTTTCATTCTCCAAGTTCATAATTATAAGAATGTTTCGCAGCTTCCTATGCAAGTCCCCTTACTTTCCACCACATCGCCTTTCTTCGACCAAATTTTCTTCACCTCGGCACAGTGAGTATCACGTCTGTGTCTCCTTTGTGCACGTGGAGGTTTCCCCAAAACATAAGTCTTCTACCCGCCGTATCTGCATCTGACTTCATGTGTTCATTCCACTTAGTAGCATCACTGTGCTACCCTTTGACGGTAACTCTGTACTATGCTGACGGCTCATTCGAGCTGCAGCTTTCGTGCCGTCGTACAACTTTCTGGTGCCGCATTTCACCGCGCATTTTGCCAGTATGCTTTCCTCCATAAAACACCGGCTATCGAGCGAGTGCATCTGTGGTACAAGCGGTCACATTCCTCACGCAACTTCATAGCCACGCAGACCACTCCGAGAGGGAGTTTCACCCTCGACGTACATCTGAGCACAGTGCTGAGTCATAGTTAGCAACATCCTCGCATTGTTAGACCGTTATGAACGTGATGGGTATTATGAATTTAATTTCGTTCCTACGCGAAACACAATTTATCTTTCAGTAAATATACACTGCCTGACAAAAATGTGAAGCACCCAGAAGACGTGGTAGGGTGTCAATGTAACGTCGTTCACTTACACTCCATGGGCACGTGTGTGAATGTATTTTGGGGAAACCTCCACGTGCACAAAGGAGATCACAGACGTGATACTCACTGTGCCGAGGTGAAGAAAATGGTCGAAGAAAGGCGATGTGGTGGAAAGTAAGGGGACTTGCATAGGAAGCTGTGAAACATTCTTATAATTATAAACTTGGGGAATGAAAGCTGCAGATGGTTTGTGATGATTTTACAATGCCTTCACAGAGCGTATTTCGTTGGATGACTACCAGGACAGTATGTGGTAGATAAGGATACTCAAGGAGCCACACAGAGAGTTATTTTTCCATCACTCTTTGGGGAGTGGGGCAGACGATGGGAGGACTTACACTGAGGTGACAAAAGTCATGCGATGTCTGCTAATGTCGTGTCGACCCTCCTTTTTCCAGGTGTAGTGCAGCAACTAGATGTGGAATGGACACAACATGTTGGAAATCCCCTGCAGAAATACTGAGCCATATTGCCTCTATAGCCCTCCATAATTGTGAAAGTGTTGCCGGTGCAGGATGTTGTGTACGAACTGACCTCTCGATTATATCCCGTGAATGTTCGATGTGATACATTTCAGGCGCTCTGGGTGGCCAAATCACTCTCTCGAATTGTCGGGAATATTCGTCGAACCAAAGGCGAATAATTGTGGACCACTGACCTGGCGCGTTGTCGAACATAAAAATTCCACCAGTGTTTGAACACAAGAAGTCCATGAACGGCTACAAATGGTCTCCAAGTAGCCGAACATAACCATTTCCAGTCAATGAGCGGTTTAGTTGGACCAGAGGATCAAATCCATTCCCTGTAAACACGGCCCACACCACCATGGAGTCATAGCAGCTTGCACAGTGTCTTATTGACAACTTCGTGGGGTCTACGTCACCCGTCAACCCTACCATCAGTTCTTATGGACTGAAATCGGGACTGGTCTGACCAGATCATGGTTTTCCAGTCGTCTAGGGTCTAAACGATATGGACAAGAGCCCAGAAGAGGGGCTGCAGGCGATGTTGTGCTGTTAGCAAAGGCACTCATGTCGGTCGTCTGCTGCCGTAGCTCATTTGCCGCACTGTGCTAACGGATACGTTCGTCGTACTTCCCACATTGATTTCTGCGTCTATTTCAAACGGCGTTGCTTGACTGTTAGCACTGACTACTCGACGCAAAAGCCGCCGCTCTCGGCCGTTAAGTGAAGACTGTCGGTCACTGCGTTGACCGTGGTGAGAGGTAATGAATGAAGTTGGGTATACTCGGCACGCTGTTGACACTGTCGATCTCGAAATATTGAATTGCCAAACGAATTCCAAAGTGGAATGTCTGCGTCTGGCTCCAACTACATTTTCCCGCATCTCGTGGTCGTGCGGTAGCGTTCTCGCTTCCCACGCCCGGGTTCCCGGGTTCGATTCCCGGTGGGGTCTGGGATTTTCTCTGCCTCGTGATGGCTGGGTGTTGTGTGATGTCCCTAGGTTAGTTAGGTTTAAGTAGTTCTAAGTTCTAGGGGACTGATGACCATAGATGTTAAGTCCCATAGTGCTCAGGGCCATTTGAACCATCCAACTACATTCAACGTGAAAAGTCTATTAATTACCATCGTGCTGCCATAACCACGTCAGAAGCCTTTTCACAGCCAATGTACTGCCTTATTATACCGTGTGTACGTGGTTCTACCGCCATCGGTGTATGTGCATACCGCTATCAGCTGGCTTTTATCACATCAGTTTATAAAAACACAAAAAATGAAACAGACAGAAGGGCTAATCAACGTGATTGACAGATAGTGCGAAATGGCAAAGCAAGAATGACTTTAGGACAAGTGCTAGGTCGTAGAAGCAAATGTAAATAGGGAAAAGATAGATGATACGTATAGGATAATTAAAAAGAACTTTGGAGAGAAGAGATGCATGCACCTGTGTTAATATTAAGAGTAGAGATGGCAAACTAGTACAAGGGAGGGCTATAGGTCGAATGAATATATAGAACGCATGTGCAAGGGACATTACCCTGAAGACAGTTTTAAAGAAAGGGGAGAGGAAGTACATGAAAATGGGACAAGTGACATGACACTATGGCAATAATTTGACAGAGCTTTGAAAGACCTAAGTCGAAACACGTCCACTCGAATAAACAACATTAACTTCGAATTATTAAGATTGCTGGGACGGCCATCCATGAGAAAACTATTCTACCTCGTGTGCCAGATATATGAGAAATGATAAATAGACTCAAAATTAAAAATAATGCAATAGCTGAAATTCCAAAGACGGCAGGTGCTGACAGGTGTGAATATTAACGAACCATCAGGTTAATAAGTTATAGTTGCTAAATGCTAACGCGACTTACTTATAGAATAACGCAAAGACTGTTAGAAACCGACCTCAGGTTAGATCAGTTCGGATTCTGGAGAAATGTAGCAACATCCGAGACAGTATGGACCCCGCGGCGTATCTTAGAAAACATGTTAAAGTAAGTGAAACCTATTTTTATAGAGCTTGTAGGTTTAGAGAGAGAATTTGACAGCGTTTACCGAAATACTCTCTTTGAAGTAACGAAGGTAGCAGGGATAGAATCCAGGGTGCGAAATTTTATATTATGGTTGACAATGGCGTGAGACAAGGTTGTTTCCTATCCCCGATGTTATTCAATCTGTATATTGAGCAAGCCCTGAGGGAAACCAAGGAGAAATTTAGAAAGGAAATTGAATTTTAAGAAGAAGAAGCAAAAACCTTGCGTTCTGCCGATGTCGTGGCATTTCTGTTAGAGACGGCAAAAGACTAGGAAGAACAGTTGAGCTGAATGGAAAGCGCCTTGAAAAGATGTATAACATGAAAATAAAAAAATTAAAACAAGGGTAATGGAAGTAAATAAGGCCATGCCTAAAGAATTAGAACAGGAATGCAGCAGATGAGTTATATCATTTGGGGAGCAAAATAAGTAACGGTACCCGAAGTAGAGAGGGTGGAGGGTATAAAACTCAAGCTGGCAATGGTAAGGAACACATTTCTGAAAAAGAGGAATTAACGCAGAATATAAATTTGTTATGAAGTATTCTTTGTAGGTATTGCCTGGAGTGTAGCCTAATAGGGAAGTGAAACGTGGACGATAAGCAGTTCAGCTACAGTGCTGCCGAACAATGCAGAAGGTTACAAGGGTAGATCAGGTAACTAATGAGCGTTAATAAGTCGAAGAGGTGAGGAAAGAAACTTATGTCATAATGTGACTAAAAGGAGGGATCGGTTGATAGTACACATCCTGTGGAATCAAGGAATCGTCAGTTTTGTAGAGGAGAAAGGGTGGGGGTAAAAATCTTCCATGGAGACCAAGGCTTCAGTACAGTAAGCAGGTTCAGATGGTTGTAGGTTGCAGAGGTGTCTAGATTTGCACAGGATAGACTAGCATAGAGATGTGCATCAAACAAGTATTCGGACTGAAGAGCACTAAAATAAATAAAGGGTATTTTTGAGTACTGCATAAGATGAATTCGTGCAAAATAGTGAAAGTTAAAGGCAAGAGTAAATATCTATATGAAAATCAGTGAGTTGGCTGGATGCACTTAGAATATAAACTGTAACTTCCTTTGATGTTTACGCAGGGACTTAGCCAGCAGCTGTTTTAAATATTTTGTTAAATGGAAGTCGTACCATTACAGTGTGTAACAGACAGACTATTTATTAAAAATATGAATATGTATATTAACTTCAATATGCTACAGTTTTATTTCATTTTGTTAAACATTTTAGTAATGGGCTGCAACATTTTCACAACAAAACAGTTTCAAGGTGAGACTATTGTGACGTTACATGTGTATGAGTAATATACACTTTCCAAGTAAGGCTAGCTGTTTGTCAAATCTTTGGAAATTGGAACGTGGCACGAAGTGAAAGTAGTAAATATGTGTATTTATAGATTATTTTTTCGGGCAGAAAAAATAGTGTTAGTACCACGAAAGGTTTAGCGATTTGTTTTCGTATACATGCTCTCCATAAATTATTTTTACAACTTAAGACTTTAATAACTTTAAAACTATGCTATACATTAACAAATGGTTTTCAACATGTGATAAGATAACTCATATAGTTTTTTTTACTTTCCAGGTGATGCGATTTTGACGCAAAATTCAACTTGAAGGCGTGCTAAAATTTGGACGCCAATGAAGAAAGCTCAGTGTGTGGCCCGGTTCATACAGACAACGTCCGATACCCAAATGCAACAAAACTTTCGAACACGATGTGGAAGACGACCGCCGTCCCGACCAACTACTCGGGCTTGGCATTCGTCATTTATGGAAAAAGGTAATGTTCTCCATAAAAATTTGGCGCGTCGCCCATCTGTTTCAGACTCCAAAGTAGACAAGGTACGGCAGGTGTTTGCAAGGAGTCCAACAAAATCGGTGCGTACGGCGGCCAGAGAGTTGGAAACGAGACGATCGACACTGCATTGTCTTGCGTAACAGGTTACGGCTATATTCCTACAAGGTGCAGCTGCTTCAGCCATTAAAACCTTCGGACAAACCTCAGCGTGAACAGTTTGCAGTGGATATGCTAGGAAAGATTGACGCAGACAAGGATTCTTTGGAAAAGATTCGTTTCTCCGATGAGGCAACGTTTCATACATCCGGCGAACTAATCGTCTTATCGTTCGTATATGAGGTTCACAGCATCCTCACGTTCCACGGGAAATGGAAATAGACAGTCTCAACGTCAGTGTTTGGTGCGCACTGAGCACAATTTCATTGTTAGTCCATTCTTTCTCATAGAGTCCGCCGTCAATGGTGATGTTTATCTGGGCATACTACAAGAGTTTGCTGCGCCACAATTGGAACACCTGCATCTGGATGTCATATTTCCAGCGGGAAGGGGCACCATCCCGGTGGTCCCTAAATGTCCGTGAATTTCTAGATGGAAATGAGCGTTTGGCGTCATTGGCCGGGAGGCCCCTCGCGGGGCAGGTCCGGCCGCCATATCGCAGGTCTTATTACATTCGGCGCCACATTGGGCGACCTGCACGCCGGATGGGGATGAAATGATGATGAACACAACACAACACCCAGTCCCTGAGCGGAGAAAATCTCCGACCCAGCCGGGAATCGAACCCGGGCCCAGAGGACGGCAAGCCGTCACGCTGACCACTCAGCTACTGGGGCGGACTAATTTCTAGATGAAAAGTTCCAGATAGGTGGATTGGGCGAGATGGTCCAATTCGATGGCCGCCACGATCTCCTGACCTCACATCACTACCTCGTGTGCAGTTTCGTAAGGGATCTGATGTACCGAATCACAGAGACCTACAGGACTTGAAGACACGCATTCGCAATGCATTTGAACACGCCACCGTGGAGATTCTGAATAGCCTACATGGAGAGAAAAAGAATTTCGACTAGAGATTATCTGTTCCACTAAGGGTGCACACACTGGTGTGTATGAATGAGAAAACAAAACTTCATGAGTAACCTTATGACATGTTGAAAACCGTTTGTTAATATCTAGTATAGTTTTAAAGGTATTAAAGTCATTAAACTGCAAAGATAATTTATTGGCACCCTGTATGTTTGCTGAAGCAACTAGGCAAAACTGTAACTGATAGGATGGAAAATGAATCTCAAGGAACCATCCTGATATTCACCTGAAATGATTTAGGGCGACACCAGAAGACCTACTCTAGGATTGCCACATGGGTATCTTAGCTCCACCCTGCTTCTGACATGATGGATGTTCGGCTGGAGGCGTATAAATAATTCAATGATCTGACCATAATGAAATACTTCTTTAGCTGGGAATTATATTACCGTTACGCATAGGGCAGGTCGTGTGTGCCCTTTTTCGCTCATGTCCGGTTGAGTGGTAGACAGGAAAGGATTACTAACCTAACTGGAGGCAAGGAGTGCCTGTTGTACCAAATACGTGGATTTTAAATCTGGGCAAAGTGCAGAAAGACCGACAGCTGACTGCGTGGCCAAAAACTGGATCGGTTGGTTCTTGACAGCATTCGACTGCGGAAGCTGACGGAGGCCTAGTGGTCGCCAGTTCCTGAAGCAGTGACAGTTCTGGTAGTGACATCATGTGTGGAAGAGTCACGACGCAGTTGGGCGGACGCGGAGTAGTAAGGGGAAACTCTTGTCACTGAAGTAGTTATCCGGACAGAGGTATTTATATTCGCGGAACAAGGGAATACTCCTACAGTGCCGATTCAACATGTTGCTGCGACACAATGTTGTTCCGAACTCAGCATAAAAAGTAAACATTCAGAGGTGTGAGCCTGGGCATTACACTACATCAAAACATTCCAAGAAGATGAAGTACTAGATATCGCCATCATAGCCCATATCCACACAGATGAAAGCTTACTCATGGTTCTGACTCTATCCTCGTTGCAGACGGCCGTTTGGAAGGATCCAAGGAAGAAATAAAATAGAAAGCCTCGCGCATGGGGTGGAAGCACGGCTCACCATTTGCACGAAACGTTTAAGTGTAGGAGGTGGTACACTGATTAAAAACTACACTCGATAAATTCATTTCAGATCGTAGATTTTCTGTTTCCCAAAATCGTATTTGCGAAGTACACATATTTGACTATTCATACCGATCTGAAAGGGATTGCACTTGTATGAGCGGTGAACGCCTGTAGCTAGCTCGTCATTTACTTAGTTATGCGACGAACTTGTCACCACAATGCAGTGGCTTCGAAAGAGAAAAAAAAAAAAAGCCGAAAGACTTCTGTAAATTATAACTCATACCTGCACAAACAACGCCTAAATCATGGTTTCCGACGCCATCCTCGTTATGGATGGATGGATGGATGGATAAATGGATGGATGACCGAACTGATAAAGACAGAAAGCATTTCAAGTGGAGTGGAAGGATGGCAGCATCGTTCACAGCATCAACCGGGTCATCAGTTTCTTCACCTCCGCTATCGGACGGAGAGTTTTAAGGCCTCCCTCAATACGGTACTCTGGTAGCTGAATACGTGTGGCATGCACATTGTGTCACTATCCTACAGTACAGGGTCAAAGTAGGAATATTACACACTCTCTCCTGCTTAAGCAAATGGAGCAAATCGGTTGGCCTATTTTTGTATTTGATATGGCCTACAGTGGGCTTAATGGGACTTATGGAGGCACCATTAGTTCATGGGCGACTCCTCGGAAACCCCATAAAGGGTTTTTTACCGTATTTTCGCCGTCACCAGCGGATCAAGACTCATTGTCAGTCGAGGATGTGAAGACGGCTATGCACAGCCAATGGGTGAAACTTTTAGGGTGTGAGACGAAGACGTAGTTTATAAAGTGAAGTACGACGGAGAAATGAGCTGTAAAATGCAGTCGCAAGCGGGTAAGAACCCCTGTTGTAGTACTGAAGCACATGCAGAATTATTTTGCACGTAAAATTCGGGTTGAGCTGTACAGTTAGCTTTGCGTTATTTCAGTTTCACATAAGGAAACTGTATAAATTTTACTGACCAGTACATTTCTTCTCATATGAGTTACATGCACTGCTGCAACAGGTAAAAAAGGGAATCAGCGGAGAAATGCTCATATGAAGCACAAAAATGCAAATATGTTCTTGTTTATTTAAAAGACTGACTGAAAAGTTGGGTACCAGATGGCTCATTTTACCTGCCTTAGCACCTTTAAAACTTAATCTAAGTATTTTGGCGTCCCAGCATGTTTGCGCTTACTTATGCTGAGAGAGAAGAACAGAGTGACAGTGGCAGAGAGAGGGCAAAGTAATAAATACTGGAAGATAGTTGACAGTGGTTGTGGTGTAGAAAGAGCGACAGAGACAATGGCAGTATGAGAAAAAGAAAGGGGCAGAGTGGTAGTGAAACATAGTTGACAGGGGCAGAACAGTGTTCTTAATTGAGTGAATGAGAGAGTGCCACTGGGAGAGGAATAAAGAGAAGGAAGAAGTGGAAGTGCGTGAGGCCCAGTGATAGTGATAGACAGAGTTTATAAGAATGACAACGAGGAAGAGAGAGGTAGTGACAGTGAGAAGAGACAGCAGCAGTAGGAAGAAAGGAATGGGACATTAGCAGTAAGAGGGAGCAAGAGGGGGAACAGTGACAGTGAAAGGAGATTGTAGTAGTAGGACAGAACGAAAGGGGCTGTGGCTGAGACACAAGAGACAGTGACGGTTGGAGAGACACTTGATATTGACAATGAATTGGTCTGAGTGAGTGAGTGAGTGGTTTTATGAGTGACTTACAGAGGTGGACTAGTGGGTGTTAATGAGTTACACAGTTATGGTAGCTTGCGGAGTATGAAGTGAGTGGCATGTTAAAAAGAAGCGCGAGTATGTTCACATGCCAAAAGTTTTGAGAAAATTTTCAAAGGCCTGAAGAAGGTAGAATGAATTCAGTCTTTTAAATAAACAGGAACACATTCGCATTTTTTGTGTTCTGATAAGAGCATTTTTCCGCTGGTACTGATTAAAATCGTTTCTTTGAGCGCACTACGCGATACAAAGTCTTGAGTTGCGAGCTTTTCACTTCGCTGAGACATGAGCCTGGAAAATACTGGAACAGATAAGACTGGTAAGAGTAGTGTGGAGACATGTGGTACCGTATCCGCGAAGCCCTTAGCTTGTTTACTGTTGTCAGGTTGTTTGTACACACGGGAAACGAAACAGAAGGCTGCGAGGCGAGGCCAGCTGCGGTGTGAAAGCTGCGGACTTTCGCCGCGGCACGCAGGCGTGGCGTGGCGTGGCGTGGCGTGGTGTAGCGTAGCGGCGCCTGGCTGGACAACACGGCCCGCAGCCACGCCGGTCACTGCCAAGGACGGCGCCGCCAGCGCGGCCTTCAACGGCGCGCCAGCTGGCCAGAGGACGTACACTCCTCCGAAAACGACTGTTCTCTAATCAGAGCCCACTCTGTCTGAATTAAAGGCTTGTTCTCAGACAGTTGATACCGAACGCGAAGACCCGTTCCCCAGAGAAAAAGGTCCGGTGCGCTTCAAAACAACACTAAAACACTAAAAGGAGAAAATGTAACATTGTTACTAAACCATCGTAAATTTTAGTACTCCAAATTTTATTCAAAGGACGTCATAAGTGATAGTTTATGCTCCAGTTAAATACAATTATAACGTCGCCATGGTACGTCACACACAAAATAAGTACAAAATCTCCTGTTTTACACCCTATAGGATTGGGGAGAAGAGAAGTTTGTGGCACAACTTGACCAGAAGAAGGGATCGGTTGTTAGGACATGTTCTGAGGCATCAAGGGATCACCAATTTAGTATTGGAGGGCAGCGTGGAGGGTAAAAATCGTAGAGGGAGACCAAGAGATGAATACACTAAGCAGATTCAGAAGGATGTAGGTTGCAGTAGGTACTGGGAGATGAAAAAGCTTGCACAGGATAGAGTAGCGTGGAGAGCTGCATCAAACCAGTCTCAGGACTGAAGACCACAACAACAAACTGACAATATCAGATTGGCAGGAACCATGAATTGATAACAACTGCAGCCGTAAATTTTACGAGGATTTAGTAATCTATTATTAAATTTAACCCTTTCACGTCGAGATAGGGTTGGTTCAAATGGCTCTGAGCACTATGGGACTTAACATCTGAGGTCATCAATCCCAGAGAACTTAGAACTACTTAAACCTAACTAACCTAAGGACATCACACACACATCCATGCCCGAGGCAGGATTGGAACCTACGACCATAGCGATCACGCAGTTCCAGACTGTAGCGCCTAGAACCGCTCGGCCACCACGACCGGCTTAGCCTTACACAACGTAACTTATCCGATCATACTTTTAATTACTTTTTCTTTCATTTCATTATTGTCACAACAGATCGTGTAATAACCGAATGAAATTATGTATAAAACAGCACCAATAATGGCAAAAAAAATAATGACTCTTATCACCCACCACATAATATGGAAAAGAATTTGTTACTGTTGTGCATAGCAGGACGTTTACTGTTGTGCATAGCAGGACGTTCCTTTTTTAGAACTAAAATATAGCACTACAAACTGGTGCACGAAAAACAGGCCCCAAGTATTCGACTGCTAATTGCTTAACTTCTCATGGTCGGGGTTCACAGTCATGAAGAATTTTTTAAAGCACATCGTATTCGCCGTTGGCTGTAGAGATCATGTATTTCACAATTCCAATTTCAGCCTGTACGCCATTTTTAAGGATTACTGCAAAAGCTAAAAAAGTAAAAATAAAGCTCAGAGTGTATACAGGGCGAATCACCTAAAACTTACACCGTAAATATTTCAGAAACGGGAAATGCTAATTATGGGTTGGTACTCAAGGTCTTGTATCGTTAGCCAGTCAACAGATTGTAATAATACCTAGAAAGTATTTTTTTGTGCAAACATACACTTTCTAAATATACCAATGCCTTTTTACATTAATAAACTAAAAGTAGGGTAAATTAGAATGGCAGTGGTGTTTGCTGCGCTACTCTAGTGCGAGTCGCTTACGAGATGTGTTTTGAAAAGTTCGCACACCGACACTAGTACAATACCTGTAGCAGACCACATTAAAGAGCAACAAAAGTGCATACACCAGTTATGTGGACTCCGACCAGTAACAAGACAATTGATCATAACAAGCTGTGTTCAGAATGACCACCGACAGTGGAAACACACTCTTCCAGTCTGGTATGGAACGACTGCTGCACACGTGCTAGCATTTCAGCGGAGGGCTGGACTACCATCACGGTGGTACCACAGGTACTGAAGCGGAAAAGTTGCGCCAAGTGAACATTAGTATGCTTGGACGTGCGTAAAAGTGCACTGAAGCACAAGGAGGTCATTTTCAGCACCTAATGTAATGTAATGTAAAAGACAAGACTAGTTTAGTAAATATAGAACTTTGCATTAGTTTATTTGTCATTTCTTTATCATCTAATTATTACATATTTATCTATTTGTTCTTATATCTACTCGTGACGGGCAACAATTCGTGCACAACTGGCGAGCAGTCTGTTCTCGGGGCCGGTTTTTCGTGCGCCACCCTGTATTTGTATATTCCACTTTCAAAAGTAATAACAGGGAATAATTTGTAAGTTAAAACTTAACGATCAATAGAAATGCTTAGTTTTAACAGCCAATTCCAGTCCGACGTGCGGGTCCCAAAGAGGGATAAGGATACATTCGTCGCATCTAATCTCATATCACTCGTCCATTCTCAGACACATTATTTCCGTGTACCGCGCAAATCGCTGCATAGACGATTCCATAGCACGTGGGGCCACACCATGCGGCTATCGCAGGTTTCAAAGGGTTAAAAATTTCGTACGTAGAAAGTTTTGAGGTAACTAACGAGTGTTTCGAAAAAGATGAGGAGGCAGAAACAAAGGTTTAGAGACCCCAGAAAATCGTAAACTTATCTTTTATTTGCCTCCTTCTGGAAATATTTCAGCTATTCACAACAAAATAATGCAAAAATAAAGCACACAGTGTACATACAGAAGGAATGTAATTCAGTTAAATCTCAAGTATACAGTTATACAAGTATTATACATGTAGAAATTTACACATCTCAGTCTTTTAATTTCGATATTGTTCTGCCTAAATAGGATTTTAATGTTTGTTGGCAAGGGATTCCACATTTTTGGAGGTTTTCCTAAAGTTTACGTAAGTGTGGAGCGTAGTTAGTATATCTCACTAGTCCGCCCGGCTAGCCGCGCGGTCTAACGCGCTGCTTCCCGAGCGGGAAGGCGTGCCGATCCCCAGCACCAGTCCGCACGGCGGATTAGTGTCGAGGTCCGGTGTGCCGACCAAGGCGGTTTTCCTACTGTCTCGGCGAATGCGAGCTGGTTCCCCTTACTCCGCCTCAGTTACACTATGTCGGCGATTGCTGTGCAAACACTGTCTCCACGTATACGTACACCATAATTACTCTACAACGCAAACATTTGGGGTTACACTCGTGTGGTATGAGACGTTCCCGAGGCTCTCCACGGGGACGCACCGCACAATAACCCTGGGTTCGGTGTGGGGCGGCAGTCGGGTGGGTGGACTGCTGTGGTCTGTCATGGGGTTGTGAACCACTGACGGCTACGGCGGGACGAACGGTCTCTGTCGTTTTAGGTCCCCGATTCAATACGCAACACACAATATCTCACTATGGCATGATCAGATTTCCGTCATTTTCTGAATATCCACTGTATGTGAGACACTCATTTTCTCCTTTACGTCTCTATAGGCTCGGAGTGATAGCATACTGATCCTATAGATCTCTATAGGCCCATTCATCAAGCTAGCGGAAAGCATTTTGCAATCGGTGATGCACAGCAGCTGGCCACCTGCTGAGCGTGAAAAGTGCTGTGTCATCGGCGTGCATGGTGTTGGTCACTCTCAGCGACATCGGAAGGTCTTCTATGTAGGTAGTATACTGCAATGGACCTAAAACAGAGTCCTGTGGCACTCTGGCCTTAACGTCCTATTCGGCAGATATTCTCTTTCCAGCACGAACAACGGAGATGCGATGTTCACGATAGCTGAAAGTTAGTTTGACGCTGGCTGGAAGCACTGAACAAAGAACTTATACAGCAAACCATTATACCAGACGCTGTCAAACTCCTTCGATACATCCAAAAATATGGCTCCACCATATTCTTTATCATTAAAAGCTAGGGTAGCCTTCGCAATAGCATGTAACAGTTGTTGAATGGTCGAGTGCTGCTGGCGAATGCCAAATTGCTCATTAGGTAATTTGGTGCCAGGCTCCATGTGCAGCTTGAGCCTTGCAAGGAAGATAGTCTCGAAACCTTGCTGATCATTGGAGAAGACTTATGGGTCTGTAACTGGTAGGGTCCTACCTGTCTTTCTCGAAAGCTTGCTGATCATTGGAGGAGACTTCTGGGCCTGTAACTGGTAGAGTCCTACCTGTCTTTCTCAGGCTTTGGCATGACCACCACTGCCGTATGTTCCTAAGTTCAAGGATAATGCTTTTGGGTGAGGATGACTCTGAACAACATCGTACTGCTGGCAGTGCTTTGAGAGCTTGGCACATGCTGTTGTCATGGCCAGGTGCTTTTATAGTTGGAAGACATTGCGGAGGACCCCACACCTCCCTCTCAGTGACTGGCCTAATTGCGTCTTCAGGGGAATCATCAGCAAAGAAGACGTAAAGTCTGTCTTCACCAGCGCATGTTGAAGATGGATTGATCACTCGACAAGTTGGAAAACATCAGCCAATACATTGGGTTATGCTTCCAGGGTACATGGGGTGCCCTCAGGTGTATCTAAAGGAGGAAGTTGGGGGCATTGTCTGGTGATGTGACGAACCACCCTCCGAGAGTGAGTATCAGGTTCGATTATAGGGAGTTTGTCGTGTCAAAGATAGGTTGCGGTGGTCTATGAGTGTTGCTTCCAACTATCGCCGCAGGAATGGACCACGCCCTGTAGAATGGTGAGTTATTGTTGCTGAATGCAGTACCTCAGTGATCACTTCTTGAAGAGCAGTGCGCCATCATCGGCATTGGCATCGGCGTCAAGTTGATCACCTTCGAGGTGCTGTGCGATGCTCTGTTGATATTGGTGCCAGTCTGTATTGCGCTTGCTAAGGCCCAGTCGTGTTGAAATTGGTTCAGTGGCTAGGTGGAAGGAAACTGGCTGCTGATTGGAGGGTAAGGCTCATATGATTTCTGCAGCAACGAACTAGTTAGTCCTTTAGCGATGCTAATGTCGATGACATCAAGGAGGCCTCTCAAGTGTGGGCTCTGCTGACCCACAGACTTGTCGCCAAACTTTTTCCACAGTATGGAGGAGCCATTGGCTACTGATATTTGTGATGGACGAGTTCCAGGCACGGTTCTTGGCACTGAGCTCACCAGCTATAAATAGTTTTCCTTGTAACTGCAGCAACGCCATGGCACCTTCAGTGCTGATTTTTCCCATGGGTGGCTGACAGACAGTTACAAAGTGAGCCGTTTCCACTGCCACAGCAGTACTTCGATGGTGGTGAGCTGCAGAGTGGGGCCTTCGTAATGATGAATCAAAGTCTTGATACATATTGCCGTACCACTCCAGCTATCAACCTATCAGTGCAGTGACACACTAGTTAGAGATATTCGTGTGAGCTCTCGGTTTGAGGTGAGTTTCAGTGACCATGCAAATGTCTGTGTTTTCCTCGTGGAGAAGTTGTATGAAGTCCAACAGAGATGGAAAAATGCTATTTGCATTCCACGTCGTGACATGCAGTTTATGGACCCTTCTAGGCCGATCCATTAGCAGACTGTGACGACGCTGGCTGGATTGTGATTCCACTCACTAAGGATGCAGCGACTGTAGCAGTAATGGCGTGTGGAAGGTTCCTCAGTGTCTAGCTGACAATGGTAATCGTTTCCATCACTGCGTGGAGTAGGGCCATGGCGTCAGCTATCTCAGGCACAGGGGGAAGTGCAGGGTGTTGTGGCTGCTGCTTCAGAGCCACCAGCGTTTGGCGAGGGTACGACTGTGAAGGCAGGTCTGCGGCCGTGGACAGGTCCATTGTCGCTGGGACAGCGCCTGAAGTAAACCAGAGCATGTGGTAATCCACACGTTGTTGCGCAGGCTATCGCAAAGGAGGAGTAGTAGGTACTTGTGAAGCGCATTCTGGGGGACGACGAGTCGTTGCTGAGCGTCCAGAGGCCGCGGGATCGCTGGAAAGCGGCGGAGGCCTCGTTGGCGGCGGCTTGCATTTTTGTGATGCACACAGTCTCTCTAGCTCGCTGCGTGAGCTTGCCCAGCACATGTAGCAGGTTTGCAATGCGGAAGTTCGTGATTGACTCCAACATGACACACTATGGGGGCATAGTGCAGTTTATATGTCGCGGCTCCCCGCAATTAAAACATTGAGCTGGACTGCGAAGTTTCTCGACCATAACGGGAACGAGTAAAATCTCTGCCTTCGAAAGATACTGCGATGCTCTGCTTTCACTAGGAATGACAGCAGTCTTGTTCATTTGGTGCTGAATCTCTGGGTACTTCATCCGGACAACTTTGATGGTTACAAAACCAATATCTTCGAGTTATTCCTAAACCTCGTCTGCCGCAAACTTCAGCGGAATCCCATGGATAACTACTTTAATCAGCTTCGGCTTGGAAGTGTAATAGGGAATATTCTGCTGCAACGCCATGTTCATGACATAACGTAGTCCTCTTTACAGGCATAGCTTGTCCTCTGGAAGTTTAGGTGCTGAGCCCGCCTTTTCCGGCGGGAAGAACTGTCTTGCACTTTCGTTCAAGAACGCCGAAGTGCTACCGGTCACTCGCCTTTAAGCGAGGCATGGGAGTTGTTCTTCAGGTTTCTCGTGGAAATGCTGTACGCAGTCGAGTCGCACTAAAATTTGTAGATATTGATACCATGTAAGTTTAGAAGTTTCCCGTCGAATGGAAGCTCAGCAGTGAGGCATTAATCGATTTAATCGTGGAGGGTGCGCATAATCAATACGAAATCGATGGACGAATCTTTATCGTTTTACTTACTCTGTAGCGGCTGTTGGCGGGGTGGATTTTTCTTTGATCAGTTATTATAGCTACCGTGAACTGCTATAGCGCAACAGTTTAAAACAGAAAAGCAATACGGAAATTACAAACTTCATTGAGACACTGGAAGTAAATTTAGTTGCTAAGCATGGTTGTGTCTAGTCATGTTACGAAGTATGTTGCTTCTGAATCCGATGAACGAAGTAAATGGTAAGGACTGTTATCGTTTGAAAGCAATCTCCTTCACTTCAAATTGAAGAACTTTAATATTCAGATTTAAAAAAAGCAAAATAAAGGGGAACGGAGAGTAGAGTAGCCGTTTGCAAAGGGAAGGGATGGGGGTCGGGCACCTGCCCCCCACTCTGTAGTCCATTGGAATCTGTGATAAAAGATATTTAATTGATTACAGAATTCATATGCATTTCTAGAAATACTTTCTATGACCCCGCTAAACCGCAGGTGTAGCAGTGCTGAGCACAATGGAATATTTTGTGGTTTCGGATCGAGTAGTATCGGGACGGTAAAGAGAGGCACACTAGGAAACGTTGGACCCTCCCACATATTGCCAAGGTTGTTTAGAGTGCGCCGCAGAAGCTTCGCTGGCGAGCCCTTCCACGTCCTCCACACAGTCCCGATCTCTCCCCTTGCGATTTCCGTATTTTTGGAGCCCTGAAGACAGACATTCATAGCCATCAATTTGCTTCGGATGAAGAGGTGTACATTTGGATACAATCATAGTTCCATAGGCAACAGCAAACATTTTACCATGAGGGCAGTAACTGTCTTGTCTTACAGTGGGATCAGTGTATCAACAGTTATGGTGATTGCTTTTGGATAATAAACATTTTACTTACTGTTTTTCCATCTGTCTCGTTTTCATTTGATGGCCTTTAATTTCTATTCATACATATCAATGTTAGACCACCACCACAGGTGTCGGCAAGGGGAGGCAAGAAATGGCACTTGCCACCTCCTGGTATCTGACGTATAGACATATGTTCGTTACAAAATACGAACTCACTTCTAGATATGGCTGGCTTTAATTGCACTAACCCGATTATCTAGCACTGCTGGCTTTGTTTGTTTGTTTGGCAGGCATTCACGTGAAATGGCGCATTTTCCTTGGCGCAGCAGTGGTTTCAGCGCTCTCCTGCAAAAATATCAAGGCGGTTGCGAAGATTTACAGAACATTGCAAAAACAGTCATCAGTGTACATTTTGCCCCTTCGACGAAAAGCTCTTCCCGAGCTGCATTGACGGGCCAATCCGTGGATTCGGGCGCCTGTTCTCATCACAAACTAATTATGGCTGCTACTCACCGTAGCATCCGTCCGCGGTTCCAACTGCACCCAAATGCATCAATCGAAAACGTATAATACTCTTTACTACACTAAAACAGAGGAGAAAGATGAGTAAAAGTAGAAGGTCAAAAAGATCTCCACTCGATGTATCGGGGCTTTCTGAAACTCAGTGGGGTTCAACATGCAGTTACAGTGTTAAGAATTCAGCAGTCCAGTTCACATGGACGTACAGTAATGTCTCAAACTGGAGAGATTAGGCTGTCGTGAGTCGGTTACACCGGATAATTTGAGGTTGTTTTGGGAGAGATTCTCGTATTCATCTCATCAAATGCTGGCTTGAGCTATACTTTACAATAAAAAGTAGACATTTGATTAAACTTCAATCATGACAGTCGCGTTTAAAAAAATAGAGGGCATGAATATGATACAATAAATCCATTGACAGTATCAGATGTGATGTTTAATAAACAAAGCGTTACAGATGTCATTAAAGTTGAATAAGCATTTTATCGCAGAATAATGTTTACATTTTTGTTGCGGAAATAATCTACTGAAAAGAAAGAAAGAAAAAGAAATCGAGTTGAAACTGTCAGTTATTCGGCATACAATGCGTTTTGCGAAGTTCTTGTTAAATTCAGTGCTGGGGTACGACGTTCTCAGTCTTACCAAGTCAGAAATATCAAAACTGGGAATTTAGGAATCTTGCTCCCTCTTGGATAGATTTCTGTGGACGCCCACAAAAAAGTGTAGATATTATGCTGCTCTCAAGGTGTCGATACATTCGTAAATCTGGTTAAATGACATTGATAACGTTTATTTTCGGTAGGAAATAGGTATGGGACATGTCAGAGAATCACATGCCGTAGTAGTACTTATTATGGGTGGCTTTCCACCAGACTGCTTAATGCTACAAGTTGAGTAGCTAAAAAACACGCAGGACATTTTCAATACCACAATGCTATCGAAGAATGAATGACTCACAAACAGGTTATCTACTGTCTTTACGAGGATATATTAGTGTCGATCTATTATAACATTAGGGAGACCTGACAGTCGTCGGGGGCGTAGCTCAGATGGTAGAGCGCTCGCTTAGCATGCGAGAGGTACCGGGATCGATACCCGGCGCCTCCAAAAATTTTTATTATTTTTCAGTTACATAATACGCTTATAATCATTACTATCTAACTGGTACTGACCTTAAAACGTCAATATTATCACATATAATTAGGAAACATAGTGGAATTTTACGCTAGAACAGCTAACATTTTAGTAGTTCCGTAACAGTTTTAGAAAGTTATCTTGAGTAATGTGAAAAGACATTTATGGATTACGTAGAAGTAAAAGGAAGATGACACATTTTCGTATAAAATGAGGAAAGAAGATTACTTACTCTCAGTTCTGTACGTTCTGCTTTGTTTCTGATGTTATGTCGCTTGATAATTCGGTGGAATATGCCTGAAACAAAACAAAAGCAAAAAATGCAATGCAGTCGGATTCCTAGTTCTTGATAGCTACATTCTTAAATTTAAATTATCTGCTTACTTACTTCATTCTGGTCAATACTTTCAATATTTTCGTTGTGCCTGTCAGCAACTCAAAGTACCATCTCTACAGCGATTAGCAGTCTATCGTTTTCCTAATATTTCTTATACACTACTCAACAGTTTGTTTATCCTTCATCTCGCCTGAAATACACTCTTACATCACCTGAATCGGTCATGTCAAAAAACATGTTTATTAATCAGAGCGATCGTGACTATATATATCGGCCGCAATGCACGTTTCGGGCCTTTGTTTACCTACTAAAGAAATTTACTATATTTATTGATTATTGTAACTGCAGGTGACTGTTTTCTTAATGTTAATCTTATGTTATAAATCAGTCTAAAGATATGTTGTCTGACAATTCTTATAAAACATAATTCAGTATGGTAATATTATTGAAACATCTTACATTTGTTGTGACAGTGCGCAGACTACAACATAATATTCGTACCACTTTTTAAGAACGTAGTGCTTTCCAGGCAGCAGAAGAAATTAGTTAGGTCATATAATTACTTATCGTATTACAAACTTGAGACTCCAAAAACCTGAAAAAAAGTCAGGCAAAGAGTATCACCTAACAGTTGAAGATATGTGGTGGAAGTCGAAAATTTTGCAATAACTTCTCAAAAGAGTTCGTGTGGCTCAGTTAGTTAAGTAATTAAAGCTGCCGTCAACGTTAAAGTTTGTCTGAATACTACATTGCTTTATCAGACGTGGGTGATTTGGCTGGGGATGGTACACCCTTGCCTTTCTTCGATCTCTGAATTGACTTACCAAGCCAGTTATAGTGTGACAGATCAATGTGAATATCGAATTCCAGTAAAAAAATCATTTACAGAGTTGAAACAAGCGATAGGTGACAGAGCAATAATATTCCAGGGCCGTCCACGTAGTGGTCCCGTAGTTAGTAATTTCTGAGGCCTCCCAGTCGAAATGTTGGTGCAGGAAATGATGACGTGTCCGCACTCCCGAAAACTCATCGAACATAATTTTCTCTAGTTCAGACAACTGGAGTCTTCTAATACAGGGGTGTCGAACTCGTAGCCCGCGGGCAGCATGCGGCCAGAACAAATCCGTAAGACTCCGTTTATCTAAGGCTTGATAAATTGAATACTCCCGCCACATGACGTTATTCTCTCATTGGTCCATCCCGTGCTCTTTTTTTCGTCAGCTGTAATTGTTACTGTTAAGAAAATTATGTACGGCCCAAAAATAATCGTCTTCTTCCAGTGTGGCGCAGGTAAGCTAAACGGTTGGAGACCCCGATCTAATAGTTTGTGATTGTCTCAAAGACTTCGTTAGAAACGCAATCCAGTATGTTGTTATCAACGGCAAGTGTTCATCAGAGACAAGTATATGGTCAGGATGGATCCAGGGAAGTTTGATAGGAATGGTGCTATTTTCTATATACATACTCGTAAATGATCTGGCAGACAGGGTAAGCCAGCAGTCAGTGGCTGTTTGCTGGTGATGCTGTGATGCATGGGAAGGTGTCGCCGTAGGAGTGGCTGTAGGAGGATACAAGATGACTTGCACAAGATTCTAGCTCTCGTGATGAATAGCAGCTACTCTAAATCGAAGTTAATGCAGTTGAGTAAGAAAAACAAACCCATAATGTTAGCGTACAGTATTAGTAGTGCTCTGCTTGGCACAGTCACTCCGATTAAATATCTAGGCGTAGCGTTTTGCAAATCAATATCAAATGGTTTGAGCATGTAAGGCCTGTAGTAGGGAAGGCGAATGGCCTACTTCGATTTATTGGGAGAATTCTGGGAAAGTGTGGTTCATCTGTAAAGGTCGGATTAAAGGAAGACATCTAAGCAATTGAGAGGCGAGCTACTAGATTTATTACCGGTAAGTTCGAATAGCGTATTGTATTGTATTGTATTGTATTGCATTGCATTGTATTGTATGTTAACCGGGGGCCTAGAAACGACGGAGAGGCTCCGTCCCCGCCGCAGCCGCAGTGGTCCACAACCCCACGACGACTACCGCAGTCCACTTCACCCCTCCGCCGTCCCACAGCGACTGTGTGGTTTGGCCCCCGGTGGACCCACCAGGGAAAGTCTCACGCCAGACGAGTGTAACCCCTATGTTTGCGGAACGTCTCACGCCAGACAAGTGTAACCCCTATGTTTGCGTGGTAGAGTAATGGTGGTGTACGCGTACGTGGAGAACTTGTTTGCGCAGCAATCGCCGACATAGTGTAGCTGAGGCGGAATAAGGGGAACCAGCCCGCATTCGCCGAAGCAGATGGAAAACCGCCTAAAAACCATCCACAGACTGGCCGGTTCACCGGACCTCGACACAAATCCGCCGGGCGGATTCGTGCCGGGGACCAGGCGCACATTCCCGCCCGGAAAGATCGAACAGCTTACAAGTGTTATAGAGATGCTTCGGGAACTCAAATGGGGATCAGTGGTGGAAAGGCGAAGTTCTTTCCGAAGAGCACTATTGAAAATTTAAAGAACTAGCATCTGAGGCTGACCCCTGAACGATCCTGCTGCTTCCAACGTACATTTCACGTAAGGACCATGAAGATGAGATTCGAGAGATTAGGGTTCGTACGGAGGAACATAGATGGTCACTTTACCCTCGCTCTATTTACGAATGGAACAGGAAAGGATATGACTAGTAGTGCTACAGGGCACCCTTCACCACGCATCATACGGTGGCTTGCGGAGTACCTATGTAGATGTAGATGTAGACTGTGTGGCTGGTTGACGATATTAACTACTCCACCCATTTCCCTACCTGTTGAACCAATACACGTTGCAGTCGTGGATAACGTGTTGTTGTATGTTTTTTGTTTAATTTATGATAAGTTCGTGACCGTGATAATATCTGACTGGTCTCTACCAGAAGTCTTTACAGATGTTCGAGATACTCGATACAAGACTGTTGGAGAGCGCGATTACCGAGATTTTCTCGGCGTGATTGCGGTTTTTAACTAAGCTGATGATTCCTGTTCTACGCACAGTGTTACAGATGACATAATCGTCCCCTTCAGAAGCTCCGAGAAGTGGTTTTCTATCTGCTCGCTACTTAGTTAGTCCAGGAAGCATGCAACATCACATCATTTTTGGAGAACTTGAAGACAACTAGGTTAGTAGCTTAAATGTAGTACGCTAAATGGCATAATCAGTCCTACTATAAACCAAAGTACTATCAGATATGTCCTGTGATTATAGAACAACGTGTATAATCTTTCGCATTCTTTAACCAAAAACTGAGCTCAGGAATGGAGCTGATTATGTAACGCTCGTTGCTTGTCAGCTTTCTGTGACAGTTACACCCATTACACTTTAGTACGGCCAGTGTACATCACAAAGAGCTACTAAGTAAGGATAGAGAACCGATAGCGAGATACACGCAAGTTTGTAGTCAAACAAGTTCTTTTCTATCCCTGCATCTCACTTTTTGAAGACACATGTTTTCGAATATCAGTTGACAGGAGTATAGCAGAATAATCATAAACCTTCTTCTCTGTAACTTGCTCTCTTACCAAAGTTCCTATCATGTTAAAACTGCGTACCGAATCAGAACTGGAAATAGCCTTTTGCCGACCGATTGAGCTATACAGGCACGACTGCCTCAATGCGACAGTATTCCGAACTACTGCTGTTTCCCTCTGTGGTGGGCTTCGGCAGAGGTTGGGGTGTATTAGAAAGCTACTGGCAGAATTTAGGTATCTGGAAATTGACGAATCGTGCCTACACATCTCACTCGGTTAAAGCATCGCCTGCGAAAAGCAAAGGCTCAGTTTGATCCGCAATTCGATACACAGTTTAAGTATATCAGGAAGTTTCAGCAGAACATATAATTTTGTTACATGTGGGTATTGCTGGTGCGTGACCCTTATACATTTAATACTGTTAGTATTCGTGGCATCCGTAGGTTTATTTATGTCAGATGTACCGTATTTTACGGACTATAAGAGGCATTATGTTCTTCGAAAAATTGTCTCCTAAATTCAGGTGCGTCTTATACTCGAAATTACTATAAAAATGTCCAGTGTTTGATTTTAAATTCCCACCAGTCTTAAAAAAGGGCCATATACTCGATGCCGCGGGAATCCTACCTATGGATTCAACTAGCAGCAGCAGCAGTGCACCGTTGCGACAAACATGAGTTGCGGGGATTCACAAGCTTGCTAACACTGTCTCCCTCCAGCCCCGCCATCACAAACCCAGAACACTGTCTGGCCTATGATGCATCATTGCAGTCTACGGTGCCAGTTAACTTGAATTAAAGTGATTTGTGTTATCGGTAACAGTACAATATTTTTGTTAGTAGCTAGTTTCGTAATGGAAAAAATGAAGAGTATTCATATGACGCGGGCTATAAATTGAAAGTAATAGCTTATACATAACAACATGGAAACAGAGCAGCTGAATGACGTTTCGACCCTACATCAACAGCAAAATCCAGTCACGATTGGCGGGCTAGTAAAGAAGAATTGAAAAATGAGGGCTAAATGTGCAAATAGAGAACTGAATGCAAAATGGCCAAAATTAGAAGATGGCATATTGACATGGATTCAAGGAACATGTCAAAATGACTTTGGAATGAATGAAAAAATGATTCAAATACACGCTCGTAAGCTAGCGCTACAGTGGAACTTAAGAGTGTTAAGGATGGAGTTGGTTGGTGCTACAGGTTTATGAAGCATGCGAACCAAAACCAAAATATCTCAGGAAATCCCACAAGAGTACGAAGAGAAAATATTTTCTTTCCATCGCTTTATTATTTAACATAAGAAAACCAGTGTGGAACGAAGCCAAACACGAATAGGGGTCAAACCCCTCTGACATTAGATGGCCGAGTAACGGAACTGATCCCATAAAAAGTGCTACAACCGGAAGTGTAAAAACAAGTGGACGTGAAAAAATACACTACACTGTTGTCCTTTCATGCTGTGCTGACGGCACTAAATTTAATCCAATGATCATTTTCAAGCGCAAAACAATGCAAACACCTGAAATATCGCTAGATATTGTTGTTTACGTACATGACAAGGGTTGACTGGACGAGGCTAGTATGAAATTATGGATTAATAGAGTGTGGGAGAGAAGGAAAGGTGCTTTATCGAAGAAGAGTTTTCTTAGATCAGTTTAGTAGTCATTTGAAAAATTCTGTGAAAGAGGAATAGACAGGGAAATACACAGCTTGCTGTTATTCGAGGAGGGCTTACTTCACAATTGCAACCGCTTGATGTCTCGATATATAAACCATTTAAAGTGTATATGAGAGAGAAATGTGACAAATGGTTGAAGGACGAAACCCAACATGAATTCATGCCGAAGGGAACCTTAAAACGACCTAGAATAAAAAAGTATGTCAGTGGATAAAACAGTCGTGAGTGAGAGAGTACATTAATGTTAAATCTTTCAAAAAGTGGGTCATAATTAACGCTCTCGATGGCAGTGAAGACTATCATATATACACTACTGGCCATTAAAATTGCTACACTAAGAAGAAATGCAGATGATAAACCAGTATTCATTGGACAAATATGTTACACTAGAACTGACATGTGATTACGCATTTTGGGTGCATAGATCCCGAGAAATCAGTACTCAGAACAACCACCTCTGGCCGTAATAACGGCCTTGATACGCCTGGGCATTGAGTCAAACAGGTGCAGCTGCCCATGAAGCTTCAACACGATACCACAGTTCATCAAGAGTAGTGACTGGCGTATTGTGACGAGCCAGTTGCTCAGCTACCATTGACCAGACATTTTCAGTTGATGAGAGATCTGAAGAATGTGCTGGCCAGGGCAGCAGTCGAACATTTTCTGTAACCAGAAAGGCCCGTACAGGACCTGCAACATGCGGTAGTGCATTATCCTGCTGAAATGTAGGGTTTCGCAGGGATCGAATGAAGGGTAGAGCCACGGGTCGTAACACATCTGAAATGTAACGTCCACTGTTCAAAGTGCCGTCAATGCGAACAAGAGGTGACCGAAACGTGGAACCAATGGCACACCACACCATCATGCCGGGTGATAGCCAGAATGGCGATGACGTATACACGCTTCCAATGTGCGTTCCGCGATGTCGCCAAACACGAATGCGACCATCGTGATGCTGTTAACAGAACCTGGATTCATCAGAAAAAATGACGTTTTGCCATACGTGCACTCAGGTTCGTCGTAGAGTACACCATCGCACGCGCTCCTGTTTGTGATGCAGCGTCAAGGGTAACCACAGCCGTGGTCTCCGAGCTGATAGTCCATGCTGCTGCAAACGTCGTCGAACTGCTCGTGCAGATGGTTGTTGTCTTGCAAACGTCCCCATCTGTTGACTCAGGGATCGAGACGTGGCTGCACGATCCGTTACAGCCATGCGGATAAGGTGCCTGTCAGCTCGACTTCTAGTGATACGAGGCCGTTGGGACCCAGCACGGCGTTCCGTATTACCCTCCTGAACCCACTGATTCCATATTCTGCTAACAGTCATTGGATCTCGTCCATCGCGAGCAGCAATGTCGCGATACGATAAACCGCAATCGCGATAGGCTACAATCCGACCTTTATCAAAGTCGGAAACGTGATGGTACGCCTTTCTCCTCCTTACACGAGGCATCACAACAACGTTTCACCAGGCAACGCCGGTCAACTGCTGTTTGTGTATGAAAAATCGGTTGGAAACTTTCCTCATGTCAGCACGTTGTAGGTGTCACCGCCGGCGCCAACCTTGTGTGAATGCTCTGAAAAGCTTATCATTTGCGTATCACGGCATCTTCTTCCTGACGGCTAAATTTCGCGTCTGTAGCACGTCAGCTTCGTGGTGTAGCAGTTTTAATGGCCAGTAGTGTATTAAGAGGACAACTATGAGGACGAAGCGAGAGAAGAAGAACAAAGTTCAGATGACGATTTTCAGGGATTTTAAAGGTCAGTTCGGTTTTATAAACTAAGTTTTTTAGTATGGCTTTGAATCTAATAATAAAAATAGTGAAAATGTTATTTTTTAAAGAATTTTTAAAAAATTAAGATGCCTTTTATAGTTCGTAGCGTCTTTCAGTCCGTAAAATACGGTAAAAGAATTTTAAAAAATGCTATGGATGTTGTTCTGTGGTAACAGTCTCTCATTACTTTGTGTCTAAAGACCAGGTGGCTGTGTAGTTTTACCGTACACTATCCCACTATTTCGTCAGTTTTGATGATCTTCACCTCGTTCTTTTGCAAGAGGTATCTGAGTGGCTTAGCGCGTGCAGTAGTAAGTGCAAGCACGGATTTAGCTACACTTAGATTTTTTGAATGCGCACCTGGTCAAGTTGTGCGTAGCTAGTACTCTTGCTGCGACGTGATCTGTTCGCAGTTGCTATGTTTAGTACAGTCTCCCTTGGAAACTGGGCAAGGGCAACCTCCGTTAAAGCTCCAGATAAACTCAAATGAGAACAAGATCCGACATTAAGGAGAAGAGCGCTGATTAAGTGAAGGGACAATGACATCAAACAGCAAATGACAGTGAAACACAGAAAGTAACAGTAATTAAATATAGTCAGCAGATGATCAAACTGAAGGCTGCAAGGCGAAAACAAATGACGTATCTCAGATTTAAGCTCTCTTTCCGAAAATGATACTTAGTTGCGTAGGATATGGAGTGCGAATGCAGTATAATCATTGCTACAGTGAACTAAGTCAATGCACCCTTCCAACGTCTTCTAATAGTCTGGGCAAATGTTAATTTTAATAAGTGACTCATTTTCAGCTAAAATATTTTTATATTTAACAAGAAAGACTAAATTCTCTACAGCTTTGATCCTAACGATTTTTTTATGTCATTGCACCTTTTTGCAGATAGAGCTTATGGAAATTACAGTAACCAGTGATACAACGCGTTGCCGAATAACTTCCCAATTTTTATCGCTTATCCGGTTTAATAACGCAATTAAAGATACCGCTTCCCTTGCAGGACTTATTCTTCCACTTGCACATTGGATTCTCTAAGCACTATTTTAAAAATAATAAATAATGAAGAGGAAGACGTTGGAGGGATAAAATATGTAATGGGATGCCTGTCTGTAACATGTAAATAACACTTTTTTATTATGTATAGAAGATGAATAACGTTCACAAGCGCTACATACTTTAATAAAAAAAAACGTAAGTTATGAAAAAAGAGTCACAATTACTAATAGCAACGTTTATGGAGCGCCCGCTGCCTAGGAAGGTTATTCCATAAGGCGGGGAGACACTTCTCATACTTTCACTGCTAGCCAGCTCTGTAACGAAAATTTAATGTGTTATGTTATTCCGTTTTGAAACGATGGCTTTCACTTTTTGTGTGTCGTGCTCTTTTTCTGATATTACAACAATTACTCCGGAAAATTAAATACTCTATTGAAATTTAAAAGCGTGAAATGGAGAAAATCTTGTCAATATTGCTTTAATAATCTGTCTGTTACATTAACACTGTGCTACATACCAATAATCAGTAAGTGAAATCTAATCAAGCAAAATTATTGGCCAAAACCAGTGATAAGTTAAATATATTTGGATATTGATGCTTCTGGTAGCTCATTTCCATTTTCAGGACAGATACAGTTGTTAAGACACTAACGAAACACAGTTAATTTGTAAATAGTCGACGTTCTTCTGTTGCAAGGTACAGGAAGATGCTCGACCGACGAAGTGTGACTCGTACCTTCCACGCTAATGCTAATATATGGAATTTTACTTGACATAGCATTCTGTAACTGAAGAATTAACACTATGTTGCAAACATGTTTAATATACGGGGTTATTCTAAATGATGGAACCATTTTCAAAAATTCGTATATATTAAAGTGCAAATCCAAGATAAACAAGCTTTATACCAATGAAAAGAGGGAGTTTCAAAGTTTTTGGTGGGCGGCCGGCGGGTGGTGATGGTTACAGAATCGGCCGGTAGAGTTCGCGTGGCAATAGCGCCGTCATTCCGTTTCACTGTCAGTTGTAAATGAGATGGCAACTGTGCAGCACAAAGTTATACATACGGTGCCGTATGTAATTTTACTTCTATTCGAAACAGGCTTATGTCAGAAGTTATTTTATTGGTCTTAACGCAGCCGCTGGGCTAAGACATTTTTGATTTATTAATGTGTACGACTTCTGAAGAAGGCTATATTATTATAGCAGAAACCATGGTCAAGGTTTAAAACATAATTTAGTGCAACTTTGGGCTGTTTTTCATTCGAGACAATTTCATAATGGTTTCTGTTGTCGCTGCCATGATGAAAATAATAATTACAAATTATTACAAATTATTAAATTCATTAAACTGATATCAAACATTATGAAAAAACTGAAACTTCCTCTTTTCACTAGTATAAGGCTTCTTCATTTTGGATTTGTACTTGAATAAATATGAAGTTTTGAAAATCAGTCCATCATTTAGAATAACCCTGTATTATACAACATTTCGATGTGTAGAACTTGAAATATTTATAAATACCGTACAGAACATAACCTAATGTCTAGAAACAACGAAAATCGTAGAAAATGGCGGAAACTGCTTATGGAGTCTCTAGGGCGCTGAAACGCAAAAAAATCTTGACAATATTGCTTTAATAATCTGTCTGTTACATTAACACTCTGCTACACACCAATAATCAGTAAGTGAAATCTAATTAAGCAAAAGTATTGGCAAAAACCAGTGATAAGTTAAATATATTTGTATATTGAAGCTACTGGTAGCTAATTTCTTTCATGTGATTCTAAAACCAGTCTCTAGATTGAAGTACCGACGAGAAAACATCATGCGTTCCTAGGTACACTGTTCTCTACACCAGTGGTCCACAACCTGGGGGCTATTACCTCCTGAGAGGTAACATGAAATTTTCTGAGGGGTAAAAACAATAAAGGTTTGATAGTGTTTCAGAAATGGAAGTAAATTATTTTTAAAAGAACTGTCTAATACTGATTATATAAGTTATCAATAATTACTTCTTTCTCAAATTACTAGCGTTAATACCACTGCAGTAGAGATTACAAGTTCTCAAATATACCATCAATTACGCACATACTTTGTGCTTTGTACCATACATTGATGATGGTAAAAGTGAGATGCATACAGAACGATTGCTGAATATCTCATGAAAATGACTTTTCCGGTTTTTAGATAGTTTCTGCAAAAGACCGGAAATTGGTTCATTAATCGCTTAGAGACAGATAAATGAACTAATTGGCAGCACGTCAAACACAAACTAAGCAAGGGCTACTAGATTGCTGTGCACATTATTATTATTATTATTATTATTATTATTATTATTGTGATTAGAGAGGTCAGACACAAACCATTGACAGCCTGAAGGCTTCCAGTTTCTATCAATACAGAAGTAAGGAGTCCAGCAATCAAGTGCTTTACAGACAATGCGTATAGCGCATACATTTTAACATAGTTGGATTTAAATGGGGGTGGGATGCAGGTGAGGCAAATGGCCAAGTGCTTTACAGACAATACGTATAACGCATACATTTTAACATGGTTGGATTTAAATGGGGGTGGGATGCAGGTGTGGCAAATGGTCATAGGGAGAAGAGTAGAGTGGGGGGAGCGTGTTTTGTAAGATGTGCATACCCTCACTGTGGATAGTTAGCTTTGCTAATCTAATACACACACACACACACACACACACACTCACACACACACACACACACACACACATACACACACACACTCACTCACACTCATACTACCCGAATACAATACAGGGAAAAGAAATGTAGCATTCCAGATTTATAGATGTGAACACACACACACACATACACACACACACTCACTCACACTCATACTACCCGAATACAATACAGGGAAAAGAAATGTAGCATTCCAGATTTATAGATGTGAAAGTAGACTTCTGAGTTTTATAGCAGTGCAAATAAAAACAAGGAACTGAATAGATTTTGAGCATGATACATGACCTGCACTGACTGAGAACCATTCCAGTATGAAGAAGATTGCTAAAGAATACTGATTGTCTCATTGGCTCGTTAGTTCATAGCTTAATGAAACTCCCACTGAAACTATACATCATCCATGTTTCATCATTTTAAAAAGGAAAGTGTTCAAAGAAAATCTTCTTTCATTTAAAAGTTTAGTTAGGCACTAAAGCTGGTAATGGTGGGGCAGTGGTTTGTTGGGAGGGGGGGTCGTGATGAGGGAGGGGGGGGGCACTAGCTAACACGTCATTGCTTAGCTAATTCTCTTGAATTGTGCTTGTGGTATGTCTTACTCGACGAATATTTTTATCTGAAGCAATTGTATTCTTTGGGGTGATCAAATGTCTACTGTCATGTGAAAAGGGTTTTGCCCATGAAGTAATCGAGCGTTAAAATTTATATTTCCACAAACGAACTGAGAGAAGCATTATCCATCAACTTTCTAATCGTGATAGCTGTTACTTAAAACGTAAAGCTTCATTACCTTTTGTAACTCAAGGGGATCATATTTGTTGTAAGTACGAATGACAAACCTTCCTGCACCGATGAAAGAAATTTGATCTCGTATTACTCATAATAAAAATGTTCAAATGTGTGTGAAATCTTATGGGACTTAACTGCTAAGGTCATCAGTCCCTAAGCTTACACACTACTTAACCTAAATTATCCTAAGAACGAACACACACCCACCCATGCCCGAGGGAGGACTCGAACCTCCGCCGGGACCAGCCGCACAGTCCATGACTGCAGCGCCGTAGACCGCTCGGCTAATCCTGCGCGGCACTCATAATACAGGCTGTTTATAAATGAATATGGGGATTTTAACGCTTTATAATATTTAATACATTAAACTTACAGTTATAAATGATATGTCAAATGAAAGAGCAACTTAATAAGTTGTGTTTGGTACCAGTGCGCTTGGGCAGCGGGCAATGTTTCCGCCGCAATCCGCTAAACAGCGGCAGTAGCGAAGATGGCGACTAATGAACAGAAAGCGTTTTATGTTTTGCAGTTTGTAAAGACCGAATATGTAGTTACTGTGCAACGTGCATTCCGGCTGAAGTTCGGTTGTGATCCTCCAAGTGGTAATAACATTCGTAGATGGTATCATCAATTTGAAGATACTGGCTGCCCTTGTAAAGAGAAGAGCACCGGACGACCAAGAGTTAGTGAAGAGACTGTTGAGCGAGTGAGAGAATCGTTCACTCGTATCCCAAAGAAATCAGTCCGGAAGACTAGTCGTGAATTACAAGTTCCCGTGTCGACTGTTTGGAAAGTTTTAAGAAAATGCGTACATCTACGTCCTTACCGTTTACAGTTATTACAGGCTCTACAGCCGGCAGACCATGGACTATGTGCCAACTTCGCTAACGAAATGTTGTTTCATGACGATGAAGATTTTCTGGGTCATGTTGTCTTCACAATGAGCGCATCTGGGGCTCAGAAAATCCTCGCGAGGTGGTACAAATGCAACGAGATTCCCATAAAGTGACTATTTTTTGTGTCGTATCCCAGCGGAAAGTTTATGGGCCTTTCTTTTTTGGTGAACCTACTGTAACTGGCACTTCTTACCTTGATACACTACAGCAATGGCTCTTCCCTCAGTTGTAAGAAGATGAGCCAGAGAACTTGATTTTCCAGCAAGATGGTGCGCCACTTCACTGGCACAGTGAAGTACGTGATTAGTTGAACTTCAGTGTACCCAAGCGCCGGATAGGCCGCAAGGGGCCCAAATACAGGGCTTGCTTTGCATGGCCTCCACGTTCACCCTACCTAACGCCATGTGATTTTTTTCCTTTGGGGCTTCATCAAGGATCGTGTGTACGTGCCTCCTCTACCAGCAGACCTCCCTGAATTAAGAAACCGGACTGAAGTAAAAAAAAAAAAAGAAAAGAAAATGGTTCAAATGGCTCTGAGCACTATGGGACTTAACTTCTGAGGTCATCAGTCTCCTAGAACTTAGAACTACTTAAACCTCTGCCCAGCGGAATATTATAATAAAACTCTTCCGACTCCTCACTTTTTTCAGAACCGTCTTTCAGAACAACCAGTATGCGGAAATCACTTAACCAGAGAATAAGTTTAATGCGAAGAAGCCGTGGCTCGCCGGACTGTTGGGAAGCTATGTCTAGATGTTTACGTTTCATTTCTGCATCATGTTCTACGTTTTTTACTGTACATATGTCAAGTTCAATGCTCTCCGTGTGATCCAGTTTTTCACTGAGCATTCCGAGCGGCAGAAGGGATAACGCGTAGTGTCAAAAAACAAAAATTATGACAATACGGAAATCGAGTGCACCCTTTTTAACGAATCACGATAACTTTAAGAAGTAGCACGGACGTAGCCATTTTACAGAACTCTCGACGCTTGACTTCAGCTTTTGTGTAACATGCATATAAATAACGAAATCAAAATTAGATTTATATCATCACAGTTATGCCCCACACCGAGACCCTGTCAAGAGAACGTATCGCTTTGCGCAGTTAGTGAAATGTAATATGTCCTACTGTTAGCAGGACAATGCAGAGCTGAATAACCAGCAACCGACTGTTTAAGTAGCACCACATGCTACATAAGCAGTCAGTAGCATGCCAAGCAGTAGGAATCCAACTTTTGAACGACGAAGGATTTGTAACAAAAGATGGGTCCTCGAAAAGAAAGTTCTGAGAAAAATCAGGGGCACAGTTCGAAAAGTCTGCTAGAACGCGAAAAGAATTCGAAAACCACGTGGAGAAGTAATCTGACGTTTCTTGGATGCCATTGCAAAATGAACGAAACTATATAAACCAAACATATATTCAACTATCTCTAGACGGAAGGTTCGAAATGGTTCAAATGGCTCTGAGCACTATGGGACTTAACTTCTAAGGTCATCAGTCCCCTAGAACTTAGAACTAGAACTACTTAAACCTAACTAACCTAAGGACATCACACACATCCATGCCCGAGGCAGGATTCGAACCTGCGACCGTAGCGGCCGCGCGGTTCCAGACTGAAGCGTCTTTAACCGCTTGGCCACCACGGCCGGCTAGACGGAAGGAAAAAGCATTACATCACGGATTAATGAAGTTAGGACAGATTTAGAAAAGTCGAACCTCAGAGAGTCTCAGGTGTTAAAAAGACGTACGTTTGGAATCAAAATACAAAATTTGGTAAAGATTAAAGCTGAAACAAAATCTAAGAGAAATAGATGACAATGGAGAGAAGAGCAAAGAACGCAGGAAGTTCACATATGGACGGGTAGTGGAGGCAGAGGAAACTCCAGACAAAGGAAAAGAAAAAAAAAATATTGTGTAATCATAAATGATTCGATCGGTTTTTATAATAATAATAATAATAATAATAATAATAAGCAACAAAAAGTGAACTGGTAAAACACCAAGAACCCATGATCTACAGCGTGCTGGTGTACGTGCTGGGCAATAGTTTATCTCATTAGTCTTGCAAAATCCCATAAGATTTATTTTATTAGCTAGGATTCTAATGAAATTTGTATCTTTATTTGGTCAAGGTCGCATGAAGAGAGACGGAATAACGGAGGTTGGGAGTTGGGAAATAAGAAACACTCTGAGAAAGAAAAAAAAAAAATTACGCACCATGAAGGAATTATTCGAAGGGGATGGACATCGGTAGATGCGATGCTTACAGTTTCAGAAAAATTGGATGATTTATTCAACGGAAAGAGCGTTACAAATTGAGCAAGTCAACAGCGCGTTGGTCCACCTCTAGCCCTTATGAAAGCAGTTATTCGGCTTCGCATTGATTGACAGAGTTGTTGAATGTCGTTCTGAGGGATATCGTGCCAAATTCTGGTCAATTGGCTGCTTGCATAAGGGCCAGAGGTGGACCAACGTGATATTAACTTGCTCAATTTCTGATACTCTTTCTCCTGAATAAATCTCCCACGTTTCTGAAATTGTACTCATTTGTCTGTCTGTATACGTACATCACATCTACGGATGTCCGTCCCATTAGGATAACTCCTTCGTGGTGCTTAGTTTTTCTTTGTTTAGTCATTTATTTATTTTGTTAGAGTGAAATTCAAGTTGGCTCTTGTTATGCTTGTAATGTAACTATAGAAGTGTTATGCTGTACGAACCTTGTTAAAGTCTATTTTGAACGTCTATTTTGAGAATGTTATTGGTATGAGTAAAGAAGAAATTATATCTGTTTTTTATGTAGTGTATTATTAATTCGTGGTGTAATGAAGCTTTGGTTGCCGACTGAGGCTTGCACACAGTCCCCACTGAGCAACGTGAAACCTGCAGGGTGTGCTCTTTTCCTGGTACGGGCAACTAGGACTAAGTTGAAAAAGGAAACCTGGAATCTTGATTCATATTGCCTGTAGCGAACTCAATCATCTCAGGTAAAAAGCGTTACAAAGCCTCCAGCATGCTCGTGACACTTCGTTCCCTCATCCCGCTAAATCTAAAATGTGCTACGTTTTAAATAATCCCCGTCGACAAGTCGTTAAAAGCTAATGCCGCAATTTATCGGGACGTGGCGAAACCGCAGCCGACAGCGCCGAGTTGTGGCGGAGAGCTGGCGGTTGGATCTTTTTACACGGACCGGAGGGCCCACCCACGCCAGTCTGCGACGCTCTCTGTACCGGCGCCACCCACTGCAGGCCGGATCTAGGACCGCCCACTCTGCCGGCCGGGGTGACCTACGACACGGCGCCATCGACTTTCTCCGGTCACCGGGCTCCTCCTAACTTCGCTCAGAAAATTCTACACGTCTGCTGCTGGCCGTGAAAATTGCCACCAATCTTCTCTCTACCTACTAGGAGTGCAAATAAATGGCTTATGTGCGTTCCCTCTTCCGCCAAAATCTTTTGCATATTCTTGCAGAAGTTTCCTTTACATTCACCGACCGCCTTTCAAAATACCTAGCGTTGATCTTTTCATAAGTCATTCGTTGTTGATTAGAGTTCAGTAGAGAAGAAAAAATGTACAGATTCTTCCACAGTTCGTACTATGGGCTCGTAGTGGCAGTAGGGGGAACTTAAAAGGTAAAATTTTGATAATAAATCTCTGTCCTTGAACGTAATTTTGAAGATTTCAAATTTCTGACTTCACGATACGCCTACAAACTGGGAAGATAGCGCCGTTGTCAGTCCCTGTTGTAATTATGACATCAAATGCCATTTTCGTATGGCTGGCAGAACAGCAGCGACAAACTGGTACGTTCGCAGTAACGACAGTTGATTCAGGGGCGCCGAGGCAACACAGACTCTAAGGAAGGCCTCGGCGCTTGTTCGTGACGTCACGTCAGCTAGGCACGGCGAACGCCAGGTCTGTTGCAGGCAAACTCATAATGGTGGTGTCTCCCTCCCTGACACAGGAAAATGTGAAACTATTGGCGGTAGTTGACCAACGCACATTGTTCTGAGAGATTTCTGCAATCAATTAATTGCGCAATTCATTACACTTCTTAACAAATAGTGTACTCTTGAACTTAAATTTCCAGCTGTTTTAAGGATTGACATACAAAAACAACTTCATCGTCCAGCAGCAACAGAATTCGTGCTTCTTTACCTCATCTGTAAATCTGAGGAAGTTACGTTTGTACTGGGTTGCTTTTACAAGATACTGTGAACATATTGGTGCTCTTCTTTAGGTATGTTGTTGACTATGGGGTGAGGAGCACTGAATGTTAATGAAATATCTTGCGATTGTACACGTTTTGGGAGGGGATGGAGGACAGAAGAGGCAAAAGAGAGATACTTGTTTTATCAAATAAAAAAGTTTCTCCTTTCAGTTGCAAGAGGGAAAAATTTATCTTTTCTAATGTGCATGTTTAAAAAAGTTTAAGCTCAGCAGTATTTTCGATGTATAAAGCTATTTTGTTTCCTATTTAGAATTCCTTTTGTTGAAAACTACTGCAATCTGATGACTGGCAATAGATGGACATTTACACACGTAAATTAGTTCACATTTCTAGTGACGATGTCAAACGAAAATAAATAAATAAATAAATAAAAGAAACGAGTTAATTAAGGGGGTTGGGGTACGTTTCGATAACAAAATGGATCAAGTAAATATAGTTACTTGAATGTAAAATTTCCGAAGCTTGCAATGGGGCAAAGCATCTTCTCATATTGATCTACGTTTGTTTCGACAGGATTCAGTAATACAGAACTATGATCTTCATTTGTAGCTTTACGATAGTAAGAAAATCTTTCATCTAAATAAAACTGCAGAATCCAAAACAATACCAAACATTTTGTGCAAAAATGATAGATTTATAGTGATAAGCACGCCCAGGAGTTTCTGCCTGCAAGAGACCTGGCGTTCGCCGTGCCTGGCTGACGTGACGTCACCAACAAGCGCCGAGGCCTTCCTTTGAGTCGGTGTTGGCCAATGACGCATCGCAGTCCCGACTTTGGAGAGGACGTCCCTCCTTACACGGAAGAGAGCCCGACGACGAGTACTGTAAGCAATGCCCGCGACATGAGCTCCTCTACAGCACACATATCAGACAGAGATCACTGTTTCCGCTGCGTGCGTACAATGAAACGAGAGATTTGAAAGTGATTCGATTTTCAGTCTTATTTTACATCCAAGGAATACATTTTCGGGTGTGAATTCCTTATCAAAACTTTACCTATTAAATCTCTACAGGCCCTAGAAGAGTTTACTAGGAACTGTGAAAGCCCTGTAGAAATCATAAGGCTGTTTAGTACCGTTCATTTCGATAATTCTACATTTTCCTCACACTGTTGATATAATTCGTGTAATTTGAATTAAGATATGTGCATGCTAAAATCGTGCAGTAACATGTGCATTTTCAAGCCTGTTCAGTACATATGATTCACTTCTTATCCATTGGTGATAGCTGTAGTATAAGTGAAATCTAGATCTGCAATGAAAAACAGATTGAATAGCGACTGACTGCTGACTTCCTCTCCGTTTCAGTTCCATCATAGTCGCCGTGCACAGCGGTTCCAATTGAATCCAACCTGACAAAATAAGATTGTTTTATTTCAAACTTGTTTGTGCTAATCCTTAATTCAAAAAATGGTTCTGAGCACTATGGGTCTTAACATCTGTGGTCATCAGTCCCCTAGAACTTAGAACTACTTAAACCTAACTAACCTAAGGACATCACATACATCCATGCTCGAGGCAGGATTCGAACCTGCGACCGTAGCAGTTGCGCGGTTCCGGACTGAGCGCCTAGAACCGCGAGACCACCGCGGCCGGCAATCTTTAATTATTCTGGGACACGGAGATAGTTGGCTTCTTGACAGACCATTCACCATCAAACTCCATCGTTACCTTCCTAGACCCATGTTCGAGACAGCCATTGATTTCTTTCAAAAAGGATACGTTGTTAGCATTTCAAATTACGAAATTAGACATGTCAAGTGGTAGAAACCACACATTGCAGTGAGAAACCGAAGACCCATGTATGAATCAAACTCTTCACAGTTCCGACAGGCGTTCTCTTATATATTTCAAAATACAAAATAGGAAAATGACAGATTATCGACCTGAAGAATACAGCATTATCGACGCTTTTGCAAGTTGTATGTGGCGTGGAAAAAAATGGAAGATCTGTTAGTTGACGAACACTTTGGATTTAGGAGATGTAAAGGCACCAGAGAGGTATATGATATTGATAATGGAAGCAAGACATATGAAAAATTAAGATACTTTCATAGGATTTTTCTGCCTAGAAAAGAGTTTGATAGCGTGAACTGCTACAAGTTGCATGAAATCTTCAGAAAAATATGTGGAAGCTACAGTGAAACAACAACAATGTACAAGAATCAAGAAGGAACAGTAGGAATGGAAGACGTGGAGAGAAGTGCTCGGATTAACTACGGTGGAAGACAGGGATGCAGCGTTTCACCCCTACTGTTCAACTTGTCTATCGAAGAAGTTATAGCGAAAATAGAAGACAGTTCAGGATTAGAATTAAAATTCTGGTTAAATCAGTATCACCGATAAGAGTCGCTGATGATATTGCTATCCTCGGTAAAAGTGAGGAAAATAACAGGACCTGTAAAATGGAATGAACAATCAAATGAGCACACACTGCAGTTTGACATAATAAAATGGTTCAAATGGTTCTCAGCACTATGGGACTTAACATCTGAGGTCATCAGTCCCTTAGAACTTAGAACTACTTAAACCTAACTAACCCAAGGACATCACACACATCCATGCCCGAGGCAGGATTCGAACCTGCGACCGTAGCGGCCACATCGGCCAGCGACATAATAAACCAACGAGAGGAGAAGCAGGAGAAATCAGATTAGTAGTTTCTCCATGTGCTCCGCAATTAATTTATCAGACTAGTATGAGACTTAACGTCAAAACTGGGGGCCACATAATTGCTCAAGAGAAGTGATTCTGCTCCTGTGGAAGTAAAACAACGCATGACTGACGAAGCGAGGAGTATATGAGAAGCAGAATAGCAAAGGCAAAGAGAGGACTCCTCGCCACAAGAAATGTTCTAGTATCAAGTATAGGACTCAGTTTGGGAAAGTAATATGTGGTAATATATTTCAGGGGCACATCATTGTGTGAAAGTGAATTATGAAAATGGGAGAACCGGGAGAGAAGAGAATCGAAACGTTTAAGATGTTGTGCTTCAGGAGGACGTTGAAATTTAAGTCGACTGATAAAAAATAAGGACGTGCTCTGCAGAATCGACGACGAGAGGAATATACATCAAACACTGACTAGATGAACGGATAGTATGAAAGGACGTGTGTTAAGACATGAAGGAACAACTTCTTTGGCACTAGAGGGAACTTTAAAAGACAAAAACTGTAGAAGGGAACAAAGACTGGAATGTGTCGAACAAGTAACTAAGAACGTCGGATGAAGAAAAAAATACGTGGTGAGTAACCTCACGTCCATACGCCAGTAAGTACACCGTTTTGAACAAAAACTTAGGCTTGTATAACCTCGACTATCCGCTATGAACATTCAGTCGTGCTTAGAGACGATCACAATGTTGTTAGAAGTCACATTGAGATTACTGTTCCACTGTACTCCCATCTGTTGCCGCAACTGAAAAAGGCAAGTTGTCTGTAATGCAAACTGGACCACACGCTACCTACAACTCCATACACATGCTCAATGGGAATCATGTCTGATGATTATTCGGGCCAGAGAAACTGAATATCTTGAAGAGTCCGTTGGACACTCACATCGTTCTGCTAGAAACGGTAAGAGAAGAGGATGGGTTATGTTCTGGATGAATCCCGCACTTTTTAGTATCTCCTCACGAGCATCAGAGATGTTCTGCCTGCGTAGGAGCGTGGAAATAATATTTCACTACTTGACAAGCTGTGGTAATTGCCGTTCCTGTAGTCGACACCGGATTCCGGAAGGCTATCACTGTTACCAAGGCCAAATCTATTCTCACCATTAAAGGAAGGCTATCACTCATACCAAGGCCAAATCTATTCTCATCATTGAAACCATTTTGTACCATTCATCCCGTCAGCCTGACCATGCCTTTCGCTAGACCATCATAAGCTGGACTGTCCAGCGCTTGAGTGTGAGAGGCATCACTTTGAGTGGAGATTCCAGCCAAAGTACATAATCATTCCAGAATATAACAATGGGCACAACATGCGTCGTTATCTGTGCCAAGTTCACCGCCATTGGAAACTGCTGATCTTCTGATGCCGCGGTCCAGTCACAAATCTGTATGCCGCTTCAGTCCGAAAGTGATAACTCAGCACCCACTTCAGGTTTAACGTGTTGAGTAGGTCTTTGGATGTCCTATCAAACCTCTCGCAGGCCCACAGTATGACCTTGCCTAATGTCAGTTAACAGCATAATTTCGTGTTATATTACCTCCACTCACTCCCAGCCTACTGTTTTGTCTGGCTGCAAAGAACGAAGTTCTACAACAGCCTATTATGCTCTCACAAGTAGAGAACGAAAAACCAACACTCGAAACTACTCGAATATATTTGTTATGGATATACAGATAGTCCCAGAAACGTTGTGACAAACTTCTATGGGAGAATGGGTACATCATGAGGACTGAGAATTGCATAACAACCCATGTCAGCAAACGTCTGGGTAAGTGGTAGCAGAGGTCGAGGATCAGACAGGAAACAAGAGAGTGAGTCATTTGAAACATTTATTGGACGTAATGAGTACACATGTTGTACGACATAAGTACAACTCTTATGTTTCAACAGATGCTCGAAGTTTGCACCATCGCACGCCTTGCATGCCTGACACTGGGGGAGCATTAACAGCCGGACGCGCTCAAACACACCGGAAGTTAGTTTGACAATAGCAGATGAGCAGACGATTCTTGCTATTAGATCCATTTCAGATTCAAGAGGATCGTGATACATGAGACATTTCACGCTCCCCACAGAAAGAAATGAAGGCTCGATAAATTCGGTGAGCACGGGGGCTATGGAACTCATCCACCAGCCCCAGTCCATCGATGCGGGTATGACCTGTTAAAATGCCTGCGAACAGCCAGTCCAAAATGAGCAGGCGCACCATCATGTTGAGATCACATGCTGCACCTCACATTTGCTGGAACTTCTTCAAGTAAGCCGTGAAGAACCCGTTCCAGAAGGGTCTGACAGCTCGCGGTGGTCAAGTGGAATATTAAAGTCGGCTATTGACTGCAAGATAATGTGCAGCGCGATGCAGCACACCGTGGAGTTTTTCTGGCGCCCACAATGCTCATTGTGGTGACTGAATATGCCATCCCTAGTGAATGTGACCGCATCAGTGAACAACACATAGGCTGGGAAGTGCACAAAAAAAAAATGGTTCAAATGGCTCTGAGCACTATGCGACTTAACTTCTAAGGTCATCAGTCGCCTAGAACTTAGAACTAATTAAACCTAACTAACCGAAGGACATCACACACATCCATGCCCGAGGCAGGATTCGAACCTGCGACTGTAGCGGTCGCCCGGTACCAGACTGTAGCGCCCAGAACCGCACGGCCACTTCGGCCGGCGGGAAGTGCACATCTCGTGCACTTTGTAGCAGAAACAACTGTGCAAACCACACACGTGCAGGTAACCAACGGGGTGCAATAACTGCATCCTTTGGAGATGAAAGGCGTGTAAGGACTCGGCATTCAAAACACACTGGACACTGCTGCGAGACATTCCAACACACTTTCTTCCTTAAGACCGAACGCGACGATCGTGGCCTGCCCTCAGTAGCGCTGCCGCTTCATAATGACCCGTACTAGCACTAATTTCGATGCAGACGTGCAAACAAATGGTGGTGTGGTTGATGTGTCTGGGAATCGTTCTTGATGAATGCGTTCAGCGTCTCGTCCACTGTACTCAGCTATTCCATATATTACGTGCATGTCTGCACGCTCACCATAAGTACAACGTTGCATGCACCTCGTATGCTGGATAGCACTCGAAAGAGGAAATCCACAAGTTCCCCTTCAGTATTCTCATGTACAGCACTACGTAGCGGCGTTTCCCTCCAGTGCTCTCGTGTAGAGGACCACCCAGCGGCGTACGACGACGTTTGCGATCATGGGTTGCTGTGCAATTTTCAATCCTTTGCCCGACCCCCCTTAGAATTTTATCGCAACATTTATGGGACATCCCGTCTATTTATAGGATTATATTTCTTCGTTTTTATGGATGCCACCACAGTCTTGTAGCCTCTTTATGAACAAACTGCTACCAGTTGCGAATAATAAATATTTATAAACAAGAAACCGTGTTCATATCCTCATCACCGTTGCGTTCATTCCACTATTACGTAGTATTCAATTTATTCGCACAGTATGTAACACATATCAATTAGAACTAGACGTGCATCTAGGAAGGAAGATTTGGGGTTTACGTCGCGTTGACAAGGAGGCCATCAGAAACAGCGCACAAGCTCGGGTTCATATGGTTCACATGACTCTGAGCACTATGGGATTTAACATCAGAGATCATCAGTCCGCTATAACTTAGAACTACTTAAACCTAACTAACCTAAGGACATCACACACATCCATGCCCGAGGCAGGATTCGAAACTGCGACCGTAGCAGTCGCGCGGTTCCCAACTGAAGCGCCTAGAACCGCTCGGCCACAGCGGCCGGCACGAGCTCAGGTTAAGGGAATGATAGGGAAGGAAATCGGCCGTGTCCTTATCAAAGGTACATCGCGGCATTTGACTTGCGTGATTTAGGAAACCAATGGAAATCTGAGTAACTGGAGGGGTCTTGAACCGTCGCCCACTTGGGCGTGAGTCCAGAGTGGTAAATACAGCGCCACCTCGCTCTATGCACTCTCAGTTACGACCTTCAACTTTGTCACCGAACCAAACTAGATGCCTCTCCGGTTGAATTCTAAGTATTTTACCCAGCACTGGTTATCAGTGTCACTCACGGAAAGGGTTTGGGAGATTGACTACAAATGTACTGTTACTAGTCAATCTTCGCGATCACTAAGAGATTTGTATGCGTATGTTGTTGTTTGTTGTTGTTGTGGTCTTCAGTCCTGAGACTGGTTTGATGCTGAGACATGGGACATCGCCTTAAAACATGTAACAATTGCGCGATGTATAGATGACAGGGCTGAATCCTGTCTCCATCATAATTCCATGCACAATTTCACCCTGCAGTCAAGTAATTAAACAACACTTCATTTTAAGGATACTGAACAGTACTGTTCGACAAAGAATTCAGTCTATCTGCTTGTAATAGACACGATGGCATACGAAACGGCGTAGTGTACTTCTGAATGAACACAATTGTGATATTTAATGCTCATTTCATTCACATTGCTTCTGTGTAGAAGACGGACGAGAAAAAAGTAAAATAAGGTAAAAAATTAGAAATACAGCTTCCGCGTGAGAAGTTCACCATACAAATCACTGTGAAGTGCGCGCCAGGAGGTATTGTTTATTGCGCGTAGGTTGGTTGTATACTGTGTTATTCACGGAAAGGGTTTGGGAGATTGACTATAAATGTATTGTTACTAGTCGATCTTCTATCTTCGCGATCACTAAGAGATTTGTATGCGTATGTTGTTGTTTGTTGTTGTTGTGGTCTTCAGTCCTGAGACTGATTTGATGCAGCTCTCCATGCTACTCTATTCTGTGCAAGCTTCTTCATCTCCCAGTACTTACTGCAACCTACATCCTTCTGAATCTGCTTAGTGGATTCATCTCTTGGTCTCCCTCTACGAATTTTACCCTCCACGCTGCCCTCCCATGCTAAATTTGTGATCCCTTGATGCTTCAGAATATGTCCTACCAACCGGTCCCTTATTCTTGTGAAGTTGTGCCACAAACTCCTCTTCTCTCCAATCCTATTCAATACCTCCTCGTTAGTTATGTGATCTACCCATCTAATCTTCAGCATTCTTCTGTAGCATCACATTTCGAAAGCTTCTATTCTCTTCTTGTCTAAACTATTTATCGTCCATGTTTCACTTCCATACATGGCCACACTCCATACAAATACTTTCAGAAACGACTTCCTGGCACTTACATCTATACTCGATGTTAACAAATTTCTCTTCTTCAGAAACGCTTTCCTTGCCATTGCCAGTCTACATTTTATATCCTCTCTACTTCGACCATCATCAGTTATTTTGCTCCCCAAATAGCAAAACTCCTTTGCTACTTTAAGTGTCTCATTTCCTAATCTATTTCCCTCAGCATCACCCGACTTAATTCGAATACATTCCATTATCCTCGTTTTGCTTTTGTTGATGTTCATCTTATATCCGCCTTTCAAGACACTGTCCATTCCGTTCAACTGCTCTTCCAAGTCCTTTGCTGTCACTGACAGAATTACAATGTCATCGGCGAACCTTCCCAACCACTGCTTCCCTTTCATGCCCCTCGACTCTTATAACTGCCATCTGGTTTCTGTACAAATTTAAATAGCGTTTCGCTCCATGTATTTCACCCTTGCCACCTTTAGAATTTGAGAGTATTCCAGTCAACATTGTCAAAAGCTTTCTCTAAGTCTACAAATGCTAGATACGTAGGTTTGCCTTTCCTTAATCTATTTTCTGAGATAAGTCGTAGGGTCAGTATTGCCTCACGTGTTCTAACATTTCTACGGAATCGAAACTAATCTTCCCCAAGGTCGGCTTCTACCAGTTTTTCCATTCGTCTGTAAAGAATTCGCGTTAGTATTTTGCAGCTGCGACTTATTAAACTGATAGCTCGGCAATTTTCACACCTGTCAACACCTGCTTTCTTTGGGATTGGAATTATTATATTCTTCTCGAAGTCTGAGGGTATTTCGCCTGTCTCATACATCTTGCTCACCAGATGGTAGACTTTTGTCAGGACTGGCTCTCCCAAGGCCGTCAGTAGTTCCAATGGAATGTTGTCTACTCCCGGGGCCTTGCTTCGACTCAGGTCTTTCAGTGCTCTGTCAAACTCTTCACGCAGTATCGTATCTCCCATTTCATCTTTATCTACATCCTCTCCCATTTCCATAATATTGCCCTCAAGTACATCGCCCTTGTATAGACCCTCTATATACTCCTTCCACCTTTCTGCTTTCCCTTCTTTGCTTAGAACTGGGTTTCCATTTGAGCTCTTGATATTCATACAAGTGGCTCTCTTTTCTCAAAAGGTCTCTTTAATTTTCCTGTAGGCGGTATCTGTCTTACCCCTAGTGAGATAAGCCTCTACATCCTTACATTTGTCCTCTAGCCATCCCTGCTTAGCCATTTTGCACCTCCTATCGATCTAATTTTTGAGACGTTTGTATTCCTTTTTGCCTGCTTCATTTACTGCGTTTTTATATTTCCTACTTTCATCAATTAAATTTAATATTTCTTCTGTTACCCAAGGATTTCACTAGCCCTCGTCTTTTTACCTACTTGATCCTCTGCTGCCTTGACTACTTCATTCCTTAGAGCTACCCATTCTTCTTCTACTGTATTTCTTTCCCCCATTCCTGTCAGTTGTTCCCTTATGCTCTCCCTGAAACTCTGTACAACCGCTGGTTTAGTCAGTTTATCCAGGTCTATTGAAAAATATTCATAGATTGGTCTTTAAAAATCGGTTCTTGGAATTTTCTAAGTATGTTTTCATTCTTTCTTCAGGTTTGTGGCACACCGATTCTTTCATCTTTATATAGGTGCCCCAGATCACACTAATTTTGGAATTCACATTCGTCCTCTTCCAGTGGACTCCAAGTCTTCTCTTACTATTATCTACACATTCTTACATCACCCCATAGTGGGTTCTATATATGTTTTATTACAAAATAATATGCAGTTTTTCATTCCCTTCTTAACTGATCAAAGATTGGCACATTCTGTACCAATAACAAAACCTGTGCTACCGATCCAATTTGTATGTTCACACATTATCTACTCGTAGGCATCACTATCTAATGACTCGACTTGTAGGACCTGTTCATTATTCGTTAAGTTTCTTTCTAAGTTTCGGTAAGTTCGCAGCTTTTCAGGTAGAAGCGAGTCATAAAGACTGATAGTTTTGTGAGAGATTCTCCACACTTTTCACAGAAACATCGATACTAGCTTTCGAACACTGGAAGGATCTCTATATTATAACGATCTGTGCTAAATTGGTCAAAATCAGAATAGCACTCACAAACAGTTGAATCAGTCCTGTCGCCCCTGCGAATGTATTGCTCAAGCATATCACTTAACTGGGATGTCTTCAGACGCCCTACTGGCCACTGGCGTGACAGTCGATCGCAGGATTACCAAGAGGCGTGGTATCAGCGCAGTTGATCGCAGCCAGTCCATGGATGCCCGACGTATGGGACACTCCTTATGAGATTGTCGCCAATCTGGGCTTTTCACGTCCCACCATGCCAAAAGTGTGCCAGGGACTTGGATTTGGAGAAAAACCGTGGCCCTCAGTTAATGTTCGTTGGCACAAGCATGTTGATGACAGAGATCACTGTCGGCTGTTGCGAAATGAAACTGACCATGGATTGAATACAGTGTAGCAAATCTGTTGGCTGCTATCGGTGGACTACAACTGGTGAGCAGCTATACCATCTAGACCATATCTTTGCAGTGAAGTAAAGAAGCCACTGCTCTATACTTACACCTCTGCACACCGGGGTTCAAAGATTTCAGAGATTACGATGAGCAAAGGAACACCTCACTGGAGGCCCAAAATCTGCAACCGCGAGATGGCGGGCTAATATATCGCCGAAATCCACATGACGCTATGCTTGCCACTTGCCAATTGGCGACGTTCAGGCATATATTGGGATCGTTCTCAAGCGATCAGGATGTTCACATGGAAGAAAATGGGACCCCTGATACCATAATCATCGTCTGATATTAGTGAACAAATACAGAAACATGTGCATCAATTTATTTATTTATTTATTTATTTTTTTTTTTTTTTTTGCCTTAGCACCACTTCTACAAGACAACGAAGCACTCCCAAACTGTGTGACACTGTGCGGTTATGAAGGCGCTTGTTTTGTTCTCCAGATCATCTGACCTCAACCTTAAAAACACATTTTACTTTCCACGGAGCTAGATATGCATGATTGAAGTCCAATTCCTACCAATCTCAGCGATTTAGGGTGGCCGGTTGAAGTGGTCTTGAGGAGAACGCACCCTCTGTATGTCTCTGTACGTGCCCCTAATCTCTCTTATTACAATGACTGCTGCGCAAGATACACGATTCTAGCAGCATAATAGTCACGCACTCTTTTCCCAGTATTCCTTCTCTAAATTTAACCAACAATGTTTCGCGATAATGACGTCGTCTTTCTTCCAAGGATTCCCATTTAAGTATCCCGGGCATATGTGTTACACTTTCGTATGGATTATAGCGACCTGTTGCGGTCTTAGCAGCGTCTCTCTGAATTAATTCGGTGTCTGTTTTCATGTTCGTCCCATTTCATATCTCTTCGTAGTATTATCCCAAATACACTGTCTGATCAAATGTATCGAGACATCTCTGTGTAATGCGGTATGGACCACTACGTGTCACGAGAGGCGGACCCGCCAGTTTAAATAAGTATTGTCAGTAGAGAAGTAGTAACAGCAGAGTGGATCAGTTGGGAGAGCTCAGTGAGCTCGAACGTAGACTAGTCGTTGGATGTCACCCGAGTAACAAATCCATCAGGGACATTTCAGCCAGTCTAAAGATACCCAAGTACCTCTCGAATCCAACGAACTTTGATTATGTGAAGTGGAAATGTAAATCTAAGCCAAGACTATGCAGACCTCATATACTGACGGACAACAACCGTAGTGCATTGTCGAGGGTGGTTGTAAAAAATCACATAAAATCAGCGGAAGGAGCCACTCGTGAGTTCCATAGTACTATCAGCAATCCAGCTAGCTCAATGCCTGTGAGTAAGGAGTTTAAAAAATGGGATACGGTGGTCGAGCAGCTCCCTACAAGCGACACATTCCTGTAGTCAGTGCTAAGCAACTCTTGAGGTTACGTAAAAGAGAGACGACACTGGACAGTGGACGACTGGGAACAAATGATTTGGAGCGCTGACTCTGCTGCATATCCTATGGCAAACCGATGAAAGGGTTTGGGTTTGGCGAATGCCTGGAGAACGTTACCTGCCATCATTTGTAGTGTCAACAGTGAACTACAGAGAAAGTGACCTATGGTATGAAGGCATCTTCCGTAGTTTTGAGTGTGGTTCCCTCGTTGCGCTTAAGCAGATGCTATATGTGAAAGGATATGAGCGATTTTACTGCGTTATGTTATGCGTACAGCAGAGGAATGGTTCGGAGAAGACGATTGTTTGTCAGCATGAAAATGCAGCCTGTCATAAAGCAGCATCTGTGGAGCAATAAAATTCCTGAAGTGGTCTAGCCTGATCTGACCCCAGCCCAGACCTGAACCCAACGAAACACTTTTGGGATGAGTCCGAACGTCGACTTCGTTCCGAACTCCTGTGTCCAACATCTCTCTGATTTCGGCTCTTGAGTGATTGGGCTTCCATTCGTCCACAGGTATTCAGACAACTCATTGAAAGTGTCCCCAGCACAGTTCAATCCGTCATAAAGGCGAAGGGTGTATGTCCACCAATAGGTGTATTAATGTCTACCAATAGATGTCTGGGCGCTTTTGATCAGCTAGTATGAAATGGTCAGGATGTTGATCAGAAATCTTTTAATCAGCTACCATCGGGTTCTTTCTGTCTATTATGGGCTTTATATTACGCATACCCACATTTACAGACGGCTGCCATCCGTCACATCAAATGAAGATTTTGTCCAAGTCTTTCTAAAATTCCGTAAGACTGCTGAACGATGATACTCTCCTGTACACAACAGCGCCGTCAGCGAACAATCTTATAGTGCTGCTGATCCAGTATGACATATCGTTTTGTGTATTGTAAACACTAGAGAGCGTATAACGCTTCCTTTGGTCAATCTAGATGTTATTTTCGTTTCTGTGGAATATTCCCAGTCCAGTAAAACGTACTTGGTTCTGTAAGTCATATAAATCTCGAACCAGTCACATATTTCCGACGATACTCAGTGTAACCATATCTTTGACAAAAGAACTATTTCGGAAGAGGCATAATGACCACGGTAGATGTAAACTGAAAAAACGAAAACAAGAGACTGTGTTTTCAGGTCACGTTCCTCATAACGAGCTGTGACCTACGCGACCGAGGCGCCAGGAAACTTGGACGAGGTGTGGGTGGGAGATCCTCGCGCAGCTGTGAGGAATTCCCAGCTAACGGCGGCCATTCGCGATCTGCAGCATCGCGATTAAGCGGGAATGTGGACCGCGCGTTCTTCACGGCGCACACAAAGAGGCGGGCGGCGACACAGTGACCCCGGCCGCGGCCGCGGCTGCGCCCAGGCGCCGTAACGCGCGCGCCCGCCCCCGGTGGCCCATATGTGCCGCGCCGAGCCATTCTCGCCCTGACGTCACTCCAGCTCCCTCACGGATCTCTCCAACGTCTCTGTCGCTCTGACCAATCCATCGACTCACTCAATCGCACACCCTGTGCACCTTTCTCAGAGCCGCGCACAGACTGACACTAATCTCTCTGCCGTTTTTCTTTTCTTTTTTTTTTTTTTTTTTAAAGAAAAAGCGACCAAGGAAATCGAAAGTTGCCTAGCAACGCCCATACACGCCGATTCTGGGAAAACATGGAAAACCTAAATGTGGATGGCTGGGACAAAGGTATGAAGCGCCTTTCTCCCTGAGGTGATTCAGTAGATGCATTATTTCTCTTCCGCCTTTCTGTAGCTATCCCTCTACTTTGGCTGGACCACTGATATTTTTGTAAATGTTACTTGTATTGTTTGTTGATGTAGTTATCGAAACAGTCTACTTTGGCACATAGTCAGGTGATAGATGAAGCAGACGGTCAGAGAAGCACTAACTTCATCAAATGTGGTTTTATTTTCGGGTTTTATGGTGCGGTGAAATCAGACTCGTAGAGAACCTGTGCCACTATAGACGTAAGGACATCAGTTTTCTTCCTTATGCACCTTTCGAATTACAGGGAGTCCTGTTATGGCCGGCCGCTGTGGCACAACGGTTCTAGGCGCTTCAGTCCGGAACCGCGCTCCTGCTACGGCCGCAGGTTCGAATCCTGCCTCGGGCATGGATGTGAGTGATGTCCTTAGATTAGTTAGGTTTAAGTAGTTCTAAGTTCTAGGGGACTGATGACGTCAGACGTTAAGTCCCACAGTGCTTAGAGGCATTTGAACCTTTTTAAGTCCTGTTATGTCTCCGTTTCATTTGTTGCTCTAAATGAACTTGTTTGTTCGCTTTTTAAATAACAGAAAAGGGGTGTTAGAGTTTAACATCTAGTAAACATCGAGTCCGTTCGAGACGGAAAGCTATCCCACACAAACAAGGATGAGGAAAAACAACAGCCGCCGCCTTTCCGAACGGAACAGCCACGCGTTCGCTTGAAATAATTTAGGGAACTCAGTAACACCTACGAGGGTCCCCCAGAAAGTAATGCACCGCGTTTTTTTTTCTCAGCCGAAAACAATACTACGAATGCGAAACGTTACGTATGTATTATTTGAAGTCTCCTGAGTGAGAGCGCCAAGTTTCCGTCGCTTCCGACCGATAGCGTAGATGCAGTACAGTTTGAAAATGGCGTTGTAAGTGATGTCCCATACAAGCAAAGTGCCGCCATTGAATTTCTCACTGCAGAGAAAGAAACTGTGGGGAATATTCACAAACACTTGTGCTAAGTCTATGGAGCATCTGCTGTCGACAGAAGTATAGTTAGTCCGTCGGCACGGAGGGTGGAGTCATTAGGTGGCGGTTCGACGGAGCTCAACGATTTGCAGCCGTCAGGAAGACCATCCACGGCTGTCACACCTGGCCATTACAGTATGCCATTCGTGGAAGACTTTTTGAAGACGATGAGGAGGTGATTCAAACAGTGAAGCACTGGTTCCGCCACCAGGACAAGAATTGGTACCGACAGGGGATACACGTCCTAGTTTCGCGCTGGAGGAAGGCCATAGAACGGGATGGAGATTACGTGAAAAAATAGGGTGTGTAGATAAAACACCATTCTTTCTTACGTGTAATTCTCATTATGTTCAATAGACGACTGTTGAAGAAGAAAAATGCGGTGCTTTACTTTATGGGCAACCCTCGTAAATCTGAATGGCACGGAGTGGAAGATATAAAGAAATATGTTTCTATTGAAACTGTCTTGATCGACTTAATACACTGCATGAAAAAAGATGTACACATAAACATACACTTTATTGGCGGGTATCTAAATGATTAGAGTTGCAATTCTCTATGGCAGATAGAACGACCACCATAGTACATTAGTGTTGTTCGCGCTTTGTATTGTTACAAAGCCTGGTAGGCCATATAAGGAACGTGAACGGGTCATACGTTGAGTGCTTGCTGCGAAGGACGTGCAGATGCCATATGGTTGTGTGAGAAAGTGGGGTATCAGCACTGGCAGAGTTGGAACAGGGTTTCATTGTCGGGTCTCCATTTAGCTGACTGTTTGAATCATGCAATATCAGGATTTTCAGGGCGTTCGGATGTGACAGTGGGCCAATGTTGGGTTGCATGGGAACATGAAGGAAGGCATGCTCATCGTCAAGGTTATGGGTGACCACGTTTCACGACCACAAAGGAGGATCGCCATTTGTGTGCCAAGTACTTCGTAATTCCTTTACATCTGCGCTTGCCACGCGAGAACTAGCAATGGATTTCCTGCAACGTTCTGTGTCAACCCACACCACTGGTCGGAGACTAGCAGCAGCCGGACTAGGGAATACCGTCAGACGTGTAGGTTGCCGTTAACGTCACAACTAAGGTGGCTACGTTTGGAATGTTGACATGACTGTGAAGCATGGACTGCTGATGAATGACGTCACGATGTGTTCAGCGATGAATCGCGGTTCTGCACTACCGGTTTGGCCATCGTCATTGAGTATGGCGGCTAACTGGGGAGAGCTCCCATACTTAGAATATTTTGGAGAGACACAGTGGTCTCACTTCTGACGTCATGGTGTGGGAAACCATCGGGTATGACCACAAGTTACGGCTGGTAGTGAGTCATGGACACCCTGCGTCCTCATATGTTATCTTTCATGCGACAGCACAGGATACCGTTTTTCAACAGTACAATGCTAGTCCACAAATGACATGCGTCTCTATGAACTGTCTGCGTGATGTTGATATACTTACGTGGCCACATATCTGTTCCCAATAGGTCATGAGTATGACCAACTTCGATGTCATCTCCGCCCAGTGCCAGTATCCATGAAGTTAAGAACCAGTAGCAGTTGTGGATCAGCTTGCCTCAGGAGAGGATACAACAGCTTTATGGCACCCTTCGAAGTTTCATTTCGTTCCCTTCTCCCGTTCTGGGTACCTCTTTTTTGTTATCCAGGCAGTGTATAATGAATTTATAAAGTGAATGGTCAACAGTCATGGAAGGACCTGGCCAGTTTTAGGATGTGCCGAGTAGTACATCCAGATGTTGTTGCTGGATGTGGCTTATGGTGTGAATGCAGAACCGATATTTAAGGAGTCTGTTACTGAGAGGTATGTAGTGAACACATCACCGCATCACGAGTTTGATCATGGGATGATATTGGTGCGGGACGTGTGGGTAGTAGCATATCGGAGACCACACAAGAATTCGGATTTACGAGGCTAGCAGCCTCTAAAGTGGATTGCCCGTATCGCAGAGACAAAATTGCAACACGTGTATACAGCCGCAAAGAACGACCACAAGTGTTTGACGAACGGACATGACTTCACCTCCATAGATACATAAGGCGCTATCGACATTCTACTGTGAGTTACGAGGGGCGATTAACAAGTAATGCAATACATTTTTTTTTTCTCAAAGCAGATTGGTTGTATTCAGCATTCCAATACAGCAAATTATGCCCCACTCTTTTGGCTACAAAATCCAATTCTTTAACGTATTCTTCGTTCGGTGCGACGGCCTTACGATGACTTATTGGAATGGCCTGTATGTCCGCATGGTACCACTCCACTGGTCGACGTCAGAGCCAACGTGTTGCTGCATCCATAGCCTTCTCATCATCATCCACGTACTGCTTCCAGCGGAGTGCATTCTTCATGCCGGCCGCGGTGGCCGAGCGGTTCTAGGCGCTTCAGTCCAGAACCGCGCGACTGCTACGGTCGCAGGTTCGAATCCTGTCTCGGGCATGGACGTGTGCGATGTCCTTAGGTTTAAGTAGTTCTAAGTTCTAGGGGACTGATGACCTAAGGTGTTAAGTCCCATTGTTCTCAGAGCCATTTGAACCATTTTTTTGCATCCTTCATCGGATAAAACAGGTGGAAGTCGGAAGGTGCGAGATCCGGGCTGCAGGGTGGATAAGGAAGAAGAGTCCAATGAAGTTTCGTGAACTGTCTCGGGTAAGTAGACTTGTGTGAGGTCTTGCGTTATCGTGCTGGAAGAAAAGTTCGTTTGCCTTTTTGTGGCGACGAACGCGCTGAAGTATTTTTTTTTTAATTTATTTCCTGAGGGTAGCACAGTGCACGTCAGAGCCGATCGTTACACAACAGGGACGACATCAGCCCCTTCGGAGTCCCAGAAGACAGTCATCGTGACTTTACCACCTGAGGGTTCGGCTTTGGACTTTTTCTTCTTCTGTGACGATGTTCGACAAAAAAATTGTCACGATCAATCTCGTGACTTGCAACCGATTAAACACAGATGGTCCTTCGTTGCTCTTTATGATCTTCTGTTAGGCAGCGAGAAACCCAGCGGGCACGCATCTTTGAGTACCCCAGCTGGTGGACGAGTGTCAGCACTACCAAGAGAGATGTCCAGTTGTGCAGGAAGGTGTTTGTGATCGGTCCATCACCACGAATGAGAATGCCTGCACGTTCCAATATTGCAGGAGTCACAGCTCTGTGTGGCCGGCCGGTGCACAGGGCATCGGACGGGTTTATGCGACCTTGTTGCGATGATGACAGACGCCTCACCTAACGACGCACCGTGTTTTTATCTCTGTAAACATTCTGCAAGTGCCTATGAATATCTGCCATGCTCTGGTTTTCCGCCAAAAGAAACTCAGTAACAGTTCTCTGCCTGGAACGCATCTCAATTACACACACCATTTTGAAGGGTATGTAGGTTAGGTTAGGTTAGTGTTGTTTTAACGTCCCGTCGACAACGAGGTCATTAGAGACGGAGCGCAAGCTCGGGTTAGGGAAGGATGGGGAAGGAAATCGACCGTGCCCTTTCAAAGGAACCATCCCGGCATTTGCCTGAAACGATTTAGGGAAATCACGGAAAACCTAAATTAGGATGGCTGGAGACGGGATTGAACCGTCGTCCTCCCGAATGCGAGTCCAGTGTGCTAACCACTGCACCACCTCGCTCGGTGAAGGATATGTGTAGCGCCGCCGCCTATCGGTACTTCACGAAACTACAGGGGCTAAAGCAGGAATATTCCATCATGTCCCACAAAAAATTCCGCATTTCTGGAACCGCGCGACGGCTGCGGTCGCAGGTTCGAATCCTGCCTCGGGCATGGATGTGTGTGATGTCCTTAGGTTAGATAGGTTTAAATAGTTCTAAGTTCTAGGGGACTGATGACCTCAGATGTTAAGTCCCATAGTGCTCAGAGCCATTTCTACCATGAACAAACAGAGAACCACAGAACCACATTTCCCCCAACAGTCTCGAAGTTACGAGACTATATTAATAAAAAAGTAAAGAAAAGGTAGTGGTTTTAACTCTTCAAGTTTACTACATTGTCTCCCCTCACCTGAGTACAAAGAACAGAATATTCATACAACCTTGTGAACCTGACAAAAAAGTCATCATTTGGACTGGCGTTCAACTCGCGCGTCTCAATGGCTTGAATGTCGATTGTGTCGTCAAAGCATTGAACCTTCGTGTGATTTTCTGCACTTTGTCGTTTCGTGGTTGGTTTGTGTTGATAACACCATGTCTCGTCACCATGATTATTTTTTCCACAAATCTGGATTTCAATCAAGTTGTGGCAGGCGTCAACGCGTCGTTTTTGTTCGGGGTAAGGGTGTGCGGGACAAACTTTACACACTTTTCCTCTTCTTCAAAACATTCTGTAGAATATTTGGTTTAGAAATGTTGGTCTATTACGATTTGTGACACTAGAATGTAGACACACTACGGCCACACGTGCACTGCTTAACTCTGCCTGCTCACAACTGGCCAGTCGAATGCATATCTGTTATTAACAGTTGTTAGTTCAAGCTTCCACCGTAGTTACTGCGCTGATATTGCTTATACACCAAGAAAAAAATTGAAAACAAAATCGGTCAATTGTTTTGTGACCTGAGTTGACTGAAAGTAAGAAATTATAGATTAGAGCAACATCTCAGCCGCAGTCCGCAGCTCGTGGTCGTGCGGTAGCGTTCTCGCTTCCCGCGCCCGGGTTGCCGGGTTCGATTCCCGGCGGGGTCAGGAATTTTCTGTGCCTCGTGATGACTGGGTGTTGTGTGATGTCCTTAGGTTAGTTAAGCTTAAGTAGTTCTAAGTTCTATGGGACTGATAACCATAGATGTCAAGTCCCATAGTGCTCAGAGCCATTTGAACCAGTTTTCTGAGCCGCCTTTTAATAACGCTCGAAATCGTGAACATCAATAGTATTGCAACAGACAAATATCCTCTAGTAGTTTTTAAAAAGTTAAGCACCGAACTTTAAATTCTCACTCTCCACTTCATGTGTTGTACATGATTTCAAGAATCATTCAAAGGCTCGACAAATGATTTTCTAATCATTTTATTTCTTACTTTCATAGAACTCATTTCAAAAAACATTTGACTGCATGTTATCAACTTTTTGTATTTTCGAAAATTTTTCTTAATTACACCGATTACTTTCAAGCAATTAAATTCAGAGTCAAACAAAATTAAAGTAAAACTAGGCCAAGCTCATCAGTTTGATGCCGATTTTTGTGTATTCCGCTCTTTACTTGGCTGTGTTCAGAAATTTTCAAATGTGTGTGAAATCTTATGGAACTTAACTACTAAGGTCATCAGTCTCTAAGCTAACACACTACTTAACCTAATTTATCCTAAGGACAAATACACACACCCATGCCCGAGGGAGGACTCGAACCTCCGCCGGGACCAGCCGCACAGTCCATGACTGCAGCGCCCAAGACCGCTCGGCTAATCCCGCGCGGCACTTGGCTGTGAAAATGCGGACAAAAATCCATTGCATAATATTTAGAGTCTTGTTTTCGCTCCGCTCAAACACTTGACTAATAAAAGCAATCTCGAAACTTTTTCGTTGGATGGTGTAAGTTTCAGCAGCCTTCCCATGACTTTTGGCCAATCAGTCTTTTAAACGCCATCAACATAATTTTGACAAAATGATGCTTGACTAAACCAGATTACGTGCTCCAGTTGTCCAATTGACAATGTCAAGATGCTCCTTCCAAATGTGACTCCACTGCCGTGGCTACTGCGCCACTTCTCCCCTTTTTCGTATTTATTCAGTGTTCACTCGATTAGTTACTAATAACTGCTTTAATGTGGTGACATGTTCCACGTTCTATCAGCAATGTGTCAGCGGCCTTACGAAGTGAAAATGGAAGAAAAATATTTCAAATTACAGATTTATTTGAATTGAAATAATGTTAACAGGCATAGTGCTGACAACTGACTTGATAGAAGAAAGCCTTGTTGGGGTTAGACACACGGCTGAGGTTTTTCACCTCAAGCTCCTTAGTTTAGTGGCAGCTCTGCCGAGACAACTGGAACACATTGAAAGCATCAGATACACGAAACGTGTGACGAAAACTGCTCTAGAAGTTCTTATTCACTCTAGGCTTCTTAAGATAAGAGGAGCAAAATTGAGATTATTAGAGCACACAAAAACTGGCGTTCGGGCAGCATCATTCTATGGCTCGCGGTAAGTAAGCAACACTAATCTTGTTCGTCAGAGTACGTTTCTGCTGATTAGTCTGTTGCAACGGCTCGCTGCGTTGAGTAACTACGATATCCGGCCAAGATTACACGGGCACGCACATGAAATTTAAGTAAATTCATGAGTTCATATGTCTCTAAGGATTGTTTTTCTGCGACACTATCCAATATTGCAACCTCCACTATAGTACACGTACTGGCGCGTAGTAAGCATAAAGTTTTCTCGGATACGGGAACTCATTATTTATGGTGATGAGTGATGAGAGCAAGTAAAAATATGAAGTTATGCATCATTGTTGCCAGGAAGAGGCGCAATGGTACTTCAACCGCCTAACTAGACAAGTTAGTATACTCCTGGTCAGCATTCATTCGGCACTCTCCCTAACGAGGTATAGAGTTACACTCCTGGAAATGGAAAAAAGAACACATTGACACCGGTGTGTCAGACCCACCATACTTGCTCCGGACACTGCGAGAGGGCTGTACAAGCAATGATCACACGCACGGCACAGCGGACACACCAGGAACCTCGGTGTTGGCCGTCGAATGGCGCTAGCTGCGCAGCATTTGTGCACCGCCGCCGTCAGTGTCAGCCAGTTTGCCGTGGCATACGGAGCTCCATCGCAGTCTTTAACACTGGTAGCATGCCGCGACAGCGTGGACGTGAACCGTATGTGCAGTTGACGGACTTTGAGCGAGGGCGTATAGTGGGCATGCGGGAGGCCGGGTGGACGTACCGCCGAATTGCTCAACACGTGGGGCGTGAGGTCTCCACAGTACATCGATGTTGTCGCCAGTGGTCGGCGGAAGGTGCACGTGCCCGTCGACCTGGGACCGAACCGCAGCGACGCACGGATGTACGCCAAGACCGTAGGATCCTACGCAGTGCCGTAGGGGACCGCACCGCCACTTCCCAGCAAATTAGGGACACTGTTGCTCCTGGGGTATCGGCGAGGACCATTCGCAACCGTCTCCATGAAGCTGGGCTACGGTCCCGCACACCGTTAGGCCGTCTTCCGCTCACGCCCCAACATCGTGCAGCCCGCCTCCAGTGGTGTCGCGACAGGCGTGAATGGAGGGACGAATGGAGACGTGTCGTCTTCAGCGATGAGAGTCGCTTCTGCCTTGGTGCCAATGATGGTCGTATGCGTGTTTGGCGCCGTGCAGGTGAGCGCCACAATCAGGACTGCATACGACCGAGGCACACAGGGCCAACACCCGGCATCATGGTGTGGGGAGCGATCTCCTACACTGGCCGTACACCACTGGTGATCGTCGAGGGGACACTGAATAGTGCACGGTACATCCAAACCGTCATCGAACCCATCGTTCTACCATTCCTAGACCGGCAAGGGAACTTGCTGTTCCAACAGGACAATGCACGTCCGCATGTATCCCGTGCCACCCAACGTGCTCTAGAAGGTGTAAGTCAACTACCCTGGCCAGCAAGATCTCCGGATCTGTCCCCCATTGAGCATGTTTGGGACTGGATGAAGCGTCGTCTCACGCGGTCTGCACGTCCAGCACGAACGCTGGTCCAACTGAGGCGCCAGGTGGAAATGGCATGGCAAGCCGTTCCACAGGACTACATCCAGCATCTGTACGATCGTCTCCATGGGAGAATAGCAGCCTGCATTGCTGCAAAAGGTGGATATACACTGTACTAGTGCCGACATTGTGCATGCTCTGTTGCCTGTGTCTATGTGCCTGTGGTTCTGTCAGTGTGATCATGTGATGTATCTGACCCCAGGAATGTGTCAATAAAGTTTCCCCTTCCTGGGACAATGAATTCACGGTGTTCTTATTTCAATTTCCAGGAGTGTATGTCGTGTTTGTCCAATCTAGTTGACAGTGACGAATTCATACTGAGTACGGTAACCACACTACCGATGACAGAGATGGGCCCAACTTTGTGCGAGCACAGACCATGCTCCTCTCAAGAAACGCCACGACGGACGGGTCTTCATCAGCAGTCTCTGTGTGTGTTGCTGCAGCGCACGTAACACGTACTGGCGAAGATATTGGTTGTCTCCCACGCTGAACCCTGCTGCCTCGGCGGTAGGCGGTATCAGGCTGCAGTGCGAAAGCGAATTCGGCCTCTCAAGCGATTAGAACAGACACTGACGCGAGTCTTTGCTGAACGTGCCTGTTATTTTATTTTCATGCGTTCAGCACTCATTATCAAAGATGTCTACGATACTACATGACTCGTAATCTCGAAACAGGCGGCCGCGATACTGGTACGAAAAGTATAAGGAGCTATCAAAAAGATGCCGACCGAAGGCCGTACTGACCGGAGTCGGAATGCCAGTGTGGTAAATTCGCCTTGAGCACTGAGGCAATAATCCCACCGACGCACCAGGTCCTCGTGCGTGAAGAAGTCCGTAACCGCCTGCTGTTCATTCTTGTGAAACAGGAATCGTCTAGCCTTCACGGCCTTTTTTAATGAACCGAAGGCGTGATAATCGCTTGGGGAGATATCGGGAATAAGGGGCTGGGTGCTCGGGTTCTCCCACTTGTCGTTGTCTGCAGTAGATGAGGCGTCTTGTGTCCAATCGCGACCAGAAAAAAACTTGACGTACCATTCCACAACGGTGGTTTTCGACAGACATGGTGTCCCTTAAACATTATTCATTATCCGATGTACGTCTACTGGTGTTTGTCCTTCGTCAGCCAAGAAAATGATAATGAGTTGGTTCTGTTTGAGCGCATCTGGTACCATCTTCGCCAAAATGCACGTGTCTGCATTTACCGCACCCACGTCGGAAACGCACAAATGGCACACTAATTCCTTGCCTACATGTCGGCGCTTATATACCCGCACCGGAAACACGCTACGTTCTCATATGCTGCAGCAACGCCCTCAAACTGCAACGTTTTGATCGCCCCTAATAAAAGCTGCACTTTACTGGCGTTCTACGATCCTCTGTTGCTATTCCCTGCACCATACTGCGTCACCCATCTTGTTACTACGGTGTTTAATTTAGGGAGAGCTGTTCGCCAAGCTGAGTAACCTCAGAGCTAATACGCATGCTGCTAGAAATCTTCCCTGAATGCACTTGAAATTCTTTATTGAACGTGGGGCAGGAAGAACGCCGGCATGTCGGAATGAATTTTAAACATCTTGCTGCGAATTAAGAGGAGTTTCTTTTTGTGAGCATGTTATCGCGAAATATGCTGCGTCCTTCTACGACTCTCTTCAAGATTTAGCGGCATTATTATTAAATTTCCCTGACAGTCAAGCAACACTGTGACATCTCATTCTGGTTTTATTACTGTGCCTTCGATGTTCTCTGTTAGACCGCCCTGTTACAGATCCCTCAAGCTCCACTATCCTTCGGGTGCAGGCCGTTCAAGGGTTCTGTAAGTGATTGGATTTGTAGACAGTCTGTAGTTTCCCAGGGCTAACTATTTACAGGAAATCTTCGATTTGCTTTAACAACAACTGAACTTATGTAGTCGCTCCAACGCGTATTTCTATACGTTATTCCCAGGCTTTTGTATCGCACGTGAAAACCTATTTGCGACACATTAATCCTCCAGTTAGAAGTTACTATATTTATACGTTTCGTTCCGCTAGTGGAAGAGAAACTGGCTCTCTCGGATTCGGTTCAGATTTAGAAACATACACTACTGTTCAGATATGATTGCCTTTGCACCGAAAACGAACTGAGTCATACCACTATCCGTAATAGTAAGAAACATCTGCATATTATTTCGTGCAAAGCAATTATTGGTGACGAAGTTAGACAACCAGATGAATTTAATAAGCTCGAGACAAAACGAATGTGGCATTGACGGGCAGTATCTGAAGACTAATAAGTCAATGACGGTACCGCAAGTGGCCCAGACTAGCTTGCTACACGGAGCGGCGCCGCCTCGTGCCCGTCATCAGCCCACACATGAGATGTCCAGACTCGTCCGGGTTTCCCGTCTCTTTCCGCAGAAAGTGGGACATCACGCGTACAAAGCAAGGGGCAAGTAACAGACGGTGAGTTCATTTCTGAGAAATCAAAGCGAGATAGGAACATGCTCAGCACTGAGACTCTCCTTCACGATCATCAACTGCATCGTGTAGTAGTCGACGTAGTGCTGTTACAGGCCAGGACTCAGAACTACGTTAACCAGTCGCAGTATCAATCACATCTTTAAAAGAGCTCGCTGGTCGCTTTGGAGCGTAGTACATGGTACATGGTACCAGGCGATATTGTGGCCCTCCACCGCTGACGTCAAGTCATGAGAGTGCAGTGATCCGCACGTCGCGGTGAGTTGTACGGAATAGGTGCAGCAATATGAATCGACGTGGAGACGTGACACGTACAGCAACACATAAGCACATACACAATGTACATACACAAAACATATATACAATTTTTTTTAAATTTATGTCTGGGCTAACGACCAACGTTGTCCCAGAAATGAATTTATTTTCCGTGTCTGTGACCACGCCGTGAATAGAGTTTCCCCGTTCGTTGATATATCAGTGCGTACTGTCAAACGTGTCTGTAGGGAATACTATACCACTCATAGCCACGTAATGCAGCATAAGAACAGTGGTTGTAAGTATTATGGTCCTACAATTCACGCGTTTGTCCTTTTTGCAAGTGAGGCAACGTGTCTAGTGCACCGACGGTCCAATAACGCCTGCAGTATGTGGATGGTGTAATTCAGGTCGGAGGTGGTTATGTGATGGTTTGACGTTTTGCGAGGAGTTTTACGTACCATGAACGAGGGCCACTCTTTCAGTTTACCGTGAACATGAATCAGGATGTCTAGTTAAACATTCTCGGTAACCAAATGTCGCCCCTTCTTTTGCATCTTCATGAGGATTGTAACGGAGAAAACACGTTAAAAAAAAAGTCCTCAGGATTACATGCACACGTTCCAGGATTGACTAACACTCAGGCACCACGTCGCACCTCACTGGAGTGTTAAATAACCAACTTTAACCCGAAAGAAAATTCTTGGACTACTTGGAATAGCGGATTATACATGGTAGTTTATGTCCCCACAGTTTGGTACCTCTGGGGGTCTAATGATGGATGTTGCGTTACCTGAATAAACTTGTGGACTCTCTTCCGCGCCCAATTGAGACCAACGTCAAGTCTACAAGTGGGATTTCACGGTATTAACTTGATAGTTCCCGGAGGGAAGATTAACTGTTTGTCCACTGTACTTACATTCAATTCCGTAGCGTGGCGCAGTAGTCAGCGCAACTGATTGTCATTTGGGGGACCCGAGCTCGAATCCCGGTGGTACCAGAAACTTTTTTCCTTGGTGGGCGGTCTGGTACTGGATGACATGAGCTTCGTGAGGGCCACTGAGGAGCTACTCAACCGATTAGTAGCGGTTCCAAGGTCAAGAAACCCGACAATGGGCGGGAGAATGGCGTGTACACGGTCTTCCGTACTGCATCCACTGACGCAGCTGGAGAGGAGGACACGGCAGTCATTCGGGCCCTATTGCCCCGTCTAGGGCCAGAACTCGGAACGTTACCTGTACACTGCATTCAATAATTACAGGGCAAATCTCCAGTAACATCATCATGTACGCATCTCTCCCCCTTGTTCGACAAAATGCAGCATTTCAGTTGTCATCAACTCAGCGTTTTGGTGGAATATCTGTGCAGGTAAAAAGCTGAACAATGCTGCTTTACCCGCTAACCATATATTTCTGATATTGGTTATTAAAGTAAAGTAGGAGCAGCCGCGTGGAGTGGCCGCGCGGTTAGAGGCGCCATGTCGCTGACTGCGCGGCCCCTCCCGCCGGAGGTTCGAGTCCTCCCTCGGGCGTGGGTGTGTGTGTTGTTCTTACCATAAGTTAGTGTAAGTAGTGAGTAAGTCTAGGGAACGATGAACTCAGCAGTTTGGTCCCTTAGAAATTAACACACACACACACAAGTAGGAGCAAATCCCGCCTAAATGCTATTTTTCTGGATTCGTATTAAGCGACCACTATAAGTAGTACATTGTCTGAAATTCCAGAAACACTGTGTCAAACCGAGTTTGGACATTCCTTGAGGTATGTGCGAGTGCCTTATTATGTTACATAGTCTTGCAGATAACTGAACTACCTGAATACTGCATTTAGGCAACAAATAATCTTTCACAGTGATCGCCACCTCCACAATTTACATAAAGCTTGTTTTTCGTGCCCTATGTATCCACAATATTTCACATTTGTGATGTCCTTCAAGCGGTCAGTGGTCTGTTCAGGGGTGTGCTGTGTTTGCATCATAGACAGGGCATAAAAGTCTGAATATCTTGTTACTAGAGCATTGAATCACTATATAATCCATCTCACTCATCCGTCATAACAGTGGCAGCCACAAGACGTGTCTCTGGTAAAGTCTTATACGGTTTCAAATGAACTGCAAACTTAGTTTTTCATTATTCAATAAGTGTTAAGAAGAGCACCAAAGCTGTTACTTTAGGTTCATTTATTTAAAGCCACGACCGGTTGTATTCTATACGAACGTCCCCAGATGACCTACAGTTCAACAACACACAGATTAGGCTAAATGATATTAAAACATGCGCATATTGTGTATTATATGCCATAATCGATTATTTAGCAACAATCTTCTTAGACAATGCTCACCAAGTGACAGAAATGTGTCACCGTCATGACTTAAGACTTTCAATTCAGTCCAGTTCAATTTACTGTTACGAATTTTAGACTTGTTATCCGGAAACTCTAAGCAGGTCGCACATATTCGTAAATCATGGAGACATACAACGTTTTACATTACGTATAGTAAATCATGTTAACAGCAATCATTGGTAATATTAATATAGAAATAAAACAGAAACATGACTTAAAACTACCTAATGACGTAATAAAATGTGTGTACATTTAGAACACAACTACAAAGTTTTGCTTCGTTGACTGTGCTTGACACAACCACAGCCACCACTACCTGCTGCGTACAAAACAACATGAAGCGTTATTATGTTGTTGGCCATTTCCTGCCATTTATTTTTCTGTCGTGGACTGCGGGACTAGGCGTCTGTCAGACTGCTTTGCTAGGAAGGGTACACACTGAATTTTCATGCACCAAAAACTTTGAGGAACCACATCGGAGTGCACCTCACTGACGTTACACGCTACTCGTATATCACAGAACCCGAGGATGTAAAAATGAAAGGGGCTCGCTGTTGCTTTTCAATGTTCCAATGACCTCTGAACCGATTTGACAGGACATGCAACAGACAAACAGTGTGATACACCTCGCAAGAGAAAGTTTGTACGAGAAAAAGCCATGCGCGATTTGTGAGATCTCGTTTCCACAATCGTGAGGCTTGAAATAGCTGACCCTAAATGTGAACGAAAGTAGCAAAAAGAGGTGAAACGACAGACTGAAAAATGTTGCTATAAAAGAACATGCTATAGACCTAGCAGTTCTAAACCCATATTGGCGGATAATATCGAAATATTTGGTGCAAGGACCATGTCATCCCCATAAGTCACAGTAGGCTCTCTGGACACTGTAGCAGTTGTGCACAATTACATGCATGACACGCAGTACTGCTTCCGACTCTGATAACTGTTGGAATAACGTTGTGTAGTAGAGGTTCCACGAAGGTATAGCACTGCGTGCGGTCAGTTCCCTGCGATATACGCACTATTACGCGTATTATCATGTATTAGTTAGGCGAAAATACATGTTTAAATCTGGAGGTATGCATAAAACACGGGCCAAATGAGTAACTCAGAAGTAGATATGAAGAAACTTAAATCAATTAAAGCAGGTCTTCCGCTCAAGACTATATACACAATAATTCCATACTAAACAATCATATACAACGGCTCGCTCGACGAAAGATCCGTACGCAAAGACTGGGAAGTTGGACAGGACACAAAAATAGTCAAGAAAGGCATTAGGTGTAATTTACTAAATTAGGGGCGCAGATGATTAACGTCGATTTTGGAACATATTGTGTCGACCATTATGAATTACCTCGAAGAGAACGGTCTATTGACACACAGTCAACACGAATTTAGAAAATGTCGTTGTTGTGAAACACAAGTAGCCCTGTAGTCACGTGAAATGTTGAGTGCTGTTGACAAGGGATTTCAGGTTGATTTCGTATTCCTAGATTTCCGGAAGGCTTTTGACACTGAACCTCACAAGCGGCTTGTAGTCAAAATGCGTGCTTGTGGAGTATCGTCTCAGTTATGTAAGTGGATACGTGATTTCCTGTCAGAGAGGTCACATTTCATAATAATTGACGGAAAGTCATTGAGTAAAACAGAAGTGATTTCTGGCGTTCCCAAAGGTAGTCTTATAGGCCCTCTGTTGTTCCTTATCTGCATAAACGATTTAGGAGATAACCTGAGCACCCGTCTTCGGCTGTTTGCAGATGATGCTGTCGTTTATCATCTAGTAGAGTCATCAGAAGATCAAGACCAATTGCAAAACGATCTAGACGTCTGTGTGGTGTGAAAACTGGCAAAACCCCCCTAAATAATGAAAAGTGTGAGGTCATTCACATGAGTGCTAAAAGTAATACGTTAAACTTCGGTTACACGAAAATTCAGTCAAATCTGAAGGCCGTAATTCAACTAAATACCTAGTAATTGCAATAATGAGCAACTAAAATTGGAAAGAACACATAGAAAATGTTGCGGGGAAGGCGAAACAAAGACTGTGATTTGTTGGCAGAACCGTTAGAAGATGCAACAGATCTACTGGAGAGACTATCTACACTACGCTTGTGTTTCCTCTTTTGGAGTTCTGCTGTGCGGTATTCTAAGCAGATAGGACTAACGGAGTACATCGAGAAAGCTCAAAGAAGAGCAGCACATTTTGTATTATTGAGAAATAGGGCAGAGTGTGTCACGGACATGATAGAGGATTTGGGATGGACATGATTAAAACAAAGGCTGTTTCCGTTGCTGCGGGATCTTCTCACGAAATTTCAATCACCAACTTTCTCCTCCGAATGCAAAAATATGTTGTTGATGCCGACCTACATATGGAGAAACGATCATCATGACAAAACAAGAGAAATCAGAGGTCGCACGGAAAGATACAGGTGCTTGTTTTTTCCGCCTGCTATTCGAGACTGGAATAATAGAGAATTATTGCGAACGTAGTTCGATGAACTCTCTACCAGGCACTTAAGTGTGATTTGCAGAATATCCACGTAGATGTAGAGGTAGATATAGATGTGGATTACAGCCCTGAAATGCCGCGCCACCCGTCCCGTACGCTGCAGAGCGTAAATTCTGCTGAAAATAATAATAAATACTGAGATCATAAGAAACTCATTATTGCCCCGATCAATTTTTGATGATTAACGTGGTCACAGAAAAGAAGTACTGCTACTGTGCTTACTGGATTACTGGAGTGAGCGGCTTATCTAGTATAACATATATAACATTACCTCAAGAACGAGGACATGACGTGTTCAAGGATCGAATTCGCCCACAAAGATAAAGACCGATGATCTGCGGCTTCAGCCAGCCCGACTGTGGCATTCAGGCGGTTTCTCAAAAACATCTAGGAAGACTTCATGTTCCTCTGGCATCTCCGCCTCATAAACACGACATAGAAACAGTTAGAAGACCAAAACACACAGAAGAACGTTTACATTATTACAACGTAGATGGTGTACAGCTTTCGTTGTTAACATTCCATTCACATTCTCCTTCCATATCTTTCGGCCATTTTTCATTTTGTCACTGATGCTAAAAGCTTTAAGCTCTTCTCTTTTCTTTTCTTATCTTATCGCTATGATCGCTTTAATCGATCTAAGGAATTCATTTTTGCACCCTCTATAGACATTTCGCCAATTTTAGTCATGACCCATGTTTTACTTCCATATAAAAGTAATGGCACAGCCATACTTTTATCAGATATTAAGTCGAGTAGATATTTTATCCTTTCAGACTGCATATTATTGTTCTGTACATTGTGTATAATCTGATAACCGTTACCATAGCTATAACTGATGTCGGGTCTGCATTAGCTATAACGAGAATCTTATTCGAATTCCTTATTATCAGTAATCAATTTTCTATTTGTATTGGTATTTTTTTCGAATGTCATAACATTTTGACGGCTAGTAAACTGCAATCAGATCATGTTGGTTCAAATTTCGAATGATTAATAACGGCTTGTTTTCTGTGTATTTTCCTGAAGGTGATCAGTAAAAACAACCATCTGTAACTTCCAGAAGTCAATTTTTTTCTTTGGGTGTAAAGAATTTTTTCCTTGTTCTTGGGGCGTCGATTAGATATAAGTATTACACTGAAGAACCAAAACATTAGAGAAAGCTGCTTAATGGAATGTTGGTCCAGCTTTGGAAAGCAATACAGCAGCGATTCTGCGTCGTGCGGATTCGTCAAGCCCTTGGTAGATTTCCGGAGGAATACAACACCAGATGTCTGCGCACAAGACACGCAATTCCCGTAAATGACGGACTGGTGGTTAGTGAGCGCAGAGTAGACATCCGACAGTGCCCCAGATGTGCTCCATCGGATTCAGATGAGGTGAATTTGGTGGCCAAGACATCAACGTGAGTTCACTATCATGCTCCTCAGACCACTGCAGTACAATTCTGCCCTTGTGACACGATTATGGTGCTGGAAGATGACGTGGACATCGAGGAAGATGTCAAGGATGAAGGGATGCAGGTGGTTCGCAGTCATATTCAAGGTGTCCGCAGCTGTCATCGCCCCTTCTGTTACTGCAACAGGTCCCATGGAAACCGAGGTGAATGCCCCGCCCCCCCCCCCCTCCTAAATACACTTCTGGAAATTGAAATAAGAACACCGTGAATTCATTGTCCCAGGAAGGGGAAACTTTATTGACACATTCCTGGGGTCAGATACATCACATGATCACACTGACAGAACCACAGGCACATAGACACAGGCAACAGAGCATGCACAATGTCGGCACTAGTACAGTGTATATCCACCTTTTGCAGCAATGCAGGCTGCTATTCTCCCATGGAGACGATCGTACAGATGTTGGATGTAGTCCTGTGGAACGGCTTGCCATGCCATTTCCACCTGGCGCCTCAGTTGGACCAGCGTTCGTGCTGGACGTGCAGACCGCGTGAGACGACGCTTCATCCAGTCCCAAACATGCTCAATGGGGGACAGATCCGGAGATCTTGCTGGCCAGGGTAGTTGACTTACACCTTCTAGAGCACGTTGGGTGGCACGGGATACATGCGGACGTGCATTGTCCTGTTGGAACAACAAGTTCCCTTGCCGGTCTAGGAATGGTAGAACAATGGATTCGATGACGGTTTGGATGTACCGTGCACTATTCAGTGTCCCCTCGACGATCACCAGTGGTGTACGGCCAGTGTAGGAGATCGCTCCCCACACCATGATGCCGGGTGTTGGCCCTGTGTGCCTCGGTCGTATGCAGTCCTGATTGTGGCGCTCACCTGCACGACGCCAAACACGCATACGACCATCATTGGCACCAAGGCAGAAGCGACTCTCATCGCTGAAGACGACACGTCTCCATTCGTCCCTCCATTCACGCCTGTCGCGACACCACTGGAGGCGGGCTGCACGATGTTGGGGCGTGAGCGGAAGACAGCCTAACGGTGTGCGGGACCGTAGCCCAGCTTCATGGAGACGGTTGCGAATGGTCCTCGCCGATACCCCAGGAGCAACAGTGTCCCTAATTTGTTGGGAAGTGGCGGTGCGATCCCCTACGGCACTGCGTAGGATCCTACGGTCTTGGCGTGCATCCGTGCGTCGCTGCGGTCCGGTCCCAGGTCGACGGGCACGTGCACCTTCCGCCGACCACTGGCGACAACATCGATGTACTGTGGAGACCTCACGCCCCACGTGTTGAGCATTTCGGCGGTATGTCCACCCGGCCTCCCGCATGCCCACTATACGCCCTCGCTCAAAGTCCGTCAACTGCACATACGGTTCACGTCCACGCTGTCGCGGCATGCTACCAGTGTTAAAGACTGCGATGGAGCTCCGTATGCCACGGCAAACTGGCTGACACTGACGGCGGCGGTGCACAAATGCTGCGCAGTTAGCGCCATTCGACGGCCAACACCGAGGTTCCTGGTGTGTCCGCTGTGCCGTGCGTGTGATCATTGCTTGTACAGCCCTCTCGCAGTGTCCGGAGCAAGTATGGTTGGTCTGACACACCGGTGTCAATGTGTTCTTTTTTCCATTTCCAGGAGTGTAGTACGAGGGTTATTCGGAAAATACGGAACGATTGGTCTCGAAATGGAAAATACAGCGAAAATCTGATGAAGCTTTGCACAGATGAGTGTGGCACTGTGTCTGGTACGCCCGTCAATCGCATCATGTCGCTCTTTTCAGTACAGAGCCCACAGTGAGAACGTAAAGATGGCTAGAAATTAGCATCTCCCGCCAAATATCAGGGCCTGGTGAAAAATTTCGCCTGAAGCTATGCAATCCACATAATGTAACTGTCATGCGGTTCGTTCTACACTCTGCAAGGGCAATGAAGATGCTCCTGCAGCGTTTTCGATGGGAAGTGTTTGATCACCCACAATACAGCCCGTAACTGGCTACCCCTGAGGTTCATGTCTGCTCAAATGAGCAGCTGTCTATGAAGACAATATTTTGACACAGACAACGAGCTGCAGTCCAGAGTAGAAAATTGTCGAAAAGCATTGGCGGCTGTCTTTTATAACGAAGGAATTGAAAAGTTGGTACAACGCTACGACAGATGTCTAAGTCTGAGCGGCGATGTGTAGAGAAGTAGCTGGAAGGTGTAGCTAACCGTTGCAAATGAAACAGTTTTGATTTTCACTGTGGTTTCCATTTCGCGACCTATCGTTCCTTACTTCCGAATAGCAGTCGTATAATATAGCCACCACTGGCCGGCGTCCATACACGGTGCATGTTTCCAGTATCCGGACACGACCATCAATCTGGTGAAGCAAGAAACCTAATTCACCCGACCATGTGACACGATTTTATTGATCCACAGTCCAGGCTCGATGGCCGTCTGCCCACTGCAGTAGTATTTGACTATGTTGTTGGGTCAGTATGGTAGCAAGTAGAGGTCGTCAGCTGCGGAGCACCATTTTCAAGAAGGTTGGCTGTACGACGTGCTCACAAGTACTTGACTGCACCAGCATTTTGCTCTTTCGTCAGCTCAGTCACATCGCCAACTATCCTACTTTACAGAACGAACAAGCCTGCGACCCCCACGTTCTCTGATGAGGTATGGATATCCAAGACCTTGTCGCCTACTCATGGTTCCACAGTCGTACAATCATTTTCGATAGATGCTCACTACAGCAGCACGCGAATAGCCGACGAGCTTTGTCCTTTCCGAGGAGATAATTCCCAACCACCGGGCCAGAACAACCTGCCCATTGTCGAACTTGCTTATGTCAGTGGCTTTCCCCATTTGCGGTCCGTATCGTCGCTAAAATGATTTTTCATTCATCACTGCTCCTCTTATGTACTTTCTTTTCCTCTTCACGTGCTTGGTGGTCATAATATGTTGGCTCATCAGGGTACCTTAGAAAATGTAACCGAAAGGTTGCATCCCTTTTGGACACCCTGATTCGCAGTAATTTGCTCACCACACGAATTTGCCAGATTCGTCTCCATTTTGGTATTTCTGTAGAACGCTGCAGTATTGTTTATAGTGTGTTGCAGATATCCATATTCCTAAACGATCTCCTCAAGCTTTTTCTGTTCACTCGATCAAATGCTTTCTGGAAACCACGTGAGTTAATATTGAGCTCTCTGTGTTTTTCCGTTAGTTGTTAACTAGCAAAATACGTATCAAGCAGTAAACCTCCGACAGTTTAAAGATTCGAACTCGCATGTAAAAAACAGCTTCAGACTTCTGATTACCTTACAGATGCGTTTAACATGGAGCCATGAACCGGGTTAGTCTCTTAGCAATATAGACACGTTAACGTCCCTTTCTAAAAAGTTAAATTCAAATTGCTTTGAGCACTATGGGACTTAACTTCTGAGGTCATCAGTCAACTAGAACTTAGAACTACTTAAACCTAACTAACCTAAGGACATCACATACATCCATGCCCGAGGCAGGATTCGAGCCTGCGACCGTAGAGGTCGCGCGGTTCCAGACTGTAGCGCCTAGAACCGCTCGGCCAGTCTGGCCGGCTCTAAGAAGTTACTAAATTTTGTTTCACCAACATCTTTATCATTCCGCCGTGTTCTTTTCTTCTAGTGTTTAGCACGTTTACACATTTTTAACTGGCTGCATCGTTTCTACGTTCTGTTTTCCATCTTTCTGGCACTTTTACTTGGTAACAGCGAGTATAAAGAATTCGGTAAGTCGTTCCCTGAATGCCAATCTACGATAGTTCTTTTAAATTTTAAACTATCCCTAATCGGTCGTAGTATTTTTTTCTGTCACTTTCGACCTACTTCACCACTGGCAACGATTTGTTGATGTGAAATGTGCCGAGGTGCAGCATTATGCCCGGCGATCCACATGATATCATGTCACGGCACTGAGCATCATCCTCACCCTTCTCTCATTACACAATAAAAAAGGCCAAGACACCACGCTATACATACACAGCTACTGCAGTCACCCACACTCAACACACACACTTGCGGCACAACCGCCATACACCACGACGAAGGGGAATTGTGTACGGAGGAAGAAATCGATTGAACACCCCTTGGCATCTCCCAACCAACAATGCCATTCGACTCTTTGTCTCTCCGCACGTCCCCCTACAACTGAGTAACTCAGACTATAGGTCGGAGGAAGACTAATGTATATCAACTGAAACAGGAGTACGTCTGGTGGACTACGAAATTTTTCTCTGGGTGTTGTTTTAGCAGTAAAACAAAAAATGAGCGTATTTAGAATAAGCTGAAGAGAGCTTCAGCAACAAAAAACATTGAATGCAAAAAGGATGAGATGTCTGTTCAAAATGGTTCAAATGGCTCTAAGCAGTATGGACTTAACATCTGAGGTCATCAGTCCCCAAGACTTAGACCTACTTAAACGTAACTAACCTAAGGACATCACACACATCCTTGCCCCAGGGAGGATTCGAACCTGCGACCGGAGCAGCAGCGCGGTTCCGGACTGAAGCGCCTGGAACCGCTCGGCCACAAGATGTCTGTTGATAAGGCAGCTATTACGGTAATTATATTCCGGCTAATGGAAGGCCCTGTTGGTTTGTTTTACTTTCCCTAAACTAGTTTTAACACTTGCTGTGGTATCATCAGTGGGATACTTGTATTTACCAGTCTTACATGGTGTTAATAAGGTGTACTTATGAATACTGACCCTACGACTTATCTTAGAAGAAAGATTAAGGAAAGGCAAGCGTACGTTTCTAGCATTTGTAGACTTAGAGAAAGCTTTTGACAACGTTGACTGGAATACTCTCTTTCAAATTCTGAAAGAGGCAGAGTTAAATACAGGTGGCGAAAGGCTATTTACAGTTTGTACAGAAATCAGATGGCGGTTATAAGAGTCAAGGGACATGAAAGGGACGCAGTGGTTGGGAAGGAAGTGAGACACGGTTGTAGCCTCTCCCCGATGTTATTCAATCTGTATATTGAGCAAGCAGTAAAGGAAACAAAAGAAAAATTCGGAGTAGGTATTAAAATCCATGGAGAAGAAATAAAAACTTTGAGGTTCGCCTATGACATTGTAATTCTGCCAGAGACAGCAAAGGACTTGGAAAAGCAGTTAAATGGAATGGACAGTATCTTGAAAGGAGGATGTAAGATGAACATCAACAAAAGCGAAACGAGGATAATGGAATGTAGTCGAATTAAGTCAGGTGATGCTGAGGGAATTGGATTAGGAAATGAGACACTTAAAGTAGTAAAGGAGTTTTGCTATTTGGGGAGCAAAATAACTGATGATGATCGAAGTAGACAGGATATAAAACGTAGACTAGCAATGGCAAGGAAAGCGTTTCTGAAGAAGAGAAATTTGTTAACATTAAGTATAGATTTAAGTGTCAGGAAGTCGTTTCTGAAAGTATTTGTATGGAGTGTAGCCATGTATGGAAGTGAAACATGGACAATAAATAGTTTGGACAAGAAGAGAATAGAAGCTTTCGAAATATGGTGCTACAGAAGAATGCTGAAGATTAGATTGGTAGATCACATAACTAATGGTGAGGTATTGAACAGAATTGGGGAGAAGAGGAGTATGTGGCACAACTTGAATAGAAGAAGGGACCGGTTGGTAGGAGATGTTCTGAGGCATCAAGGGATCACTAATTTAGTATTGGAGAGTAGTGTGGAGGGTAAAAATCGTAGAAGGAGACCAGGAATCAATGTGGAGGGTAAAAATCGTAGAAGGAGACCAGGAATCAATACACTAATCAAATTCAGAAGGATGTAGGTTGCAGTAGGTACTGGGAGATGAAGCAGCTTGCACAGGATAGAGGAGCATGGAGAGTTGCATCAAACCAGTCTCAGGACTGAAGACCACAACAACAACAACAACATGTTCGTTGTTACAGCCTGTCATAATTTTTGGTTCTTCTAACCTTTATTCCCGTTATTTACGATGCTTTATGGCACTTATTTTCTTTATAGTGGAAGTTCTGCTAAAATACGTGTGAAACTGACAGAACTCCCGTTTAAAGAAAATAAGTGCGTTAACACATCATAAATAAAGGGAACAAAGGCTAGCAGAACCAAAAACCTTGACAGGTTGGAAGAATACACCCTACTAACACCATGTAATTGTGTAAAATAAAAAAATCGCACTGAAGATAGAACACTAAATGCTGAAACATGTTTGGGGAAAGTAAAAATACAAACAATGTCTTGCATAAGGCGAAATATCTCACCAAAAAAGGTTTTTTTAACTTCCGTTATAAACCTGAGTAGGCTGGAATCTCTCTCTAAATCACGGAGATTGAAAGCCTAGTCGGAAAAGAGAGAAACCACGTTTCCTGTGAAGCTCAGGGTGCCGTGGGAAGCAGCGGCCTACCAAATAAACCAGGCCGTCTCGCAACGCTGCCCGCCCCAGCAGCGGACTCGCACTGACCGTGAGCGCCCGGGGGACATCACTGCCCGGCAGGGACCTCCCGGTCTCGCCTGCGTGATCGTCTTAGGCTCTGGCTTCATCTTCCCAGTATCCGTAGACAGGCAGCTGACATTTAGTCCGCTGTACACGTGCAGCCATTCGGTGGCAAACGGTGCTAGTAACTCCTTACCGCGCGACTGCTACGGACGCAGGTTCGAATCCTGCCTCGGGCATGGATGTGTGTGATCTCCTTAGGTTAGTTAGGTTTAAGCAGTTCTAAGTCTAGGGGACTTACGACCTCCGATGTTAAGTCCCATAGTGCTCAGAGCCATTTGAAGTAACTCCTTCCCAAAAACCAATTAATTACTCGATGTTTAACGTTTTTTTTTTCGTCACAGGTATATTTATTATTTCTGCCTGTGTATAACAGAAGTCGACACAACAAAGACAAAATTATTCTAGTCGTACAGTCTATATATTAAGATCTCTTATTGGTTGCGTCATGTGTGCGATCATATCCACACCTAGTTTCGGCTTCTAAAGCCATTGTAAGGTGTTTTCCTACAACATCAATAAGCAATTTGCAAATAATAAGTTGAAAATTCACCTCGTGTGTCTTGTTGAAATGCCGAAATCTAAATCTGAAGACGTATTCATAATTGCACTTACAAATTCTAGTGTCAAATATAAGTGTAAAAATCCACAACTAAGTTTTATGCTCCACTGTTACTGTCAATGTTATGAAAGGACACACAACAGCGTACCTTTCTAAAAAGCATAAAACATTGTTAACATGAAACGTGAACACATCACAGGGTTCCATAAATCCGCGCTATCATTTCAGAAACTCATAACTTGGAAACGGAAAGAGAGAATCGTTTGTTGTAACACGTATAGCAGCTCTCAAATACTTTTTTCATCTGTCCCATGGTGCAGATTTGCCTTGGAATGCATCAAAATGGTGACAGACCAAGAGAAAGCGCAAGGTGTCACCTGGTACTCAGAATCGAAATCTGTGAGAACGGCAATACGGAATTATTGAGGCCGTTATGGGAGGGCACCGACGTGAAAAAGAAGCGTAATGAGGAGGCTCAAAAATTTTAAAGAGACAGGCAACGTCAAAGTCCTTCTCCTACACGGACGTCCCCCTGCAGCTCAAGCAAGTATTGACAGAGTGAAACTATTTCCAGGCAGCCTCGAAAAGTTAATTCTCGTTTGCTGTAACTGTATCATTCTGATCAGCGGAATACTGCAATACTTAATGAGAAGATTCCCATATAACAAAAAATTCTTTCCTTCAAATAAGCTACAAATTTTACACGTCCTCTTATGGTTTTGTTTCTGTAACTAGTAACACTCCAGAAATATTTCATGTGGTATTACACCTTTCCTGTGTCTCCCGCAAGAAATTGATAAGCAAATGAAAAATCGTTCTCTGCCACCCTCTACATGTATCAGTGTTGTCAAAAAAGACAACATCTATAATTCAGAAGTACAAATACACTTCTAGAAACCTCTATAGTGAAGTCCTGTTGATAAAAATACACTGTCGCATACCCAGAAATAATAGGTGTCTCTATGACACTGAGCGTGAACACACACCGAGGTGAAAAAAGTTATGGGATACCACCTAATATCGTGCCGGACCTCCTTTCGCCCGGTGTAGTGCAGCAGCTCAGTCTGGCAGGGACTCAACAAGTCATTGGAAGTCCCCTGCAGAAATACTGAGCCATGCTACCTCTGTAGCCGAACATAATTGCAAAAGTGTTTCCAGTGCAGGGATTTGTGCACAAACTGAACTTTCGATTACGTCTCATAAATATTCAAAGGGCTTCATGTCGGCCGATCTTGATGGCCAGATCATTCGCTCGAACTGTCCGGAATTAACTGTGACCTGGTGACATGGCGCATTGTCACAGGTAAAAATTCCAGCGTCGTTTGGGAACATGAAGTCCGTGAATGGCTGCAAACGGCCCCAAGAAGCCGAACATAACCAAGCATTCTACTGCATCTGACGGCGTTGTTTTGCACAACAGAATTTACGAGTAAAAAGTAAGTGGAATTAAGTGGAATCCAAACGTTGGCCAGCCTGTCAGTGTCCAGATCACACTGGGTTTTTGAAAACAAGATACATCATATCTGTTACTATTTTTTGCAGTATTTTTTAAACAATTCATTTTGGTCACCATAAATCTAGAACAGCCGACATATGAAGGACATGTGTGCACTGACTCTGCAAGTATTTTCTTTTTCGTGATGGTGACACTTCGTGATCACCATATACTTAGGCAAAAAACGAAGTGCGACATCTTTGGACGGCACGCTCAGTGAGCACCCAACCGACATCCAGTTTCGGTAGGGAGCACTATCAGATTACTCGTTTCAGAGTTATATACACGAATGCTTATTCGCGTATGGCTCGTTATCTGAAAAGGTAATTAACAGACTACCGCAAATCTGAGTACCCCGTCAATCTTATGGTTATATTTTCGATCACTTATCGCTGCTTTCATATCTGCAAAGACTTTTTAATGCGAAAAATGCCAACTCACACCGAGGTTTGGAGTCCACGATGAACTATAGGGCCCCTTACAAGTGGCTGGGAAAGTCAGTGCAGAGGGCAAATGAAGGCAAAAAGGCATACCACCTCCAACAGGACTATACCTAGTAATATGCTGTGGTGTCTGAACAAACCATACCCAGAAAAGTTAAATACATGTATAACAACATTTTATTACAAAAAACATGTAGCTGCTAATGTGTTTGTCTCAGAATTAAAAATTTAAAAAGAGTTAAAGTATTAAACTTTTTATAAAAGTAAAATTAAAGATTTAAAAATCTATAATATTTGTTGTACAACAACACTATTGTACACTCCTGGAAATGGAAAAAAGAACACATTGACACCGGTGTGTCAGACCCACCATACTTGCTCCGGACACTGCGAGAGGGCTGTACAAGCAATGATCACACGCACAGCACAGCAGACACACCAGGAACCGCGGTGTTGGCAGTCGAAGGGCGCTAGCTGCGCAGCATTTGTGCACCGCCGCCGTCAGTGTCAGCCAGTTTGCCGTGGCATACGGAGCTCCATCGCAGTCTTTAACACTGGTAGCATGCCGCGACAGCGTGGACGTGAACCGTATGTGCAGTTGACGGACTTTGAGCGAGGGCGTATAGTGGGCATGCGGGAGGCCGGGTGGACGTACCGCCGAATTGCTCAACACGTGGGGCGTGAGGTCTCCACAGTACATCGATGTTGTCGCCAGTGGTCGGCGGAAGGTGCACGTGCCCGTCGACCTGGGACCGGACCGCAGCGACGCACGGATGCACGCCAAGACCGTAGGATCCTACACAGTGCCGTAGGGGACCGCACCGCCACTTCCCAGCAAATTAGGGACACTGTTGCTCCTGGGGTATCGGCGAGGACCATTCGCAACTGTCTCCATGAAGCTGGGCTACGGTCCCGCACACCGTTAGGCCGTCTTCCGCTCACGCCCCAACATCGTGCAGCCCGCCTCCAGTGGTGTCGCGACAGGCGTGAATGGAGGGACGAATGGAGACGTGTCGTCTTCAGCGATGAGAGTCGCTTCTGCCTTGGTGCCAATGATGGCCGTATGCGTGTTTGGCGCCGTGCAGGTGAGCGCCACAATCAGGACTGCATACGACCGAGGCACACAGGGCCAACACCCAGCATCATGGTGTGGGGAGCGATCTCCTACACTGGCCGTACACCACTGGTGATCGTCGAGGGGAAACTGAATAGTGCACGGTACATCCAAACCGTCATCGAACCCATCGTTCTACCATTCCTAGACCGGCAAGGGAACTTGCTGTTCCAACAGGACAATGCACGTCCGCATGTATCCCGTGCCACCCAACGTGCTCTAGAAGGTGTAAGTCAACTACCCTGGCCAGCAAGATCTCCGGATCTGTCCCCCATTGAGCATGTTTGGGACTGGATGAAGCGTCGTCTCACGCGGTCTGCACGTCCAGCACGAACGCTGGTCCAACTGAGGCGCCAGGTGGAAATGGCATGACAAGCCGTTCCACAGGACTACATCCAGCATCTCTACGATCGTCTCCATGGGAGAATAGCAGCTTGCATTGCTGCGAAAGGTGGATATACACTGTACTAGTGCCGACATTGTGCATGCTCTGTTGCCTGTGTCTATGTGCCTGTGGTTCTGTCAGTGTGATCATGTGATGTATCTGACCCCAGGAATGTGTCAATAAAGTTTCCCCTTCCTGGGACAATGAATTCACGGTGTTCTTATTTCAATTTCCAGGAGTGTATTATATGTTTTAGTGGCGTCGCCGTCTTCAGTCCCACTACTTGTTTGATGCAGCTTTACACGCTGGGCACGCCTCGTCTTTTCTACGTAATTATTGTAACCTACAGTACTTGTACCTACACACTGTAGTCTCGCTTTGGTCTCCATCTACAATTTTGCCCTCCAAGTCTTCCCTACATTACCAAATTCACAGTTCCTTGATGGAGATGGATGTGTCCTATCAACCTTTCCCTTCTTCTAGCCAAGTTGCGTAACGAACTTATTTTCCCCCGTTCGATTTAGTACCTCTTCACTAATTATTCGATCTACCCATCTTATCTTCAGCAGTCTTCTGTGCCGTAACATTTAAAAGCTTCTATTTTTTTCTTGTCTGGACTTTTACTGTCTGCGTTTCAGTTTAATAAGAAGCTGCTACTCCTGAGAAATACTTTCAGAAAAATATTACCTAACACTTAAATTGATGTTGACGTATTTCTCTTCTTCAGAAACACTTCTCTCTACATTTCCTGTCTTCGTTTTATGTAGTACTCATCTTCGGCCATCGTTAGCTGTTTTGTGTCCAAATGGAAAAACTACTTTTAGCGTCTCATCTCCTTATCTATATTCGGTTATATTCCACCACTCATGTTGTATTTTTGTTGATTTTTATCTTATGACCTTTCTTCAAGACACTAGTCTGTCTTCCATGTACTTTGCCGTCAGATGAGACGATACACTACCCTATCAGTCAGTGTGTAAACGACACCTACGATCAGAACAGCTACTTTCGTTTCGTTTAGCTGCAAGTAGAAGGCGGTTAACATTATCGAGGAATCTTCCGTTTTGGTGATTTGTTTGCCATTGATGAGTGTCTCTGGTTCATTTTTTTTAAAAAACCTAAAAACTTGAGTTTGGTTTAGAATATCCATTTTCTTTTCTTTCATTACGTGATTTAAGATTTGGTGCTTATCATCAGTATTTCGGTACGTATGTTTGTTGCTTATGAGATGCTGCCCGAAAGCATTTCCTTTAATTCGTATATTCTTAAAATGTTATACATTTTTATTTTTCGAGCTTTTCCATTTAGCAGCTCCGTGGTTTTTTATTAGATTTTTCGTTATATCTTTGTTATCTTTTATTTACATATGCGATTAAGAATTGGCTTTTTGGTTCAGCAGCTCCAATGGGTAAATAAAAGATAAACTAAGATGTGTTCGTGGTATATCTCAGAAATTAATGTTCTGACCTCGGTTTTGTTCTTTAATTATCGCCGACCTTGGCAAAGCTACTTTTCGGGTTAAGTGATCAGTCAGTTTGAAAAGCGCACGAACATTTCGTGACTTGGCTTTCAATTTCAGGTATGTGGCATCTTGCGGTTTATTTTTCGTTCGGACAGTTGCCCTTCCTGTTCCTTGCCGCTTAGGTCGCATGTTTTGCTATAAAGGTGCTTTGTTTCATAATTAGTGATGTAGCAGTTGAACACAACCAATACTCAGAATGTTTGATACCAATATTAATACTGAAATAGGTAAGTACAATTATCAATGCGACTTCAGACGTAAACATTCGGTGTTTCAGTAAGACAGTCGTGGTGAATCGAGTACTCTGTGTTTACAACATGCTTATTTATGTTGCAGAAGTGGTCGTTTGTAAAGGCTGTGTAAATCGAAACTAGTTGTGGATTTATGTAATAAATATTGCGGCCTGAGTGGCAAAAATGCCGCCTTCATTCAACAAATTTAAGGCTGTTGGGGGATCCACTATGAAGATGCTGACAGCCGTTAGAATGACGGAGAGTACTTATCCATTAGTTTCACACTGACTGGACAGATTCTTCTTTACACTCTCGTAAGTTTAATTTTTTTCTGCATATGCTAAAAACGTGCCACTTTTACTAGAATGTGCCTTTATACTATTACTAATCAGATAATTATTATGTCACATAATGGAAGTAATCATTAGCTTCGAAATTTGAACACCAGAGCGCTTTCTGGCCAAGGTGAAGGTGGAATGCCCTTACATTCCTGCGACCTGAGAACAATCTCATTCAGTCTGTACTATGGAGGCAGTGCTACAGTTGAATATGAAATCAAAACAACAGCTAAATCCATGTTAAGTGCTAGAACGTAAAGATTTCTTCTTATAAAAAATCGCTGCTTTAGAATTCTGGACATTCCTAGTTAGGAAACAGTGCAAGTATTTGTACTAATTATGGGTTATGAGGATAGCTCTCAAATGCTTAGTGTCACTAAGAAGATGTGACTGGAAACTAATTACAATCTTTGACTCAGTGATCATGATCATCGATTCATAGTTACACATAGACTTATGTATGTAACACTTATATGACGTTCCAAACTCACTGTCATGCTAGAAACTGGGTTTTTCCTCGACGTATATTGACCAACTAATAAATTACTGTATTTTTAGTTAACAGTGTGAAATTGCAGGGTCAGACCTATTATAATATATCCCGTGTTTGTGTGGTAACTGAATAGGGTTGCATAAACATACGATACTCATGATAAATGAATAAAATAAGGAGAAGCTGATAAGTAAATTTGATAAATCTCTGCGTATAATTTCCTGTATTTTTTGGAATACCATAAATGAGCGTCTGCCAATGGTCACTTTTTATTGCGTATTTGCATTTTACAATGAAAGGAAGTACATTTGAAAGTCCGTACCATCAAGTGATACATTTATTGATGTAACTGCTTTTAAGTCAGAGGAAGGGAACTAAATACATCACCTCTTCCAAACGTAGCCCAAAAACCCGCATAGTTTCAACAAGACTCTGAAACTCCCTGTAACTCGAAAAAACAACAATCATCGACAAGTTGATGTTGAGGGCAACAACCGATGGCGTGTAGCCAGCCACGCTTGACGCGAGGCTGCACATAGGGTAGTGGTGGGGGTTCCACTGCGAATGGCCACTGCGCAGTAGAGGGGGTGCAGTTTTTTTTTTAAACAGCTGCAGCCTACTCACAAGACAACTTGTAAGCTACAGCTAGCGAGTCTGCAACGATCGTATTTACAGCTTGTGACAGTCTATCAACAATTCAATTCAGTAGTCTTTGACTGGAGTACCAAATAAGAAAATCGGTACATTAGCAACTGAGATGGCCACTTCTAATGGGCTATGCGCACAGTTCAACAGGCGACAGCAAACTAAGGTGGCTGCCCCTTTGGAACAGAGGGGTGAACTCGCCCAGTGTGTATAACGATATTGTGTTTCTGCACATGGCCCAAATTATTTTGTCCCCACCTATAACCTGGATCAGATGGTTCAAATGACGCTAAGCACTGTAGGACTTAACATCTGAGGTTATCAGTCCCGTAGACTTACAACTACTTAAACCTAACTAACCTAAGGACATCACACACATCCATGATCGAGGCAGGATTCGAACCTGCGACTGTAGCAGCAGTGTGGTTCCGGACTGAAGCGCCTAGTACCGCTCAGCCACAGTGGCCGGCCCCTGGATCAGAAAACAATGTGACTGACAGCCATTTGTTTACAAGACAGCTGTCACAGTAACAACCAATTACAGTATGAGCTTGGTCACGCCTGCTGTTCTGTTTGCTTTTGCCACATCATTCTGCACCTTCAGGCGTTAGCTCACAGATTCAGTTGCAGACAATGCTTGCGCACTGTAACGTAACAATTGTGGTACGTTTTCACTGTTTGCATTCTTTCTCCATGCGGCGTATTTGTTTTATTAAGTCAGGATGCTCTAAAATAGTTGTGAAAGTCAATCTTTAGTGGTCGAAGCTCTTTCCCTGGCCGTGTATTCTTCCTAATATGTAATAGGGAAATGTAGTTCTGTCTTGAGCATGCACAATTTTTCTTGTTATGCTATCCATGAAAATTTCGGAGAAGTTTCTCCATCTTAAATCGACTTTGTTTATTATCTGTTGAACAACATACAAAAAATTTTTGCACTATGATATTTATCAGTTTTCTGAGATTATAGTATTTACATTACTGTACATATTGATAGAAATATTAATATGAAGAATAAATATACACCTTATTATTACATATCAGTGTTCACGAGTCTGTTTGCTATTTATGTCACAGCTACAATTATTCCCTTCCAATATGTCATCTGTGATTAATAAGTGTTGATCATTGTTTTGTTACGTAATCTCTCACAACTTTGTAAGGCCTAATATGAGATTACAGGTTTCTTCTTTCTATAGATTACTGTCATTATATTGTGATGTATTGTAAACAAAGATTCGCTATTTTACTCATTGACTAGTATTTTTTAGGTTACTGTACTATTTTCCGAAAATTTTGTTGAAATGTATGCTTATTGTGATTAAGCTTTATGAAATGTCGATTACGATGTGGAAGCAGACTATGTATGTAAATGTGTGTACTTTCTTTTTGTAGATCTTGTGTTTTGGTGCTTCTACAGTGTGTTTGAGTGGAGCTTCCTAACGCATACTGCTTCAATGTTAGTGTGATGTTCAGTTGTTGCTCCATCTCGTTCTGGGTGGGAGTTTTGAATTTTGTAGTGACAGTAGGTTGTGTGTGTGTGTGTGTGTGTGTGTGTGTGTGTGTGTGTGTGTGTGTGTGTCTGTGTGCACGTGTGCTATGCATCTTGGTTTTCTGATAATTCCTTTAGAGCTGAGAACAGGGTTCCATTGCATAGAGCTGAGTATTCATTCATCACTTCTTTTCCTTCCGCTATGATTTTTTTGTATATGGTAATTTTCTTCTATTGTAAGTTCCTGCAGAGGGCAATTTTTAAGTTTGTGTTTACGTCTGTTGGTCTGCATTTCTTGTCCATGAGATGATCTGCAAATGTGGATTGACAGCTGTTACTCTTAAGTGCGCTTCTGGTTCAGTGTCTCTGATGTTGAAATTTCTACTTGTTTGGCCATCATAAAATGAGTTGCAATATTGACACATGAGCTGGTAGATCCCAGATGTGTTGTGTTTGTCTGTGTTAGTATTAGTTTGTCGCAGTTTCTTTTGTAGAGAGTCGTCTGGTCTGTAGGCAATTTTCAGTCCGCGACAATAAAAAATGGCACACACGTACCTACAACAACAAAGCAGCTCACAGAATAGGCAATACATTAAAAAAAAACAAGGACTGAAAAATACCTACAGAACAAACAACCCTACACAAAAGGAACTGAGGCCAGTTAATAGAAAGACAGACACAACATAATATCACATTAGGCCTTCAAAAGTTTTCAGAAATTACAAAACAAAACAATGATAAATGCTTAATAGTTGAAGATGACGTACTGGAAGGCAGTAATTGCAGCTGTGCAGCAAATACCAGACAGACTTGTGAACACCAGTATATAATAATAAAGTACATATTTATTCATCATGTTACTGTTTATGTCAACACTTGTAATGGAAATACTATAATCTCAAGAAACTGTTAAATAGCGTAATCCATAAATTTTTAGTATATCGTTCAACAAAAAATAAATGAAAGCCGCTGAAGATAGAGAAACTTCTCCGAAATATGTATGGGTAGTATACAAAGAAAAATTGTATTTGCTCAAGGCTGAACCACATATCTTTATTGCATAGCTGTAAAGTATTCTGAAAAATAATACTGTCACTGGCCTGCTAAGCAAACCTGATTCTGCAGGTTAACGGACAGCGTGAGAATTTATCCAGAACAGAAGCATCCAGCTGTTGCTGCCGCAGCCATGTTGTGTGCGAAGACAAACGTCAACGGACAACTTTGATCCCTCCTAATCGTCTGTCAATCACTTCGTTAAACCCATTGAGGTACTAACAACTTATGTCCAATTGTATGAAACGCATAATGCAAATCGTGATGTGAATGATTATAGAATGACCTTGTTTGTAAGATCTTTGGCGGAATCGACGTAATACTAGAGAAATACGCAAAACAGCAACCCTATAACACAGGGGCACTACCTTTTACGTCGATAACCTTTCCCCAGAGAAACTTGGAATTAATGTGAGATCAAAGTCTGGAACTTAAGGGTACCTTATCGGCAATGCCAACACTTCTCCATTTTATTCTTAACCTTTAGTAGATAATTCTTCTCTGTTTGATCAGAATCTTAGTTGGCTTTACGAGAGTTACAGGAACCTGTTCCAGAGCAGACACGAATTGCTTATCGACTTCACACTGACCCAATTTCTGGAACATGGCAACCAATGTATTTGGCTGTCGTCAATAAAGATGAAGGGTCTTCTTTCCAAAGTTAAAAGAGGATCTAGGTTGAAATGGCTCTGAGTACTATGGGACTTAACTGCTGAGGCCATCAGTCCCCTAGAACTTAGAACTACTTAAACCTAACTAACCCAAGGACATCACACACATCCATGCCCGAGGCAGCATTCGAACCTGCGACCGTAGCGGTCGCGTGGTTCCAGACTGTAGCGCCTAGAACCGCTCGGCCACTCCGGCCGGCAAGGATCTAGGTCTCAGGAGTATAGTTGTGCACAGCATTCTATGGGAACGCGGTATGTTTTAAGTGGCGCAGACTACTCCGCCGTATCTTATAACAATATGCATCCGACAACTAACAGCCGAATCCAAAACGTCAACTAACGTTAAGAGCTGCAGTTTTCCTGCTTAGTAACAAAAAAAAAAAAATACTTACGCAGGCAGTTACGATTTTAAGATGTGCTTAATTTTAATCGATGTTGATGAATTTTTCTATGAGCAAAGTAAAGTTGGCCGCTTAACTAAGAGGTATAGGGGTCAAATAGCGCGGGCGCTGCTGTGTTACAGCGGTAAACGTTTGTTGTTTTGTCTTCCAGTACCGATAACTCACGTGTGCGAGCTCTCGTAGCGATCAGCTGCTACAGTATGAATTTTGAGACGGAAGCCACATGGATTTGTGAATGCCTGTTACAGAGACGGTCATCTTCCAATGTGGTACTTACTTGCAACGAGGAACATTACATTAAATATCTTCTAATAGAGCTCAATGAGTAGAAGAAAACTGACATTCAAATCATATGTCTTAGTATCTCATAATGAATAATGCTTTAAAACGTAAGTACAGTTACTTTTATTAACCAATTAACCATCCATTCACACAGACAACACAAGACTTAGGCAAAACTGTGCTACGACTCTGGGGTGCAACAATCTGAAATAGAGAACAGCTGACACGAAGTGGTCTGAATGGTACCGATTTTTAACGATCACGACAAGGAAAACAGCTGCCAACTTATCGCCGGCCGGTGTGGCCGTGGGGTTCTAGGCGCTTCAGTCTGGAACCGCGTGACCGCTGAGGTCGCTGGTTCGAATCCTGCCTCGGGCATGGATGTGTGTGATGTCCTTAGGTTAGTTAGGTTAAGTAGTTCTAAGTTCTAGGGGACTGATGACCACAGATGTTAAGTCCCATAGTGCTCAGAGCCATTTGAATCATTTTTGCCAACTTATCGCGCCCTTACCAGAAGTACTGTACTGGACTCTTGCAACTTACTGGTTTGTATAGCTTACCAATTAATAATAAGATTGGTACATATGCGGTCCGAGGTGTCGTCCCTCAATGTTAATACTGGCTCTGGAGCAAATAGCTTTGACGATCACTGGTCTGGTGCTAAATTTTATTAAAATCCTGTCGGCCATATCATCCATCAGAGCTACAATGCACTGATGTAGTGTACATTCAATGAAATAGCAGTGCGGGCCTCGAAAATCAAATGAGCGCCAAAGAGCGTAGCGTGCGCCAGGACTCGAACTCAGCTACAGTAGCGGCAGTAGCGGCCGTGGCTACTCATATCAAAGCTCACAGCAACTGAAGAAACCGACTGGGTCGGTCATCTAAATATCGCTCAGAAAATAAACAAACTCGGCTGAACAACCGAAAACATACCATTAATCAGTCATGCTGGGACAACCTGAGGGACTGCGGGTTTGTTAGTGCTGTGCAACGTAATGCATTTCGTGTGTAGATGGTAATAGTACAACTCTTCCGTTCTTGCCCTGACATTGGGGTCATTAAAGACGCGTGGTGCGTGCAAGTAGAGGAGACGGTGAGCGGCGTCGAGCCGAAGGCAGCTTCCGTTTCCGCGCGCCCACGCGCTGGCCGGTCTAGCCTACTTTCGAGGCGGCTTCGTGGCGCCAGTGGGCGGCGCGGCGTCCGTGGGAAGGCCTGCCCAAACATCGCGCTCGCGAAAGGACTGCGCCTCGACGCCACAAGAAAAACGTCCACATGATAAACCGACATTTATTATCCCTGTCGTGTGGGTGTAGCCGCGTAGCACACTTCCGACCGCCAACGAGTGCGCGATATAGTAGTCATGTTGCTGGCGTTAGCATGCGGGCATAGCGCCGTACTGTTGTTGACCTGTATGCAGGACCGGCAGAGGGCTAAGTGCAACAGCACAGCACATTAGACAGACCAGGAAACCTAGGAGCCGTGAAACAGATTAAAACTGTGTGCCGAACCGGGACACGAATGGGACCTTTGCTGTGAGGACGTGTCGTGAATCGTGGATAGCTCAGTCGGATGAGCACTTAACCGCGAAAATTGGCAAGGTCCCAGTCTCGAGCTCCTGTCCGGCATACACTTCCAATCTGCCAGGAAGTTTGAAATCAGTGCTCATCCGCTGCAGAGTGAAAATTAATTGTGGAAACCCTGAAGTTATATTCTAGAACAAACGGTTCATGCGGCCGCATGGACAGTGTAATTTAAATACGTTTTACAGAGACTACAATCAGTCACAGTTTTTTAGGTATGTTGCTAACATTTTCACTTTGCTACATGTTTCAAGAAGAAACACATCGCTAGGCAAATATGACCTTACACTAAACATGTATCTTAAGCACGAACAATATTTTTTTGACGCCGTTGTTTTCGTGTGTACTGAGGAACACCGTGTCCGTCGGCATTTGATGTCTTCCTTTGCTGTTTACTCATTAGGTTGTCACTGAGCACTGTGCTCGTGTTTACGCTGCATGTTGCTATTAAATGGCTCAAATGGTTCAAATGGCTCTGAGCACTATGCGACTTAACTTCTGAGGTCATCAGTCGCCTAGAACTTAGAACTAATTAAACCTAACTAACCTAAGGACATCACACACATCCTTGCCCGAGGCAGGATTCGAACCTGCGACCGTAGCAGTCACGCGGTTCCAGATTGAAGCGCCTTTAACCGCACGGCCACACCGGCCGGCTGCTATTAAATCCTTCAACACTCCCGGCAGTGATCCTGGACATTTAAACCATTTACAGTGACAGAAGAAGAGGTATACATCAAAAGAAAATATTTATTTGTGACGTACATGGAATAGATTTCGTCGTCAACGTAACGCCGATAATACCACTGAAAAATTGTTACATACTTGGTGTGGCTGAGATAGTGTCTGGCTCAGAAAGCAAGTGGACAACCGTCAGGCAACCAATCCAATGATCAAGAGATTGAGCCTCAATTAGTCCGACGATCTTTAGCACTTGTCATTTGTTTCACGAGCGGCAATTATTTGCACATGTGGAAAAATGCCTTCGTTCGCAGTTCACGTTGAACTGTACAGGTCCCTTCAAGTGACTGTAAAAATTCGTTCAAATGTTGCAGGAAGGCAAGGCATATCAGCACTAATATGACACAGCACTGTGGTGTTCAAACCAACCCTCCAGTTGATGAAAGCGTAACATGTATTTTCGCGTTGGCATAACTGCCTGAAGAGTATGTTTTCATTTCGAAACTTTTAGGGTTAATGGAAGTCTAAGGAAGAAACCTACGAATTCTTTATACTATTGTAAAACCTTAGATATATTATTCCATTTCATTCTTCGCACAGAGTTTCCGCGAGGGTCGGTATTTTAATAGCCAGGCGCGAAGAATACGTTCTATAATATAAAGTAATATTCAGTTCTTTTCGAATCGTGTGTGTGTGGGGGGGGGGGGGGGGGGTTGGAGTCAGGAAGAGCATAGAGCATCCGGCCACCAGCTGTCAATCATATTGCGAGAACTCATATAACAATGACAACCCCGTAGCGAAACGGGAAAAAGACAAAGCAGGTTACCTTCCATTAATGAATGACATCTATCTATACCCACGGCGTGTTCTCTCCGTATATGAAGGTTCTTCTCAATAACTGCTGTAGAGATTTTGGTACGTTTTCCAGTAGTAGACAGAGATCCAAGAGAAAGGTTTGTGAATATAACTTGTTACTGCCACGCCAGACAAGTCGTCCGGTCATAGACATCTATTGTTATGGTCAATATATATTGAATATCAATATATCTAGCGTGCAACCATTACAGACAGTAACATCATAAAAAAAGTTCTTACTAGCAACTGAACAGTAACATGATAATAGAGATGAGAAAGCGCTTATTACCAACTGAACATGTTAACGTATTTTGTATACGCTTTATATTATGCCAGGACGCAGTTATTTTTTGAAACTTTATTCAGAGCTATACAGTTAGGCGATGAACTTACTTCGGCTGCATTGCCATATTCAAGTGATCTGCAGTTACTCGCAGCTATTACTGCATACAGTTTTTATGTTATATGTGACTGGTTTTGTAACAGTGTGTCGAATACCTACTTCCATACATCATCGTTGACGTCGCTTATGCGTGTTTTACTTGTAGCACGTATGGAGTTGTTGTTTATATAAATTTTTTCTGAACAGTACATGTTATTCTTAAGTAATTTTTGTTGAAATTTTCGTTTCCAATGAATTTGACAGCATCACGTGACAGACGTGAACGGTGTTACATGGTTTCATATTTATCTTATTCGTTAATGGAATTGTATATTGGCTACAGTTTCTTTCTATAGGTTCGTGTGTGTAGTCTTTGCATATGATGTTATCCATTACTGTGTCGACCTTCGAATATGTCAAAAAAAAAAAAAAAAGGAAAGAATAACAAGCTACTTGCTATCTTTGTCATTATTATTTTTGTGATATAAACGAATCTTTCACTGCGTAGAGAAGCAGAATGTTAACATATCGTCCATTTCAACGTTGCTTGAACCTACATTCAAGAACATACACTTTCAGGATGTTTTAATACGTTCGAAGACAATCAAACCAATGAACGGTTTGTTTGGAGCTGTTGAAACGACAGGCAGCGAGGACGGGTAGTACACTGATGCATAACACGAAAACAGAGAAATCAAATAAGATTTATGGAGTGAACATAACGAAAAACAGCGCGTCAGTATTTTAGTTGTACAGTAACCTCTTCAGCTACCTAAAGACTCTCAAAATCAGTACATGCTCTCTATCAACTATGCAGTAGATTGAAGGGGAAATTTCTCTCAGAAATTTCTTTTTTATGTTCTATACATAAAATGTGGACGGATAGGTATGTTGAATATTGTTATATTTGTCTATATAAATAAAAATGTAAATATTCGTTTTTTCAGAATCGTTAATCTTCGAAAGTTCTTGACCAGTTGCTTTGAAATATTGATACAACGTTAAATTATAATACGGGTGTATTTTTAGGTACGTAATTCTTTAACATATGTATATATTTAATATATACAATATATAAAATAAAGGGACAACATTGTTACCAACGATCTCAAAATCTAACTTACCGATTTACTTCAAATTTTTACACGAATCTGAATTTGCAATAACAATAATCAGGAATCAAGGTCAGAGAGATGGGGGAAGAGGAGACGTACTGGGGGCAGGGAGAGGAAATGGACACAGAAAACGGAAGGAGGAGATGGACAGAGTGAGGGGGCAGGAGGAGATGGAGAGAGATGGGCGAGAAGGTCATAGACTGAGAGACGGGTGGGGGGGGGGGGGGGCGAGAGGGACAGGAGGATATGGAAAGAGAGGGGGGGAGGAGAAGATGGATAGAGAAAGGATGAAGAGGTGATGGACAGAGTGAGGGGCAGAAAGAAACTGGGGGGGGGGGGAATATGGAGAGAGACAGAAGAGAGGAGATTAGGATGTACGTCCACTTCCCATACGTATTATATACGTGAGCTTTCTCTTTTCTTTCTTTTCCATTTAAACAGACCGAGCCACAAAAAGCACAGACAGGTACAGGTAGTTTATTAATAAAAATGTTAGATGTATTTGCATGCGTTTCTTTTTACGCTTCTCTGTAAATTCATGGTTTAACATCGATTCTTAAAGAAATTGAATTTTGGGGTTGTTTATTGTCGACTGGACGTTGATGGTTTGGACGTCGATGGTTTAGACATCAATGATTTTCCAAGATCTCACATCCCTACTTCCACTTCTCCTGAATGTGACTGGCTTGGTATCAAACGTTTTTTGCTAGAGATTGGATATGTAAACTGAAAGCTGGTTGGGATCAGAACTGTAAGGTTACAGAAAGCTTACAAATGTGTATTATATTTTGGAGTACGAAATTATTCTGTAAGGAGTGTAACTAAGCTGCCAATAACATCGTATGATATAATTAGTGCAGGCTTGTCACAGTCAGTGTAGATCCCTGTTGACGCCGTAGCTAAGAAGGCAGTGAAGGAATGCGCGAGCACGGCCCCGGCTGCCCCCTGCCCTGCGCCCGGGGCTCCTTTGTGTGGCAGCTCTCCCACTGGGTCAAGGCCGCGACCGTCACCACGCGCGCTCAACCCGCTGGCGCAGCAGACCTCGTTATCTGCGTGTTCCGTGGACCGCAACAAACCAGTCGGATCCAGGACTTTGGTCTGGTTTGGGGCTGAGCTCATAGAAATTTTGTGCCGCCATGCCGTCTCCAAATTCTCTAGAGTAAACGAAGGTGTTTTCGTAATCTATAATAGATAAACTATTATTATAAAACTGTGTTGCAACGAATATTATGTATGTGTGTGTATATATATATATATATATATATATATATATATATATATATATATACTTTTGTTAACATTCAGACCCTAATTCAACCTGGAAAATTACACAACTTAGTAACAGAGCTAGACCAACAAAAAATTAAGATCTTAGCGTTACAAGAAACTAGATTCACGGATGAAAATACAATAGACTATGGAAACTATCGCATCTTCAAGAGCAAGACTGACAAACGAATTGCCAATGGTACGCCACTCCTGGGCATGGCATTTGCGGTGCACAGAAATATATTAGGCTCAATTAGAGAGGTCTCTTCCATAAATAATCGCCTCATGACCATTCGTATCCAGTGCGCCAACAAGAAATACACATTGATAAATGTTCATGCACCCACAAACATAGACAACAAAAAACGCCAACTACAAACTGAAAAATTCTGGACTAAACTTGAAGATATCACGGCCAAAATTCCCCGGGATGATATCAAAATCTTAATGGGAGATTCCAATGCACAAATTGGCAGAGAGAAAGAACACCAAAAAACTGTAGGAAAATATCCAGCACACAGATTCACCAACAGAAACGGACTGAGATTTATTGAACTATGCCAACAAAATAATCTAAAAATAATGTCTACATCTTTGAGAAAAAAACCTAGAAAACAAAAGACCTGGAGGTCCCCCATACAAGAGATCGGCGAATATCAGATTGACCACATTGCCATCTCCTATTTCGTACAGAAAGAGATCCATGATGTCCAAGTCCGCAGAGGGGCGAACATTGACTCAGACCACTACTTAACACGCATTAAAGCGAAATTCACCCCAAAAAAATTCTATCCGAAGAAAACACACATGATGAAATTTGACACACGAACAATCAAAGAAACCAATCTGAAGGAGGAGTGGGAAAAGGAACAGCTGACTCTTGGGAAAAATTTCGAACAAAAATTACAAAGAAGGCAAAAGAACTGATCCCATTGAAAAAGAACACAAAACACTCCTGGTGGGACTCTGGATGTGAAAAAGCGCTGGAAGAAAGAAAGAAAGCCTTTCTGAAGTATAACAGTAAAAAATCCCCAGAAAATCTGGATCACTTCCACAACACCAGAAGACAAGTGGCAAAAACAATCAGACAAGTCAAGAGGAAGTACCTCAAGGAACAGTGTGAGTCTATTGAAGAAAATTTCCGTAACTATAATGTACGAGACTTCTATAAGACCTTTGCTGGGAGAATCAATGGATACGGCTCACGAAATCTATGTTTCAGAAAACCAGATGGAAAACTAGCGCTCACAAATCGGGAAAATTGTGAGGAGCTGGCAAGATACTTTTCCGGACTCCTCAATTGCCCTGAACCTTCTTCAAGATTCCCTCAAGAAACTGCTATCTACACAAATCCAGAATCCCCACCACCTACACTAGAGGAGATCCAAAGACATATTCATAGACTGAAAAACAACAAGGCATCTGGAGAAGATAATATCACTGCAGAACTACTTAAAAATCTTGGACCAAATTCCCTCAAAGAACTCACTCAAATCATCACAGACATTTGGCAGACAGAAAAACTACCAGAATATTGGAAATGCGCCCTAATTCATCCACTGCATAAAAAGGGAGACATGGCAGATATAAACAACTATCGAGGAATCTCCCTTCTCCAAGTCACTTATAAAATCCTCTCAGCTTGTCCTCTTCAACGAACACAAGAACAACTCGAACACAGTATTGGTGAATACCAAGCTGGCTTTCGCCCTCACCGATCCTGTGCAGAACAAATTTTCAATTTGAAGACAACACTAAAATACTAAGCAGTCAGAAACAGCCCGATCATTTGTTCCTTTGTTGATTTCGCAAAGGCTTATGATTCAATCGATAGGCAATCTCTCTTTATTATCCTTGAGGAGCTAGGACTCGATCCGAAAACCCTAAACCTTATCAAAGAAACGCTCACAAACACAACTTCTAAGATAAAATTCCTGGGTGAAATATCAGAGCCCTTTCTGATCAAAACTGGCGTCAGACAAGGTGACGGCTTGTCTCCACTCCTCTTCAACCTTGTCTTAGACAAAGTCATCCGAGAATGGGAAAAAGAACTGAAGAATCAAAATTACTGGAAGCCTATACAACTAGGAAGATCTAAAGATGGTATTAAAATTTCATGCTTGGCATTTGCAGATGACGTGGCCATTCTAGCAGAAAACGAGACCACAGCAATTAAACAGATAGACATTCTCAAAGAATGCGCCGAAAAAGTTGGGCTACAAATTTCCTTCCAAAAAACCAAATTCATCTGCTCAAAATTTGAAACTCAAAAACTGACTACAAAATATGGACAAATTGAGAGAGTTCCATTCTTTAAATACTTAGGCGAGGTCCTAGAACCCACAGGGGGAGAGAAAACTGCACAAAAAGTTCGACTGCAAAAACTGAAAAGAGCATACTGGAAAACCCACAACATCTACAATAAAAGGTGTCTCTCCATTCACTCAAAAATACGACACTACAATACAGTAATCAAGCCCGAAGCACTATATGCCAGCGAAACACTCACACTCCATAGAAAAGGCGACCTGGAAGGCATCCTGAAAGAGGAACGCAAAATTATCAGAAAGATTCTTGGCCCAAAAAGAACGGAAGATGGATACAGGTTACAGTCTCGGAAAACTACAGAAAAATTATCTAACCTCGCCGCAGACATCCGGAAAAGAAGACTAAAATTTTACGGTCATATCCACAGACTCCCAACACCCAGACTCTCCCACAAAATTTTAATATACATTGAAAAATTGAAAACCATACCCTGGATACAAGAAACCAAAACAGATCTAGCAAATGCACAAATAAATTCTTCAGAAGTTATAAACAGAAATGTATACAGGCAAAAAATCAATAGTTGGAAAGTACAACCCGTGAATGAAGTTTGCAAGAGACAGGGGACAAAATGGACAGAGGAAAGAAAGAGAATTCATGGAGAAAGAATGAGAGAAGTTTGGAGAATTAAAAAATTGAATCGGAAAAGCTTTGCGTAATCCGTATGGGTCCAATCGCACATAATAATAATAAATATACTTTTGTTGTGACACAACTTGATACAGTTGATAATGACATAGGGACTGAACTATCGCTCACAACAAATTTAACATTATAAAATCAGATAACTGTGAAAAAAATGTTATCTTTCAGAAACGTTTTATAGGCAGGGGATCCACACACGAAAAAAGGGCTTTTTACTATTGTTATTACACGCTTCTGCTCAACGATAACTATACTTCTCAGTGAATAGTTGTCCCAATATATGACTCCATAAGACATCAGTCTATGAAAAGACGAACAGTATGTCACCTCCAAAGTCCGCTACACACCTATTACGCAACAGTTACTGAACTAAGACGTGTAAGTGGTTTTCAGTTCAGGTTGTTACCAATAAAACACCCACGAATTTAGCCAAGGAGAAAGATTTAAAGCAAGACATGATTAAAGAACATCGAGTCTAGATAACAGGCAAAATTTGTAAGAAACAGCATAAAAAATGACCTGCGTACTCACAAGAAAGATTTATAGGTTACAATGTCATCCTGTAGAAAATTGTCAGAAGCATATGTCATGTCAGTGTTAGAAGTAGTGTTTCTCTCCCTCTCCCTCTCTCTCTCTCTCTCTCTCTCTCTCTCTCTCTCTCTCTCTCTCTCTCTCTCTCTCGCTCACACACACACACACACACACTCACACATACAAAGTGTTCCGGTGGTGCAGTGTGTCCTTTGATTGTAAGGAAAATGTCACATTTGAAAGTCGGTCAGCAATTCTGTATTCCCGACGTTTGTTTACTCTTTGACACCAGGTTATAGGCGACGACATCTCTGTTTGTGTATGCAAGGGCATATTGGACAATTGACTGAAGAGAGTCGGTGGTAATAGGCGATGAGAATCATTTCTGTTGGAGGCCAAGTTACCAAGTTACCCAGTCGTACCCGCGTCTGTGGACATACCGGAAAACTGATCGCTTAGAGACACCTACCACTCGGGAAATGGCGAACCATACTGGCATTTGCGAGATTCATCCCTATTGCCTCTTCTATTCATCCCGGGGACAACAAAGAGCGCGAGAGGTTATCCAAAATCTAATGTGGGGGAGGGGACTAGGGGCTAATCGTGTTAATTTCTCGGTGATCACAAAGCAGATCTGGTATTTCACAAAAGATGACTGTGGATACACTTGTTACTAATAAATATTTACTAGATGTTCTAGCATTCTTCAGACTGAAACTGAATTGATATGTCTCTGTGTGTTTGGTAGGGCGCTGGGAATACTTTTTCCTGAATGGGGAGGGGAGGGGGAAAGGGCGTCTGCCTCTCCTGCACTTTACTGGGTGCACTCTTTGACTACTGCTCTGTGAGACCATGCATTCCAATACCTCAAGGCCGACGGTCCATCTTTAACATGGTATAGGACTGCCGCTGTGAACCTTTAGGTATCTGGGCCTCAGCTCAGTCAGATGCACATCGAACAGGCTTGGTTCACGTCTAACACCCAAACTGCCCATTGGAAAGGCTGCTGCGTCCCTACATATAAATGTACAACGAACCTGGAATTTTGAGCCCTTATATTATTCCTGGCTGCGCCGATAGGTCGTTCTCTTGGTCGCCAAAGTCGATTACTGTCATCTAGTGGAAGGCGGCTTTGTTCAGCTCAGATGTGATTGGATGGTCTTTCCATAATCTTTCTAAATTGGGTTGTGGTCGGAGTCCACTAGAAAAGCTTAAGGGCTAATGGCTTTCCCATAAAAGCAGGTGTTTTGCAATACATATTGCAAATAAACTAGTGAAAAGTCTTGTCAGAAAACAGCACTTTCCAGGGGAGTGCTTTTAGCAGGAGCAGGAAGTGGTCAATGAAAATTCCTGTCTTCTGCTCCTTTGGCCGCTTAGCTGAAGTGTTTGCATGTAGACTGTGTTACTCCTAATTTGTGGCGTTGAACTGAAATGTTTACCATTTGCATATACAAGCGTGAACCAATTTGACGTTTGTTGCATTTTCCTTCATACTGCACGGTGCTATCGGTACTGATGCTTTTGAACCGATTTTATTGAGGTGTCTATACAATTTTATATATTGGTGTCGATAACAAATGTCGCATCGAATCTGGTATTGGAACATACCTATTTACAGGTAATGTCTCTCTTGTGTTTGCTCCTTAGGTTGTCATTTCTTATTGTTACTGCCCAGAACTGGGAAATGAAGTATCGTGTTTGCTGACGTTCCCTTTCACGTCGCTGCCGAAAGCACAGGAAGCAAAACACGGCGTCAGAGGCGTGAAGGCCGGAGAAAGGAGTGGACAGCGCCTCGTGCTTTCGTGGAGCTGCTTAGAGGTCGCAAAGTCTTGGAGCCGACTGGCGGTCGTTCCAGATGTAGAGAGTAAGATGCAATCCTACTAGAGTGGTGCAGGTGATTGAAAGTGTTTCACTTTTCGGAAGGTGATTAGCATCTCTCCTGGCTCTAGGAGGTACATCGTGGGTAACTTGACGGCAGAAGTGAATTTGCAGATTGTTGCAGATACAAGTTCAGGAGTTATTGACGGTTCGTGATCCACAAAATTATCCACTATATGAAGTTTAAGTAAATTCGTAAGTGTGTTCCAGTGCGTGGGTGTGGAATTGGATGAGTCATTGCTGATTTTATAGGCAAATGTTGCGGATTGTTGCGCGAGCAAGCGATTGGTCGAAACAGGTTTCCTACCAAACAGTAGAGTGTTTAGCTAGCCAGAAATGGTGGTTAACGAAGGAGGAAAAGGAATGTTTCACCCTACCAGACGATTTTACGACATTTTGCACGGCTGATTTACTGCCTATGCGGCCTCTTAAGAGTGGCGAAGCTAGTTGCCGAACTGTCGAACAGGCTCTGTTTTTTTTTTTTTTTTTTCTTCCAGTACCACAACCCTACACTTTCTTCTAACATTAAGGTTATGAAATATTGATGACTCTACACCCGTCTACAATTGTGAAAGTGCTGCCAATGCAGAATTTCGTGCATGAACTGACCTCTCGATTATGTCTCACAATTGTTCAGTGGGATTCATACCGGGCGATCTGGGTGGCCAAATAATTCGCTCGAACTGTCCAGAACGTTCTTCAAACCAATCGCAATGTGTTGTGTCCCGGTGGCATGGCGCATTGTCATCCATAAAAATTCCACCGTTGTTTGGAAACATGAAGTCTACGAATGGCTGCAAATGGTCTCAGTTAGTTCAGTTAGACCAGAGGACCCAGTCCGTTCCATGTAAACACAGCACGCAGCTTGCACAGTGCCTTGTTGACAACCTGGCTCCATTTGCTACGTGGGATCTGCGCCACACTACCATCAGCTCTTACCAGCTGAAATCAGGACTCATCTAACCAGGCCGCGGTTTTCCTGTCGTCTAGGGTCCAATCGATAGCGTCACTAGTCCAGGAGAGTCGCTGCAGGCAGTGTCGTGCTGTTAGCAAAGGCTCTCGCGTCTGTCGTAGCCCATGAACGCCAGATTTACTGTATTGTCCTAACGGATACGTTCGTAGTACCTCCTACATTGATTTCTGCGGTTATTTCACTTAGTGTTACTTATGTGTGAGCGCTGAGAACTCTACGCAAACGCCGCTGCTCTCGGTCGTTAAGTGAAGGCAGTCGGCCACTGTATTGTCCGTGGTGAGAGGTAATGCCCGAAATTTAGTATTCTGGGGACACTCTTGACACTGTGGATATCGAAATGGAATGTCCCATTCCTCTGACTCCGACCACCATTCCGCGTCCAAACTCCGTTAATTCCCGTCGTCTGGCCATAATCATGTCGGAAACCTTTTCCCACGAATCACTTGAGTACCAATGACAGCCCCGCCAATGCGCTGTCCTTTTTTATTTGTGTAAGCGATACTACCGTCATTTGTGTATATGCAGATCGCTATCCCATGACTTGTCACCTCATTGTACACTCATTGTACCTCATTGTACTGGGCATTAAAATTGCTACACTACGAAGATGACGTGCTACAGACGCGAAATTTAACAGACAGGAATAAGATGCTGTGATATGCAAATGATTAGCTTTTTAGAGCATTCACACAAGGTTGGCGCCGGTAGCGCCACCTACAACGTGCTGACATGAAGAAAGTTTCCAACCGATTTCTCATACACAAACAGCAGTTGACCGGCGTTGCCTGGTGAAACGTTGTTGCAATGCCTCGTGTAAGGAGTAGAAATGCCTACCATCACGTTTCCGACTTTGATAAAGGTCGGATTGTAACCTATCGCGATATTGCTGGCCGCGTCGGTCGAGATCCAATGACTGTTAGCAGAATATGGAATCGGTGGGTTCAGGAGGGTAATACGGAACGCCGTGCTGGTTCCCAACGGCCTCGTATCACTAGAAGTCGAGATGACAGGCATCTTATCCGCATGGCTGTAACGGATCGTGCAGCCACGTCCTGATCCCTGAGTCAACAGATGGGGACGTTTGCAAGACAACAACCATCTGCACGAACAGTTCGACGACGTTTGCAGCAGCATAGACTATCAGCTCGGAGACCATGGCTGCGGTTACCCTTGACGCTGCATCACAGACAGGAGTGCCTGCGATGGTATACTCAACGACGAACCTGGGTGCACGAATGGCAAAACGTCATTTTTTCGGATAGATCCAAGTTCTGTTTACAGCATCATGATGGTCGCATCCGTGTTTGGCGACATCGCGGTGAACGCACATTTTAAGAGTGTATTCATCATCGCCATACTGGAGTATCACCCGGCGTGATGGTATGGGGAGCCATTGGTTACACGTCTCGGTCACCTCTTGTTCGCATTGATCGCACTTTGAACAGTGGACGTTACATTTCAGATGTGTTACGACCCGTGGCTCTACCCTTCATTCGATCCCTGCGAAACTCTACATTTCAGCAGTATAATGCACGACCGCATGTTGCAGGTCCTGTACGGGCCTTTCTGGATACAGAAAATGCTGGACAGCTGCCCTGGCCAGCACATTCTCCAGATCTCTCACCAATTGAAAACGTCTGGTCAATGGTGGCATTTCTTGTTGGCGTAGCAATTTTAATGGCCAGTAGTGTATGTAGAACTGTTGCGTGTTCTATGGCACTGTTCTTCAGTGGTCACAAGCTCCTTTTCCAGACGTATTTGCATCACATACTATGTACAGTACCACATATTAACCGGGAGTCACACATCAAATATATCTGTATGTTATTAATTAACATTACTCCATCTGCTGATGGAAGCATAATTCTTCGAAACGCGTAGTGATAAGTTTAATCTAATAAATGCGTCTGGTTACAACTTTCGGTATTTTAAAGTATATGGGGAACAGACAGGTAAGCAGTCGTGTTGTGTGTTGTTTAGCGCGGAGTTTGTAGGCGGCGCCGTGACGCGGCCGGACCCGCTGACAGCGACCCTTGAAAGCTCCCGCAGGCGAGTGCAAGGCCGTGCGGGCGCCGCAGCGCGCCGCTCTCCCGTTTTCTCCGCGGTTCCAGCTGCTGCTGCTGCTGCCGTCGGCTTTGTTCGCGCCGGTCTCTCCTCTCCTCTCCGCGCCGCAGTCCGGGGAAACGCGCGTTCATTTCCATAGGAATGCACCCTTCTCCCACGCCTCGTCCCTCTACGGTTTCTTGTGCGCGTGTCGGTGTCGCGCCAGAGGTGCTCCTGTTTTCCTTCCCTTTCATCGCAGACGCGGGAAAGCGCCTTCGGGCGTCGACCGACGACGGGCAGCCACCGTGCCGAAACCAGGAAAGTGAAGCGGCCGTCACTCGTGACGAATCGGCTGCTGGTGCCGGCCCAGCGGCCACGGCGCGCCGCCCACCCCTTTCTCCGGCCTTCACGCCTCTCACACCGTGTTTTATTTCCTGTGCTTTCGGCAGCGACGTGAAACAGCAAACACGATATCAAATTTCCCGGTTCCGAACAGTACAAATAAAATACGACAATTTAAGCAGCAAATACAAGAGAGACATTGCTTGTAAGTAATTATGTCCCTATACCAGATTCAATGCGACATTTGATGTCGATACCAATACATCAAATTGTGTAGAGACATCGATAACATCGGTTGAAAGATATCGATATGGACGGTGCCCTAGAGTACGGAAGCGGTAAGCAACAAACGTCAAATTGGCATGAGGTGTACTACGCACTTGAACATGCAAACGATAAACATTCAGTGCAACCACACCAATCGGGTAGGAGTAACGCAATATACATCTTGTATTTAACGAAAGATCACGCGACGGGTTTCGCATTCAGAAACTACATTTGAATGTTCTGCGTTTCAGAGAAGATGGTGTTTTTCCTCGTGTACGAAGGAGAAATGCCAGTCACGATATGTCGGAATTCCACAGAGTGTGGTGCCTCTCCTTTCGGAAGGGATTTTTAGTTATACTTAGGGATGGTTCAAAAGTCACCTTCCTGCCTTCCGGAACCTGGATGCATAAAAGTTCTTAAACTGACCCATGGCGATAGCACACAGAAGGGGCCTAGATTAAATCCTCTGATAATCTTGCACAGTATTCGACAGCAGATATCCTCTGAGAAGAGTCCTTGTATCTGACCCCATGCGGTTTAGAGTTCGAGTCCGCCTAGACACGACTGCTCAAAGTACAACATCCGAAATTTACAGCTGCTGTAGCGCACGCTGTAGAGGGCCAGTTATTTTAAGTCCGCTAGCCACATCGTGGACAACGTGACTCGTATACGTGAAAGACTTCTGCAACATTTTCACCGATATTAGCACACATAAAACTGTAAGTATCTGTAGACCGTTGACCTAACGACGTTAATGTTTGTTAAAATCATGATAAGCCGACCGGGTACCTAGGAGTTAAAACAAATATTGACGGGCGCTGTGGGCGATCTGTTACAAGTGTCAGGATTGTGGCCTGTCTAGTCTGTAGTTTACCGTTCCACAATATTTCTGCTCACACTGGTCGAGATCCCACGACTGTCACGCGAGTATGGAATCAATGAGTTCAGAAGGACCATATTCGATCACAACAGCCCGCGACTAGCGCCCGAGTGGACAGACGTATTGTTCGTTCGGCCAAACAGGACCGTGTGGCCAGGTCACGTACCTCGAGTCAGGAAATGAGCTTGTTTGCTGCAAGACAAGTAACCACATGGAGAGTGAGACAATGTCTAGGATACTATTGTCTGTCAACCAGGAAACCATTGCTGTGGCTTCCGTTGACGCGGAGTAGAGGTGAGCCGACAGTAGTGCGCCCAGTGACAACCGTGGACATCTGAGTGGCACCACATCCTGTTTTGACACCAGTCCCGGATCTGTGTACAGCGTCACGATGGACGTACCTTTCTATACAAACTTTGAGGAGAACGAACGTTGCCAAACTGTACACTTTGCCTGATGGTACGGGATGCCAATGAGCACCCAACACGATCGCCTCTGTTTCGCATAGCCTATTTTTTGGATGGGAGTCGTTATTTTTCTGACGTATTAAGGCTTGTCTTCGAGATCTCCGTGACGTTAGACTAAAAAAATTATGCAAGACTGCATGTTGCCCGTGCTGTTGTGGTGCAACTCGATACTCAGGCTGTTCTGCTGTTACCCTGACCCTTTGAGAATATCTGGTCATTACTTGCCGAAAAACTGGTACCGCACCACTCGTCAGTCACTACGATTGCTGAACTCTAGCATTGACATATCCATATGTGTCATCCCAGTTCAGTTATATTCTATGGCCGGCCGGGGTGGCCGAGCGGTTCTGGGCGCTACAGTCTGGAACCGCGCGACCGCTACGGTCGCAGGTTCGAATCCTGCCTTGGGCATGGATGTATGTGATGTCCTTGGTTGGTTAGGTTTAAGTAGTTCTAAGTTATAGGGGACTGATGACCTTAGAAGTTAAGTCCCATAGTGCTCAGAGCCATTTGAACCATTTTTATATTCTATGCCCAGTCGGTTTAGAGCCTCTACTGCTGCCAGAGGTGTCAGCTCTGTGTACTAAATTTCGCGCCCTGTAGCCTGTACACATCCAAATCACCTACATGCGTTATCATACAGTCTTCCAGCTATAATGCATACGCACATTAAATAGAAATTCGTTACTTGCTATACGTCGCGGTGTTGCATTTATAATGGCCAATAGTGCATGTTAAGCTATTCTTCGTCATTAAAGGTTCGTTAAAATTCAGGGCAAAAAATGGAACCCTTGCTAAATTTTCGTGAACCGACTTTCACACAAAATTCAAATATAAATGCGAGGAGTTAAGGACAAATATTCTAACTGCGAAAAAAAGTGGGGCATGATATAAATAATATGCTACCCATACCCGCCATTATTATAGTGCATCATTACAAGATTGTATGTAGAAAAACAGCATTCATTTACAAGAGACTTCATCTTGAGACAAAAAGCACTCCTTTTGAACATAACGCAAAACTTGGGAACCATGTTATGTTTGTATGAACTAACTAGATACAAAAATAAGTACTAGAACCACTTTTACAAAGTAGTGGGTGTATATACCTAATGTTACTGGCATACGTTGCTACAATGTGATACGTTTATTACGCGCATAAAAAATGGTTCAAATGGCTCTGAGCACTATGGGACTCAACTGCTGAGGTCATTAGTCCCCTAGAACTTAGAACTAGTTAAACCTAACGAACCTAAGGACATCACAAACATCCATGCCCGAGGCAGGATTCGAACCTGCGACCGTAGCGGTCTTGCGGTTCCAGACTGCAGCGCCTTTAACCGCACGGCCACTTCGGCCGGCTACGCGCATAGTATGTACATTTTTGCTGCTGCACTTGCGCTTCAGGGATACTACAGGCATACTACATACATTTGAACTCTCGCCTAACTAGCTTTTAGTTTCCTGTCTTGCCAATACCGATATTGCGATATTTTATACGCTGCTATGAAGTTGTTGAATACTTTGCATCGATACCAAATCTGTTGGCATCGCAACAGTTGATATTCATATCAGTAATGTCGGATCGTCTCTAGCGCTAGACGCTGAAGGTGACATAAGGAATATGTATGAGGGGGAGGGAATGACATGGCTAGGCAGGAGGCACGTGTGGGGCGAGAGTATGAGATAGAGAGGGGGGAAGGGCAGCGGGAGAGAGGTAGAAAGGGAGGTTGAGTGAGACATCCACTGTCGTGAAATACAGGGTGTTTCAAAATGAATATACGGGTTCTAAGGCTTTGTAGCACATATTACATTCAACTTACAATTATAAATAATACACCAAATGAAAGAGAAGCACAAACAGTTTTCCTTACAATTAATCAGTGTAAACAGCGATCACGCATAGAGTCGATAGGCGAGTTGTTCCGAAACCTTGATCAATGTGTCAGGAGTAACTGCTGCAATAACACTGTTTCTAAAGTCGGAGAGATTAGCTGGTATCGGAGGCACATACACATCATCGCGTCAGATACCGTGTGAACGTGGAGATCAGGCATAAAATGCGCCCAATTCACCGGTCGGATGCATCGTCTTTTAACCAGTCGCGTACTGAGTTATGCCAGTGAGGCGGCGCACCATCTTGCTCCCAAATAAAGAGGTGTTCACCTTCTTCCCATTGAGGTACGGGTCATAGCTGTGGCACATCAAGATAAGAAACATCAGTTACACTTGATTCACCGAAAAAGAAAAGCCTATAAACTTTCCACTCGGATATTTCTTGGGGCTAAGCGGGAAAGACTCGCACTCGTTCAACAAGTTTTTCAGTCACTCTTTGTCATTCCATACTCTTCCCATTGCGCACAGGTAGACAAACAAAACTGTTTGAGTTCCTCTTTCATTTGGTGTATTATTTACAATTGTAAGTTGAACGTAATAAATGTTACAACGCCTTAAAACCGGTGTGTTCACTTTGAAACACCCAGTGCTGACCTCCGACCTGCCATTTGTTGTGGATTAGTGACTGGAGAAAATGTTCGCGAACTTATATTTTTGCATCACAGACACTGTAGGAATAACTGAAAGGTATTACGTCACACGGAAACTGAAGAGCAGCAGAATATACTTTGAGTCGAGCCATGAGGCTTTCTAGGATTCGTTCGTAACGCGTCGCTCGTGAAAGGCAGTGGTCTGATCTTTATCCTGGTGCGGCACACTGTTTTAACTGATAATAATAAGTATCCTTACAGAAAAGAAACAAAGAGAAAGAAAGATAGAGAGAGAAATTGGGATTTAACGTCCTATGACAACCATTTCGTTACAGCCCGAGCAGAAATTGGGGATGGATAACGAGAGAGAGAGAGGGGGGGGGGGGGGAGGAGGAAATCAGCTATATATCCGTATCAGTAGAATTATCTCGTCATTTACCTTAAGCGACTTGAGGAAACTATGGGAAATCTAAATCTAGATGAGCGGACGGGGATTGGAATCCTGGCCCTCCCAAATAGTGGTTCAGTATATTTATTACATCTTACACTTTACTGCAGTATGAAAAGAATTGGTTGTTGTCGACGAGTAAAAACAGCTATGCAGAATGCTTAGAAAAAGTACGATGCAGTATATCACAGCACATACCAGACTAGAAATTTAGCAATTTGAAACCAGTGCAAGAAGGAAAAATGAAAGACAAATGTTGAAATTTGTAGCAGCAATTCTTAAGTATTCCCTTCCAAAGATGGAGAGGTAATCACTATAGCAACACAAATGTGTGTGAATTCCTAAGGGACCTAAGTGCTGAGGTCATCGGTTCCTAGACTTACACACTACTTAAACTAACATATGCTAAGAACAACACACACATCCATGCCCGAGGAAGGACTCTAACCTCTGACGAAAAGGGCCGCGCAATCCGTGACATAGCGCCTCTAACAGCGCGGCCACTCCGTGCGGCAATATAGGAACACATTTTAACATCAAATGAAAGCTGCACAGTGAAGGGGAAAAACATTTGGGTATGTTAGGAAACAGCTGTATCCAGTTTATATTTTGATATCATGCAGGAAACAAATCAATCTTAATTCATCTCTTACCTAACTTGTTCTATGCCTCAAATGAGGGTATCAGGCACGTGAGAAAATTAGAGTAATTCGTTAGAGATACTTTCAACGAATACAAGATACATTGTTCGATTTCACGATCGCCAGGAGAGTTTTTATGGCCGTACATGTCTTCCACCTTTAAGTGCTTGTTATTGACCCCAGGAAGATCTGTGTGCGACGGAGGCATGATATTAGCTTCCGTACACTCAAACTTGTGGTGGAAGCACAGGACACCAAAGGTCTAAACGCCTAAAGACGAGGATGCACGAGCACTGATGCTTGTTCGAAGGCTTACTACACCTTACTTGAAACATGTGTGACAAGTGTCACAAGATGCTACGTCGATAACGCTCGTCCGTTGTACTGTAACTCCTACATTTTGTTATCTTTAACTCGTAACTGGTTCGACTGCTATTAGAGATGATTGCATTTAGCACTTTCACGTCAGGTAAATATCTGAGTGCTTGTTGGCATCCCTTATTCGATTTACCAATTAATCTAGGGCAGACGTTAGTAGCTTAGGGTTGTTCGTCAAACCCGAACGGGCCTAACGGTGCAAACTCAATCGCTGCCAACATGGAAGTTTCCATTTATCGTATGGATAAAATACAATTGTGACTTAAAATGGTTGCATAATCCTTGGCTATAAGTCGTCCTTAAACAATATTACCAAGTCAGTTACTGGGTTAACGACTCCCATTATTGCTGAGCAATATTCAAACGCATCTGAAGGAAGAAGGAAGTCGAAACATATGCTTACAAGGATCTCTGCAATGCTTTATGAGACCGCTCAGTACCTGAAGAAACTGTGAATACCCACTCTTCGCATCACATCACGTTCTAGTGTTCATCGCTGGATTTTGCTGCACGGCATGTACCCCATTAGCGGATATTAGTTTTTACACTTCGCCTCGAGCTGTAGTCATAGAAACAGGTTTTTTGAGATTTTTGATGAGCTGTGGCGTCAATTGTGTCGCATTAGAAGTACTGTCCTTTACCAGTATTGTAATAATTGGACTTGCTTTTCTTTCATATGTTGTGTCAATAATCGTGGTCGTCTTCATGTTTGGCGTTTTACTGACTGCCTTTAATACATTTACTTCAAAAACTTCACTCTAACAATCTGCCCTCGTCCTAAGTGAGAGGTGTCCGGTTTAGTCTCATCTACTTCTGACCAATGGACTAACGAATTGATACACGCCGCCTAGAGTACTGTCAACTATGTTTCGCCACTTCAGTAATAAACCATTTACATAACCATCTGGATCTTGTTAGAATCGCGTCAGTAACTCATAGGCAAGAATCGTTTCCGATAATATTAAAAAAATGAGTTTCATCACCATCGCCAATGGAATATATTTCTAGCTGTCTGAATATTCACATTAGCTTAAAGCTGACATGCACTACACCAGATCATTAACTGCTCACCAGTAACGCAATGTGCCAAATTCCATTTGCCTTTTCTTTCGGCAGGCTAAACTTACGAGCGCGTGCTCTTACCTGACGGGTAACCGGGGTACGCTGGCATTGAACGTGTCCTCTCAACAGCAGGCTTGGTTTATCAAGAGTGAATGAAAGTGAGAGTGAGTGAGTCTGTTCTCGTTGCCAGACGCCGTTAGGCAGAAGTTAATTGCTCTCAGGAAGCCAAATCTGTACACTTTTACGGCCTAGGTGATTCATAAGAGCACGTCGCTCGTCAGTTTGAAGAGATTGTTGCCATGCCTACCTTCGTTCCGTGAATCGTGGTTGGCGCTGAAGTCGCAGGGAAGCACGTTTACAGGGACTGGCGAACTGTTGTATGCATAATATTTTTTTGTGTTGTCGTCACTTCTTGGTCAGTGACGGAATTGTAATTTGCTGCATATTTGATACTTGTAATAGCTAAGAAACTGCCAAATTTTTAACAGATTTAGTACCTTTCGTCTCTCATTCGCCAGGAATATAGATCGGAGTGGTTCCTCGTCCATGAGAAGGAAAAGAAATGTTGATCCGTCTCTATTCATATACCGCACATATATAAGTACCATTGCCGGAATAATCAATCGCGAGACAGAACCGCGCAGCGCTGGACGCACGCTTGAGGGCGAAGAGTACAGTTTTCAACAGCAACAACAATGTGAGTGGAACAAGTTCTTGTCCAAACAAATCACACAGCGCATACAGTCAACATCTGCACTGTTGAGCAGATATTTTCAGTACAGTATAGACAGAAAGATAAATGGGTATAAGGAATCGATCAAAATTGTATTAATCTGTAATGAGCCGCCAGAGGCCACAGGTCGTTGATAACAAAACACGCAAAAATTATCCCTGATCAACTCATAAATTTTGCCGGTGTATTTTTTAAAAAGACAGCTACGCTGAAAAATAGCTGCAGATGCTGTTTTATTCTGTCATTACTAAAACTTTTAAATATGTCTCCGTTTCTAAGCGTCCCTGTAGGTTAAGTTGATGTTCACGTGCCATTGTCGCGAGAAACACACACCAGTCTGAAAAGCTAGCTACAGTAATTGTTAGCTAAGTCACTCTGGATATTAAGTACAGAGTGATTCAAAAAGTAAGAACGGATTTAACAGGTTTATTACAAACTATGAAAAATAAAAACGCATTGCGCATATCACTCGATAGAAGGAAGTTTCAGGATTTATGTTCGCACTCAACATGAGCACCATGAAATGCTCGAGAAACTTCGAAACGGCTGTCCATTTCATTTCACACATAAATCAATGGGTCACTGTTTATTGAATCGATAGCTGCAATAATTTGTTTACTCAACTCTAGATAAGTAACTGCCATAGTTGGGACGAAAGACTCTGTCTTTTATCTACGTCCCCACATAAAAAAAATCGTAAAGTGTGAGGTCTGGTGAACTGGGTGGCCAAAAGCAACGAACAAGATCTTGTTGTCCATATCATCCAATCCGAGGTTGTGGGGACGGTGTTGTTCAGATAACGTCGCACCCAAAGGTAAAAGTGAGGCCAGGTGGCGTCATGCATAAAAATCAAATCACTGGAATCTTCGTGCAGTTGAGGAGACAACCAATTTTGAACCATGTCCAGGTATGATATCCCTGTCACAGTTTCTTCAGCAAAAAGGGAAGGCCCATAAACTTTGCGAACAGAAACGACACAAAATATTCATTTTCGTTGAGTCTCTTTCATGTTCGACGACGACGACGACAGGATTTTGTGATCCCAAATTCTAAATTATGGCAGTTTACTTTACCCGATACCGTAGAACTGAAAGCAAAATTCGTACCGTTTGTTGTGGTCGTCGGGATACAACTGCTGCAGTAACTGCAACTTGCGTTTCAGAACACGCCACACTGTTATTCGAGGAAGTTGAAGATCGTGGCGTGCCCGTCTAGTAGACTTCCGAGGGCTCCCTGTGAACTCATCGCGGATACGTTCGACGTTTACATTCAGACGTGCGTGGCCGACCGGCGCTCTTTCCTTTGAATATGCAACCAGCTTCCAAGAATTTTGAATGACACAAAAAAATTATTCAAATGGCTCTGAGCACTATGGGACTTAACATCTGTGGTCATCAGTCCCCTAGAACTTAGAACTACTTAAACCTAACTAACCTAAGGACATCACACACATCCATGCCCGAGGCAGGATTCGAACCTGCGACCGTAGCGGTCGCGCGGTTCCAGACTGTAGTGCCTAGAACCGCTCGGCCACTCCGGCCGGCGTATGACACTCTTATATATGATTGTGCAGAGGCGGCTTTTTGCCAAATCGACGTTGGAATGCACGTTGTTGTTGACCAGTGATTTCGCTTGTAATTCCAACACACAAAATGATTTCTCTTGTGGTGTAGTCGCTTGTTGCTACAAATAAATAACAGCGCAGCAGTGCCAAAACGTTGAACCTTCTTCTATCCAGTAATATGCGCAGATGTGTTCCTATCTTTTACACAGGGTTTTTCTAAAGGATGGATCCATTTTAAAAAAATTACATGTATTAGGTACAAATCCAAAACGAACAAGCTTTATACCAATGAAAAGAGGAAGTTTCAAAGTTTTTGGCGGGCGGCGGCGGGCGGGCGGTGATGGTTTCAGAAGCGGGCCGCTAGAGTACGCGAGGCAATAGGGCCGTCATTCCGTTTCACTATCAGTATCAGTTCTGAGTGAGATGGCGATTCTGGTGTACAAGGTTTTCAGCGTTCTTGAGGTCGCGAAAAGTGAGTCGCAAATTGCAGTGCAGCGGGCATTTCGTACCAAATTCGGTATTCAACCACCAACTCGCAAAAGCATTAGCCGGTGGTTTAAGCAATTAAACAGACTGTGAGTGTGTGCTAAGGAAAAAGCATAGGCCGACCACATGTGTCAGAGAATGATGTCCGACGGATTCAAGAAAGTTTTGTGCGCAGTCTCAGTAAGTCTACCAATAGAGCCAGTCGAGAGCTTGAAATACCACAACCAACTGTATGGAAAGTTCTGAGACGGCGTTCGCTGTACAAGTCCTACCGATTACAAATGTGCAGGCTCTCAACCCCAATCACAAAGAGAAGCGTCTCGCATTTTGTGGTTATGTGCTAGCAAAGATGGAGGATGACGCATTTCTACACAGTATAATTTTTAGCGATGACAGAATGTTTGCATATGGCGTTTGGAAAATCCACATTCCCCATTGCAACACGAAAGAGACTCACGGAAGATCAACGTGTTCTGTGCCATATCCCATACAAAGGTTTATGGAAAATTTTTCTTTGCGGAAAGAAATGTAACGGAAATCATGTGCCTAGAGATGTTGGGATAATAGCTATTCCCTCGAGTTTCCCAGAACTTCATTTTCCAACAGGATGGAGCTTCGCCCCACTGGCAGCGTGATGTATGAGGCTTTTCGAATGACTCCCTTACTCAGCGGATTTAAGGACCTGGCTCTGCACGTCTGGCCACCGAGATCTTTTGGTCTCGCACCCTGCAACTATTTCTTAAGGGGTTATGAGAAGGAAGCGTTTTACGTCCCGCCTCTGCCAACCACTCTGAACGACCTGCGGGCCCACATCGTTGCTGCCGTACACTCAGTAACAGCAGATACGCTTTGCGTGTGTGGGACGACTTTGGCTACAGCACCCAAGTTTGCCGTGCAGCCAATGGTGGCCACATTGAACATTTATAACATTTATCATACTTATAATTATTAAAAACTAATCAATTACAAATTATTAAATTTATGAAACTGATACCAAACATTATGAAAAAACTTGAAACTTCCTCTTTTCATTGACATAAAGCTTTTTCATTTTGGATTTGCACTAGAATAAATATGAAATATTGAAAATGGGTCCATTATTTAGAATAATCCTGTACTTTGTAATAAATGAAACCTGTTTTCTTTTTGACTCCTCTCGTACTAATGATTCTCTTGGTGCACGATTAAAATATCAAGTGACTGAGTTACTGTTTGTATTAAACTCATTTTAACCATTAAATGATTGTATTCTTCATCCAGAGCTTTAAACGGAGTGAGGAGGCGCAGTGATTCGCACAATGGAGGAGTGGGAGTTCCGTGATTTTCCTGAACCAGGTAAGGTGAATCCATGGGTGGTTCCCTTGAAATGCGTATCAAATTCGAGATTGTGCTCTGTCTGACATGACATTAAATACGCGTGAAGAACAAAGGCTTTGACAGCATGAGTAAAGGAGGACTACTGGCCAGGTATCTGCCTACATGAAACACATGTTGAAAAAATTGTACATAGTAAGTGATTCGTCAAACTGGAATTAAGTGATTAAAATAAATTAATTTATATGCGCTAAACAGATTTCTGTGAAGATGCTTATCCAGGTTCGCAACCCATGACTTGAATTCTGTGGTGGTAACCGTCCGTCGAAATACTACGCTAAGAAACTTGAATATAAATAATGATTGGGTAAGTGAATAAAAACATGAGAAATGAGGTGAACCCAAGTTGATTAGCGGGTCTGTAAACGGAAACCAGTAAATTAGAAGAAATTTAGAATCTAAACATGCAGAGAAAACGGGAACTGAGCGAACCAAGGTCCCGGAAGAAGTGCTAATGTCGCCTTGTTTGCCACTTCAGTAAAGGCGCACAGTTTCGGGTATGACGATTGTCACAATCAGAAATGAACGCTGGTCGTCTCTGACCCACATTTACCCAGCGACAACATGGGTTCGGGCCCATGGCGCTCAGTTCTAAGTAGCATTAATATTCCAATAAGATGTATGCTAAGAAAAACATCTCCTTTGTAGAATATAAACTTTATTATTTTATTACTTTAATAAAATCGCAATTCATGTTATTAGACTTCTCGCTGCCAATATCGGGTAAGACCCTTTTCTCTTTATACAGGGTGGTTAGAAACAGTCCGGTTTTAGGAAACCAAACGAAAAGCACGTTTGGCGACACTGTACCTGGCAGGCTAGTGAAATTTGCGCACGTTGCGACCTGATTGGCTAGCAGCAATGCTAAATGACTCGGAAACGGCGGAACGTAGGCATCGATTTTTTGTTCTTAAGAATTATTTCTTAGCACAACCTCCCCTGAGACACACTCACAAACTTTAGAGGCTCTTTCTGATCATCCTGTAGACGACAAAATGGTTGTTGTGAAAGACATGGAACGTAATCCAAGTGATATAGCCACCAGGTTAGTCAGTAATATCAGCAGGTGGCTTCCAGAGAACAGATTAACTCTTAATTGCAGTAAAACGCAATACATACAGTTCCTGACATGAAAGTCCTATAAAAGAGAAATATTACTGTGTCAGCGTGGTCAATCAGCCAGAGAAGTCAACCATTTCAAATTCTTAGGACTGAGGGTAGATGAAAAGCTTTCTTGCAAGCGTCATGTTCGTCATCTTGTGCAGAAACTAAATGCAGCTACCTTTAGCTCTCTGATATTGAAAGGCGAAAGCTTGTTCACTTTGATTATTTCCTATGGTATGACATTTTGTGGCAACTTTGTGCACTAACCAGGGATATTCTTACTCCAGACACATCCGCATTGGCGGTTCGCGAACTTCGTGAAGGATGTTGTTCAGATGTCTTAGGATTCTAACTCTACCATGATGGGAACTGATATCGCCAATGACGATTCATTCAGAAGAAATTGCTACATTCATTCAGTGAACACTATATGGAATAACGACTTACATCTGGATAACACTCCGTTAAGCATTATACAGAAGGTTGTACACTATTCATTAGGTTTCATTCTGAATAGACTTCCAGCTTAAGAGAAAAAAAATTGAGCTATGAACTCGAGGTCTTCAAATCTAAGTTGAGAAGTTAACCTACGGCACACTCCTGCTCTGTACAGTAATTCCTCACTGTAGTTGACACCCTTTCCCTGTCATTCATCGTTTATTCACAGGCTGTCTCACAACTTTTTCGTTTTTTATTAATTCTCTTGTTCTTTTGTTTATACGTTTTCTAAATTGTATTGTAAAAGCTATGTACTACATCGTCCCATGACCAAGTCGCTTTGGTTCGTATGGTCACGGAACTTGATAAATAAGTAAAATAAAATAAATGAGCCTCGTTGTCACCTGTGATTTGTTGTATAGTGGACTGAACAAAGACGCGGATGTATAAGCTCCAACGACCAGCCACCTTGCCCCTACAACCCGAACATGTCGGCCAATGTACCTGGACGCCTTCTTTCATACTCGGAGCGTCGTTCTAGGAAATGCCACGGTTTCTCATAGAGATTCAAACTTGGAAACGTACAGGCCAGTCCAGATCTTTTACTGCTCCGAAATGTTCACTGCTAAGGGCAGTCACAGTTTCAGCCTGGTGTACGTGCAGTCTGCCACGCAGAGACATAGGTGGTAATGTTGCTGCGCTGTCACGATGGCTGCAAAAAACTTTAAACTTGTACGTCCAATAGTTCGAAGTGCCGATGACTCGTCCAAATTACTGATTTCAAAGTCTGACCAGAGCTGCTTCCAGGCTCGGCTTTTGTTGCTCTGCGGTCTTTCTGGAAGGTCTGTAGGGTATGCAGTTAGCATGACACGACGCGTCATAGGTATGTATTGGCAGAAAAGCGAGTCCTTTCTCACTCTGTTTTCCTATTTTCCACGGTCCACCATAGTAACCGGGAAAATCCGCAAGCAAAAATAAGTAAGTTCTTTCCTAAGTGTAGGTGTGTTCTAGGTGTACATGCTATTCGATTCCACTAGGGGGTAAGTTGTAAGATTGATGGAGGAGGAGAACATTAATGTATTGCAGCTATACCTGCCTCCTAGAGGAGCGAGTTGTGGCCACGATTTGGGATACGTGTTACCCGTCCCTGTCTATGAATTCGTTGCTGGCTAGAATATCTGCCACTGTCTTTGTATAAGTAAGACAGCACACGTAGCTAAACCTACGATATCTGTCACTTCCTTCGCAAAATGGTTTTCGGTATGCCACAGACAAATACATCTCCGTTGCACGGGTCTTGCGATCAGTGTTATAAGCGGCGAAAAAAGTTACGCTCTGCGATTCATTTCTTTTATAAATATTGTAAACCGTTTTTTACTTTTCCTACTCCCCAAGCAGAAGCCCCTAGCTTCATCTCGTTCCAACCCAGCACACGTCAGGTGAATAGTTTCTTACATTATTAAAAGAAGGTAAAGTCTGTGTAGCAGAGCTCGTGACCGAACTATTAGCCTGACTTTAGACAGAGCACAGTCGTGCTTTGTTACCGTTTTAAGAGAGAGAGAGAGAGGGTGGCGGGCCCATCGCCGTGACCATGTTTTTGCCCCTTGGAAGAGATCACAGGTACTCATTTGATAGCAGTCTGAGTGGACTTGTGGTCGCGCTGGAGGGACCTAAACGAGAAAAAATCGGCCCCCCCCCCTTTATCTTGGATGGAATCCGGGGACGGCGTCTAGTGCTCTACCTACTAGACCACTTCTTACATCGTTAGTGGTAGAAAATGATCTTAGTGTGCAGTTCGATTTTAAAGAGGTGCTAATTCCTTTTATTAACAGAATTCCCTTTGAGAGCACTTTATTGTTTTCGTTTTTGTGAGATTAGCGTGTTATTATTGACGAATATTATACAAACAATAGAAGTAAGAAAAAAATTTGGAGCCAATGGACACAAACGATTCCTAAATATGGGTGTTAATCTTCGTGATAAACCAGTTCAACTTCCATGAAGACTGATTTTTAGATATATTGGAAACATCATCTGCAACTTTTGTAGACTTTATTACGAACATTGTTGCTGCAGGTTGCGAACAGAATGCACTACTAATCACTGTAGTGTTCGGAAGACTAACAGTTACACCAACCTGGAACGCAAAAAGACAGAGAATACAAGTAGCAGTGAGACTGTACTAATAACGAGACAGGAGGGTGGGGAAGATGGTCAAACACGTGATGTAGTGTTAAAAGATTAGTTTCACTATACGATTCCGTGAGTTGACACGGCTATTATTACGCACATTTTATAGAAGGTCTCTGAATTGCCAAAGAACAGAAGAAGTGGATAGGACACTGAATTCATCTTCTGCGGTATGACGGACCAAATTGTCTCCCAGTCACACTGGTTTAGATTTTCTCCAGTTTCGTTGAAGCAGATATTCCGGCACGGTTGTTTCAGAAATGCTGCATCAAACTTCCTGTTCCGTCTTTATCCAACGTAGTTAATGTCTTGTCTCAAATGTTCTCGATGTCGATGACATCTCGAATTTAAACCTTCCTGAAACAGCAGACTAACGAGCGAATTTCTTCGTTAACATTGGAGTTTACTCGACCACCCTTTTCGTATAAAAAAATCTTTATCTCCCGTCACGAGAAAGAACTTTCCGCTGCATGGTAATATGTGTTGTAACGAAACTTCGCGATAAATATTGGGTGAACATCAGTTGGATACTAGAAGCCAGAGTTTCGCCTTCCCTGGGCAGACTAAGCATTCCATTCCGTAAACAGTGTTCAGGCCGCTGTTGCTCCTCCTCAGATGACTTCGTCGATGTTGACGGACGGGTGAATTTCTTTAGAGACATAAATAGAGAAAATAATTAAATTTTATAACAAACTCGCTAGCTAGGATAGCTGAAGTCATCGACATTACAGATTTACACAGTTCGCATCACGGTACCGTTTTCATTACTGAAGGAGACCTGAGTCGTTTGGCGGACAGTACTTACCGACAGAGCGCACGTCAGAATGCCGACTCCTCGAGCTGTGTGTGCCTCGCGTACCAAACGCCGTGCCCGACGTCGGAGCCAACAGTGGGAGCTGTGTCGCGCTGAACACTTTCTCCGGTAGATCGCTGGCTGGCGTCGGGACGCGAGAGTCCGTGGCGGCGAACGAGAGCGTACTGGCCGGCGCAGCTGGGGAGGTCCTCCGAGGGCGGCGGCTGACCCACTTGCGGCCTACGGAAAGTGAAAAGCGACTCTCTCCCCCCTCCCCCTCGCACACGCGCGAGCACCCAGAGCCCAGAGAGCGAGCCACACGGCGCATCTCTCCCCGACCTGCCACAAGATCACACCCCTCCCGCAACCGCGGCTGGACCAATCACTTCTGGGGAAATCCGTCGGACCGGAGAGGGCCATGCCACCCGAAGTGTACAAGTCGCAAGCTGTTCCGCGAACTAGTGGCATAATCCAGTGTTTACTGACTATCTAAGCGTCAAACACCCATCTTGAAGAAGAGACTTTCACTACAAGCGTTGAAGGCAAGGCTGTCACAAACCCGAAGGATGATTTGAGCACCACGGAGATGTACCACGCATAAGTCCTGTTAGACGTCGCACGGCCTTGCCTTTGTCCAATCTTTGAAAAGACTTACCGAGTCACTTACAGGGGGCCTTACGGTTGAACTTTTACTCTGACCCACGATCCAAGCCGGCCGGAGTGGCCGAGCGATTCTAGGCGCTACAGTCTGGAACCGCGTGACCGCTACGGTCGCAGGTTCGAATCCTGCCTCGGGCATGGATGTTTGTGATGTTCTTAGGTTAGTTAAGTTTAAGTAGTTCTAAGTTCTAGGGAACTGATGACCTCAGAAGTTAAGTCCCATAGTATTTGGCGACATCGCGGTGAACGCACATTGGAAGCGCGTATTCGTCATCGCCATACTGGCGTATCACCCGGCGTGATGGTATGTGGTGCCATTGGTTACACGTCTCGGTCACCTCTTGTTCGCATTGACGGCACTTTGAACAGTAGACGTTACATTTCAGATGTGTTACGACCCGTGGCTCTACCCTTCATTCGATCCCTGCGAAACCCTACATTTCAGCAGGATAATGCACGACCGCATGTTGCAGGTCCTGTACGGCCTTTCTGGATACGAAAAATGTTCGACTGCTACCCTGGCCGGCACATTTTCCAGATCTCTCACCAACTGAAAACGCCTGGTCAATGGTGGCCGAGCAACTGGCTCGTCGTAATACGCCAGTTCTCTTGATGATCTGTGGTATCGTGTTGAAGCTGCTTGGGCAGCTGTACCTGTACACGCCATCCAAGCTCTGTTTGACTCAATGCCCAGGCGTATGAAGGCCGTTATTAGGCCAGAGGTGGTTGTTCTGGGTACTGATTTCTCAGGATCTATGCACGCAAATTGCGTGAAAATGCAATCACATGTCAGTTCTAGTATAATATGTTTGTCCAATGAATACTTGTTTATCATATGCATTTATTCTTGGTGTAGCAATTTTAATGGCCAGTAGTGTATTTGCAAAATGTCAGTAATATTAGAATCGAATTAAAGATTGATAAAGATTAGAGTACATAACGTACACAAAAGAGAAACAACATGCGACACTGAAACTCTTCTGTAGACGTGAGTCGGATAGGCTCTCAAATTCTTACCTTTCTACTTACAACTGATCGAGTGAAAGCTTCACTGTGCGAGTATCTCGCTCCTAACCTTCCTAAGACCGCAGAAGTTCCTTTGTGTACTACGAAATAGAACAACCTATAGTTTTACATTCCTTGTTCGATACCCTAATAAAATACTCTCCAAAGAGGCAATTTATTGAAAGTTTAGTAATTCCAACTGTATCTAGTGTACCTGCTCAAAAAAGTAATTTCGTATAATACGTTAAATTTCATAAAATTGTTTCATTTGTTTACCTGTATGTCATGTTGGTTCAATATATGCTAGCATTATTTTGTATTCACTAATTAAGCCATAATTAAGAAAAATTAGGTTGGCCTTGTTGTTTTTCACTATTTTGCATAATGTGATATCTGTCCTATGTGAAAACGTTTTATATTGTATACGTCAGATTGGGCATCAAATACGAAAGGTTTTATGTGTAGTCATTCATAATAACTTTGAACTTTTAATTGCTAATTTTATAACTTCGCACTATAATTTTGTTAACTTCATTGCCAAAAAAATATAAATAGGGGGAGCAGAAGGCTCAGAGGAGGCTCAGTTGGAGGAAGTTCACAGACGTGACCACTGTGAAGCACGTCAGTGTAATAATATAATTGTCGTACTACAATGGTTTTGTGACTATGTAGCCTATTATGTGGAGTGGGCTCCCACCGAGAACAAGTTGTGCACCTTGTCATTAATAAACCACTATAAAAAGACTTGGTACTTGGATTATTCCATGGAATTCACATAACTAGATCCAGTTTGCAGATGAAATAAACAGGGACGACGTCTTCAGCAACAGCGGCAGGAAGCAGATTACTCCGAGTTACACCGAACTAAGATATGTATAAACAACGAACTGAACTTTGTATGCCACTACAGAACTAATTACTAAAGTGTAATGTTTGGAATCTGTTCTAGCAGTAAACATATGTATTTGTCTCCAAGTTATCCTTGAGTGATGGAGACCAGAGTGATCAGTAACAAAGAGACCCCCGTCATCACACGTTCTCAATGTCATTGGAACAGAAGTATAACAACAACCTTTCCAAATTCTCTGTTTAATCAAATAATCTTTCAGTGATTATTTTTGTTGTATTTCTGCCACAATTCCAGTCCCCCCTGCAATTAATTTGTTACAACTTGGAGGGACTAGAATATCACCGAGCGAGCTGACGCAGAACTTAGCACACTGGAGTCATATTCGGGAGTATGACGGTTTGAACCCGCTTCCGGCCGTCCTGATTTAGGTTTTCCGTGATTTCCCTAAATCGCTTCAGGCAAATATCGGGACGGTTTCTCTAAAAGGCCACGCCCGATTTCCTTTCCTGTTGTTGTTGTGGCCTTCAGTCTAGAGACTGGTTTGATACAGCTCTCCATGCTACTCTATCCTGTGCAAGCTTCTTCATCTTCCAGTACCTAATGCAACCTACATCCTTCTGAATCTGCTTAGTGTATTCATCTCTTGGTCTCCCTCTACGATTTTTACCCTCCACGCTGCCCTCCAATGCTACATTGGTGATCCCTTCATGCCTCAGAATATGTCCTACCAATCGATCCCTTCTTCTAGTCAAGTTGTGCCACAAATTTCTTTTCTCTCCAATTCTATTCAGTACCTCCTTCATCAGTTATGTGATTTACCCATCTGATCTTCAGCATTCTTCTGTAGCACCACATTTCGAAAGCTTCTATTCTCTTCTTGTCCAAACTATTTATTGTCCATGTTTCACTTCCATACATGATTACACTCCATACAAATACTTTCAGAAACTACTTCCTGACCCTTAAATCTATACACGATGTTAACAAATTTCTCTTCTTCAGAAACTCTTTCCTTGCCATTACCAGTCTACATTATATATCCTCTCTACTTTGACCATCATCAGTTATTTTGCTCCCCTAATAACAAAACTCGTTTACTACTTTAAGCGTCTCATTTCCTAATCTAATAGCCTCAGCATCATCCGACTTAATTCGACTGCATTCCTATATCCTCGCTTTGCTTTTGTTGATGTTCATCTTATATCCGCCTTTCAAGACACTGTCCATTCCGTTCAACTGCTCTTCCAGGTCCTTTGCTGTCGCTGACAGAATTACAATGTCATCGGCGAACCTCAAACTTTTTATTTCTTCTCCATGGATTTTAATTCCTATTCCATATTTTTCTTTTGTTTCCTTTACTGCTTGCTCAATATACAGATTGAATAACATCAGGGATAGGCTACAACCCTGTCTCACTTCCTTCCCAACCACTGCTTCCCTTTCATGCCCCTCGACCCTTATAACTGCCATCTGGTTTCTGTACAAATTGTAAATAGCCTTTCGCTCCCTGTATTTTACCCCTGCCACCTTCAGGATTTATAAGAGAGTATTCCAGTCAACATTGTCAAAAGCTTTCTCTAAGTCTACAAATGCTAGAAACTTAGGTTTGCCTTTCCTTAATCTATTTTCTAAGATAAGTCGTAGAGTCAGTATTGCTTCACGTGTTCCAACATTTCTACGGAATCCTAACTTTTCTTCCCTGAGGTCGGCTTCTAGCAGTTTTTCCATTCGTCTGTAAGGAATTCGCGTTACTAAAGTGATAGTTCTGTAATTTTCACATCTGTCAACACCTGCTTTCTTTGGGTTTGGAATTATTATATTGTTCTTGAAGTCTGAAGGTATTTCGCCCGTCTCATCCATCTTGCTCACCAGATGGTAGAGTTTTGTCAGGGCTGCCTCTCCCGAGACGTCAGTATTTCTAATGGAATGTTGTCTACTCCCGGGGCCTTGTTTCGACTTAGGTCTTTCAGTGCTCTGTCAAACTCTTCACGCAGTATCATATCTCCCATTTAATCTTCATCTACATCTTCTTCCATTTCCATAATACGTTCCTCAAATATATTGCCCTTGTATAGATCCTCTATATACTCCTTCCACCTTTCTGCTTTCCCCTCTTTGCTTAGAACTGGGTTTCCATCTGAGCTCTTGATATTCATGCAAGTGGTTCTCTTTTCTCCAAAGGTCTCTTTAATTTTCCAGTAGGCAGTATCTATCTTACCCCTAGTGATATATGCCTCTCCATCCTTACATTTGTCCTCTAGCTATCCCTGTTTAGCCATTTTGCACTTCCTGCCGATCTTATTTTCTAGACGTATGTATTCCTGTTTGCCTGCTTCATTTACTGCATTTATTTCCTTTACTTTCCAATACTTCCCGAATCCGATGGGACCAATGACCTCGCTGTTTGGTCTCCTCCCCCCAAATCAATCAATAAACCAACCAACTAAGATATCTAAGACAAAGGAATTTCTAAGACAGGGAAAAATCACTTGGTCGCAGTCTGTTGATTGTAGCTAGAATGAAACTTCCAGTCTAGGCGAAATGTACTCTACAATCAAACACTCTGTCGAATTAAAAGTATCTGTTGAATCAGGACTTGAACACGGGTCCCTGCTTTGTGCGTAGTAGTCGTATTATCGTGCGCAACCTAGGTCTCAATGTATAGTTTCAAGACTGATACCGATTGGGCTAAATGGGCGTCGTAATAGCGTGCCTGGATGATAAGCGCGTTGCCCCAGGAAGGCAAGCGTCTGCATTCGAGTGTCGGTCAGATATTTAGTTTGAATCTGCCAGAAAAATTAATTATAACGAATATTTTATTGAAGTGCGAACATTTTAGGTTAGGCCTAATAGTGACTGTTACGAACATTAACTAAACAGGACAGCAGAAAAAAAAATTAGAATATGCTTGAATGTCACGTGGACGCTTTGATTGCAGGGGGTAAACAGTACTAACTCTCTCTCTCTCTCTCTCAGAGTGTGTGTGTGTGTGTGTGTGTGTGTGTGTGTGTGTGTGTGTGTGTGTGTGTGTGTGTGTGTGCTTAGAGATGGACAGAGAGAGAGCGGACGTGTTGACACGAGACACAATTGTTTTGTTATCACTGAAAGCTATGCATATTTTATTTACATCACTGTTCACTATGCAATCGAAGCATGTAAGTAACTTTGAGTCATATAGTACAACAGTTTCTGGTCTTCTGCTGCCTCATAGAACTACAAGTCGTCCACAAAAGTCGTATGTACAAATGGTTCGTGTATTATTAATTTAAACAAAGCTCTCTGACGATGGAGGTACAATATTCGAAATGTGTTGTAGAAAGTCACATTCACGCATATTTTTAATTTGTATAATGCACACTCGGTGGCTCAGGGGTAAAAAAACACCGCGGATCTAAAGGTCTCCGGTTCGATCCCTGGTCAACACTACGATCTTTGTCACTAATAATTCCCTTCCCTACAGAAAATACTTGTTTATGTGAAAAATGCCGAGTTGGATCGTGGCTCAAAAATGGTTCAAATGTCGCCAAACACGGATGCGATCATCATGATGCTGTAAACAGAAGCTGGATTCATCCGAAAAAATGACGTTTTGCCATTCGTGCACCCAGGTTCGTCGTTGAGTACACCATCGCAGGCGCTGCTGTCTGTGATGCAGCGTCAAGGGTAACAACCATAGTCATGGTCTCAGAGCTGACAGTCCATGCTGCTGCAAACGCCGTCAAACTGTTCGTGCAGATGGTTGTTCTCTTGCAAACATCCCATCTGTTGACTCAGGGATCGAGACGTGGCTGCACGATCCGTTACAGCCATGCGGATAAGACGCCTGTCATCTCGACTGCTAGTGATACGAGGCCGTTGGGATCCAGCACGGCGTTCCGTATTACCCTCCTGAACCCTCCGATTCCATATTCTGCTAACAGTCATTGGATCTCGACCGACGCTAGCAGCAATGTCGCGATACGATAAACCGCAATCGCGATAGGCTACAATCCGACCTTTATCAAAGTCGGAAACGTGATGGTATGCATTTCTCCTCCTTACACGAGACATCACAACAACGTTTCACAAGGCTATGCCGGTCAACTGCTGTTTATGTATGAGAAATCGGTTGGAAACTTTCCTCATCTCCGCACGTTGTAGGTGTCGCCACCGGCGCCAACCTTGTGTTAATGCTCTGTCGGTTAAATTTCGTGTCTGTACCACGTCATCTTCGTGGTGTAGCAATTTTAATGGCCAGTAGTGTATGTCATCATGAACTTCATGATAGGTTTCGTATATATTGTGCTTGCAACATGTTGGAGGTAATATTCCTTGCCTTCCTGCGAGAAGGTATTCGTGGACACGGCAATAACAGTGAGATGCAAAATTTGACGTGAAATCGGCACCGCATTGAAACTTAATTTTTTCGCATACACGACACATTGCATAAAACGGAATTCTTAACTGCTGATATCGCAGGGTTAAAAAGTCTAGCAAATGAAGCCTCTTCCCCTTCAGTTTTCTCTCTCTAATGACACTTCGACGTCGACGAAACGTTGACCTCTAACTTTTTTTCTTCCTTTTACTACACTTTGAGATTTTTAAGTCAGTCGTAAATCTAGTATCTGTGTTGGCGTCGAGCTACTGTATTTCGCTCTCATTAACATTTCATGTTCATTGGCCTCATCATCTTGCCGTATGAAGTCACTTATATCGCTGATCGCTTATAGAATGAGTTTTTAATATGGAAATGTCACACTGAAATCTTGATCAACATTCTTTTCCTGCGTCACATGTCACAGTATTTATGTTAGCGTGCTGTGACAGATTGTTCTACTTTACTGACAAGCTGTTGAACGCGTAAGTAATAAGCATTATAGCAAAGTGGCTAACGGCGACATGTCCTTTCGACAGTGTGCAGCGTTTGAAATACTGTTTAAAGATTTCAAGATGTGTCGGTAGGCCCTACATGGTGACAGGTTCGTGATTGCAGGTATGTAATGATGTTGACAAGACCTACGGTCCGGATCGCCAATCTACCATAGACAGGTATTTGCAATGACTAAATCGACTAGTTAGGGAGAACTCATTTTTCTGACCCAGAGCTGTTGCGTTCTCCTCACTTACGAGATGATTATAAAATTGGTACTTCATAAAGCGTGCTGCGTTGTCCTTGGCATCCTAAATGTCGTTGCGAGCCGTACGTGGCCAATACTGTTACGACATGATTCTGTGTCTTCCTTGAAGTGCAAACATAGATGATACTCGTTATCGCTGGTTTCTCTTTGCGAGAGCTTGAGGTTCGTCGTGTCCTCTGAGTGGCTCTGCAGTGGGTGTATTTTCAGGCCTCCAGAACTGTGTACTAATTGAATCTAATTGAACTGTATTTCTGCTGAAAGACAAATAAAGGCCCTCTCCCTGATTTTTCTTGTTGTATGAAATGAAAAGTTTTTACTGTTTATGTTGCAAAGCTTCTGAAACACCCACTAATGGTGTTTGTGGACATTAACACACTAAATTTCAGGTACTCGAATGACCTGCCTACGGCCAAAAAATCGTAAAGTTACTCCTAATTTACTATCAAAAACAGTCTTGATCATAATTTAGTTATTACGGAGACCGGTTTCGACCACTAATGTGGTCATCTTCAGACCGGGTAAGAATTAATTAGGGAGAACACATTTTTCTGAACCATAGCTGCTGCCTTCTCCTCACTTGCGAGATGATTGGGACTTCATAAAGCGTGCTGCGTTGCCCTTTGCAGCGCGAGCCGTACGTGGCCAATACTGTTAGGACATGATTCTGTGTCTTCCTTGAAGTGCAAACATAGTTCTTACCCAGTGGTCTTCTTCTTACTCATTGGTTTCTTACTCATTGGTATGAAGATGACCACAGTAGTGGTCGAAACCGGTCACCGTAAAAAATAAATTGTGATCAGGACTGTTTTTGATAGTATATATTTGTAACACATTGATCACTGTTCACTCCCACAATGTATTCAAAAGTAATTACTCCTAATTGCTTGTCGACTGGAATTGCGTCTCTCGTTCCCGTATTTTGTTTTTCTGTTCTTCCTCATATTAATATTAGCAAATAATTCTTGATCGTTGTGAACATGTTACAACACCGCAACCGTTGAAACTGAAGGTATTATGATGAATTAACTGCTACCCGTTGCTTTTATAGGCTTTTATTTTTCCTGGATGACATTTCGAGAAGCCTGGCATCTCATATTCAGACGTTTGCATTTATATGTTATGAACATCGTCTCTTTACTAACGGCGTTGCAGAATTTTGAAAAGGAAGTTTTTAAGACAGCTGTTGGAAAACATTTCTAAGTAAACAACATGCTCACGACGCGTATACGAATGTGAACATTAAAAAAAAAAATGGGTTCAAATGGCTCTGAGCACTATGGGACTAAATATGTGAGGTCATCAGTCCCCTAGAACTTAGAACTACTTAAACCTATCTAACCTAAGGACATCACACACATCCATGTCCGAGGCAGGATGCGAACCTGCGACCGTAGCGGTCGCGCGGTTCCAGACTGTAGCGCCTAGAACCGCTCGGCCACTCCTGCTGGCGAACATTTTAGGATGGGGTGAATGTAAAACGAATGTATTCTCAAAAACGCATGCTGTGGGCATAATTTGTTAGCGAGCGATGTGGCGCAGTGGCTAGCACATTAGAATCGCATTCGGGAGGACGACGGTTCAATCCCGCGTATGGCCATTCTGATTTAGGTTTTCCGTGATCTCCCTAAATCGCTCCAGGCAAATGCCAGGATGGTTCCTTTGGAAGGGCACGCCCGACTTCCTTCCCCGTCCTTCCCGAATCCGATGAGACCAATGACCTCGCTGTCTGGTCTCCTCCCCCAAACAACCCAACCCATAATTTGTTGGCGCGCAGTGTCGGGAAAGAGAATATGCCATTCATATCGGTGTGTTACCCCACGATAATTAACGTCTCGCACGACACAGAACTGATTTTATGCGGTAGGAGTGCTGATGTCGCGTCACGTGACAAGGTGGCCAGTTAGCTTAAATACACTCCTCGAAATTGAAATAAGAACACCGTGAATTCATTGTCCCAGGAAGGGGAAACTTTATTGACACATTCCTGGGGTCAGATACATCACATGATCACACTGACAGAACCACAGGCACATAGACACAGGCAACAGAGCATGCACAATGTCGGCACTAGTACAGTGTATATCCACCTTTCGCAGCAATGCAGGCTGCTATTCTCCCATGGAGACGATCGTAGAGATGCTGGATGTAGTCCTGTGGAACGGCTTGCCGTGCCATTTCCACCTGGCGCCTCAGTTGGACCAGCGTTCGTGCTGGACGTGCAGACCGCGTGAGACGACGCTTCATCCAGTCCCAAACATGCTCAATGGGGGACAGATCCGGAGATCTTGCTGGCCAGGGTAGTTGACTTACGCCTTCTAGAGCACGTTGGGTGGCACGGGATACATGCGGACGTGCATTGTCCTGTTGGAACACCAAGTTCCCTTGCCGGTCTAGGAATGGTAGAACGATGGGTTCGATGACGGTTTGGATGTACCGTGCACTATTCAGTGTCCCCTCGACGATCACCAGTGGTGTACGGCCAGTGTAGGAGATCGCTCCCCACACCATGATGCCGGGTGTTGGCCCTGTGTGCCTCGGTCGTATGCAGTCCTGATTGTGGCGCTCACCTGCACGGCGCCAAACACGCATACGACCATCATTGGCACCAAGGCAGAAGCGACTCTCATCGCTGAAGACGACACGTCTCCATTCGTCCCTCCATTCACGCCTGTCGCGACACCACTGGAGGCGGGCTGCACGATGTTGGGGCGTGAGCGGAAGACGGCCTAACGGTGTGCGGGACCGTAGCCCAGCTTCATGGAGACGGTTGCGAATGGTCCTCGCCGATACCCCAGGAGCAACAGTGTCCCTAATTTGCTGGGAAGTGGCGGTGCAGTCCCCTACGGCACTGCGTAGGATCCTACGGTCTTGGCGTGCATCCGTGCGTCGCTGCGGTCCGGTCCCAGGTCGACGGGCACGTGCACCTTCCGCCGACCACTGGCGACAACATCGATGTACTGTGGAGACCTCACGCCCCACGTGTTGAGCAATTCGGCGGTACGTCCACCCGGCCTCCCGCATGCCCACTATACGCCCTCGCTCAAAGTCCGTCAACTGCACATACGGTTCACGTCCACGCTGTCGCGGCATGCTACCAGTGTTAAAGACTGCGATGGAGCTCCGTATGCCACGGCAAACTGGCTGACACTGACGGCGGCGGTGCACAAATGCTGCGCAGCTAGCGCCATTCGACGGCCAACACCGCGGTTCCTGGTGGTCCGCTGTGCCGTGCGTGTGATCATTGCTTGTACAGCCCTCTCGCAGTGTCCGGAGCAAGTATGGTGGGTCTGACACACCGGTGTCCAGGAGTGTACATAAGTGAATCAGGCCCGCAGTTGCCTATGCCTGGCTTAAATCAGATAGAGGGATGGTTCCTTTGGAAAGAACGCGGGCTTCTTCCCCAGTCTTCCCTAAGCCTTTAAATTCTAATATTACTTCCATTCAAGATTCGTTCGAACGATGGCGTTGTAAGACACCTCATTAGTGAGTGTACTGCACTTCCAAGAGGTTTTTTTCAATGACTCTGTCTGGCTTCTGTCTTTCCTACCGTTAGTTATATGTGATCGTTCCATTTTAAATCGCTCTATATGCATACTCCCGGATATTTAATAGATGTAATTGTTTCGGCAATCGTGTGCTCAAACAATAATAGGGCTTTCCACCTATTTATGAGCTTGACAATAGCTACTGGACAAGACTATCCCCTCTACACCCTCATTGGTTAGTTACATTTCCTCATCTCTGATCAGGTGTAGGCCATACCTAGTGAAAATCCATCCTTGAGGAATCCGTACTGGTAACAGGACAACGTGCATTTGAAATGCACAGTTCATAAGATCTTTGCTTTGAGTGGACGTGCCACGGTTCGGCAGTGGAGAGTGCTATCTGCCTACCACACTTAAATGCTCAAGGCACCAACGATATGCAAACTGATGTACGCTTTATGTTGCCTTAATCCAGAAAATTGCTAATGACAGTAAACGAAAATACTCTGTGGTCTCCAGACAGTGACTGCAAATGAGAGCAATTCTCATCAATCGAGTATCATGTAAATTGATTAAGTATGCTACCACGCATATTTTGTTCCATGTAGGGGCACGTGATTTACAACAGAACGCCGACACAAAGAGTGCACAATTTAGTTGTGTAGAAGAAATTGGTCATATTTATAGACTACTGGCCATTAAAATTGCTACACTAAGAAGAAATGCAGATGATAAACGGGTATTCATTGGACAAATATATTATACTAGAACTGACATGTGATTACATTTTCACGCAATTTGGGTGCATAGATACTGAGAAATCAGTACCCACAACAACCACCTCTGGCCGTGGGCATTGAGTCAAACAGAGCTTGGATGGCGTGTACAGGTACAGCTGCCCATGCAGCTTCAACACGATACCACAGTTCATCAAGAGTAGTGACTGTCGTATTGTGACGAGCCAGTTGCTCGGCCACCACTGACCAGACGTTTTCAGTTGGTGAGAGATCTGGAGATTGTGCCGGCCAGGGCAGCAGTCGAACATTTTCTGTATCCAGAGAGGCCCGTACAGGACCTGCAACATGCGATCGTGCATTATCCTGCTGAAATGTAGGGTTTCGCAGGTATCGAATGAAGGGTAGAGCCACGGGTCGTAACACATCTGAAATGTAACGTCCACTGTTCAAAGTGCCGTCAATGCGAACAAGAGGTGACCGAAACGTGTAACGAATGGCACCCCATACCATCACGCCGCCTGATGCGCCAGTATGGCGATGACGAATACGCGCTTCCAATGTGCGTTCACCGCGATGTCGCCAAACACGGATGCGACCATCATGATGCTGTAAACAGAACGCGGATTCATCCGCAAAAATGACGTTTTGCCATTCGTGCAGCCAGGTTCGTCGTCGAGTACACCATCGCAGGCGCTCCTATCTGTGATACAGCGTCAAGGGTGACGACATCCATGGTCTCCGAGCTGATAGTCCATGCTGCTGCAAACGTCGTCGAACTGTTCGTGCAGATGGTTGTTGTCTTGCAAACGTCTCCATCTGGTGACTCAGGGATCGAGACGTGGCTGCACGATCCGTTACAGACATGCGGATAAGATGCCTGTCATCTCGACTGCTAGTGATACGAGGCCGTTGGGATCCAGCACGGCGTTCCATATTACCCTCCTGAACCCACCGATTCCATATTCTGCTAACAGTCATTGGATCTCGACCAACGTGAGCATCAATGTCGCTATACGATAAACCGCAATCGCAATAGGCTACAATCCGACCTTTATCATAGTCGGAAACGTGATGGTACGCATTTCTCCTCCTTACACGAGTCATCACAACAACGTTTCACCAGCAACGCCGGTCAATTGCTGTTTGTGTATGACAAATCGGTTGGAAACTTTCTTCATGTCAGCACGTTGTAGGTGTCGCCACCGGTGCCAAGCTTGTGTGAATGCTCTAAAAAGCTAATCATTAGAATCTCACAGCATCTACGTCCTGTCGGTTAAATTTCGCGTCTGTAGCACGTCATCTTCGTGGTGCAGCCATTTTAATGGCCAGTAGTGTATTTATGGATCGCCTGATCCAATTTGCTGTAGGCCTAAAGGAAATGGGGAAACAAATCCAGTTTTTAAACACTGGATTTATTTTCTCTGAAGTGCTTCACTACTAAAAGGAGTATTTTCTCGAAATGAATCTACGAGAAATTATTCATTTGATAGTCAAATAAAAGATAAACTGTTGATGCAAAAATCTAAAACACCAATTTCCACTATGGTATGCGCATCTGTGTGTCCAAAAGTACAATAAATGATCGTTTAAGTGAGGCCCACTCGGAGCAGATTATTCTAGTAACAAGCGGTGAATACCTCTAACTGAACAGAAGATTGCTATGGAACCACGATTGGCTTTTCCAAAATCTGTGCAGCTCACAAACCCAAGTTAAAAACCAGATCCAAGCTCCATCCAAAGGCACTAAAGAGCAACACAGCCTACGGAATTGGTCTCGCAGTTCGTGATGTGAGATGCTTCGAGCGAAAGTACCACTACCACTAAAAAAACGACACTTACTCGATCTATTCAGCGTAAACTTCACCAGGCTGCGACCTGGCGCCTCTCTCTCTCTCTCTCTCTCTCTCTCTCTCTCTCTCTCTCTCTCTCTCTCTCTCTCTCGGTCGATGTGACCTCTTGGTCACGCGACAGCGCACCAACTCCTCAGCTCCTTCTGATTCCTCTCTGCTCGCAGAAGAAAAAAGAACGCTTGACGGAGAAGATTCCTAAATTGGGGCGAACAAGAATTACTCTCTACACACTGAAACGCAAGGGGAAGCCTGCCAAAACTTCTCCACCATCGCTTATAGTATGCGCATTAACTGCCCACAAGTTGGTACACTGTATATGCTGTGTCGCCGCTCATTGGTCCAGATATTTACGCTATAGCACCTATGCTGATGACCCTTCTGATTAGCTGACATCATCCTGACAGATAGATTCTGGGATTTTCCCACATTGAACGCGGCACAACGTCCGCGTCGCGCAATTGCAGCTGCCAACAGGAAATACAGATTCGTCACACCAGAAATGCTCAGGGGAATTGTGGTCACCCTGCTATCGTCCAAGACAGTGCCAACTCGTGGAAACCGGAAACTGGCCAGTGCGTGGCCACAAAATTTCTGCGAACCAACGGCCCAGCAGGAGAGGGCTTGAGCCGTTCCGTATTCATAGCGTTGCGACCACCCATGTCCGCCACTTTACCCTCTTAGGCTTACCTCTGCGAAGGGATATTCACAAAGAAGCCACCAACGATGTACTTCCCTCCAGCACTGTTACGAACGTCAAGCTGCCAGTTTTACGTATTATCGCTGTCATGTACTAACTTAGCGCTCACAAGCGCTACCTCCAGTCCCGCGTTACGACACCGTGCATTTGTGCCACAATATACCATCTTTTTGTGGGCGCCATCTGTGTTACCTGCCACGTTTTTCTTTCGTATTTAACTGTCTGTATGTGGTGCTTAAGGGGCATGGGTTAGCGACCAAAGGGGTATCACTTAAACTGTCCTGATAACCTGTTTAAAAGCCATGCCCCCTCGGGGTTACAGGGCTATAAACGTATGGCTGCCATTTTCGAAAAGAAGTGTTCGATACCGTACCCGGTACGTCATTTAGACGCGCAGAAATGTGAAATAACAGTTCAATCGTGGCAGAAAACAATTTCAAAATAACTCTTTACAAGTACAACGTCAGTGAAGAGTTTTTTTCATCATAATGTCGTAAACAGTATAGTGTCCCAATTGACAATCCGCATCATGAAAGTGGCACACTATGCATTCGAAGGAGAAAGGTTACATTTTACCATCCAGTCGATAATAATGTCACTGGAGATAGAATACGAACTTAGATTAGAAAATGATGGTGAAGCAAATCGGCGTTAATTTTTTCACTGACGCCGTCTCGGTCTCGACATTTGTCATAAGCGATTTTGGGAAATCGCGGAAAATCGAAATCTGAACTATATGGCGGGGATCAGATTCCATGTTTCTCCCGAACGTGAGTTCAGCGATTCATCGACTGCGTCTCCTCGTTCGATCATTCGATCTGTGGAGCACAGGAACCACAGCAACAGTGGCAAACAACGATGTCAACTGAGAGTCATCGCATCACAACGTCGATTTGGGAAGACATGAATGATGGTCAGCTTCCCATTGTGAGCACCACGAAGGTTTCTCATAGAAGACCGGTACTCTCTCCCGGGATGCAAAGCGCGTTGTATGAAGATACACGAAGATATGCAAACGTGTGTATAGCACTAGCCACAAAGTGAATTTTAAGCTTACAAAGCACCGCTTAAAACTCTTAACAGTCACCCCGAGTACAGAGTAGTTAAAAATTTGCTTTAAAGTGAAAGGTAGAGATGTACTGAGGAGGAGATAGGTTCACTGAGGAGAAAACTATATGATATCCAAGTAGGAAATTTTTAGTACTCAGTAACAAGATGATGAGATCATAATTTGAACTGTGTGACAAATCTAGTCTTAAATATTTAGAAAATTTAGAAAATAAGCAAAAAGTAATTAATAATATTTTTTGTTAATTATAAAATAGTTCTTACAAAAATAAAGGCTTATTCATATGTACCTCTGCGGTTTCGGAAGAAGACTGCATGAAAACTGCAAAACATAGTGCCGACACGTAGTTGCACTACGGGCGGGCATATGAGAACATGCGGACAAGTCATTCGTTACGAATTGCCAGATTGAGCTATTTCGTGTCTGCAGATAGACAGCGAAATGAGCAGATTTCCAAAGCGGGCTGCTGTCGCTCCTTCCCATAAAGAATCGCATCAGCGACTTATTGCACGCACGTATTACGTCACAAAAGGTGTCCGTATTGAGCCACTGTAATGTGAGTCAAAACTTGGAGAAATGCTGTATCCATCGATATGTGTCTATTTTCTATTTGTAGTTTTTGTGCAGTCATCTTTTGAAAGCATGGAAATATGGATAACTTGTAGTGCTAGAAAATTTAATAACAATGTCTATCATAAAATACAACTTGACATGCCTCTCGTACAATGTGGTCATATTATTTGTAAAATCTATGAGACGAAAAAAATACAAAGTTCTTAGTTCTCTGATAGGCCAAAACACTGTGAACATTGTCCCCTGTTAGACGCCCGGCAGCGTTGCGGGCTGCGGGCAAGTGGTGAGGTAAGGAAAGTACCGGTATGTTAGCTATGGTTGGAGTTACTAACGATAGCGGACGAATTTAGGTTTGTTTCGCGCACCTACGTCACGTATTCTCCGACAGCCAATGAGCATTCAGTGATGGAGCTTATGGGCGCCCAAAGGCGAGGTTATCAGCGGCGTTCAGTAGTGTTCCTAGCGCTCTGGTGTGAATGTCCTAGCCAGTGCGACCATTAAACGTGATCGTAGCGATTTGATTAATTATTTTTTATTCCACTGTTTAGGAGTTGTCATCGCTGACGGTGGTGGTACGAGACAAATTCTACATAAGCAAGCGAGAGACGTAATTTGCAGGATACACGCTTTCTTCAAGAGTATAGCACTTCTATGCGCGTACTGCAGCTGTCGCTTGGAACCGGCGACAATGCGAACCCTGTCCGTGCCTCGACCTGCGCGAATCGTCATCATTCATGAAACTGACCATAACAAAGGACGACAAACAGGCCGTAAATGTGGAAATCAACTGATCTAAGCGACTTTGACAAGGGAAAAATTGTTAAACCAGTCGTCTGGCACTGAGCATCTCAGAAACGTTGAAGCTAGTCGGCTGTTTGTATGCTACTGTCAGATCTGTGGAAAGTGGCTGAAGATCGATGAAACCACCAGCAGCTACAAGACTTTGGACGATCACGCCTCTCATAAGGCAGAGATTGGTGGTTTGCCCTACTGTAAAGCAGGATAGACGGCGATCTGTAGCAGATATGGCGATAGAATATAATGCAGGTGCAGCACATGGTTCCGCAATCTTTGGTGAAATGGAGTTCCGCAACGGGCGATACCTACATGTTCCCATGTTGATTAGTGAAATCGTCAGTTACGACTGCAGTGCGCAAAGGATCATCGAGACTGGACCGAGGATCAATGGAAACGTTTCACCTGCTGGAATGAATTCAAATTTCTTGTTACACCAGGTTGGTGGTCGTGTCCGGATATACCGTCACACAGGCGTAAGGTAACAGGTACTATCCACCGCACCACGGACACTGGCCAGCGTGGGTCATTCACCTGGACTTCTGTGGCAGTAATCGAAGGTACAGTGGCTGCTGTGGACTACACGAACATTATTGCGGACTATCTGCATCGTTTCATGCTTGACGCCTTTCCGATGGCTTCCTCCAGCAGGGTAACTGTCAGTGTCACAAGGCAGTCATGCTACGGTAGTCTGAGAAGAGTGACAGTTAACTGACGTTGATGTCTTGGCCACCAAATTCGACTGATTAGAACCCGACAGAGCACCCCTGGGAAGCTATCGTGCGCTATCTCCACGCCCACAAACTGCCAGCTGTAATTTACGGCATCTTCGTGACCAGCGCGAAGACATCTGGTGCCACATACCTGCGGAAACCTGCCAAGGCTTTGTCGAATGCATGACACGCAGAATCGCTGCAGTACTCCGTTCCAAACGTGAACCAACACGCTGTTAAGCAGGTAGTCGTGATATTTTGACTCATCATATACGTAAAGGTTGAGAGCGTAGTTTACATTTAAGTAAACGAATGTAAGGGTAGAAAAGTTGACTGGGGAGAAATCACAAAGGGAGTCCCACAGGATTCACTTTTGGGTGCACTCTTATTCCTTATATAGGATTGTTATAGTTAAACTTTCGCTACTCGAAAGGGCCCTCATGAAAAACGAGTGATCGGAGGGCAACGATACTTTGTGAAAACATTTGGAAGGACATGCGAAAGAGAAATAACGAATAAACTATTGAATGAAACACATTTTAATTTCCACATGAGAGTGCAACATTTGGTAATAACTTACGTTGTTCTTACGTTCCTGGAAGTTTGTACGGTTACCGTTTCACAATAAATTTTTCGTAGCACTTTTCGAACGGTGGACCACAAAATGTTCAGCTGTCGTGACACAGCTCGTGCACTGCTTGAAGATCACACATAGCACCCATCATTCTCAGCCATGACAACAGTAACTTCTTCAGCAATTTGTGGCACAATTGGCCGTCGGCATCTCCCAGAAGCAATTTCCAAACCGTCAGTGTATTCGAACTTCCAAATCACGTTCTTCTTCCTAGGTGCGGAAAGAGGACCTCTCCGCATTCCTTTAATGCCCCGATACTCGCGAAGAGTAGCAGCACTGTTGCTGTTGTTATGGTAAAACAGCTGCTCACTTTGTCCAGATCCATGTTGGCTGTCTGCAATTTTAATACATACTTGTGCTTGGGTTTCAATACAACATCTTCGTACCAGTACCAGCGCCTCATGGCAAGTCATATACTAACAACGCAAATCCTGCGGCACGGAGTCTGAACACCATTCCTGTAAAGTTGGGGACCCAAACGGTAAATAGTTTTGCGTCTACACTGGATCGAGTAGCGAAAGTTTAATCATAAACACCCTGTATACGTGGATGACCTACCACTTAAGATTGCCGGCCGTTGTGGCTCTGAACACTATGGGACTTAACATCTATGGTCATCAGTCCCCCAGAACTTAGAACTACTTAAACCTAACTAACCTAAGGACATCACGCAACACCCAATCATCACGAGGCAGAGATAATCCCTGACCCCGCCGGGAATCGAATCCGGGAACCCCGGCCGTTGTGGCCGAGCGATTCTAGGCTCTTCAGTCCGGATCCGCGCTGCTGCTACGGTCGCAGGTTCGAATCCTGCCTCGGGCACGGATGTGTGTGATGTCCTTAGGTTAGCTAGGTTTAAGTAGTTCTAAGTTTAGGGGACTGATGGCCTCAGATGTTAAGTCCCATAGGGCTCAGAGCAGTTTTGAACCACTGATGATTCAACAAGCAGAACTGGTACTTTCTGCAGGCGATATTAATGTTATAATATGTCCCATTGGAAAGAGAGCAACAGAAAATGTTATAAATGAGGTTCTACAGACAATTATAAAGTGGTTCGCAGAAAATGGATTCTCTCAAAATTCTGAAAAAAAACACGCTATAATCGGTTCTGTGCAGCAAATAGACTAACTCCAACAACTGATGTAGCACATGTGCAGGAATTAGTAATTAGGGCAGAATGCTCCAAAGTTTTGGGTGTACATATTGATAAAAACTTGACCTAGAAGCACCATATTACTAAGCTTATCGAACAATTAAGTTCAGTATCTTTTGATCTTTGTATAATTGCTAATCTTGGAAACAATTGAATTAACCAACTCATATATTTCGCGTATTTCCACTGAATAGTGCCTCGTGCAGTAATTTTCTGATGTAACTCACTACTTAGAATGATATCGTGAAATAAGAAAAATACAGTTTCTGGTGTTCACCCCGACATCATGTTGGTACCTTTTCAAGGAACTAGGCATTCCAACTGCATGGTCACAATACACATATTCGCTACTGAAATTCGTCATAAATAATGTATCACAATTTAAGAACGACAGTGGGGTCCATAGAGGGAAAAATGATGTTTATTACTCATTATTGAAGCTGTCAGTTGTTGAGATATGAATTCAATATGCAGCAACAATTTTTTTTTCATTTGCCCAATGATATAAAATGTTTGACAGCTAGCAAAATAAATCTACAATCTAAGATTGGACGAATTTGTATTTAAAAATTGGTAGCCTCAAGGGGAAAAAAAGATTTTAATTGTAACTGCATGAGTAGTACTAAAAAATAATTTGTTTAATAACACTAATGATGCACACATATCCTGCAAACGGACTAGTTCCATATCATTTCGATAAATAAATTGTTGGTCAGCTAACTCCAATTTCGTTTTTGCGATGTGTAACTGGAGTCAGCCTAAAGAAATAATGTTCATCAGGCTTCTCTTGCGAAGCCCAGTGTCGACAGAAAGCGTCGGTTTGTTTTCCGTTACAAACAAAATGACTTTTGATACTGAACTTTACGTGCTCATTCGGTAGAGCGATCCCAAATTAATTTAGTGCGTTATTTGTTTTTGTTTTATCGATAAGTATTATCATGGACAGTACAACAGGAAGAGTAAACAGCACACCCGCAGCGACTGGGCATCGTTGCTGCATTGCAAAAGTCGTCAGCGCGGTCCCGCACGGCGCTGTCGCTCCTGGGCTACTGGCTATTTATTATTCGTGTTTTATTGTCCTTGTTTATACATATCCGTAAAACAAATATCGCACTAGATTACTTTCGGGCCGCTCTGTAGGATGGGTACGTAAAACTCCGCTTTAAAAATCATTTTGTTTGTAAGGGATAACAAATTCAGACACTGGGTGTCGCCTGAAAGACGTTGACGAGCTGTATTTGTCCGGTCTAACTTCAACTACACCTTACAGAAAATAAATGGCAAATATCTGCCGAAGCACCAGAGAAAATGGGTCTGACAACTCTTAGGGGAGACGACAACCTTTGTATACATGTAAGTTGTCCAACAGAGATTACTTTTACTCATTTTAATGATTATCTAATAACGTGACAGGAGAGTTTCGTTTCTGGCGGTATCAAGGACATTTTGGTAGAACAGAAATTTTCAATATTTGACCAAACATCTTGGCAATACTTCGAGCGAATAGAGCAACGTAAGACACTAAAATGCATCTAAAATTACACCTATGTTCTTATAAATATTTAGTGCTGAAATGCATTCCTTTGTGCGGAAATTCCGTTAACACGGACGATACAATTAAGAAACTAAATTATGTAATCCACGAAGTAAACTACTTAATCAGTATCTTTGAATGTTAAACACATTGCCATTGAAAAATACATGCTTACAAAATATGCTGATTAAAATTGTCATATAGTTAGATAAATATATGATTATAATTGACCACTATAAAGTATAAGGCGGGTTAGATTATAGGGAAAGAACAGCAGTCACATTAAATAATACAAAACTTTTAGAGATAAATGTCTTGTGAAAGATATTTTGTCTCCTGTAATCAGATGCCGTTGATGGGCAAGCGCCCGATACTACGTACTAGTCTGGCAATAAATTAATAAATAAAAGTACACCACAATGTTTTTTTCTTTTCTATAAAACATTTTTCCAAAGCTCTGTAACGTAAATTATCAACATCTTATCCCCTTTCTGAGCACGACATATCACTCATTATGAAGGGAAGGTGGCTCAGATTTTCAGGCAAGAAAACGGAAAACGGAAGGCTGCGGTGCTCAAAACGGAAAACCAAACGTCGTCAGCTGATAGTGTGTGTAGTGTTACAGTGATCGTCCAGTGTCCAGTGTGTGTGTGTGTGTGTGTGTGTGTGTGTGTGTGTGTGTGTGTGTTTGCGCGCGCGCTGTGGAGGGAGGGGGTGATCGATAATGAAATGAATGAAAAGTGTAATAATGGTTCAAATGGCTCTGGGCACTATGGGACTTAACATCTGAGGTCATCAGTCCCCTAGAACTTAGAACTACTTAAACCTAACCAACCTAAGGATATCACACACATCCATGCTCGAGGCAGGATTCGAACCTGCGGCCGTAATGGTCGCGCGGTTCCAGACTGAAGCGCCTAGAACCGCTCGGCCACACCGTCCAGTAAAAGTGTAATACTAGTTTTCAAACACCTCTTTGCAAGATTTTATTGTACACTGTGCATAAATGGAATGCAGAAACGTTGTTTTAAACAGATTTGCCCTGTATACGGGGTGGGGGTGGGGGGGAGATGGAGGCTTCAATGTCCATCTGTCCAGATTTAGGTTTACTGTGGTTTCCCGAAGTCACTTCAGGCCAATGGCTGGACAGTTGCGGCTGCGTCTCGCAACCTGTCGCATACTTGTGAAACTGTACCTGCAGATACCAAGCGGTTATTATTAAAGTGGCAGCGAAACTAGTTACATACGCTAATGCGTTAAATGTGCACAGCGCCAGATTGGCACCTGGTGGCCAAAACTGGAACTATCTTTTCCATCATAAATCGATTCCGCATTAACATATCTACCAAGTTTTGCTGTCATACAATAACTGCAGTGCACACCGGGCCTTCGTGTGCTGCTGCAATTTAATTACAATCACCCAGTATGGATATATATATATATATATATATATATATATATATATATATATATATATATATATAATATGAACTATGTCTTTCTGCTTAAATTGTAATCCCCAGACATGTCCAGCAGCCTTGTAAAAGCTAGTCTTGAAAGAAGAAAACTACAACAACTGCTATTACTATAGTATTACATGTTTCTTACACAGGATGCAACTAAATTCGCTTTACAGACTTTCCATCAAAAAACAAGGAAAAAGTATAGTAAATATGGACTCTAAAATGCATACCTTATGAGCTATGGGTACTTTTTCTTCTTCGATACTGTGACACACATCTCTTGCAAACTCTTTGCTTTCCATATTTTGGAAGAAGGTGGTATGGACCAAAACAAGGGAAAAAATGTCCGGGTAATATTGGCTCTAAAATGCATACCTTAAGAGCTATGAACACTTGTTCGATATCAGAGACGTGTCTCACACTAGCGAAGATGAGAAAGTGCTCATAGCTCTTAAGGCGTGCCCTTTAGAGCCCATGTTTACTAGATTTTTTTTCTTATTTTAGTGTAAGGAATCTGGGCTCAAAGTCTGTAAAGGGAATTCAGTTAAGCCTACATATCTAGCTGTGAAGCCCACGTCTTTTGTCGACGCTCCGACATGCAGACGGCAGGTGCACGCTTCTGTTAATGTCACGAGTCGGCTGCGTGCAAGCAGCCGGGCTGCACTGCATCTCACTGTGTGAAGTGAGGTGGGGTGAGATTAGGTGAGCAGGCGCTCTCGCCTTGGTCTCCTGCGAAATTGGCTTTCTACGTTTCACCTCTGCTGGGAAATGTAAAAGTTCGGCTCAACGGCCCTCTAGGGAACTTCCCAGGCAATACTCGCAGATTCTCCGCACCGATACTGCAATAACCGTTAATATCTTGATACTTTGATGTAGGAGTTCCTGTATCTACTACACTCATTCTCTCTCTCTCTCTCTCTCTCTCTCTCTCTCTCTCTCTCTCTCTCTCTCTCCCCGTCCTTCTCTCTGAATCGAAAAGGGATAGCCAATTACATGGCCACATCGCTCCCCCGATCTGACGCCTCTTGATTTTAATCATGTGTGTGTGTGTGTGTGTGTGTGTGTGTGTGTGTGTATGAGCGTGCGTGGGTGATCGGGGGAAGGGAGGGGGTATTGCAATTGCAGTTTCTTATGAGGCTCGTGCGATGCTTGGTGTAGCTGGTAGTGTGTATAAAGTTACAGATATCGATCCTGTAGTTGAAGGATCGAATCTACTCTTTCGCTTCTTTGCTACAGCACAGCGGCGTCCGTGACGGGGATTCTCCTTAGTTCTAGAAGGGAAGAGATTGGCTCCTGGAGGGGTTTGGCGTGAAGCTGTGTGTCAGTGACGCCCAAGCACGCCAGCAGGGCAGATCCCGAGTGCTCGCACTCCTCGCGTTCGCGTATGAAAGTAAAGTATTTTGTGCAAATATTATATTGAAAGTCGCGCTAGAGCCATCATGCGAATAGGACGCGCATATGTGTGGGAAAAGTGAGAATTTTGAAGCTCAGGATTAATATGAAAAAGCTGTCGTACAGTAAAGAATTGGCAATGATAAACTCTTACATGCTCCTGATGGATGAATGACAGTAATTGTAGTGTGAATGTGATCAAAACGAGTAGGGACAAGCTACTTGAATTTGAGGTGGAATAAATTAACTGTGTCGTACAAAAGTGTTCACATAATACAGCATCTACATTGTTATTAGAATATTTTGGAAGGGAATGAATTATAGAACAGTGCGGGAGAATAGATAGGGCATGTGCTGTAGGCCCACGGTGAGAGATATCGGCTCATGTATCTCTGGAGCTGAGCAAGCAGTAAAGGAAACAAAAGAAAAATTCGGAGTAGGTATTAAAATCCATGGAGAATAAATAAAAACTTTGAGGTTCGCCTATGACATTGTAATTCTGCCAGAGACAGCAAAGGTCTTGGAAGAGCATTGAACGGAATGGACGGTGTCTTGAAAGGAGGGTATAAGATGAACATCAACAAAAGCAAAACGAGTATAATGGAATGTAGTCGAATTAAGTCGGGTGATTCTGAGGGAATTATATTAGGAAATGAGACACTTTAAGTAGTAAAGGAGTTTTGCTATTTGGGGAGCAAAATAACTGACGATGGTCGAAGTAGAGAGGACATAAAATGTAGACTGGCAATGGCAAGGAGAGCGTTTCTGAAGAAGAGAAATTTGTAAACATCGAGTATTGATTTAAGTGTCAGGAAGCCGTTTCTGAAAGTATTTGTATCGAGTGTAGCCATGGAAGTGAAACGTGGACGATAAATAGTTTAGATAAGAAGAGAATAGAAGCATTCGAAATGTGGTGCTACAGAAGAATGATGAAGATTAGATGGGTAGATCACGTAACTAATGAGGAGGTATTGAATAGAATTGGGGAGAAGAGGAATTAGTGGCACAACTTGACTAGAAGAAGGGATCGGTTTGTATGACATGTTTTGAGTCATCAAGGGATCACCAATTTAGTACTGGAGGGCAGCGTGGAGGGTAAAAATCGTAGAGGGGGACCAAGAGACGGATGCATTAAGCAGATTCAGAAGGATGTAGGCTGCAGTAGGTACTGGGAGATGAAGAAGCTTGCACAGGATAGAGTAGCACGGAGAGCTGCATCAAACCAGCAACAGCAACAACAACAACAACAATCTCTGGAGAAAGTTCGCCCTCAAAACTGGCTACTTGTGACTGTCCGGTGCCTAATTTTCCAGTCAGTAGTAACAATAAACTATAAATCAATAAACAGTACGGAGACGGCTTAAAGGTGTGCCAGAATGTTGTTCGAAGATGCTGTATCTTCATTGAATGTGATGACTGCTATGTCGAACACCTTCTGTTGTGTAAAAAATTGCTGAATAAAGAGTATATCATCTTTGCTGATCTTAGGCGCGTAAGCATTCATTGTCCTTATTGTTTCCGGCATTCCAAAGCCTTCACTGGCCCAGGATTATTCACAGGACCAGAAGTTTCTATTCCATAGAAGTTTTGTATAGGCTTCTCTATAACCTTCTTCAATTTGTGTCCGGCCTTTTCGAGCTATCCTATATACGTACCATCACATCCATTTTCACGGATGCTTAGATAGATATTTGCAATTACGTTTTTGCCACGTATATGTGGAGTCAGACCAAAGCGACGGGCTACTGTGCATACGTTACAATGCGACGCTCGTTACGAACAAAATGTTTCTTAAGTGTGTTTTTAGGGCCAGTTCTACAGATCGGCCTCAGATTAGTTTAATGCAATATTCGGTTGAACGATATGTGTTAACAGATATGGTAAAATACAAACGATAATCAGTTCTTCGGCAGCAACTCAGTAACGCTGCTACATTGGCAGTAGTAGGTAGCGTGGCACTGCACGGCGTACGCGACGGGCAAATCGGGAAACATAGACCGTGTGGAAGAAATGTCTACTGGTCTTTTGGCGTATGTTGTTGCTACCGAATGACTGAGAGCAAGCCACTTGACCACGCTAATAATACAGCCCAGTGCAGTTTTCACTTGGAAGTCGTTCTGTGAAAATGTGATGAACGTGAGAACTTTCCCCATGTCGAGTGCCGCACCTGTCTGTCTTCTACATACCTCCTTGCAGCAGTGCTGCTCATCGTTCACGGAGTACTGACTATTCTTCGTGTTTTGTTGTCCCCGTTAAAACAAATCGTTAAGCTGAATATCACACTACACTAATTTGGGACCGAATGCGCACATAAAAGTCCAACCGCAAACTTTTAGACGAGAAGCTTGGTGTATAATTGTTCCATTTTCGCTTCATTGTTCAACGCGAATGACCAGTTTGTAATTCAGGCGTATAACGTTATCATCCCGAGTCCTGCAGCTCGGCTCAAGGTTTGAAAATCACCAAGTATAAATGACGGGACGACGCTTTTATTCAAGGCAACTGATGTTTCTTCGCTAATCTTTGCCAAACAAAAGTAAACTTCGCTGTCGATCAAGAAGACACAAGATTTCGAAACCCGTCGCTGAAAACTGCCTCCAGAATTGCACCCTATGGGCAACATCTGCCTTTCTCCACATCCGTTGGTGTCTATACTTGCTGTATATGCAATGCGTTGTATTGATTTATTTCCAGCGAGCTCGAGAGAGCTAATTTGCTTTCCCTCCCTGTCCACTCGCACTGCTTCACTCGCGACTCGCGGATACGCTCACGTACCCATCTCTTGCGGTTTTTCCTGCTAGAAGGAACTATTTGCACTTTCTCCGTTTTTTCGCGAGAGTGTTGATCACTTTCGTGGCTTCTTATTCCTTGAAACGTTATCTGCGTTTCTGGCAACTGGCAGTGTAGGAAAACTGAAGACCCCAACAGACAGAGAGAGAGGGAGAGAGGCAGGGAGGGGCAGAGGGAGAGAGAGAGTGCAGTCATCTCCAGACACTGACCTACCATTGTCCATGCGACACTTAATTTTTTTTATTGTTGTGGCGGTGGAAGGAAGAGAACTCTGCTAAAAACGGTGGTCGTTAATAAAAAAATTGACTGTATTTCTATGATACAAGGTGTCCAAAAGGAAATGAAAGAAAGAAACACCATCTCAGTGCTCCTCTGGGCTTGTTCCTAACGCCATTAGCGAGAAGGGTGGGGCAGAGGGGTGTGGAAAGAATTGATGTGTACGTTGAAAAAAGAAAATCATAAAAACTTGATCCGTACCCTATGATAACAATAAAATATTAAAATAGTTCTTGTATTTGCTCCGTGCTTACGCCAGCTAAGCTTAACCCAATACAAGCCCGACCAAAAAGATTCCGTTTGTGGTCGTTGCTGCAGCATATAAGCGAGGTAGCACCACTACGATGCGGGTAAATAAGCACGGACATCTAGGCAGGGGATTAATGTGGCATTCGCGTATTTCCGATGTGCGTGCGGTAAATGCGGAAAAGTGAAGTATGGCGACGTTATTACCAAATGCGTCCGAACAGGACCAACGTCCTTTATTCTTCTATTGGCTGCTGGACGACACACACTGGCAGACATCCATCGGAGAAGAAAGAATGTGTATGCAGCAGCATGTCTTTCGAAAACAACCATTATGGAATGGTGCGCAACAAGGAGAGCTGCTGCTTCATGATAACGCAGGTTCCCATATCGCAAATGTAACGCAGAAGTTACACCAGCTCTAGTGCGGGACAGTTGAGCACCCGCCCTATGGTCCTGATCTCTCCTCATACGATTGTCGCGTCTTCGGTCACTTAAGACCCTGAAGAGCCGTAGATTCCTGTCGGACGAGGATGTGTAGCAGGCAGGACGGACTTCTGCACGCAGCAGGACGCGGTGTTCAACCAAACAGGTATCTTCAACTTGGCGAGTCGGTGGGATGGCTGATTCAATGCTGACGGCCATCTTCCCTGACTGAAATACCGATTGTGGAGCGTAGAGCCTTCGAACGGAAACTTTTTGATCCCCCCTTGTAGAAGGAAATCCACTATTTTGGAAACAGAAAGCTGCTGCATAGTTACTTATAGTAAAGCACAGGATTTGTGCTTCGGATCCCCGTTTTGTCTCATTCTTGCTGATTTATGTTTACTGTAGTGTCTCTAAGCAGCTTCATACGATGCAAGGATTCGCAGCTGAGAGCTGTTTTGTTGTCTTTTTGTTGTGACTGTTTTTCCACGGAATGAGATTTCCACTCTGTAGCGGAGTGTGCACTGGTATGAAACTTCCTGGCAGATTAAAACTGTGTGCCGGACCGAGACTCAAACGCGAGACCTTTGCCTTTTGCGGGCAAGTGCTCTACGAACTGAGCTACCGAAGCACGACTCGTGACCCATCCTCACAGCTTCAATTCTGCCAGTACCTCGTCTCCTACCTTCCAAACTTCACAGAAGCTCTCCTGCGATCCTTGCAGAACTAGCACTGCTAGATGAAAGGGTATTGCGGAGACATATCAGCGCACACTCCGCTGCAGAGTGAAAGTCTCATCCTGGAAGCATCCCCCAGGCTGTGGCTAAGCCATGTCTCCGCAATATCCTTTCTTCCAGGGGTGCTAGTTATGCAAGATGCGCAGAAGAGCTTTTGTGAAGTTTGGAAGGTAGGAGACGAGGTACTGGTAGAACTGAAGCTGTGAGGGCGGGTCGTGAGTCGTGCTTGGCTAGCTCAGAAGCCGGCACGGTAGCTCAGCGTGTTCGGTCACAGAGCTGGTTGGCCTCTGTAATAAAAAAAACTAAGTGGAAAGATCAAAGAACGAACTTGAAGGGATGTCATGTGACGTCCGCAAAGACCAAACACAACGATCAACAAAAAAGTTGGCAGCGCATTCGCCCGCAAAAGGCACAGATCCCGAGTTCGAGCCTCGGTCCGGCAGATAGTTTTAATCTGCCAGGAACTTTAGATTTTCCCACTGCTTAGTCAATGCTCCATCATCAATTACCTCAACATCAACAACAAGTTAAGCCTTATCCCTACTTCCACTGCTATCCCACTATCCGATTGTGTCAGTTCTTCACTATTTGCTCATTGTAAAGTGTGTGGCAAGGAATAACTACTTAGGAACACCATAGTTGTTTCAAGGTTCATGAGTACATATAATGACGTATGATAATGCACTGGGGAGAAGTTATTCAAATCTACGTACATACTGCATAAGCTACTTTACAGCAGTGCATATGAGAAAGTACTTTGCACGTACTATCTTTATCCCTGTAAGGTGGGAGGATTATATTGTTGGCCGGCCGCGGTGGCCGAGCGGTTCTAGGCGCCCAGTCCGGAACCGCACGACTGCTACGGTCGCAGGTTCGAATCCTGCCTCGGGAATGGATGTGTGTGATGTCTTTAGGTTAGTTAGGTTTAAGTAGTTCTAAGTTCTAGGGGACTGATGACCACAGCTGTTAAGTCCCATAGTGCTCAGAGCCATTTGAACCATTTTTTTTATTATATTGTTGCTGTGTGCACGCTAGTGTATCTTCTCTTATTATCATGATGCAGGCAATAGATTTGTTGTAATGCCAAACACACATACTTGGCCCTTAAATTTATGCTACAGGTTTTCGTGAGAACAACGTTGCTTATCTCTACTCAGACTGAATTTACATTCCCTCAACATCTTTGTTACAGTCTTGCATGAACTAACGCACCTGTCCTGTAGAAACTTCGCGTGGCATACTTGATAAAGACTCCGGACATTGGAACTATCAGATTAATAAGTCATAGTTGCAGAATACTGCGACGAATTATTTACAGAAGAATAGAAAGAGAACTCGATCAAGGAGATCATGCGATTGTACAGGACCCTTTTACACAAGACTCTTCATATAACGACAATGGATCTGGCTACTGTGTTGGCCAAGAATTTGGTAGTTCTCAACCCATGCGCGTTTCATCGTGTGTTTGCTCCAGATGTTGGCGGACGCCACGTAAAAAATGCGCAGGCGCGCCTTTGTGATGGAACCACATTTGCTGACGGAGTGACAGTGGCAAATCTTCCTAGAACTTCACCAGGACCTCTTGCATTAATGCAAAGTATCAGGGACACGTAAGGCGGTAGAAAAGACCGTACGGCCTAAAAGACGACTGTCAATGATAACAACCCATACGTTTTTACTGAAATGTTATTGAAAACCACATGAATGTGTGCAATGAGGATTTTCTTTATCCCAAATGCGACTCTTCCGCAAACAGCCTGCCTGGTGAAGTGGGTTTCATCCATAATGAGAATGCAGTGTGAAAGTTCGGGCATGTCGACACAGTGATGTAGAAAACTCGTTCAGAAATTGACAGGTAGCGTAAAATCCGCCGGAGTCAGTGCATGCCCATTCTTTTAGTAGCAAGGGTAAAGTTTCTGGTTATGTAGAACACGACAGACATTCGCGTGGGGCACATCCACGGCATGAGCAATGTTTCAAGTACTCGTTGTCAGGTCCTCTTCGACGAGACGAAGGACGTCTTCTTCAAAGTAGGGAGTGCGGAGCGTCCGTGGAGCACCAACTCAACCTTCCTACTTGCAGGCGTACCAGTTTGTCGCAGCAGTCTCGTTGCAGTCGGACGAGGAGGTTATTTTATGGACTGAGGCGATATAGAGAAACAGGCGGCGCTTTACGTCAAGGCACTGACAACGGCGCTCTCTTCTTTGTGTGCATATCGTAAAAAGAGATATTTGAAAGTGGTCCGATCTCCAAACTTAATAACCGATAGCAGATATTCAACTCCTGATGCAGACTGATCTATGTTCTAGACAAAGGAGATAAACGACTCGCTTATCTTCAGCTCTGAATTATTTTCAAAACAATCGTTGATTATTTTAATGTAATTGGTCGATTTTAATAACTTTACGCCGGCCGGTGTGGCCGAGCGGTTCTAGGCGCTACAGTCTGGAACCGCGCGACCGCTACAGTCGCAGGTTCGAATCCTGCCTCGGGCATGGATGTGTGTGATGTCCTTAGGTTAGTTAGGTTTAAGTAGTTCTAAGTTTTAGGGGACTGATGACCTCAGCAGTTAAATCCCATAGTGCTCAGAGCCATTTGCACCATTTGATTTGAACTAACTCCCACACTTTTCCTTCGCATTTTAATTTTCCGTTATATTTTCCGTTCTTACTTTCTGGGCCATGGGGCGCCTAATCTCCGGGGTCACTGCTTCGGTAGCACGAGTCTGTTTATGTCATGGAGGTAAAAGAAGAAGGGAGGTGGCACTACAGATCATAGACGATGCTCTGTGCTACAGACATGCTGTACGTTTTTTTTGAAGCCACAGTGGGCGAGGCCTGTCGCCATTTTAAATAGCTCAAAACATTAGCAGACTGTGTTTATGATTGCTTCTTGTTCATTGTTTCTGTAATGTGCGCAACAGCTGTTTTAAATACTAAAAATTATAGAGCTTACTTGACTGACATAGTGTCAGGAACGCAATTTCGAAAGTTTTTCTGTTCTTGAATGCGTATTTGCTCTAGTAATGCGAAACATTTGGCCTTGTTAACGTAATTTGTTTTTTGCTACTATATGTCGGATAACCAGAAATAGAACTAAGTGATGTGAAAAGGATGCTTTCGTAATCCATTTAATCCCACTTTTACTGCATTTGTGTCGATAGCAAATGAAACTAGAACTCTGAAACCAGTGCCTGCTTGCTTACTAGTATCGGCACTGCTTCTTGTTCGTTACATTTTCAGCTTTCAACTCGTATACACAGCATTTTTTGTGTTCGAGTTTGCAAAATAGTTACCTGCGCGTCCTTTGCTATCCCATAAACGTGTGCCACGAGGGAAGAAGCAAGGCATGCCAACTTATCTTGTGCATGTCAACAAAGCGAACGATTATTGAAATGTCAAAGAAACACAACTGCCTAGAGGTATACCTACATGCAGAATAGAATTATTGTTTTATTAGATTGCCATTTCATTAGTTTCACTGTAGTTCACATATCTTCTCACTTTGAAATCTTTGCTATGATGTGTGATGTGTCATTTAGTGTGTGACCAATAATAGCAATTTACAGGGTAAAAAAACCGTAAAATTTTTAAATATCTTCCAGCATTGTGGAATGCTATAAATGTGATTATGGGAATGATCTCAAACGCCCTTCAGATGGATATTTTGCTTTAACATGTATGGGATAACTTTTTAGTAATGATAGCCCAACATGTGTAAGATGTAGGCCTACCTTTCCAACAGTAGTCTATTTTCTTCTTTTCCCAAAATATTTGTCGCCAGTAACCCTGTCAGTTTTTCAGGAATAACCAAACATAGCACAGTCACTATAAACGTCTACTTTGATCATCTGCATGATTTTACTTTTGAATTTCCTTTTAAGGGTTTCAAAGTAGAAGTCTACATCATTCTTTTTGATACATCAATAGTTATTTGCTTAGTTTCATGTACCATGTATCATTTGCACGATAAATTGTAATGACATGGAACGAGTCATTATATAGTGACACCATTACCTTTTATGTACATATACTTCCATGCTGATCATTTATTAGTCATTACGTTTTTTGATTACAGGCAGACTGATGTTAGTAATTCCTACGCATCACCATTTACACATTACAGTAATAGACAATCTTCTGCAGAATAGGAGACAAACGTTTTCAGTTTAGTTTCAAATTTTCCTTTTCTGTGTGTCAGGAATTTTATATTAATGGGTAAGCGATCAAAACTTTTAGTTGCAGCATTGTGAACCCTTGTTTGTGCTACAGACAACCTTAATGTGGCGTAATGAATGTAATTTTTTTCTTCTGGTATTGTAATTACGTACATAATCGTTCCTGTCGAAGTGCAGCGGAATTTTCACAACAAACTTCATTGGGAAATAACTGTACTGTGAAACACACATAAATGTTCTTACAATCGTACGCATAAAACTAACACACACATGACCGCTGTCTCTGGCTGTTCTAGCTCGAATCTTTTCGAAAGAGGGAGGAAACGTAAACAATGAATAATTATGGGCGAGAGGAATTTAGGCCCCAACAATCAACGCAGTTAAGTAGCCATGAGTTGTTTGGGGACGAGACCGTTGATGTAGTGTGGTTAAAATGGAACGTTTGCGATTTGCAAGGCAATGGAAAACACAGGAAAGAAGAGAAAGAATGGCACTGACTAAAGTAAGACAAATCTAAAGTCAAATCACAGAAATAAAATCACAACGATAAAAGAAACAGTGAAACCATAATTGATGTGTACAAAAGAAAATATTGCTTCGATGGCTCCACTTACGAATGAACTTTAGACTAAGTACGGATCGATTAGTACACATGAAAACAAAGCAAGCTGACGTTTTTGATGAAAGAACTGCGCTTCCACACAATCAAAAACACCCGACACCGTCGAAACCAATTTAGGCACGGATACAACAGGATGACGTCACGAAGAAGTATCACAACGGTGAGCTATTGAGGTATGAATGCGGTGAATGTTTTGAGCTAATTAATATGGCGGACATTGGCTTCAAGTTTGTGACGTAATAACACTTCCATTCTTTTTTTACCTGCATGGTTTATGCCCTTATTATTATCGTTGATAGTAGCATTTAAAAGTATGGTAATTATTTACGCTTATACTCTTTGAATAAACAATGAATCGCGAAGTGACCATGACGTAGCGCTGGTTTCAACAATACCGGGATCTTCGCAGCGCCCCAGGCCGTTGCTTGGCAGCTTTTTGAGATGAATCGAGCGTGAATGAACGTCGCCGTTTCCATTCAGCAAGTTTAAGAAAAAACCGCGAAATGAAGCAAGAGCACAGAGCAGCGATACTAGTCAGGCGTTAAACCATCTGCAAATAGTCTATTCGCGTTCTGCCAAACTGAAGCGTTCAAAATAGTGGGCAGTTATATTCAAGGTAATTTCCGGCAGTTTACCTCAGAAAAAAATGAATTATATATTATTTTAATTACAGGAAAACCGGATTACTGCAAATTGTACGTTCTTCTCCGAAATTGATGTGTCAAGTCCAATTTGTATTTGCTCGTATAGATAAGTAACGTGAGTCTTGAAACCCACATTTTCTGTACACATATCATAAAAAATAATAAGTTTTTAAAATGATTTCTAACGTATTGTAGATAGATTTCTCGCCTTAAGCTGTATTTCTGCAAGAAAACCAATTTTCCTATTTAAATGATTGGCAAATAAATCGGCAGTGGTGCTCACTGGACTTCGAACTGCTTTAATAATAATGCTGAATTGTGAGCAGTTTTCTTTATGTAAGGGGAACACAGTCATCCTTAGTAGATGGAATGCCGTCCCCAATTTAAAAAAGTTCCAAACCACTTTTAATGCGTTTGTATGTGTTTTATGCGTATGATTGTATGAACATTTATGTGTGTTCTGAAGAAGGCTTTGGCTGAAAACTTACGTGAGCATTCTCTTCGTCGCTGCTTGTTGCTCGGCGTTTGGGTAACAGCGTATCCGTTTCGTTTTAATTACAGGAAAATCGGAATAGTGCAAATTATTCGTTTTCCTGCGTAGTTGATGTGCCGGGTCCAACTTGTATTTGCTCGTAAAGATAGCGTGTATCTTGAAATACACATTTTCCACGCACGTATCACAAAAAAATCTGTAATTTATAACAATATCTTTTGTACAGGACCTCTTAAGCCATCATGAACCCACTGATCTGACGAAAGTTGTTCCGTCGACGACGAGTTAATTATGAGCAGCACACACGACTAATGTATCGCTGGCATTCTCGGAGGCAATATTGCTGGCAGTTGGTCACTCATAAACGATTTAGCAAGCCATTCGAACCAATACTACGAACGCTTTATTGGAACGTTCCATTCCCGATAATTATGTACTATGTTTAGTAAAACTGAGTATTTCGATGAACACTAAGAGTTCAAACGTATTAAGAGTGCCTTGGAACGAATTTTATTGGAAACTGCAATTCATCCGCTAAGGAAGTATTCACACTTAAATTATGTTCTCCTTACATAAAAAACTGCCTACAATTTTGGAACTATGGTTGGTTAGTTCATAATTAGCATCCAACAATTTCCATGATCCCTTTTTTCTGCCCCACTTTTTACTGCTGTTCCCTATTCAGCAAAAGCCATGACTGCATCAGCAAGGCAAAGAGGTGTCAAGTACATTAGATAGAGCACTGCTGCCAAACGTGTGTATGTTGATAACCGGCCCTGTACCAGTGGAGCCAGTTATCAACACAGACACATCTGACAGCAATGGATGTGCTGTGTCTAATGTATTTGACACCTCTGTGCCTTGCTGATACGCTTATGTCTTTTGCTTTAGTCCACTTACTGTTGGATGGGAGTATCTGTTCTGTGAGTTTACCCACAAGTCTTCAATGGCTGGATGGCAATGTGCCACATATAATTCACATACCCGATGATCTGAAGATGGCAGTACACTTCCCTGAAACAAGTAATGAGGACATGTATGAACTGGCCAATAAAACATCTGTTTTGGAAGGTTTTTACATATATTTTGAAACTATGATGATTTAGGTTAGAATTATACCTTTAAGATTTTAATCTAATTTAATCCTATAGTTATTCAAGTCCCTAAATTTTTATTCTGTGTGATACTTGTATTATATTTATTGCCCACTATTTATGCACATACAACTTACTTACACATGTTAGTTTTTTAAGGCAATTCATTTCAAAGTAGTGTAATAGGATCAGGGATCTGGAAATGATTAATGCCAGGATGGTCATTATGGGATGACGTGTAGGATGATGGGCTATGCCCTACCAGCTTTCATGCAGTCATGGTGTCAGAAGAGAGCAAGTAACAATAATATTCTCTATCCTGTAAGGCACTGATAGAGAGGTTGATGGTGGTAGTTCAGTGGCATCCAAAGACTCCCGTGCAGCAGCTCCTAACTCAGCATAGAACATGGTGATGTACTTGGTTGAGGCAGCAAGAGGACTAAGGGCAGGAGTGTTTCATCAGAGAAGTGGAAGCAGCTGGTGTGAGACGGCGGATGTGAAACTGATGTCAGCTGTTTGGCAGGCAGCAGCATGTGTGGTGGACAGTGAGCATATCCAGCAGTAGGTCAGGCATGTGCCAGACTGGTGCACAGGCTCTCCTGGAGACGCCCAGAGACTGGACATTGTCAACCTTGCGGTACGAGCTCAAGTTTTGGAAATATCATGTCTTAACAGGAGCTCTTAGACCAGTAGTTAGTGGATGAGAACAGGTAGATGTAGATAAAGCTGGTTGCCCCACATGGCACTAATGATTGATGGGGAGTATACCCCAACATTGGCAGTAGTGCAGACAAGGAACGTTAAGGATCTGAGCATGGGTATTTATAGTGGCTCTGCCCAGCTTCATTGTGACAAGGCTGCATCTTTGGTCATGTACATGACAAAAGCACTGCATTTGTTGGCCCAAGGCACAGGGACATTTAGCATGTCCCCGCCGCAGATTGGGGTCGTGTTCCGTGATGCTTCAGCAATACTGCAGCCTCAACAGTATTTCATAGCTAGTTTGCCCACCACACCACAGGTTGTGAAGTCTGCACGGAGGGGTGTTGCTGCAACTGTAGATTGTCTTTGTACGAGGGTTGTTTTTTAAGTAAGGGCCGTTTTTATTTAAAAAAAGAGATACAAATACTTTTGTAAAAAAACTTTTATTTTCTGATTCTACTCACTTTTTCCTATTTTTCTACATAGTTGCCTTGTTTATTTAAGCACTTGTCATACCGTACAACTAAGTTTTTAATTCCCTCCTCAAAGAATTCAGCCGCCTGCTCCGACAGCCAAGAGTTCACGGCCGCTTTCACTTCGTCGTCATCATTGAAGCGCTGCCCGCCAAGATGGTGTTTCAGGTACCGGAAAAGGTGAAAATCCCTAGGAGCAAGGTCGGGGCTGTATGGTGCATGGTCCAAAACTTCCCAGCCAAAAGAATCAATCAAATCCCGACTCTTTTGAGAGGTGTGAGGCCTAGCGTTATCGTGCAGGAGCAAAACTCCTTTTGTCAGCATGCCGCACCTTTTGTTTTGAATTGCTCTGCGGAGCTTCTTTAGAGTTGCACAGTAGGCATCTGAGTTGATTGTCGTTCCTCATGGCATAAAGTCCAATAGCAAAACACCGCGCCGGTCCCAGAACACAGTTGCCATAATCTTGCGCTTTGACAGCGTCTGTTTGGCTTTGACCTTGACGGGTGAGGTTGTGTGTCGCCATTCCATCGATTGTCGCTTGCTTTCAGGAGTAATATGGGATACCCATGTTTCATCTCCAGTGACAATTTGACTCAACATGTCATCCCCTTCTTCCTCGTAACGAATCAAAAAGTCCAATGAAGTGGCAAATCTCTTCCCTTTGTGGTCCTCTGTGAGGAGTCTGGGTACCCACCGAGAACACAGTTTTTTAAAGTTTAGGTTTTCAGTCACAATTTTGTACAAAACCGATCTTGAAACTTGTGGAAATTCCAAAGAAAGAGTGGAAATTTTGAATCTTCTGTCCTCACGAATCCTTGTTTCGACTGCAGCCACCAAATCATCAGTGATCACAGAGGGCCGGCCTGAGCGTTCTTCGTCATGGACGTTTTGATGGCCATTTTTAAACTCTCTAACCCATTGACCCACTTTACCTTCACTCATTGCATTCAAGCCATAAACTGCTGTTAACTGACGATGAATTTCTGCAGCTGATAGGCTTCTCGCGGTCAAGAAACGTATCACTGACCGTATCTCACACGCGGCGGGCGATTCAATAATCGTAAACATTATAAAGTAGCACAGCGATGCGTACACGTCAGCTACAGAACTGCAACTTGCATCAGTGTGAACGGGAAGGATGCCGGCAAGTGGCGCGGTGGCTTGTTGCGGCGTCCGCGCAAACTACGGGACTATACGCGCGAACGGCCCTTACTTAAAAAATAACCCTCGTATATGTTACAGAGCGTATAATATTTTTCGTCCATGTTAAGTGAGTTGTGCAGCTTTTTTCACTCTGTAATTCGCAAATAAATCTCATGGTCCAAATTCCATCATAGCCTTGGCCACAACATTTGCTCATATCTAGTGCTTTTGTTCTAATTAATTGATGTTGGAGTCCTGATTACAGTACAAAATGGTAAAAGAAGATGTATGTAAATTTATCTCTGACGTCGATAAAGGACATAAGTGATTTGTGTGAATTTCCAGCACCAACACTTGACTGTTTTAACACAGACAAATATTTCACTGATTAATTGATTTTACTTAATTGTTCCATTTTTTCCATTACAGTTTTCCCCATTCTTCCCATGTCTTTCTTTTGGGTGCCATTGCCTATTATTGTAGGGGACTATATTTTCAGCTGTAAGTTCATCTGATCTATCTTCTCTGTACTGTATCTCTGTCTCTCAGTAGCAGCAACTGAGACAACACTGATGTGAGACCTACCGAAAGTGGGCTCCTGGTTAACTTGCCTGTCAGATTTGATTGTCAAGGATTGATTGTGTCACTCCTGAAACTCAACAGAGCTCACATTTGTGTGTGAGGTTGCTGCCGTCAACTAATCTAGTCATTCACAGTACTCTAATCTCTATTGTTGGTCATGCTGTTGTCTCCTCCCTTGAGTATCAATACCTGGTTCTCTTTACTCATAACCTTTGTCAGTGCCTTAATATCATCTATTAACTGGACGATGCTAGCATTAGGTTTTACAATACTTGGCTTATGATACCCTAGTCCTAGTTCTTCCTGTAACTGTTGTCTAACACCCATTCCCCTAACACTACCTAACAGCAAGATCTTTCTTTTCCTGCTGTGCTCGGTTTTTGCACTGTTTCTTAAGACCCTGTTAATGGCCTGCTGTGCCAAGATATAGTTGTGACAGTGTGGTTAATTATACGCATTAAGTGTCTAAACTGGGTATTAAGTATTTTTTGAAAAGAACTTTCAAACAAGCATTGCAGAAAGCAGTTAATTAAGCAAATGTCTTACTTTGTAACAGAGCAAAGTGGGGATACCCTACTTTTTCTTTTACCACTTCTGATGTCAATATTATTTTCTTCCTTTCCTGATCCTTTGTTAATAGTATATATGACAGTTAGTACAAGAAATAACTGGTATCTTATTCAACCAATAATTCATTAAACTTAATTATCCATTACGTAGTTTGCCAATTGCTGATAACAAAAGTTATTTACTTCTTATGTCCGTCCGGATAGCTGAGTAGTCAGCATGATGGATTGCTGTCCTACAGGCCCGGGTTTGATTCCTGGCTGGGTCAGGGATTTTCTCCGCTCAGGGACTGGGTGTTGTGTTGTGTTCATCACCATTTCATCCTCATCTGGTGCGGGTCGCCCAATGTGGCATCGAATGTAATAAGACCTTCACCAAGGTGGCCGGACCTGCCCCGTAAGGGGCCTCCTGGCCAATGACGCCAAATGCTCATTTCCATTTACTTCTTATGAAAACATTTTTTTAAAAGAAATATTCAGAATTTTTTACATTCACAGTTCATGTGAAATTCAAAATTCCATATTTCTGAAAGTTTTCGTCTTAAGGTCCACATAGGTCATTCCCATGAATGTTTTATTTTTCCCAAAAGCTCTATTTTTCATAAGATATTCATAATTTATTCAAAATTTTCATGCTCCAGTCTTAAAATGTAATTATTTCTAAGATCCAGTGCCGTGCTTCCGCACCCCTGATTTTTCTATTTCCAATTATATATGCTTTTACATAAATAACTTGTTAGTTTGTGAATAATTCCAGTTTGGAGAATTCACTCCCAGAAACTTTTTGGTAAAGTTTGGGAATTCCTGTGCAAATTGAAACATCCCTCTCATAAAACAGTACTTAAACTTTTGCCATTTTCTAATTATACAGCTATTAGGTAAACACTTACTTAACTGCCTATGGTATATTTGCCTCATGTGATTTCCCTTTTACATTAATATTCAAAATGTAATAGCCTAATATTTTACACAAATTGTGGGTCTGTAAATAGGCGTCAGGCACAAAGCCTTGCTGAATTTGTGTCTGCTACTCAAAAGTGCAGTTGCTGTGCCAGTCAGTCTGCAATTGATATTCAGTTAGTGCAATCACTATGTAAGTCAGTGTTTAGTAATCATAAACTAAATTAATGTTCATTTGGTCTGTGTCCATTATTCAAAAGATGAACACCATATTGAAAGTGTGTAGTTACTATGTGTCAATCTGGAATAGTACATAGTGTATCTGCAACACACACAGTCAGTTTGTTAATCATTTCTGCTTGTAAACTATTTGAAAATTCTTGTAATAGATGTGACTTACTAACCTGTGATAACATCCCATAGTTTACAAAGCCGATCTTTGAACTGAGCCGGGTATTGATAAATATGAAGAGAAATGAAAACTAAATTGTACACTGTTGTGTACATTGTTTAATAATAGTTCACTTCCTTAAATAACCACAGGTAGGAGATTAAAGTAGACATTCCATGAATCTTCATGAGGCAACAGCATATGGACCAGGTTGGTAACTACTTGACAAAAAGTAGAGCTAAACTGTTAAGAATTTGTTTGTGTTCAAGGTTGAAATGAATCAGTAGTGAGACTTAACCCTTAACTACTATGGTCATTCACAGCAACACAATTACTATGGATTGGTCTCACAGACCGCATTTTTATATTTTATATATCAAACCAGAATTTTGTTGAATATATATAGTTTCTTGATTCCTGTCATTCATTACACTTCTTAGAGGTGGTCTTTGTAGATATTTGATTTTTTTAAAACAATGCAGTATTTTAAACACTTTGACAATTAAAACAAAGTGAAATGTGGAGTATATATTTATTTTATGAGCTATGAAAATAACAGCAAATAGTTAGCTCTCTACTCACACACAGATTTTCATCAGAGGGATTATATAACTAATTGGGAATGTAACTAGGTGGAAAAATCCAACTTGCATCATGATAAATTGTGTGTGAAGTCAACTTTCAGTTTACAATTCATCTTCGCAATGTAGAGCGAATATTTCAGTCCATATGTCTATGAATGGAGAAACTTTGCCACATTTTACTTCTAAAATTATGAGTAAAAACTAAATATGTGTTATTATGTGCCACTGAATCATACTTTAGTCAATTTCCACCTGCAAACACTTCACGCAGACCTTCCTGGAACACTCCAAACAAATCGGAACACCACACTGTTGACATGGATATCTTGTTTTCCTCTTCAGACGAAGAGGGCAAAAGTCAAACGTTTTTCGATTTTTGAATTCTTCTTTCGGTGTCTGAGGCTCATCTTGTAAGTGAAGTATTCTTCTGATGGTGTCACTCAACTCTCGTGGCAAGTGTCCAATAGAAATTCTAAACTTCATATGAAGTTCAACTAGGTCTCTTGCTAAAGTCTTCATGAAGCTCAATCTCGACATTACGTCTGCCTTTGGATAAGCTTGATGTACCACATAATAATTTACACCTCAAGCAGCATCCACTAATGTGATGAAAATTGCCAAAGGCCATCTTCTTGTCCAGCGACTTGACGAATAAGCTGCACACCTTGGGTGGAGACAGTCCACGCCACCTTTTGTTGTGTTATAAAACAGGATGATCTCAGGTTTTCCTGATGCAGGATCAGTGTTTTCTGAATGGCACATAGAAGAGATCAGTATTGCAGCTTTGGACTTCTTGGGCATGAAGGAAACCAGAGTCATGTCTTCTGTAAAACCGTAAACAGATGTCTTCACACCACGTTTCTTATTGGGCAAGAAGTTCTGTGGGATCTCCTTTTTGTTCTTTTTCAATGTACCAAGGTATGTGAGACCTTTTTTTGAAAGTTCATTGACTAGTTCTCCTGATGAGTAGCAGTTGTCACCTGTAACATTTCTCCTTGTGTTTTCAATGGGTTTCACCAATCGACGAACCATCTGTGTGGGAACTGTAGTGACTCGGCAAGACAGCCAAGCCACTTGGAGGTAGCCGAAAGGCACGCGTTTAAGCTCACGCAAACTGGCGTGAGGTCTGGAACAGGACAATGTAATTAATATAGCCAATAAGGTACGTTGCTGCTGGAATACTTAACTTTAATCCATAATTGGTGTACATCGGTCTTGATGGTACATGTTTTACAATCTCAATATAAACTGGTAATGGCGCCGTGCTAGGTCGTAGCAAATGACGTAGCTGAAGGCTATGCTAACTATCGCCTCGGCAAATGAGAGCGTATTTGTCAGTGTAGCATCGCTAGTAAAGTCGGCTGTACAACGGGGGCGAGTGCTAGGACGTCTCTTTAGACCTGCCGTGTGGTGGCGCTCGGTCTGCAATCACTGACAGTGGCAACACGCGGGTCCGACGTATACTAATGGACCGCGGCCGATTTAAAAGCTACCACCTAGCAAGTGTGGTGTCTGGCGGTGACACCACAGGAACACTGTGACCTTTCTCATGGCTGGGAAGGGTGTGACCGTTGCTGCCTTTTCCAGAATAAATATATGCATTGTACAAGTAATTTGTACGAGAGTCAGTCAAACACTGAACTTTCAGGCCATACTTTGCCAGTTTGTTTGGCATGTACCTTCTAAACTCACACCTTCCACGAAAAGGAACAAGCATTTCATCGACACACACTTATGCACCTACAGAGTAGCAAAGTTGACTGTTTTCAATGAAGCACAAAAAGATTTGTGAAATTGCTGCTGATTTGTCTGTTTTCTTTCTTCCCGCCCGATCATCGGGATTGTCAAAACATAATGCATACAATTAAAACAGAAATCTTTCTTTTCTAACAGTGTATCTGAAAACATCTCTACCTGTTCCATCAGTTGCAAACAAGCTGTAAACAGACTCGTTCCCCAACCTGAAAATGGCTGAATACACTAATAGACCAATTAGAGCCTTCAATTCTATGATATCAACATCTTGTAGATGGGAAAAGCGATCGTTAGCATACTGTGCTCTAAGCTTAGATATTTTCAGATTTGTCCATCGAATGATTTTGTCTAGAATGTCTGGTGTAAAGAACAATTTCCATACCTCCAAAACAGCAGGGTTTTCTCCAAGACTTTTCGCCGTCTGTCACAGTCCAGGAAGCTGCAAGACGATGTTGTGTTCCCTTGTTCTTATGTTAGCTGGTGGCTGATTTTTTTCTCCATCAAAAACATCTATTCTTACCGAAGAAGTAAGCTCCATCATCATCAACTGTCACATCTTCATCCTTTCAATTTCCTGCTCTAAATTAGTGTCGTGATCACTAAATATTTCAAAATAAGGGTCATTATCGCTGTCACCGAAGTCTTCATCTGAAGATTCAACAGGGAGATCTTGAACATCCACATCTGCCTCACATAACACACATTGCATAGAAGGCCCAGATTTCCCCGCCATGGAGAAACAGTAGCATGCAACAAAAACGCGGCATGCAAACATTATGGTATGTCTGTGTGACCTCTCAAGGCTAATAATTACGAAACAAAGAGCAGCAGCAATGCAACAATGCCGGCACATGTAGCTTGACAGCCAATAGGAAGGTACACAGAAGAGTCCATGTGTTTTTGCCGGGGTGTGAGAAATATCTAGACACAAAAATTAGTAGCAGTCTGAGAGACGGTCTATAGTAGCTAAGGGTTAACAGTTTTTACCAGCTAAAAAACATTGAGGTATTAATTTAATTTTTTGTGTGGTTGGTAGCATACGGACACCCAGACAATCCATAACCTTTGATAATGCCATGAAACTGTTCTATTATAAGCTGAGTGTTCTGTATGTATTTGTTGGCTGGCTTATGGTACTGAATGACAGGCCACCCCCTGCAACCTCTGTTATTTTCTCCCTTTTCTAAGTTGAAGTAAGTGCCCTATTTCCAGTTCTAAAATGAACTATTCATTCCCTTAAAGTGTTCATGTTTTTATAGGTTCTCGATTTTTAGTGTCTGGTAAGAGTGATCGTTATAAATTACTCAGCTAGCTATAAGCCAGTTCAAGTTGGAGTTGATTAATCAAGGCAGCACAAGTAAGAAACTTAGTTGTATCCAAACACTGGAACACTGTTCTAATTCTATTTAGTTTCAGATCATCACTGCTGTCCAATAAAGTTTATCCCTGCAGACATTTCAGTCCAGAGGGAGAGATTCATTCCAAATGTTACAATATTATGGTTATAACAGGCAAAGTGGGAACCATATTTTTCATTGTGTTCATGTTTCATCTTGGGAATAGCAATTTCCACAAAATTAATGTGAAATATGCAGCAGCACATACTGAAACTGAATAAATAGTCATTTTCTACAATTTTCCTGTTTTATTTGTTTGATATTTGTGATGAATAAGGATAGGAAGAGTTCAGGAATTCCGTAACACTAATACAACTAATACAATTGGTTATGCAGATAATATTAAGTTATTGTTTTATTGTACATCTTTAAGCACCACAAACATGTTTGGTCACAATATTCAATCACAAGAGAGTACAGTAGTAATCGTTTTTATCAGCAATAACATGAATAACAGAAATATTTACAAAATAAAATGGAATGGAAATAGTATCACAGAAATAGCAATAACATAATAGCATCCAAAATACGCATCAAGTGTTTTGTAGTATCCACATCGCATATGGAGTTACTGCAACAAAGTGGACATCTTCCCCTTCAGAGTGCACTGCAATTCCAGACAGAATACCTTCACATATTAAAGGACTGCCTGCTAGAACCTGTGGATCAAAATATTACATTTTAACTTGTTCTGCTTCAGTTCAAATTTTAGGATTCTGCAAATAGTGTATCAATGCAGTTACGCTATTTTTAGTTAGTAATCATTACACACATCTCCTGCACATGTGTTGATGCTTATTTATTGTAAGGAAATTATGCTTTGTTTTCAACACAACAGTTCATTCCCATTTAACGTAACAAATTATGGCCTTGACTAGTCCTTAAGATAATACGTTTAATATGAATAATTTGAATAGAAGTTCACCACTGGCATTGTTTTTTATAGGACCTGACACCGTAAAGTGTTAAAACTGATTGCCTAGCTTCACAGGGGAATATAATCTGAAATAGTTAAGATCCATTAAAATATATGGTTCTATTTGTAAGTGGATAAAACTGTCTGGAATTATGCTGATTGAATGGGAGTGTGCCGTTCTTCTGCTTTAACACTTCTGCTTTTATGGCATTTGAGATTGTTATAAATTGCGCAACTATTTCTAACACAGTACAAGTGACAGGAGCTAAATTTTGGAATGAATTAATCAATTGCAAGTATTTTGGAATACAATGTGCGGATACATGAGGTAAAATGTAGGCCCAATTTCAGGTAAAGCAAAAGGCAATTTGTTGGTGGGAAACAGGAATCTGCAGTTTGTTTAAGGAAGATATTCGATGTAAAATTCTTTTACAGCACATACTTGAATACTGACAATGTGTATGGGATCCACTGTGGTCAGTCGAACAAGAGACATCAATTGCACAAAAAGAAAGAAATGGACACTCTTGTGTGACCGTCAAGAAAATGTAATCATTTTATGACATATATTGTAATTGGACAGGTAAAAAACTACTCACCAAGTGGCAACAGGAGAACATAAAACAAGGTTATACTTATGCAGGCTTTCAGCGCCAATGGCTCCTTCCAGCAGAAGGACTGAGGGGAAGGAAGAGGGGTGAAGGAAAAGGGCTGCAGAGGTTTAGGAAAAGGTGGTAGATTTCAGAAAACCAGAACTGCGGATCAGGGTAGTGTTACCGGACAGGATGAGAGGGAAAGACTCCTTTTACACATTCAAGACCAGTATAATACTGAGTAACAAGTTGTGTGCTCTGAAGTTGTTTTTTGGAGAGATCAGCAGTACCAGTATTGGATGTGATGGCCAAGGAAATTTGCTTTTGAACTAGGCTGGTGTGGTAATTATGAAGACTGAGGTGAGAATGGTGGTGTATTGCTGAACAAATACAACTGCCTTGAATGAGAAGACTGTATGGGAGGGAACATTTGACATAGGAAGGAAGGCAACTCTCAGAATGTAAGTACTGCTGAATATTAGTAGGTTTAATGTGGACAGAAATGTGTATCTGGCTTTCAGTGAGGACGAGATCAACATCAAGGAAAGTGACATGGGATTCAGAATAGAACCTTGTGAAACTTAATTGGGCGAAGGTATTTAAAGATTCCAGGAATTTAAACAGGTCAGCTTCACCATGAATCCATATGGCAAAGATCTCATCAATGTATCTAAACCAAACAAGTGCTGAAGGCTTATGGATGGCAGGAAAGCCCCCTTCAAGTGACCCATGAAAAGGTTGGCACAGGAAAGAATCTTTCCTTCTCATCCTCTCAGGTAAGTCTCCTCTGACCCACAGTTCTGGGTGACTTGACCGAAATCTGTCCAGTTTCCTAAACTTCTCCAGTTATTTTCCTTCACTCCTCTTCCTTTCCCTTCAGCCCTTCTGCTGGAAGAAGGAGCCACTGGCTCCAAAACTTGTATAAGTAAAACCTCCTTTTATGTGTGTGTTCCATCACCACTTGGCAAATAGTCTTTTTTTTATTTGTCCAGTTACATTGTATTGGCTACAGAGTGCAATAGAAATGTGTAAAACTCCTAACTAGCACATAATCAAAGAAAGATGTGTTACATTTCACATGATCTTGCTTAGAAAACCTCAAGAACTTGTTTCCAGAGCAGATCCATCCACAGCAAATTCAGGTGAAACGCCTTCTCTGAAGATGACAGATGCAGTGAGTATTGAGATATGTCTTGTGTTTGAAATGAGAATGAAGTCCAATGCTTCTGACAGAGCATAGGGGAATGATGCAGGAGACCCGTACAGCCATACTAGGCAAGGTCCTAATGGAGGTGGTTTGCTGTTGCCTTCCTCCAACAATGGGGCTGAATTATGATGAAGAAGACGACACAACAACACCCAGTCATCTCGGGGTAGGTGAAAATCCCTGACCCCACCAGGAATCGACCCCGGGACCCCGTGCTTGGGAAGCGAGAATGCTATTGCGAGTCCATGAGCTGTGGACCTTATGTTGGAAGATTAGAAAAGTATTGTAAGTCTGATTCAGATTTAGAAAGGATCTATTCTGGCATTTGCTAACTTCCAGACATTTAATTTACAGTATTAGGGAGCTTTAGTGATACAGCAAAGAAGAGATCTAAAATTTCCTGGCAGATTAAAACTGTGTGCAGGACCAGAACACAGATTTGTGACCTTTAATTTCATGTGCAGTGCTCTTATTAATCAAAACAGTGCACACTCCACAGCAGAGAGAGATATTCATTCAGGAAAAGTTTCTAGCCTATGAATATCTATATGCAACATGGCAAGCACCAAAATAAATATATCAATATTTTATCAACAGCCCTATTAACTACATCCCATACAGCCTTAGGAAGTTTATTTATGCCACAGAGGAATGTCTGTGTAATTCTTATTTTAAAAGAAAAAAAGCAATCCATTTCCGTGATCACTAGATTGAGATTTATTTTAAACATCTTAGGATGAGCCTACAGAAGGACGAATAATGTCCTAGGGAGGAGGGGGAGGGGGAGGGGGGGGGGGTAAATGATAAGCTGGTTGTGTGAAAAAATGTTTTCTTACCAGCACTGCTAATAATAATAATAATAATAATGCAAGTAGTAATAGTTTGCACAGTAGTGCATATAAGCTCCAAGATGAATGGGAGAGGTGTTAATGAGGCCAAGCCAACTGAAGTGATAAGAACTGTCATTATCACCTCAAAAAGTCAATAGGTTTTTGACAAAGTGGTGGGGTGATATAAAGTAAGGCACCTTTTCTGCTGTGGATGAAAACTATTTCTGAATTATTAGCCAGTGAAGTCTGATAATACGCTTCCAACCTGTAAATATTAGTATTTAAACCATGGGAAGGCAGAAGCAGAGTTAAATTACTACCAAAATCAATTTTTTAATTAGGAGTATGATGGAAAGCTGAAAAAAGAAAATATTTTAGGTGCTAATGAATTGGTCATTGATAACAACAATGCAGGAAAGTTATCAGACTCTACAGGATTTAAACTAAAATTCTGTATGGACCAGAACTATCTGTGTGCTAGTCAACAAAGACTGAACATCAATTTATTTATTTCAATAATGAAAATAAAATCGCTTTTGTAAGTGATGAGATTCAAATGACTGACCATAATCCTACTACACACAGTAGTTTCATGGCAAACTTCATATATGAGTCTACCTTTGAATCAGATTGATCTAAAAATTTTAACTTAAAAGTGAAGAAAAGAATATTGAAAGTGTTCCATCTCCATCTCTAGGAACAGTTGCTACAGTCACATATCTACATTTAATACATACTCCACAATCCACGTATCGTGTCTGATGGAGGGTACCTTGTACCACTACTAGTCATTCCCTTTCCTGTTCCATTCACAGAGTGCGTGGAACAAGACTGTATGTATGCCTTTTACAGGCCCTAATTTTTCTTATCTTCATGGTTCTTCTGCAAAATGTATGTTGGCAGCAGTAGAATGATTCTGCAGTCAGCTTTAAGTGCTGGATCTCTTGATGTTTTCAATAGTGTTTCACCAGAGATTTCCATCTGAGTTAACAAACCATCTCTGTGATACTCACATGTTTATCAAACCTTCTGGTAACAAATGTAGTAGCATGCCTCTGAATTCCTTTGATACCTTTCTGCAATCCAGTCTGGTTGAGATCTAAAACACTTAACAGTGCTCAAGAATGGCTCACACTAGCAGTCTATATGTGGTCTGCATTATGGATGAGCTACACTTTCCTAAAATTCTCCCAATAAACCAAAGTTGACTATTTGCCTTCCTACTACAATCCTTAAGTGACTGTTCCATTTCATATTGCTTTGCAATGTTATTTTGATATTTACCAACTAGAAATTTTGTGTAAGTAATCTTGTATCCTCCTACAGTCACTCAATAATGAACCTTCCCATACACCACAGTGTCATCACCAGACAGTTGCAGATTACTGCTCAACATGTCTATCAGCTCATTTATGTATATAAAGAATAGAATGGTAATATCACACTACTCTGATGAACATTCACAACACGTACGACAGTGCTAGACAGTTTCAGTGAGTAGTTGGCCATAGAGAGACAAAACATAAAACATGTAGTTAGTAAGAGGAATTATGCAAGATTAATACACTTGTATGTAGCAGTCTGCCTAATAATGAAGCAAACTTTCTTTTTGATAAAATCTAAGAAATTAGAAATCATGGACCTCTCTAAACGTAAATAGAACATTATACAGTATAAAAAACAATCCTTAAAGTAAAAAGAACAGGATAGCAAAACTTGTTCTACCTTTTTTCTAAAAGCAAAGTTTAATTTCAACTATAGGGAAAAAAAACTAAAGAAAACAATATAATTGACTTCAAGAAATTAAATATGGCATGGAGGTGCACCAAATTGGTGTAGAAGCTATTTTCATCTATATTACACTGAATTCCTAGCAACAAAACTGTAAAAGATTGTTTTGAATAATTACTTATAGAAAAGCTGACTCAAGTGGACTGAGGAATGAAGAAAGGAATGTGAGGTTCAACAAAAGAGACATAAAATAGGACACTACTTGAAAAGGTTTAAAAGAAGCTAAATGTGATGGTAACAATAAGAGCATAAATCCTCTTGAATAAAAGTTCTCAATATATGGAGCTTTTAGCTTATCAGACTTAATATTATTATTATATTGGTTATCTTTAAAGTAAAAGTTTTTACAGTAAAATGTTTATGTATACAGATACTGGTATATAACACTTTCAGAAGCTCACTCTAGAGCTCACCTGCTCATCACCATCAGGTGATCTTTCACATTTAACGTGAAAGGTGTGGTTGATCCCTCGTTCTATCTCCACTACCCTGCTACACATTTCAGTGTGAACGGCACCTGTTATAAAAAGAAATCTAGTTATATTAGTCAGCGCCTTTTAAATGCCATATTTTTTTAAAAATATCCTTATTAGCAGTTGTATCTGCTGATATAAAGAGGCAAAGTATAACACTTTTAAATATTGACTTCCACTAAGATCAGTAACAGAAAATTATATTTATGTGTGATGCACCTGTCTTGGTGCCCCAAATAAAAATGCCTTATTAACATATACAGATAAATTGGGCTCTAATATAATTGATGGAATCACTTGTGCTGTGGCAGCACACCAAATAGTTTAAGTATAACAAATTTATAACTGTAGTAGTATTAAAATATTCATGCTAAAGAAGACTGAAAAGTGAGGAAATATGTTTCACAAGAGGACTCTCCAAAGACAAAGTTTTAGTGTGATTACAGACTTTCATGGCATATTCCAATGATGAAATCTTCTCGGGTGATCAGCTGAGTGGTCACTACCAATTGGCTGATCACCCAAAAGATTTCATTAAAGTTTTAACCGCAAAACGTAATGGAGAGTTTTTTTTATTACTGGTTTTGTAACAGCATTATTTACAGAATTATGTATATTAATTTTATATAAATCAAACAATGGAAAATCCAGAATGGAATGTAACAATATTATGAATAGGAAAGTTGCTGCTCACCATATAGTGGAGGTGTTGGTGGCTTTAGTCGTGTGTGTGAGCTGCATTTGTGTGAGTGTGTGTTTGTGTGCCTGTCATCTATTTTTGATGAAGGCCTTGCTGGCTGAAAGTTTTATTTGTAACAATTTTATATAAATTTATTTTGTGTTTGTGAACTAACATAATCTCCATTTTTGCAGGGATAAAATGTATAATGTGTCGACTAGGCCTCCATAATCACACTATTTAAGCCCAATGACCGTCCCTGAAAATAATTGTAACATTATCTTTTGTAAATAATTTCCATTAATTTCACTATTTATTATTGTATACCATTACCATTGGTCAATGATATTTAATTTATGAACTAATCTGGCAAAACAATTAGATTTGGAAATACTATAACATTACAATTTATTAGTGAAGTGCCTCTAGTAACAGTCAATGGAATTTCTTTTTGTATAAATGGACAAGCATAGAAAGAGCAACAAATTTTTCAAAAATGGAAATCAAAGAGAGTAATATGAAGCTTGTGTACACATGTGATTTTGTACTATAATTTACGTGAGAGTGAGACTTGTCATTTTTGACCAAACCACAGTATTGTACTAAAAAGAGCGGCTCATTTTAAAGCTTTCAGCTGATACAGCAGTTGCACAAGAAGAGTATGCACAACTGTAAACTGCAGTCTCCGACATCAATGTTGGTAACAGATCAGAAGACAATATTACGGTCTGCATTCCAAATCAGTGTAAAGATCCATGAGATTTTGCAAGTCAGCTGACTTAAGTCTAGTTGGAAATGCTGGCAACAGTTTGAACCACAATGTTCATTGCAATGTGAGGATGATATAGAGCACAATTATGAGAATAATTCTCTCACTAACATGAAGACAAACTTGAGCAATGCGAGATCTGTGAGTTGTCACATATGTGTGTGATTATCCATATCACCACTTATTTGGTTGTGTCATATGCAGTATATATCTGTTGTTATGAGGCTTTTGGCACAGCCATTGCTCAGAAGTATTAATCAGACCAAGGTAGTATTTATACTTCATCAGAATCTTCAATGCTTTTGCCAAGTCCATGTTAGATACTATTAAGTCACATATTTATAAGACTATACATTCGTATCTCCAATATTAAAGAGGAGTAATTATAAAAGTATGAAAGGAAAATTCAGTTGAGGAAACTAGTAAATATGGGATAGAATTTATGGCCATTACATATGATCAGAAGGCAAAAAGTTTAGTACTACTGATAGATACGTAAAAGTAAAAGTGATGATATTATCCTAGCTTTCCAAACTGTTAGTTGGTTCCTTGGTGAGAAAGAAGGACAGAGAGGGGAAGGTTAAAAATGAAAGGCAGCCTACCCAGTCCCCAACATGAGAAAGACCCACCCCACTGTTGGTTTCTGAAGACATAATAAACGTTTTGCCTCCAAAAGATAAGTATTGCCTAGCCATTCAGTCTCAAATTTATTTTACAAAAGTATGCAGACTCAACCAGAATACTTTATGTGTGGAGATTTTAGCGTTAATTTCTGTCTGATAGTACTACTGGAAGACAACTGGAGTTCTTGCTTGCACAGTGTTGAATTATTTCATACAGAATCATTCCCTGTGAGGACTGAAGGTCACATCACAATTTTCTTTAGTCATCAATCTTCTGACTCTCTTTAATAGTTGTTGCTTAATTTAGATTTGGCTGACATCGGTCATTTGGATGTAAAAGCAACAGTAAATGGTTTACCTGGCAGTGCTTATTAATCTTAAGACTAAACCTTCTATGACATTAGATTTAAATACAAAAAGAAAAGTATTACAGTATTTATAAATCTTAACATGACAGTGAGCAAGATACATTAACCTGCAGACAGGCACAATTAAAACACACTTGCATAAAGCTTTCGGCCACAGCCTTCATCAGCAAGAAAGAAACACAACGTTCTTACAAACAAGCAAGCACACCTCATTCACACGTAACTGCCAACTCCAGCATCTTGAGCAACTATCACATGTCATGCAAGTAGCAATTTGGAGGGGATGAGGAAGAGTGTTACGTGTGGTGAGAGATACGAACACTGTCTGGCAGAGTGTGCAGGGGCTAGAAGGCCAATAGGCAGCATGACAGGCGGCTGTGGGGCAGGGAGGTGGGGAAAAACAGAGCAAAAAGGGACAGGAGTGGGAAAAAAGGGGCAGGTTTATTGCCAGATGGCGGGAAACAAAGAGTGTGGGAGGTAAGAATGGGGAGGAGGTGACTTTACTTTTAAGTAACAATAGAAAAGAATTCTGTGAATGCTGATAGTGGAAATGTTACAAAAATTGATGTGTTTATGTTCCACTCTTTTAGCTTGGTGATACTGTTAGTATTTGAGTGCTGATTTCCGGTCAACAAGATACTAAGCAGAGCTACCGCGCATAGCACGCACTCTGTGGTGCAACAAATAGCTTCTGTGACTATGATTAGGAAGATTGCAGGTTTGAGTCCTGGAAGGGTAATAAATTTCTAAAAGTTTTATATGAAATATGAAAATAATGTTAGGAAGAACTGATAGCTTTGATTTAATGTTAGTTTGAGAAATTAACTACAGAGGATAAATGTTTCGACTTTGCTTACAAACAGTTCACTTTTTTGGAAGGCATTGGTAATAGTGTAGATATCACAATACTCCCACAGTACACCAAGGTGTAGGAGATTGAGGTTTTGTATGTGGAGAGATATAAAGCATGTACAATATGCAGGTACCACAAACATAAGGGCTGTGACGTTTGTGAGTTTAAACTAATGTTAGTGATAAGCTAATGTTAGGGATGATGAAATGAAATGTCGTTTGGCTAGGGCCTCCCGTCAGGTAGACTGGCCACCTGGTGCAAGTCTTTCTAGGTGATGCCACTTCGGCGACTTGTGTGTCGATGGGGATGAGATGATGATGATGAAGACAACACAACACCCAGTCCCTGAGTGGAGAAAATCTCTGACCTAGCTGTGAATCGAACCCAGGCCCTGTTGCATGGTATTCCGTCATGGTGACCAACCAGCTATCAAGATGGACGATAGTGATTATGAATTATGGCAGAGGGCACTAAAAAGCAAGGTCTTCAACACCCTTGCATTAATGATTTACCGATGAATGTCATGAAAATATGTGGAAAAAGGCCTATGAAACTGAAAATCAAGTTTCATCGCCCCCCACAAGAATCGTAAGGCAACCACAGTAAGATGAGCTTCAGAAAAGCCCGTAATAAAATCCCAAGGAGATGCAGCAGAATAACTAGATAAAATCATGGATAAAACACCTGTAAAAACATGTTTAAAAAAGGGACAGATAAAGATACTGGACAACTACTTATAAATAATAAGTGACCCATCCACTCTGTGATACATTAAGATCTCACACCCAATGTTGTGGGAAGAATTCTGGATATCACACAAAATCTTAAAATACGAACAATACTCATTATCAGTTGGAATAAAGGGCAGATCCTTTGGGAGACACAGTTCAACTCTCAGGTCGTCATATACAACACACTCAGTTAAAATATGTTGTATTGACAGTGGTGTCCTGCATCTGACATACTGGGAGCTCCACTGGCCAATGGACAATGTCCCACTCTAAGCCATAGAAGGGCCACTTCTTCAGACCATTGTGAATGGTAGCACTGAAGTTTTTATGTAATGTAATTTATTATTCCTCACTTACAGCCACTGAGCCTCCCATGTACACATGGCCTTCCAGGTCACAAATGAATGTGACAGCCTGCAGGGGGACTGAACAGTGAGGAGGAGGAGAATGGGAGCAATCCTCAAGTGCTTTATCTGAAAACTACCTTGAGCAGTTAAACAGAGAACCAACTCGTGGCGATAACATATTAGACCTTCTGGTGACAAACAGACCCGAACTATTTGTAACAGTTAACGCAGAACAGGGAATCAGCGATCATAAAGCGGTTACTGCATCAATGATTTCAGCCATAAATAGAAATATTAAAAAAAGGTAGGAAGATTTTTCTGTTTAGCAAAAGTGACAAAAAGCAGATTTCAGAGTACCTGATGGCTCAAAACAAAAGTTTTGTCTCAAGATAGATAGTGTTGAGGATCAGTGGACAAAGTTCAAAACCATTGTACAATATGCATTAGATGAGTATGTGCTAAGCAAGATTGTAAGAGATGGAAAAAAGCCACTGTGGTACAACAACCAAGTTAGAAAACTGCTGTGGAAGCAAAGGGAACTTCACAGCAAACATAAACATAGCCAAAGCCTTGCAGACAAACAAAAATTACGCGAAGCGAAATTTAGTGTGAGGAGGGCTATGGGAGAGGCATTCAATGAATTCGAAAGTAAAGTTCTATGTACTGACTTGGCAGAAAATCCTAAGAAATTTTGGTCTTATGTCAAAGCGGTAGGTGGATCAAAACAAAATGTCCAGACACTCTGTGACCAAAATGGTACTGAAACAGAGGATGACAGACTAAAGGCCGAAATACTAAATGTCTTTTTCCAAAGCTGTTTCACAGAGGAAGGCTGCACTTTAGTTCCTTCTCTAGATTGTCGCACAGATGACAAAATGGTAGATATCGAAATAGACGAGAGAGGGATAGAGAAACAATTAAAATTGCTCAAAAGAGGAAAGGCCGCTGGACCTAATGGGATACCAGTTCAATTTTACACAGAGTATGCGAAGGAACTTGGCCCCCTTCTTGCAGCGCTGTTCCGTAGGTCTCTAGAAGAGGGTAGCGTTCCAAAGGATTGGAAAAGGGCACAGGTCATCCCCGTTTTCAAGAAGGGATGTCTAACAGATGTGCAGAACTATAGACCAATATCTCTAACGTCGATCAGTTGTAGAATTTTGGAACACGTATTATGTTAGCGTATAATGACTTTTATGGAGACTAGAAATCTACTCTGTAGGAATCAGCATGGGTTTCGAAAAAGACGATCGTGTGAAACCTAGCTCGCACTATTTGTCCACGAGACTCAGAGGGCCAGGTAGATGCTGTGTTTCTTGACTTCCGCAAGGTGTTAGATACGGTTCCCCACAGTTGTTTAATGAACAAAGTAAGAGCATATGGACTATCAGACCAATTGTGTGATTGGATTGAAGAGTTCCTAGATAACAGAATGCAGCATGTCACTCTCAATGGAGAGAAGTCTTCCGAAGTAGAGTGATTTCAGGTGTGCCGCAGGGGAGTGTCATAGGGCCGTTGCTATTCACAATATACATAAATGGCCTTGTGGATGACATCGGAAGTTTACTGAGGCTTTTTGCTGATGATGCTGTGGTATATTGAGAGGTTGTAACAATGGAAAATTGTACTGAAATGCAGGAGGATCTGCAGTGAATTGACGCATGGTGCAGGGAATGGCAATTGAATCTCAATGTAGACAAGTGTAATGTGCTGCAAATACACAGAAAGAAAGATCCCTTATCATTTAGCTACAATATAACATGTCAGCAACTGGAAGCAGTTAATTCCATAAATTATCTGGGAGTACGCATTAGGAGTGATTTAAAATGGAATGATCATATAAAGTTGATTGTCGGTAAAGCAGATGCCAGACTGAGACTCATTGGAAGAATCCTAAGGAAATGCAATCCGAAAACAAAGGAAGTAGGTTACAGTAAGCTTGTTCGCCCACTGCTTGAATACTGCTCAGCAGTGTGGGATCCGTACCAGATAGGGTTGATAGAAGAGATAGAGAAGATCCAACAGAGAGCAGCGCGCTTTGTTACAGGATCATTTAGTAATCACAAAAGCGTTACGGAGATGATAAACTCCAGTGGAAGACTCTGCAGGAGAGACGCTCAGTAGCTCAGTACGGGCTTTTGTTGAAGTTTCAAGAACATACCTTCACCGAGGAGTCAAGCAGTATATTGCTCCCTCCTACGCATATCTCTCGAAGAGACCATGAGGATAAAATCAGAGAGATTAGAGCCCATACAGAGGCATACCGACAATCCTTCTTTCCACAAACAATACGAGACTGGAATAGAAGGGAGAACCGATAGAGGTACTCAAGGTACCCTCTGCCACACACCGTCAGGTGGGTTGCGGAGTATGGATGTAGATGTAGATGTAAAAAAGAAGGAAAGTGTCCTGCACTTGCACCATCCGATCCGTTGTGCACATTGTCCAATAACAAGAAGAGCCCTTTGAGAATCTAAGCAGATGAGGAATATCTCGTTATGACGCCATCTCATCTGCTCTGTTATCCACAGGATAGCAAACAATTCTATGTAATAAACTGAAAACTGCTCTGGCAGCCCAATCCTGAGGACATTGTTGGTGAACACGACAGAACAGCTGAGAAAATCACCCTGTTTAGAACCATCCGTGCATACAGTAATAAAATCTGGATGGCTGTGTAAAATCTCGTTAAATTTAATTTCAAATATATAGTCTGGGGTACAATGCTTCCTGTAACATGTCAGTTCTCAAAGCAGTTTAGGCCTTACTAGAAGCCAGGAGGATGCCCTACTTCACCCCCCGGCTTTAGACATTGATGCCCTCGCCCCCTTTCTAACAACACAAGGCTCTCCCTTGCATTGGTCCCAAATGGCCTTGTTGGTTGGGGCTGATGATCAAACAGCCGTTCCAGTGGCAGCTGTACAACATAGCTGGATGCTGGCAATGTAGGAACAGATAATGCCCTATATGCTTGGCATACCACGAGATGACAACGTTGAATAGACAACGCAGGCTCACCAGCCTCTGCACACAAGCTAACAACGGGGCTCATGCGATAGGCCCCTGTTGACAGCCTGATACCCTCGTGGTGAACTGTATCCAGCATTTCGAGATATGAAGGCCCATAAATCTGGCATCCATATTCAAGCTGGAATCGCACCGTGGCCTTAGAAAGTTGAAGCAGACATGCCCTATCGTTTCCCCAAGACATATAGCTGACATATTTAAGGATGTTTAAGGCCTTGAGACAGTTTCAGTTCTTTAAGGTGTGGAAACTATGTTAACCTGTCATCAAAAGTAAAGTCCAGACACTTCACCTTTTTCTTGGAAGTGAGAATGGTGCCGCCAGTTTTAAAACGTATAAATTAAACAGGCTGCAGGAACAATTAAAATCAACACAAACTGTTTTCTCCAAAGAGAATTTAAAACCTGGTGTGTAAGACCATTCCTCCAACTGCTTGATCATCAGCTGCAATTGTTGAGTTGCCATTACAAGGCTGCAAGATGCACAGAAGATGGAGAAGTAATCCACAAACAAGGAACGTCACACTGTGGACATAATACTGTTTATTGCTGTGGCGAATGACTTGATGCTTGAAACACTTTCTTGAGGGACACCATTCTCCTGCATAAAATGGTCAGACAGGACATTCCCAACCTTGCGTGGAAAATATCAGTCAGAGAGAAAGGACCATATGAAGGTGGGTAGATGTCCATGGAATCCCCACTGACAGAGCCGTGACAAAATATTGTGCCTCCAGGTAGTATCGTAGACCTTTTCCAAATTGAAGAAAACACCGATAAGATGTTAATTGCAAAGGAAAGCTTGTTGAATTGCTGCTTCGAGCAGTGTCAGGTTTTTGAGTGTGGAGTGATACCTTTCGAACCCACACTGGGAGCAACTGTGTAGGGACCTGGTTTGGAGAACCCACACTTGGCACCAGTTGACCATACACTCCTGTGTCTTTCCTATGCAGCTTGTCAGACTAATACTACAATAACTACTGAGGCCTGTCCAATCACTCCATGGTTTTAAAATTGGGAGTAAAATAGACTTTTTCCACAAGTTGGGAAAGTCACCTGTCATCCAAATTTCATTAAAGAGCTGGAGGAGGACCTCCTTTGACCATTGGTCCAACTGTTTCAGTATGCTGTAGATTATCAAGTTGTTTCCAGGGATTGTGTCACAACCTACTGACAATTCAGGATCCAGCTGCCTCAAAAGAAAGGCCGATTGTATTCCTTGATGTTGGTGGAATGGAAACCAAAATCAGCCTTCTCCTATGTCTCCTGATTTCAAAGGAAAGTGGGATCCTGGCTAGACTCAGCCATGGTGACCTTGTATGATTCAACCATTGTCTGAACTATGTCTCTCAGCCATGTTATGAGAGACCCCTGTATTTTTATAGCTGCTATTGGCAGTCAAGAGTTGTACCTTGAGATCCTCCTGATGGCTTCCCATACTTTACCTGGAGTTGTGGACATGTTTATGGAGTTCAGAAACTCTTGCCAAGACCTCTGCTTACTCTCCTGTGTTATTCACCTCACCTTTGCGTACGCCATTAGAAAGTTTGCAAGATTCTCATCTGTAGTCCATCAATTGTATCTGTGCATAGCCTCCCTCCTGTGCCTGATTCCAGAACGACATTCATCATTCCACCAAGGGACAAGTTGCCTCCACAGGCATTTCCATTGACTTTGGGATGGATGTATCAGCGGCATGGTGAATCACAGATGTAATGTGAGCCATCCAGTTCTGGACACCATCACACTGCTCAAAAATGACTAACTGCCTGTAGAGCATCCAGTTAGCCTTTTTGAACAACCATCTTGGTGGCTTCCTTTCAAGATCTGACCCCTCAGGCAGATGGATCCAGATAGGGTAGTGGTCACTACTATGAAGGACGTCACCCACTGCCTTCTGAGCATAGTCAGCAAGGGATGACGAGCTTAGTGGTGCTAAATGTGTAGCTTGGCTCAGGTTCATCAGTATGATGTGTGTGTATCAGATCAAGTACCTCACCTTTGGGGCATGTGGTGTTAGAATCCCATAGTGTACTTTATGCATTGAAGTCTCCTTTTAGGGGTTTGGGGTAGTTCATCAAGAAGGTGAGTGAGGATCCCTCTGTTACGAGGCTCATGGAGTGGTAGGTACACAGAGCACACTGTGACGGCAACGTGAGCTACTGTCCAAACAGCAACAGCTTGTAGTGTTGTGGTTAAGGGAAGAGGCGAAGAATGAAAAGTGTCCTTGACAAACACTACAACCTCACATTTCACCCTGTCACCAGTAAGGTTGTCTTTTCTGTAAAGGTGGTAGCCTCCAATTACAGGTGTGTCAGTGTCTTTAAAATGAGTTGCTTGAAGACAGAGACAGAAGGTCTGTCCTGTACAAGGCATCTCAATTACTCCATATGAGTCCTCTATGCATTTGTATTCCATTGCAGTATGGGAGCCATTTCATCAGTTTGGTCTTGATTTACCCCTCCACTTGCGCCGGGATGGTGAGGCGCTTGGAGAGCAAGATGAGGTGGAGGGGCTGTCTGGATCTGGTGATGAGGCATCAAAGTCCATGGTGTTCCTTTCATCAGTCAGAGATGCCAGAATGACATTTGACGATGCCCAGGACAGCTTTCAACCCAAATGCTGAGAACCTTACCTGGCAAAGATGAGCGGGAAAGGGGGCAATGAGAGACACTTTTCTTTGAAGAAAGTGATCATTGGGAGGCACTTTGCGTTTGGGGTGCCTTTGGGATCTTACTGTGAATGCATTACTGGTCTCTTCCGTCATAGCTGCCTGGATTGCTACGTTGTTAACTGTGCTTTGGCACATGCAGGTTGAAGTACAGGTGCTGGTGGTTTATAATAGTATGCTGGATGTTGTCTGTGTTGAAGCATCAACCTTAGGAACTGGTTTTTGCACCAAGGAAGCATAAGAAGAGGCAAAGACAGGGGCTTTCATTGCCTTATATTCCTTTTTGGCTTCCATGTAGGGGATCCGCTTGGTTACTTTTATTTCCTGAATTTTGCATTCCTCTGCAAAAACAGGGCAGTCTCTGCTCCAGACTGAGTGGCTCCCAGAACAGTTAATACAGACTGCTAGAGATGGAGAGTCAGTCCCAGTGTCATGGGCTGCCTTCCCACACCTCCCACTGGTCACTTTGCCTCTGCAACTCAATGTTGTATGGCCAAAATGCTGGCATTTAAAGCAGCGCATAGGATTAGGTAAGTCAGAGGAAACTTGCCATGATGTGTTAAGGTAGTGACACAATTGAAGGTCACAATGAAAGTGGCAGTCTTCTCAATTTCTCTGTTATTCTTATGTGTCCTTTGTTCCACATCTATTATCCCCTGTGATGCCCATATTTGTTTGATTTCGGCAATGTCGATGTCAATAATATCACGGCAGGTGACCACACCTTTACTGGAGTTAAGGGAGTTATGCAATTCAGCTATAACGTTATACTTCCACAATTTTTGTGGCTTCCTAAGTAGTTCCACCTGCTTTGCATGGTTAGTCTCGACCAGAAAGGAACCATTTTGCAACCGCTTAATAGACTAGTGTATCAGAAAGCACTACAAATCCTTTACGGACACTTTTTCAAATGTCCCCTCCATCCTCTTGAAGACTACAATGACATTCTGGTTCATGACTCCTAGAACCCTGTTACTAACAACAGGAGCACTAGCCTCCGTCATTCTGCTTGGTGAATGGGTGTGATAATTCCCAGGCAGTACACCCTTTCTGCTGGAAGGAGAAGAAGAAGATTTCAAGGTTTCTATCTCAGTCCCACCAAGTAGCTAGGCAAATAAGGCTACACTGAGACAGAGCCCCGCATGCCTGAGTAAGCCTTATACAACAGAGTTGCGGCAGGTTTCCCAGAGGTTGCCTGCTAACTACTCGTTAGACCTCAACAGCCATGCATCTCATTGGCATTCAGCACACCTTGAGGTTGAGTTTTTTTTTTACAGAGGTTTGTTCCGTCATCGTGATCTGGAGATTCTCATTCCCTGTGACACACAACGTTCCACCGCCACAACACATGGTGGTCGCTGAAGCGTGCCCAGAGCTTACAGTGACAAAGGACTGGCAGTGCTTACCAGTCCTCAGCTCAGGAAACCCGGGTCACCAAGCCTGTTCTCAGCAAACGAAAGTTGAACCCTAAGGGCCTAACGTTAGCATCTGAAGCAGACTTACTTCATCTTTATGTAAGATGATGAAACTTCAAAAGCTTAAAAAAAAAGGATCCTAGCTGGACAGTACAAAGAAAAAAAACATTGTTTCTAAAAAAGTACAAAATGTGTGGTCACATTAACTAGAAAATATCTTTTCAGTGTGACATGTGTGAACAGCCATTGTAAATGTAAGAGCATGTAAATGCCAATGAAAACACAATAATGCTCCACTCCTAATCAGTTTGGTGAAATTTCATAATTGTGATTTGGTTTTCATATGAAAGGACTGTCAATTTGTTTTATAAATAAGTTAAAATAATATTGCAACCTAGATTCAAACCCGTGAACAATGAACATCATCCTATAATATTCAACAGTCCACTGCCCTACCAACAGAGCTACCAGTGATGTGCAACTAAGAGCTTGTATCAATAATTTTTACTAACAGTTTAATTTCTTTGACTAACACTGTCCTTGTTTGTAATAGTGGGAAAGCACATCTTGGAGATAAATTAATGTCAACTTCAGAGTGCAAGACATTTTTAATTAAGCAAGGGAACTTGGGCATCAACACGGTGGCACTTTGTAAGTACAGGGCGACCAATTTTTTTGCACCTTTTCATTTTTTGAAACACACAAAAACAATTTTTCAAGAGTATTTATGGATGTATTAGTACAGTGTGGACCTACACACCATTTGTAAACCTGTTTCCAAAATGTAAATTCTAAAACAAGATATCACTGTTTATTAGCTTTATGGCAGGAGGAGCAGTAATCTAGCCAATGCTGTCACAGACATCACCCGACTCGAATGGAGCATTTTTCGTTTCTGTATTTATAATAGAATATTGAAAGTCAAGAGGGAAAAAAGCATGTTATGACCATAAAATGACATAATTAATCATTTAATACATTTACGGTAAACAAACACCTTATTATAAGAGTGGAGAATGTGTTGTATGAATAACTCCCTCTGCACAGTTCAGTAAAGCTGGTGGTGGAGTGGAGGATCAAGATGGCTTAGGTAGTTAAGCAACTGCTGAAGTCAGGCATGTTATTTTCAGCTGCTTGTTGTGCCAAAGGGTGGTCTATTTTGCACTTGGCCACAGTTTGGCAGTGGCCATCCATCCTGGTGGACAGCTGGTTGGTAGTCATACCAATATAAAAAAACTGTGCAATGATTGCAGCGGAACAGGCAAATGACGTGGCTGCTTTCACAGGTGGCTTGGTCCCTGATGGGGTAGGATAAACCTGTGTCAGGACTGGAATAGAAAGTGCTGGATGGGTGGACGGGGCAGATCTTGTACCTGTGTCTTCCATAGGGACATGATCCATGTGGCAAGGTGCTGGAATTGGGATTGGAGAAGAGATGGAATATGATGTGCAGGTTGGTTGGGCAATGGAACACCACATGAGGAGGGGTGGAAAATATCTCAGGTAGGATGTCCCTCATTTCAGGGCATGATGATAGGTTATCAAAGCCCTAGTGAAGGATGTAATTCAGTTGTTCCATTCTGGGGTAGTACTGGGTGACAAAGGAGACGCTCCATTGTGGCTGGTTCTTGGCAGCAGTGGGAGGATTGGGGATGTGAGGGAAAATGGTAAGAGAGATCTGTTTATCGACTAGGTCTGGTGAGGTGACAAATTTGCAGTGATAAGAACACCCTTGCTTAGAATCTGAGGGTCTTACCGAGGCCATTGTAGACGGGCACCATGCCCCAGACCTAGTCTGCAAACAGATCTCCCATGCCATTTCTCCTCACACCCTCAATCCTCCCACCATCCCCAAGAACCAGCCGCAGTGGAGTGTCCCCTTTGTCACCCAATACTGCTCTGGACTGGAGCAACTGATCTACATCCTTCATTATGCCCATTACTTATCATTATGCCCTGAAATGAGGGAAATCCTACCCAGGATACTTCCCACCCCTCCTAAAGTAGTGTTCAATCACCCATCCAACCTCCACAACACCCTAGTCCATCCCTACGCCACTCCCAATCCCAACCCCTTGCCACAAGGATCATATTCCTGTGGAAGACCCAGGTGCAAAACCTGCCCAGTCCAATAACCCAGCAGTTCCCAATCCTGTCCTGTCACAGGTTTATCCCACCCCATCAGAGGTTGGGCTACCTGTGAAAGCAGCCATGTCATTTACGAGATCTACTGGATTCATCGCACAGCGTTTTATTTTTGTATGGCTACCAACCAGCTGTTCACCAGGATGAACAGCCACTGTCAAACTGTAGGCAAGAGCAAAGTAGATCACCCTGTGGCACAACGTGCAGCTGAAGAAAGCAAGCTTGACTTCAATGCTGTTTCACTACCTGAGCCATCTGGATCCTTCCTTCCAGCACCAGCTTTTCTAAACTGTACAGAAGGGAATTATCCTTACAAGACATTCTCCACTCCCATAATTATCCCTGTCTCAACCTATGGTAGCATACTGACTCCACACCCTCCACCCAACAGTTTCCACCTACTCTGTCCTGTCATCTCCTCCCCATTCTCACCTCCCACCCTCTTTGTTTGCTACTCTCTGCCACTGTACCTGCATATCTTATCCTGCCATCTCCTTTCTTGCTCTTTTTTCTCACCTCCCTCCCCCACTATGTCCTGACATTGCACCTGTTGGCATTCTAGTCCCTGCACACACTGCCAGACAGCATTTGTCTCTTCTCTCTCCCTGCGTGTACACTTCTATCCCTTTCCCTTTTCTGCCACCTCCAGATTGGTGCTCGCATCGCATACGGTAACTGCATTCCGTCCCAAGATGCTGGAGTTGCCAGTCACATGCACATTTGGTGTGCTTGCTTGTGTGTGTGACTGGTGTGTGTTTATTTTTTGCTGATGAAGGCTGGGGCCAAAAACATCTTGTAAGTGTGTTTTAATTGTTCCTGTCTGCAACTTAATGTGTATTCTTTATCGATGTAGCAGTTTATCTTTTCCTACAGTGTTGATATTTATATCTGGCATTTCCATTGTTTGATAACATGACAGCTGTATTGGTTAGAGGTTACTTATGAGAGGAACAATAGGTACGAGATTTAGAAAGCATTAAGTCCAAGTTAAAATATCAATACTTTCTTAAACGTATTTTAACAGCAAAAATTCTGCCCGTCCTTACAAAAATAAATCACACATAGATGGAAATGAAGTATGGATAACTACTGAGACTGAATTATTTTGTGTTAGATGAAGAGTGTGGTATGTAATTCAGACAATAACAATATTAGGGAAGGAAAGTTGCTACTCACCATATAGCAGAGGTGCTGAGTCGCGATAGGCACAACGAAAAGATTCACACAATTATAGCTTTCGGCCATTAAGGCCTTTGTCAGCAATAGACACACACACACACACACACACACACACACACACACACACACACATGCAAACGCAACTTGCACACATATCTGCAGTCTCAGACAGCTGAAACCACACTGCGAGCAGCAGCTCCAGTGCATGATGGGAGTGGCGACCGGGTGGGGGTAAGGAGAAGGCTGGGGTCGGGAGGGGAAGTGATAGTATGATTGGGGTGGCAGACAGTGAAGTGCTGCAGTTTAGATGGAGGGCAGGAGAGATGATGGGGAGAGGGAGGGGGTTAGTAGCAGAAAGGAGAAAAATAGAAAGAAATTAAAAGACCGGGTGTAGTGGTGAAATGGGAATGGAATGGGACATGAAGGCGGCTGGATGGGTGAGGACAGTGACTAACGAAGGTTGAGGCCAGGAGGGTTACAGGATTGTTGGATGTATTGCAGGGAACGTTCCCACCTGCGCAATTCAGAAAAGCTGGTGTTGGTGGGAAGGATCCATATGGCACAGGCTCCGAAGCAGTCATTGAGATTAGGGATATCATGTTTGGCAGCGTGTTCGGCAACAGGGTGGTCCACTTGTTTTTTGGCCACAGTTTGTTGGTGGCCGTTCACGCAGACAGACAGCTTGTTGGTTGTCATGCCTACATAGAATGCAGCACAGTGGTTGCAGATTATCTTGTAAATCACATGACTGGTTTCACAGTTAGTCCTGCCTTTGATGGGATAGGTGATGTTAGTGACCGGACTGGAGTAGGTGGTGGTAGGAGGATGTATGGGACAGGTTTTGCATACCATTGTAATAGGCCTAGATGCAAAACCTGTCCAATACATCCTCCTACCATCACCTACTCCAGTCCGGTCACTAACATCACCTATCCCATCAAAGGCAGGACTAACTGTGAAACCAGTCATGTGATTTACAAGATAATCTGCAACCACTGTGCTGCATTCTATGTAGGCATGACAACCAACAAGCTGTCTGTTTGCGTGAATGCCCACTGACAAACTGTGGCCAAAAAACAAGTGGACCACCCTGTTGCTGAACACACAGCCAAACATGATATCCCTCATCTCAGTGACTGCTTCAGAGCCTGTGCCATATGGATCCTTCCCACCAACACCAGATTTTCTGAACTGCGCAGTTGGGAACTTTCCTGCAATACATCCTACGTTCCCGAAACCCTCCTGGCCTCAACCTCGTTAGTCACTGTCCTCACCCATTCAGCCGCCTCCCTGTTCCCATTCCAGCACTACACAGCCGTCATTTCACTGCCTTTATATTTCTCTTCTTTCCACTACTTACCCCACCACTCCCCTCCCCAACTTCTCTCTTGCCCTCCATCTAAACTGCAGCACTTCACTGCCCACCACCCCCTCCATACTATCTCTCCTCCTTCCTGCCCCAGCCTCTTCCTTACCCCCACCCAGTCGCCACTTGCGCGCGCGTGTGTATTGCTGACAAATGCCTTAATGGCCGAAAGCTATAATTGTGTGAATCTTTTTGTTATGCCTATATCGACTCAGCATCTCCACTATATGGTGAGTGGCAACTTTCCTTTTCTAATATTGTCAGAGAACAGTCTGTAACAGAGTGGTTAAATTCATTTACAACTAGTATTGCAAATACATACAGTTTGTTATAAAAAATTGAAAGACATTCACATTACATATGTAAAAAAAAAAAAAAAAAAAAAAAAAAAAAAAAAAAAAAGAAACACACACACACACACACACACACACACACACACACACACACACAAAAGAATCTAAGAATAAAGCAAATACAACACAGAAAGATATTAAATAAGATATTTTATTTTAAAAATGAGGTGAGTGAAATTCAGTTCCCTTACAATCCCTGTAACAGAAATGATCACCTGTTAAAATTGTTGGACTCAGTTCTGAGTGGCAATTTCACCATAGCCACAGCAAACAGTATAGTTATAAATAAACTAAATACAGCTAGTCTGGATTTACCTTGTCAGGCAATATATCCACTACTGACAGACTTCAGAAATAAAACTCTCAAGAATTAGGATGTTCAATCTGTAATTCTTCTGAATATGATGGTTTTTCAACAGAAAAAATAAAATGATCGCACGGCATTGCTGACTGGGAGGTCCCATCCAGGGAAGTTAGGCCACCGAGTGCGAGCCTTATTTCAGTCGACACCACATTGGGCTACTCATGTGCTGGTGATGAGGATGAAAGGATTATGAGGACAACACAACACCCAGTCCATGAGTGGAGAAAATCTACAACCTGGCCGGGAATTGAACCCAGGCCCACTGTGTGGGAGGCATGCACATTACCTTCTTTTTTTTTTAATCAGATTGACTTGGTATTTTCACGAAAATCAGGCAACCATAGTCAAATCATCATTTAATATCAGCTGCAAAAAAAAAAAATCAACGAATTAGTTCAAGCACAAACAATTATTAAATTCTGAACGAGAAGACTAAGCCATTATCCCACCCTTCTAGTCAATTATTTTTTATTTTTTTATTTTTTATTTTTTATTTTTTTTTAATACATGTGGAAAAGAAAAACTGACTAAACAAAGCTACAAGGGAGGGGACTCAAGCTCAGTGAAGAAACAGGGATTACAAGGGAACTTAACCAACACCCTGACGGTTAAACACAAGAAAAAGCATATTCGCAAAAAGTGTTCAGTATCATGGCAACCGCTGCCATTTCCAAATAGCAGTTGTCAGACAATGGTGAAAAACGTAGGGATCTGGGTCATTCCCGCCTTCAACAACATAGTGAACATAGTAACCCAAGAGCCAGACAATCATGTTAGTTTTCATCTGAGGAAAAAAGGATATGTCCGGATGTAGGAAAATATCATCTGGGAAAGTGATTTCAGGCCCTTGAGTAAGGGAAGCTAATTGACAGCAGACCCAGAGCCAGTGATCCCATTCACAAGCAACAAGCCTGTGAAGTAAGGTGTCAGTTTAATGACATTCCTCACACTGATCAGTCGGATGAAGGCCAGTACGAAAAAAACAATCATCAGACAGTGAATGACCTTATACCAAGTTGAAGCAATCTCCATTGGCAATATAGGAAGACTAAGGTGAGACCAGACCATATTCCAAGATGTTAACGGGGAAGCAAGTTCAACAAAAGAAGGGGAACATGGCGCACCCCAAAGGGGTGATAACATGTTGGTAGTAATATGCGTCATAGAAAGTATATCAGCACCTAGGATACCAATAATTAGATAGTATTCACGAATGTAACGCAATTTAGGATTAATCCGTCCAACATCAACAGTAGGTGTCAGACTGACCGGCTGGAGGCAGGAAAGTAAACAAGAGGTAACTGAATGCGGAGCCAGCATACAGGTTAAAACATTGCGGCAGGCAAATAAGATGGATGTCTTCACTTTGATATCGGAAAGACCCAGTCCTCCAAGCTTTTGAGGCCTGGCCACGACTTCATATCGGACACAAAAGATATGGCGGCGCCACAGGAATTGACCAAACAGCTGTTTCAGTCTGTGGGGCATCGTCGCGGGAAGCGAGAAGACCTGCGCAATGTAATATACTTTACTGAAAACATAGGTCTCTAAAACCTGTACCTTGTGAAGGAGGCTAAGGGAACGGCATTCATGTTCAAGGATCACCCTGTGAACACGACTTGTAATCTCACGCCATTTAATGACGCCATTTTGATCGGTTTGCGATCCACTAAGATCCCTGTCTTATGGCAATTGACGACCATTGCCCAAGGAATGACGACATGATCGAAGCCTCTCAACGGTAGGAACATGCATTTACAATTATTAATTCGATCGTTCACAATCGCCAAGACACTGATACCAGTAAAAAGGCGAGTTAATTAAGACCTGTCGAGCATCATTATTAAAGCCGACATAGGTGTCATGGCAGACATGGTCAAATGATTTTTGGAAATCAAGAAAAAGCAAAGCCCCTAGGATATTAGTGGCAGCCGCCACCGAAATTACATCACGACATTCAAGAACAGAAGTCAATATTATTCATCCAGGCACACAGCTTTGGTGGGCAGCAATAATGGTATCGAGCAGCTTAGAGAGACGGATATTAATTGGTCAAACAACAATTTTATAATCGAAGTTAAGGAGAGTAATAGGACGGAGGGAATCAATCACAGGTCGACTTGGGGATTTCCGGAGGAGGACCAGTTTACCTTCCTGAAAAGGAGCAGGAGGCGAGACTTCCCGCATCACTCCATTTACCATTGACGTTAAGGTGTCACCAATGACTGGCCAAAATTGAACATAAAACTCCTTAGGAATACCGTCAAATCCAGGTGACTTGAGGGACCGAGATCCTGTAACAACATCATATATATCATCCTTTTGAAAGGGACACAGAAAGGCGTCATTTAATTGAGGAGTAATGACGCGATGCAGCAAGGATGTAAAGTCACTGAGAGAGTTTTCAGCCGAGACATGGGTATTGTACGGATGAGTAAAATTGGTGTAAATAAAGTTGGAAATGTCACGGTGAGAGGTGAACATGCGACCATCAGTGGTTGTGAGGGAGGCAAGGCACACATGTTTCCGGTGCGCCCGTAAACGGACTAGATGGTATAGTGCTATCAATTCGTCTTGTAAAAGGGAACATGGTTGAGACCTCGTCTGCAATCCCTCCATTTGATTGTACTTGAGCTGCAGCAATTTGGCTTTGATGCGCTGTATATCAGTAACCAATAGGAGAGCATGCGTAGCACTATCATACAGTTGACGTAAGACTGAGTAGTAAAATTCTTGCTTTTGTCGATCATCTGCCACCTTCACAGCTCCAAATCACATGAGAGCCCTACGGATTTGTAGTTTAGCATGTAGTGTCCACCAGGCCACAAAAGACGGGTACTGGTCCATAGTATGAGAACAGCGAACCCATACGTCCTCCAGGATGACACCAAGAGAGGTATCTTGCAAATAGGTTAAATTAAGCATCCAGGTAGGACAAAACAATTTCACCGGTTGCTGGTCATAATTAAACGTGATGGCTATGGTGCAATGATCAGTAAAACAGGCTGGTATCACCTCAGCATCAAGAAATTGCCCACACAAGGAATCTGAAAGGTAAATGCGATCGAGGCGACTGCTAGACGTAGGAGTAAACTATGTATGTTGCACAAATGTGGGATAGCGAAATATCCACACGTCACGTAGGTGCAAGGAGTGCACCAGGTCGTTGAGTTCTTTACTGAAATTAAAATTAGGAGACTGATCCACCAGCTGCAGAACACAATTGAAGTCCCCACCTAAGATAAATTTGGTTTGGGATTTACGAAGCAGGTAAATGATTTCTTCTTTATAGAAACTCGAACGTGCAGTAGTACGACCTGTGCCAGACGGGGCATAAAGAAGGAGTAAACTGAGATCACAAAACATGCACCCGATCCCCCTTCCACTGTTGAGTACTTCGAAATCCATCAATGGAATGCCTACCCTATAAAAGAAGGCAGTGCCTGTAGAAAGTTAGGAAGCTACATTAAAAAAGGTGGAGAACTGAGGAATGGAAAACAGGTCGAGTAAGACTTCCTGTAAAAAAAAAAATCTGCCCCAGATTGATATATAAACTGTCGCAAAGTGACGAGCCGGAGCTCAGAAAATATTTTGTTAATATTCAGAGTAAGAAATGTGAATGATTGCATGGAACTTCAACCCAGAACAAAGAACAAAGAATGGTAGAGATCCGTCAGTTGATGGAGCAATGTACAAGTAACCATACCAGAATCAGTCGCTGAATCAGAAAGAGAAGAACTAGGAAACAGAACTCTCATCTTCCCACTGCTTTTTCTTCAGCCGTGATGCGGCTCTCTGTGTTTGTTTACAGAGTCTACTGCGGCTCTGTGGTGCCGACGCTGCCACGTTCAGTCGCGTGGGAGCATCATGTAGGTATTCCATTTCAGATTGCAAGGGAGCACCTCTACATCCTACTTGCCCACAGACATGGGTTCATGGAGGGATGGTTGGGGAATAACAACAGGATCCACTGGCTCTTGAGAATCAATCAGTTGTTTCATGGGAAAAGGCGGTGACTTAGAGGGGGTGGCAGAAGTCGCAGAAGGGGGATGGGAAACAGAGCTGACAAGTGAAGTGTCCGAAAGTACCGGAGAAGACATATGGGAACCGGAAACAGGTTCTTTCACTGGTGTCTCCGAAGGGGCAGCCTCGACAACAGGAGAAATCATGGCAGGCACATCGGAATTAACGGAATCAACTGTGCCAGACTGAGACTCGAACTTGGCACACAGTTTTAATCTGCCAGGAAGTTTCAATTTTTTACGCTGTTCATATGTAGGTTTTAATACCACCACACGCTGCGGACGATTAGTACGGAAATGACGGGTTTGATTACAATAATAACATGTTCCTTCTTGGCCACTATATGTAATATGCACCCTATAACCATATACCTGTAGATGAGAAGGAATATGTTTTTTGACCACCATTTCCACTGACCGAACACCACTATAGACCTGTAAGTGGTGCTGAGCAGACCAGCGTTCCTTTTGAATATGACGTATTTCCCCATAAGGAAGCAAAACGGGCCTCAGAAAACAGTTGTCTACCTCAGGCAGAAGGTTAAACACCCGGACATTCGTATAGATCACTTCTGCATTTGCCAAGAGAACCATACTAGTGCAACCATCACGGTGCATAAAGGGTATCTGAGAACTGTGATGAGAAAGTATCCTATCAACCTGGAGCAGGTCAAGAAACTTAACAAAAAACACATATAATTCACTGTCAAAATATGCAGTATCCATCTGGTCAGTAGTGACTTTAATTGTATCGACTAACCAGTCATGTAGCTCCAAAGAACCAGGCTGTATGTGACGCATGGATTTGTCGAAGGTGAAGCTGATAGTACCTGTACGCGGAATCATTGTGGGAACCACGTTGGACATCATGGCATGAGATGCCGCTGCGACAGGAAGGGCCGCATGAACATCAAACACTAGCTGACAACCAGCGATGCAAGGTACACGGAGACCAACACAACACTAAATGGACACGAGGAATATATGTAGCGCTGTGGTAGAGGTGGAACTAATAGAACAAATTGTCGTCTAACATGCGAAGCGAGAATGATTGAGCTAAGCAGGTGGACTTTTCAACAGAATATTGTGGTTGTGTGGAAATTTGATCAGATCAGCCTTAAGCTATCTTTTTAACCAGTCACTGACTCCTGGTATATTACCTGAAAGCCTTAAACATGCAGTGTTAAAGGTATATATAAAATTATATAAAATGTGAAAAAAGGAACTCATTTCACTCTTTCCAGTAAAAAGAAATAAAAAAGTGCTCTGTAATGAAATACTCATTATACTGAGCAGAACTGCTCCATAACAGCCCTAAAAAAGGGAGGGGGGGGGGGGGGGATTGGAGAGAGAGAGAGAGAGAGAGAGAGAGAGAGAGAGAGAGAGAGTAAAAATTACTGTTCTGGTACTTTATGAGACCTCCTGAAATCCTGGAGTCCTGTGTACCATAAATTCCTATTTGTAAAAGTAAGATGTTATGGTATTAAAGACATGCCTGTTTTATTAATCTAGTTATATTTTAATAAAAGAAAGTACAGTTACTACAGTTACTACACCACAGGAATAAAACTAAATTCAAAATGGTTTCAATGAAACATAATGTTCTGTAAGGTTCTGCACTGGGTCCACACACTTCTGACAGCTCTATCCAAAATTCTTGAAAAAGTAATGTACTCAAGAGTAGTATCACATATTTGTAAAAATGAAGTACTAAGAAAATGCCAATTTGGTTTTCAGAAAGGCTTTTCAACAGAAAATGCTTTAATGGATCAAATATTAAACACTTTGAATAACCGAACGTCACCCATTGGGACATTTTGTGATCTCTCAAAGGCTTTTGACTGAGATAAGCCTAAGTATTGTGGTATGAGTGGGGCAGTGCACAAATAGTTTAATTCATACTTAACTGAAAGAATTCAGAAGGTTGAAATTAACAGTATAGGTAGTCTGCAAAAATCAGCAGAGTCCTGATCATACAAGTCATCACACCCAACAAACAAGAACCAGCTGAGTAAATTGTAAATAATGTCTTTCAGAAGATTATTAAGTGTTTCTCTGCCAATGGACTCCCACAAAATTTTGAGAAAACAATGTATACACAGTTCTGTACAGTAAATGGCGTAACACCATTAATAGATATAGACTTTTAACAGAAGTCTATTGCTAAGGCAGAATATTCAAAATTTCTGGGTGTGTACTGATGAGAAATTGAACTGGAAGAAACACATTTATGATCTGAAATGGTTAGGTTCAGCTACTTACGCTGTTAGGGTTATCACAAACTTTGGTGATAAACATATCAGTAAATTAGGCTACTATGCCTATGCTCTTTCATTGCAGTCATATAACATCATATTTTGATATAATTCATCATTAAGAAAAAAGTATTCATTGCACATGAGCAAGTAATCAGAATGATTTCTGGAGCCCACCCCAGACATTTATTTAAGGAACATTTGCAATACATATATTCACTTATGAAATTTATTATTTATAACGCATCCCAATTCAAAAATAAACAGCAAAGTGCATAGCTGTAACACTGGGTTAAATCTGATTGGCACAGAAAGGGGTGAATTATGCTGCCACAAAAATCTTTGGTCATTTGCCAAATAGCATTAAAAATTGGACAGATAGCCAAGCAACATTTAAAAGTAATTTTAAAAAATTTCTGAATTGACCACTCCTTCTACTCAGTAGATGAATTTTTAGATATGAAATGATACTGTATTTAAAAAAATTAATTGTATTGTGTAATTCACAAATTCGAAAATGTAGGCTAGCTCAGATGGTACCTGAACAGATTATTCAACTGGTTCACAGCAATCAAAATCAATTTCACAAAAATACTAATTATACCATTTCAGATGAACAAAACTGACTGCTGGTACCAGAAATAGGCGCCAATGATTATACACTAAATGGATCACTATGTCCAAATTTCTTGAGGTCTAACGGGATACCATGTTAAACAATAATCAGTTAACAGATAAACATATGAAGAACCTCAGTTTGCTGAAATATGTCTCAGTATCTATGTTTAAAAACAGAGGTGTTAGTTTGTTTTACATGCTTCCACCACCAATTGTCTTATTAAGATATCTTCCAGGGTATTGCAAGTAAAAGTGAATTAGTTACTTACTCAGCACTTGTGAGAAGTAGGAACACTGTGTGAAATAGAAAACTGAACATCTTACCAAGGCTTCTTTAAAGAACATTGAATCCTTATACTTAATTCCCTAAGCACCTGCTCAGAAACTGTACTTTTCAAATAATAATTATTTTTAGGTGAACTAGTATTACACAAAAATAACGCAATACAAGCCAAACAATTTCATTGGAGACTTTCCCATTATGGCTAAGATTCAGAGCTAGGGTCTGTATGGCTGTACAGAGGTCCTCAAAAGTTCCTGTTAGTCATAAAACAAGAAATTAGGAATTGAAAGTCTCTTAGGGTTTGCTGCCAGATATTAAACTTAATTTGATTCAATATTTTGGTGATCCACTGTTTGCCATCTTCAGGAGAACACTGCTTCTGATACTGAGTCATGCTGAGAACTGATGCCAAGGCTACAAATCGATGTCCTATGTAGGCCTCTGTACCATACACAGTGCATGTACCGCCCATCAGAGTTACTGTCCTCCAAGACTGGGCAAGTGGTGCCACTCTTAGTAGAACACCAGCAGCAACAGTATATCCCACTCAGAGATGATTTTCAAACACTATGACTTCTGCACTGAAGAACATTCTGTTTTGATGCATGATAGTAAAGGATTCCATGTCCCGCTAAGAGGAAACCCATTGTCTTTATTAAGCAAATTGTCTGCCAACCTAATTTCAATTGCCTCTTTATAAACACTGTTCCAAAAACTAGAAGTGTTGGCAACTTTCACAATTTCCTCAAATTAGGTTGGCAGATAATGTGGTTAATAGAGACAGTGGGTTTCCTCTTAGCAGGACGTGGAACCTTGTACTATCATGCAGCAAAATACAACAATCTTCGGTGTGGCGAGTCCAAGTGTTCAAAAATCATCTCGGAGTACAATATATTGTTGTCACCCAGTGTTCTAGTAAGGGCTGTGCCACCTGGCCAGTCTTGGAGGGCAGCAACTGTGATGGGTGCCACATGCACCGTGTATAGTACAGAGGCCTATATAGGATGTTGATTTGCAGCCTTGGCATCAGTTCTCAGCAGCAGAAGCAGCATGCTCCTTGAGATGGCGAGCAGTCAGACTGACGAAATATTGGATCAAGTTGACTTTAATATCCGGCAGTAAACTCAAAGAGACTTTCAAGACTTATTATGCTGGGAAAGCCTACAGAGTCATATCATAAGAAATTAGGAATGCTTACAAATTTAAAAATATGCCTTATTAGACACTTTATCAAATTTATGTGATCATTTAGCTTCAAGTACTGAAGATTGTTATTGGCTGGATAAGAAGTAATGTTGTTCACTCTGCACAGACCTATCTTCTTAGGTATGGCATATAGTTATCTGTTATTCTTTGATGAATGTTTCTATTGTCAGTTAAATATTAATCTGACGTAAGAAGTAAAAAGTCAGTAGTTCATATACAATAATCAAAGAAAGAGCAGCTTTTTTGGTGTAGTTTACTGTTTGTTAATTTTAATGTTAAATTTAGCCTGCATATGTAAAAATATTATATAGCAGTTAAACAATACTTAATTATAAATACAAGGTGCCAAATTAGCTTCTAACAGCTGTTGCTTTTGATGCTTTCAATATCCTTGAAGTTTCTCCCTCATGATGAGATCTACATAACGTGATGGATATGTGAATGATCATTTATATAACATGTTTCTCTGTCTCTGTTTGATGTAATTGATGGATATATTTTTAATGAAAATTGAATGCACTTCTTATTGCTGTTTGAAAGTGTAAGAGCAATGTAATCATACATTCTTGACGAGTATTGTTAATAAGTGTTAAAACACTTAAATAATTATAGAGCAATATATGTAGTTCAGTATTCCATAAACATTACTGAAATTGTGCCCATGTATCCACAAAAGTATCTGTAATAGCTGTACATTAAGGATTTTTCCTGCCTGCATTGACAAGCAAGAGAGACAGTGGTGTATAGTATTGAACTCTCACAATTTCTCATTTACAGTTTATAATGTGCAGTAATAATGGAGACTTTTAAAGCCAGAGTGAAAAACTTGATTTTGGCAATATAGGTAATTCACAAAGGTCGCTATATTATTTGCATGTTGAGAAATTACAATGGCCATTCCACAATGTTTAATCCTGAATCATTTGCTGCTATTGGTCTGTAAAAAGGATTTAAATCAAAAGGCAGAATGTTTTTTTTTTTTTTTTTTTTTTTTCAGAGAGTATCTGTGTTCTTTACATTGTGTATTTTCCCCTCTGTTTATGTATTTTTAATAGTCATTTCCATTTTTGATATTAAAACTTCCACTGTCTTACTGTGCTACTTTGAAATTTACATTTCAGTTACTATTTCTGGGTCCCTCACAGCATCTCTCCAAACATGGGTTTTCATTCTTTCAGCAGCTGTACCTGCACAACTTGCACATTCCCTCTTCATATCTTTCCATCATTTCAGATAAACAAATTGTTCAAACGTCCAAAAATTTGAGTTCCAGGCACGTTTTTAATTTTTTGTAGACCGTCTTTAATGGTTTCTTTTTGGCCATCTGCTGTGGAAATGAGCACAGAGTCAATGCACAGTGACACCAGTGGCACATCCACAGTGCAAGAAGATGTAATCATCCATGAAGATGGCTCCAGTAATTGTCCCACAAATCAAAGATGACTAGTGACAGATCTTACAGCTGCTTAGAAACTGTATGACAGAAGAATTAACTGTGAAAGCTGTGGGGAAAGATCTTTTTGTCTGGATCACCATCTGCAATATTATGGACTACAGACGTGTCATAAGTGAGGCAGCTATATGTCAGTTGACACTTTATACTTGAGCCATCCACACAAAGTTGTTAGGCCTGTCATTCATGGTTTCCACAAACAACATATCCAGACCACTTAAAGGAGGAACTGGAAGACCTAGGATTTGAAGTCCGCATACTGACGTGCATGCTATCCCTGACGACTAGGCTGGATAAGCCTCTTCTTCCGATTGTAGCCACAGGCAAACCAGGAAAAGGAAAATGTTCAATCACCCTCATCACCAGCAGCACAGAGAAAAGAAAATGTTCATTCACCCTCATCGCCAATACTACAGTCACTGTGGAAAGCCTGAAGATGAAGTGGGGTTCAGCTCAATGCTACTGATGTTAGGACATTGGACATGTGGCATGCCAACTAATACTGGCCAATGTTTGTCTGAGAAGTACTCTGGTGAACATCCTAGTCAGCATTGTCTGCTTGCCACGAATGATGCACCAAAGTGTGCAGACTGTGTAGAGCTACACATGGTTAGGCTATTGTGGCTAAGATATTTTCAAAGCAACCATAGCTCATCGGTGCTCAGGCCAATGAAGCAACAGAAGTGAGAGCTCTCCAATTGCTGTCCACACTCAGCTGCACAGACTTGCGCAAACCAGGTATGCACTGTTTTAAGAAATAAAGTGTGATCTAAGATACAAAAATGTTGTGTACGTTTTGGACTCTGGTGGGTTATGTAAGCGTCTAGGAGTTGTCATTGCCAACTGCCACAGAGACGGAAGCTGCCAAAAATGCACTTCGGGAAGCTCACATGAAGCTTACATCTGATCTGCAGCCAGACATCCCACCAACCTAGAAGTCATAATGCCTTCCAGTTCACAGTTCAGAGAGCACCGTTAGCATCACAGAAAGCAGTGACAGTGGCCATGCTGAAGCTAACAACCACATTAACACAATGTCCAGCCATTCTTCTGTTACTATTGAGCCAAGTGGTGACACCACCAGCCTGATACCTCTACTACAAGTGAAAATTTCTTTCTTCAACATGGCTCAGTGTCCTGGTGCATGTCATTCACTTTGGTGAATTGTGTGTCCCTAACCTACTCAATAATCCAAACAGATAAAGAGGATCTGGAGTTTCACATGGAAAGTGAACCATGTGGTGTTCCTGATGACTCTTCAAATCACTGAGAGCTGAAGGCTAGATTAAAGGCAGAATGAAAATTTCATGGTCTGCCAAGGATGTGATCCTTAACCTCTGTTTTCAGTCACATGCAGTATTGCTAGACTACCAGTCTTGACACTACAATTGCTGTTTCACTGTGTCATGAACTGGATTGAAAATCTTGTGCAGAAAATCTTTGCTGCCATTAAGATAACTATGGGTGCAGCCAAATTACTGACTGCCCAGCAGCCGGTGCATTAATTTGCTCCTCAATATGACACTGGACCAAGCATGCTGACTGTTCAACCTTGCCGGTCATCTTCATGCTGTTAACTCTGCTGCCAGCACCAGATGATAAGAAACCACAAAAAGGGTACCAAGAGGACAATTTCATGAGAAGACCGCAACCGCAGTAAAGAAAGCTGGGAGGCAAAACATCAAGGTGTTAATGCTGCACGAGGGAATCCTATGAAAAAATGTGAAGCTGATCAATTGCACAGGCCTCTCAAGTTACAAGCAGTTTCACATATATAGTAAGTAGCATTGTATCATAGGTAAATAAACAAACAAATTAAATTTACCATAATTATAGCTTGTAAGGAAGGTCCCACAAATGCTTGAATTGACATCAGTTCTCAGATCACTTATGGGTAAGATGCACTCTTTCATTTGTGCCTTGCCTGTTGAGAGTTTCAGTAAACCTGGAAAATAAATTTTATGACAATAATAGTAGCAGCTGCAGTACAATATTGGGATAAATACAGTTTTCATATTAGCCTGAATAACTGAGGTTTTTTTGCAATTGAAATGAAATATAGGACATTACTGTAGTATAATAAATCTTGATAAGAAACACAGCCATGACTCTTAAAGTTGTTTTGGTGGATGGCATAGACTTTTTATGTTTCATATCCAGGAAATGTTCTTGATACAAGCCCAAAAACTGCTGAAGTATATGCAGTCGTGCTGAAAAATCTTGGCCCATGTTTCTCCTCAAATATTTGCAAATTTTAAAGGTGGTAAGCCATTACTTGTATTTCAGAAACTAAATCATAACCTTAATTCACTTGTTTTAAATCAATGTTGATATAGTGTTACATATCCAAGTAATTTATTCAGATGCTTAAAAATGACCTTTTCATTGGCAAAGTATTCCTTAGGTGCAACAACATTTAATGTTAGTGAAAAATCCTTGAGCGCTACAGACACTTACTCTGTGTATTGTGTATGGAGGTAAAATAATTCTGACTTGTTTATCAGTTTTATGCCCTATAAATTACTTCTTATTATTCTAGTAACATTGACTTACCAATATTATTTTTGAGTTGTTGATTTCTGGAAGTAATGAAATCTTCATGAATGGACACACTTCTTATTTGTTTATTGATTCCTATTAGCCCCACATAGCTGATGCCTGTTGCAAGCAACCTGAGAAGGTAATAAACTTATCTTAAAAACAGCAGCAGCAACCTGTCATTACTGTCAGAAGAGTATAAACGGACAAAACACACACACACAAGCAGTTTTGAAACTCAATCACATCACTTGGTATAGGGGGCAACCACAACTGTAATAATCCATTTAAACTAATAAAACTCAACAGCTGCCAGAAATTGATCCATTAATCACTCAGTCACAACTAGTTTCATGGTCACGAAACTTGTTGTGATGGAGTGATGAATAAACCAATTTCTGGCAGCTGTTGTGGTTTTATCAGTTAAATTTAAAAAAAAACAGTCAGTTTGGAAGCATTGTATATCTTTAAGATATGTCACCATCTTTCAAATTCAAATAAGTTTGCACCCACCACACAGGTGGACATTTAGAGCAGTAGTTGTGGCTGCAGATGAAAGTTCTCACATGCTTAGTGGAATTTTACTTCTAGATCTAACACTCAAAAATCAACTTCTTCACTTAAATTTTCTTTTGAATTGGTAGCAATTGCCAATTTCTTGCTTTATTTGATGATGATGATGACTTTGGTTTGTGGGACACTCAACATCAAAGTCATCAGTGCCTGTAGAAGTTCCCAATCTTTCCAGTTCCAATCTCGCCACTTCCGAAATGATGATTAGATGACGAGGACAACACAAACACCCGGTCCCCGGGTGGAGTAAATCCCCAACCCGGCTGGGGATCGAACCCGGGACCCCGTGATCCAGACATAGCAACATTAGCCACTAGACCACAATCTGCGGACTGATTTATTTGAGATGGAGGCTTGTTGGATATCATCTCACCAGAGTAAATAACTCCAATCTCTACCCTAACCAAGAAGCCAATGTGTATATGAAACTTATTTTTGTGTATTATATTTTGAGTGTGCAAATCACAGTTTATCCAAAACTGATTTTTGTTATCAACAGTGAACACTGTTTTAACATAAGTATATTGGGAAGTATGTCTAAGAATTCAGAGATCCTTCAATCCTTCAAAAAGCTTCTGCTGTATGCATGGTTATTACTTTACACAATATTCTCACTTCTGCTGGATGAATGCTTCATTTACTTTAGTTGCACTGCCCCTGATGATGATAATTCCATAATATGAGAGAGAACAAATGTATGCAAAACAAGCCAATACTCTTGTCTTTATGTCAACAGAGTAACAGACACTTCTAAGGGCAGGGCACAATGAACTGAGCTTGTTGATTAGTTCATTTATGTACTGACTCGATTTTAAATTGTTATCCAACTGGACTCCAATGAGTTTAAAGCTGCATGTTTCATGTAATGTATGAGCATTAATATCTTCTTCTGGTGTTGTTAAACGGTCATTATTACTCATTTGAAATCACATAATGTGTCTCTTTGACATGAAGACTTAAATGGATAACTGTGAACCACCTGAAGATGTCTTCAGCTATCATGTGAACTGTGTGTGCTGAGGCTGAATTTGGACCCATGACTAGTATGCTTGTATCATTAGTAAATATTACAGCTTTTGAATCATTCTGTGAAGTAATCAGAAGATAATTTATGTTGGTTAGAAGCAAGAGTGGGGCCCAGTATCAATCCTTGTGGCACTCCACATGTGTTACATCTTTCGGGGGTTAGTGTCATACCTGAGATACAGTTTGTAAATGAGACTGACTACTTTCTGTTATGGACATAAGATTCTATCCATACAAAGGGGGTGCTATAAATGTCATAACACCTAACTGTAGTTTCGCAAGTAAACTTTGTGATATCCACCATGGAAGGCTTTGGAAAGGTTACAAAATATACTTTTTCCCCCTAAGGTAAGTCTTTCCGCTCCCGGGATTGGAATGACTCCTTACCCTCTCCCTTAAAACCCACTTCCTTTCATGTTTCCCTCTCCTTCCTCTTTCCTGATGAGGCAACAGTTTGTTGCAAAAGCTTGAATTTTGTGTGTATGTTTGTGTGTCTACCAATGTGCCAGTGCTTTCGTTTGGTAAGTCACATCATCTTTGTTTTTAGATATATTTTTCCCATGTGGAATGTTTCCCTATATATATATATATATATATATAATTTGCTTTCTTCTTCTTCTTCTTCTTCTTCTTCTGCTTTTACGGCCTCATTGGACCACTTCAGTCAATCATTTCTGGTCCTCTTCTTTGGTATTTTCCCCTTCCAAGTGGCCCAGTATCTCTTCATTCGTTCCGATGCTTTTCGTCGTTCCTTATCTGTAAATACCTTTTTCATTGTATGTCGTTTGTCAATTTTTGGTTTAAATCTTATTTCTGTGTGCCTCAACTTCTTTAAATTTGGCGTTTTGTTCTGCAAATCATCCAGAGTTATTTCCAGTTCTTCCATATCCTCTCTTATTTCCTTAAGCCATCCTCCTTGTTGTTTCAAATTCCAGAGTTTCTCAATAATTTTCCTTGATAATCTGGTTTCTGGTGTCCTCAGAATGTGACCACAAAAAGAGATCCTTTTCTTTCGTATAGTATCAGTGATGGGCTCCAGTTCTCTGTATACCACTTCATTTGTAACTATCCGCCATTGCCCAGCTTTTTGATATTTCTTATTTATGCATGTTCTAGCAATTCTTCTCTCTACTTTTAAAATTTTGTCAATTCTGTTTTTCTGGGTGACTTTAAAAAGAGTTTCACTTCCGTATGTAACCTCTGGTTGAACCACCGTCTTGTAATGTTTTAATTTTGTTTTAATTGATAGACATTTTTTATTGTACGTAGACCATGTTAGTTTTTGAGCTTTTATCATTTTATTAGTTCTTGCTCGCCATGCAGGTTTCTCGTCCAATTTATGTGTTATAATTTCACCCAGGTATTTAAATTGTTTCACTATTTTAATTTCCCTATTGTTCACTGTGATGTGATCTATTACAAGTGGATCCGTTACCATTATTTCAGTCTTTTCAAATGATATCTAGAGTCCTAATTTTTGTGCTATATTTTGTAAGCTTGTTATTTGTTTCGTGGCTTCCTGAATATTATTAGCTAGTAATGCTAGGTCATCAGCAAATCCCAAGCAATTTAGGTTTATTTTATCTTTCTTAGTTCCAATTTTAATATTCATAGGATTTTCCTTGTACCATTCTCTCATTACATATTCAAGAGCACAATTGAATAGCAATGGTGATAAACAATCTCCCTGTCTCAACCCTGTTTTAATCGTAAATGGTTCAGATATTTCTCCTCTAAATTTTACTTTGGATTTGGTGTTTGTTAAGGTTAATTGTATCATTTTTATTAATTTAGGATGAAGTCCAAAATTCCTTAATATTTTCATCATTGAAGATCTATGGATGCAATCATACGCCTTTTTGAAATCTACAAAGGTTATGACTAGTTGTTTTTGCCTTCTTTTGTAGACATCCATAACTAACTTCAAGGTGATTATCTGTTCTGGGCAGCTTCTCCAGCATCTAAATCCTCCTTGATATTCTCCCAGTTCCAGTTCTAATTGATCTTTACAGCGGTTGTATAGTATTCTTGACATGATCTTATACGTGCAGTCCAAAAGGGAAATTCCTCTATAGTTGTCTGGATTTGATTTTTCTCCTTTCTTATGTAATGGATGTATTATAGCAGTAGTCCAATTTTCTGGTAATTTCTCTTCATTCCAGATTTTTACTATGCATTGGTGTAATGCTATCTTTACTGGTTCTGCTGCATATTTCCAAAGTTCAGCAAACGTTTGATCTTCTCCACTTGCTTTGTAGTTTTTGAGTTCTTTCAAAGCTCTGTAGACCTCATTTATTGTAGGTGGATTTATATTTTCTGCTGGTGTTTTAATTGGGGTTTCTGTGTTTATCTGAAGAAGTTCTGGGGGATCTTCACAATTTAGTAACTTGTTAAATGTTTCTGCTAGAATTTCTGTATTTTTACTATTGCTATGGGCTAGGTTATTATCTTTATCTTTTAACATTAATGTTGGAGGATCATATCTTTGTAATTGTCTGCCAAATATTTTGTAATAGTCTCTTGAGTTTGTTTTTTCACTATTTGTTTCTATCATTAGAAGTATATCTTTTTGGTACTGACGTTTAACTCTCCTTATTATTTTTTGTGTTGTCTTCCTTTGTTTTGTGAGTTCCAAATATGATTTTTCTGTTTTTTTCATTTTGATGCCTTAACCAGGCTTGGTGTCGATCCAACACTGCTTCATCACATTCATCGTTCCACCACTGGTGTTTTTTCCTTGGATTTATAGGGGCAACTTGTTCAGCTATTTGTTTCAATTTGGGAATTATTTCTTCCAGATCATCTGTTATTTTTATATCCCTGGTTTGTGCTTCATAATCCTCATTTTGTGTCAGTTTATGAGGGTCATAGGTTCTCTTCTTCTTCTGGTGGGATTTTTTCTTTGCTAATGGGGTTAATTTAATTTTAATTTTTATCATGTAATGATCTGATCCGGTATCTGTCCCTCTCAGTACTTTCACATTGTGAATTTCCTTGTGGTAATTCTTATCCATGCAGACATGGTCCAGTTGCCATTCTCCTTTTTTCCAGTCTGGATGTTTCCAAGTTTTTAGTTTACTTGGTCTTCTCTTAAAATACGTCAACTTTGAGATCATGTCATGGTTTCTGCAAAATTCCACTAGTCTTATGCCATTTTTGTTTGTTCTTCTTTGTGCTGTCCATTTCCCTATTATGTCTCTATATCTCTTTTCCCTTCCTAACTGGGCATTGAAGTCTCCAATTAAAATTTTGATGTGATTTTTATTAATGTTATTCGTCGTTTGATCTAAGAGCTCCCAAAATTTTTCTACCTCTTCTCTGTGTTCTTTTTTATTATTTTTATCATTTGTCAGGGCATGGGCATTTATTATTGTGTACATTTTATTTGCAGCTTTTAGAGTTAATGTTGAGAGCCTGGGATATTGTGCTTTAAATTCTATTATGGACTCTATTATTTTCAGACTCACCACGAATCCTGTTCCAAATTGTGGACACTGTTTCATGACTCTTTTCCCTGGTATTCCCTTATAAATCCTATATCCTTGTGATTCTATCGGCTCCTGATCAGTATTTCTCATTTCTTGAAGTCCGGTTATGAGAATCCCCTTGCGATCCATTTCATCCGTCAGAATTTTGAGTTTGCCTGGTTGTATGAGGGAATTTATATTGTGTGTCGCAATGTAGTTTATTTGTCCTGTCTTGAGTTTTGGTCGTCTGTCCGTTTTGGGTATTTTCAGATGCTCCGACTCATCCAAGTTATCTTTCAGGTGACTGCCCACCGTATCCGAGTGCAGTCTTCCTTGGTTATTCCCAAGCGGTGGATTATTCCTTGAAAGATTTCCTTCCATGTTTGACTTTCAAAGGTAGTCAACCTTGTATGGAGCAAGCTCCGAGTTACAACTACGGTTGTTAGCCGTAGAGATTGCTTAGTGTTTGGTCCGCGAGAGCTATTTTATTTCGCTCAAGTCCGCCGGTAAACCGGTGAGGACCCCCCTATCCGCCACCTGGGACGCGCCACGTCGGAGTATCACCTCTCCGCCTGCTACGACACCGTACTTTGAACGTTTAATTTTTTGAGCATAATACATAAGTTTTCATTTTTAATGACATACTGGAGGAGTTTACAGTATTGTAGTACTGGTAGTAATGGAATTTCAAATCTTGTCTACTGATTCTTCTCTGAATTACATAGAGCTCCCTCTTCTTAGCGCAAGGTATTTTAATCCCACAAGTTAACCACACCTTATCCTTGCTCGTTGCTTCTGTTGAATTTTTCCCTTTTTATTTTTATGGGAAAGGAAGACTTAAAACACTGCAGAAATACATCTAAGAAATGGTTAAACTTCCTGTCAACACAGTCTATTGTATAATTTTCCACTGCCAATGTTCCCATAATTTCTCTCTAAATATTGTGACAGTCATTGCTAATGTTTCTGTGAAAGCACTTTTGAAACATTGCAGATTCTAGGGGCTAAAAACAAATTGTCATTTGCTGTTTCACTATGTGCTTCCTTTTAGGAAATTTTCTGTGGAAAATAATCCAAATCTGGACATCCATAAGTCTACGTACTCTCTAACAGAAAATTTCACGAGTTTCTGCCTGGCAGCTGATTTTGCACTGAACTGTAACTTCTTGGCAAAAAACTGTGTGCTGACTCATGGCTTGAAAAAAAAATGGCTCTGAGCACTATGGGACTTAACATCTGAGGTCATCAGTTCCCTAGAACTTAGAACTACTTAAACCTAAGGGCAGCACACACATCCTTGCCAAAGCCTGGATTCGAACCTGCGACTGTAGCGGTTGCGCGGTTTCAGACTGAAGCGCCTAGAACCGCTCGGCCACAGTGGCCAGCCATGGATTGAACCTGATACTTTGTCCTCATGGGCAAATGCTCTACAGACTGATCTGTCAGAGTATGGCTCACAACCTGCCCTCACAGTTTTACTTCCAGTAGTACCTCATCTCCTACCTTCCAAATGTCACAGACATAAAGCTGTCAGGGCAGGTCATGAGCCATGCTGGGATAGCTAAGCTAGTATACCTGCAAAAGTTGTAGGTCCCAGGTTTGATTCCTGGTGTGGCACTCAGTTTTAATCTACTAGGAATTTTCTATTGCTTATACCCACTTTAGGCAGCATAATACACTTCCTGCTGGTGGCCTGCAAACTGTCAGTACTAAAAAATGGTTCAAATGGCTCTGAGCACTATGGGACTGAACTTCTGAGGTCATCAGTCCCCTAGAACTTAGAACTACTTAAACCTAACTAACCTAAGGACATCACACACATCCATGCCCGAGGCAGGATTCGAACCTGCGACCGTAGCGGTCGCGCTGTTCCGGACTGTAGCGCCTACAACCGCTCGGCCACCCCGGCCGGCCTCAGTACTAAAAGTTTGTGTGTTTCGTGATCCACTACTGTGCACATAATTAAAAAAAAACTCTTTAACACAGCATTAAGCAATCTGAAGGGACTGAAACTTAACCCCCTTTTCTACCTACAGTTTTATCCTTTACTTTTTTGCCTAGTGTTTGATTTTTCTCCAGAAATAACTTCATCATCATTGGAAATCCCACTTAACTTGCCTGTATGTTATCCATTCTTGCTGTATTAATTGTCATATTTTAACCATCCTGAACTTACAAATTCATGAGTGATAGCCAGCTGTACAACTCTTGTTCCTCTTTGAAGTGATCCTAAAAACTGACAGTTTTATATAGTGGCAGGGCAGGCAAGAACATATGACAACACAGCAAGTCATTGTAGAAGAAAAGCCTTATAGGCTGTAGAAACGTATGATGTTATGACCTCTATGCCAAGAATATTGTTTCTGACCCCCATGCCAAGGATATTGTTTCAGAATTATGGTCGACATGAGTATAGTACTGTTGTCTATGGGAGTTATTGCCCATGCCAGATTACATATTTTGTGAAGGTTAAAACCATTGTCACAATTAATTAAATCATCTGTCAAGCATATTTCAGCATGTTTCCCGAAAACTGAATTCCTGCATCATGAAACAGAGATATTTTCATAGTCCACTGGACGGCTTGCTTGCATACAGTGCTCAGCCATAGTAGATTTATCATATTGTAGCATTGATGCTACTAGTGACATTCTTGAACTGTGCATAAAGTATGTCTGCTGTATAACAAATCTTACTGACAGAGAACCTTTTACATTCCTGCCTTTTGTAGAATCAAGTCACCCTTCAGGTGTGGCTATCTCTGGTGATGACAGAAAAATAACCATGATTTTATGTTTAGGGAGAATATGATCAATTTTAGAAGAAAAATTCCCTACAAACAAGAGCACAGCTGTTGACGTGGGCACAAATGTTAATCCTTTGAAGAACAGGCCTCATACCATTTCTCATCAGTGCCATAGAAAAATTTGTGTAGCCCCTTTCCAGTGATTCTTTGCATGAAATAAGGGAGGAAGCTTGGGCAATTTTCAGTTCTGGCCCACAAGGGAGAAACTTCTCCAGTGCAGGGAGTGTGTCATTACAAGACTATATGAGGACGCAGACACGGTTGCTTTCCACGGTTATAAAAGAAATTCCACTGATTTGAGGTCTACAATTACAAGCTGTGCAGTTAGTTGGATATTAGCACATACCACCAGATAAATAAGAATCCTTTGAACTCATTGGTCTGCAAGACGGCTCAGTTCTTGAGTGCATCCTTCTTACATAAAGAAGTTGTGAGCGGATTAAAACCCATAGTGTGCTTCCTAAGGTCCACAAAGAGGATGTACTTCTACTAGCTATAGAAATAATACTGGGCCTTCTCTGTATCATATGGCTAAGCATTTAGCCTCATTGCTGAGATGACCTGTTGGAATGAGTCATTACCACATCTGGAATTGAGCTGATTTTATCAGCAGACTGAAAACTTTGAGGCCAAGCAGTTCGGATTTACAGGTTAGTTCTCATCTTGCAGTTCTCATCTTGCATCATTACCAAAGTACAGTTGTCTTCTTTGATGTAAGGCCTGTTTTACACAGTCAGAGTTATGTAGGTTAACATCATCTTTTGTGTCTATAACAAATGTATTATTAAGACCAAACATATTTTACTTTATTTTAAAGCATTTCAATAGTCACTGTTGCAATATGTTTATTTTTACAGTTGTGTTTAGTAGGATCATGAATAGTTCTCATGCTTTAACTTAATACTATAAACAGTGTTAAATTGTTGACACAACTCACTGCTTCATTTTTTGGTTTCTTACATCTTTCTTAAAATTCTTCTTCCCATATGCTCCACACAAAAAATGAAAAATGTACTAAAGGCTACAGAACACACATTTGATGACAGACAAAAGGCTTTTATGACACTTATGAAACCCAATGCTCCAAACCTCTAGAGGCAACAAAAAATTCGCAAAGTAAACACTCTCATGAGAACAGCCATAAATTGCAGAAAACCACCCACATATGACCTTACCAGACATTTGGTAAATGTGCTCAGCAGCAGTAAAGAACACAAACTGACAGAACAATGAAAAATACAGAAAAACTAATAAACAACATAAAAAGCATGTATATTGCAGATACAACTGTGTTGCTTCATTTGATGTATAAAAAATGTACTCCACAATCCCAGCAAGGAAATAATCAAGATAACAGAACAAGACTTAGACACTTACAATCCACAGAATAACATAGTAGAGATAAGCACACTCCTACACCACATTACCAACCAACACTACTTTGAATTCAAGAAGGAATTTACGTACCACAAGAAGAATTGCCAATGGGATCCACATTTTGGGAAAGTTAGCAGATATTTCTATGAACAAAACAGAAGAAAGAATAGACCAGAAAACAGTAGCAGGAAAATACAATGTACTATACTGGCAGAGGTACATTGATGACATCCTCTGCTTGGTAGTTGAATCAGAAACTAAGATAGAATAGCTACACACAGATATAAACTCATTACACAGAAAGAAAGTGACACATTTATTAAAAAATCTGGTATCTACCAATTCCTGTGTAACAGTTTTGATGCCCTAGACTTAGGTCAGACATTCGAAATAAGGTGCACAGAACATAAAAGAGCATGGAAATATGGCACCAGCAATTCACATGTGTGTCTGCCAAAAAATATAAATGCAAACACAGAGCAATAGCAGATGATCCCACGGCCATGAGAACAAAAGATGAGTTCATCCCATGACACCAAAACAGAGTACAAAAAATGACGAGATGTCAGTAGACCTACAAACAGCAAAGTATTTAGTGTCAGTGAAAGTGGCAATAGTCTAAGATATATGTGAAGAAGAGTGTTAAGAATTTTTCAGTTTCAGCATTTTGTTGACAGGAAACAGCAACTTTATTTGAATTCCTTAAAGCATTTATTAATGCAACTGTTGACAGTACCATCAATAAATGTTTTAAGGAATGTTAAGAATGGTATAACAAACAGTCATGAGTAATGATAATAATTGAACACTTTTATAGTAATAAGTTAAAGCATTAAAATTGTTGATGATCCTGGAATACAAAATTGTAAGAAAAACTGCTTTATTACAGTGGCCGCTGGAGATGCTTTAAAATAATAGATTACACATATGATCTTAATAATACTTTCATTACAGATGCAAAAGATGGTATTAATCTACATAACTTGTATTTACCAAACTCACACGCACAGAGTCCTCATCCTTGATTGCAAAACATTTTAGCAAACAAATTATAACACTGATTTGCCATATGCTCTCTTCAACTCACTTTTTATTTAATAATGAATTTTATGAACAAATTGACAAGATTGTCATGGAAAGCCCCTTGTCTCCCCCAGTGGCAAACTTTTTTATTGAGGATTTCGAGGAGAAGGCATTTGATTCTGCGAGTTCTATGCCTGTTATCTTTTGGAGGTATTTAAATGACACTTTTTTAACATAGCCCACAGCAAGGAGAAATTTCATCATTTCTTAGATCATCAGAATTACGTTCATGGCAGCAGGCATGTGTGAGTGGACAGTGTCACCATTCTATGAAATGTCCTGAATACACATATAAACAGAGCATATATGGTTGCTGATAGGGACATCTACAGGAAATAAATTGAACATCTCAAAAGTGTTTTTGAAGATGATGGCTATCCACTGTGGAAGGTCCACTAGGCTTTGCAAATCAAAGGTACTTGTCTCACCTCAAGAAACTTAAGATGAATGGCTCAAGCCACATGACCTTACCATTTGTAGGGAATCTATCTCCTGAAATAGGTCAAATCCTCTCTAAACATGAAGTAAACATTGTTTTTGATGTGTCAGTGTGGTTTGTTGTATATTTGGATGCAATCAGTACTATTACCATCTGCTGCAACCTCATTAACCTGTGTGGCTGAGCACTGAATGCAGGCAACTTAAACTATTGATTATGAGAACATCCAGATTTTAGCATTTGTTTCATCCTTCTGGAATTCAGTTTTCATGAACTACCTTTGACAAATGCTTTAATTAACTGTGATAATGGTTTTCACCTTGACAAAATGTAGAGTCCAGCACTGGAAATAATTAACTCTCACAGATAATGGTACAACCTTTACCTGTTAAAATTTCTGCATTCTATTTTGAGCTAAGTGTGCAACAGTTGTTGTTTTCTGAGCATTATCCAAATTTTGTCATTCACCATAATGAGTCTTTACCATCCTTAATCTGCTTTCTTGGCACAGCTCTACTAGAGAACAATTTACAATCAGTTTAAACATTGCCCATAATTTCTCTATGTCCATTGTATTGGATCTGAATGATGTCCATTCATTGGCTGTTTAGGATAGTAATAACAGCTTAATCTGCTCTTTACAGCATAAAGCTGTCCACCAGGATGAGTGGCCAGCGTGATGGAACGTCATACCTAACGGCCTGGGTTCAATTCCCGGCTGGGTCGGAGATTTTCTCCACTCAGGGACTGGGTGTTGTGTTGTCCTAATCATCATCATTTCATCCCCATCGACACACAAGTACTACGGGATATCAGTAAACAAGAAATAGGGAGAGACAAATGAAAGTGCAATAATATGTAGATAAGGGAGAAGGGATAATGTAATAAGAGACCCACAGCAGGTAGCAAACATTGTGAATGAGACTTTTTCAAGTACTGCAAAGAAATTACAACATAAAATCTGCAAAACAAATCTAATACTTGCAAATAAATATGCACTACATCTGCTGAAGTAAGGTAACGTAAAAGTCATAGAAAATTACCAGCTTATTTTCCTTGTGTCATCTCTGTAAAAAATGGCAGAATTGGTTATGAAAAACAGGGAATGAATTATTTAAGTGAAAACAATCTCGTAAGTTAGTCACTGTGTGGGTTCCTAAGTGGTAAATGCACAGAGTCAGCTGCAGTCATTTCACAAAGATGGTATTTGGTGATCTTGACAAGGATGAGTGGCAGGCATATTCTCAAATCTTTCTAAGGCTTTTGATGCTGTTGACCACAATTTTCTACTAAATAAGCTAGAATCATTACGGAAAAAAGAAGTTGTGGTTTGTGACTTGCTCCACTCATACCTATCAGGTAGGGTAAAAAGAGCAGAGACAACATGAACATCAAATAATGGTACAATTCTAGTGAAACACTAATTGTAACCAAAACTCATTTGTACAGAGTTCCTCAGGGTAGCGTACAAGTGTTCAGACATCTACTGTTCCTAATATACAGTACATAAGTGACTTTCCCAAAATTAGTCATAGGGGCAAAATTCTCTTTGCTGGTGACAGCAGTATTATAGTCTCTGAGAAAACAAGATAACTCCTGGCAGAGAAAGCATATAAAACACAAAGTTTAATTTGGCCAATTGACAATAAAGTTACATTGAATGTTAAGGAAACAAATGCCATGAATCTCAATTGAAGAGTGAAAACTGCATTATTAAATTTAATGTTGATGGTACCTTTATAGACTGCCTAACAAAAAATATTTCTAACAATGAATATTGATTATCTGTTGAAGCTGTGAGCACACATGAAGATACTTGCAAACAATATTTCATATGCATGTTTTGTTCTAGATTCCAGCGATTACTGGGTAGCAGCTAGCATCTTTTAGTTACATATTATTCATATATACATTCAGTTCTTAGCTATGGAATTCTTTTCTGGATAACAAATGTACAGAATATAAATACAGTTTTCCAACTGCGGAAAAGGGCCATAAGAATAATAACAAGGCATAATAATAAATTTCATTGTAATGATTTGTTCAAAACATCAAGAATTTTAAATACACCATATGAGTACATGTACCAGTCAGTTATGTACACCAGAAGTAATCTTGATTTATTGCTCCTCAAACAGCTCTGTTCATAAACATGGAACAAATGCTAGACTAACTTACAATTACAAAGAAAGGAGGAACATAAAACAACATAACAGCATTTTCTACAAATGAATAAAATTGTACAATAAATTGCCTAAAGAGGTTTAAGAGATCACTAAAACCAATTTATTTAAGAAGCCAGTTAAAAAGTGCTTGTTAAGTTACACACTCAATAAACTGGAGAATGTGCAATATGAATGTAAAATGATTCGTTCTACATCACTATGATTTATCATACAAATAATCCATGGAACACAAAATTAATTAACTACAGTGAAGGATTACTTACAAGTGAACTTGCCCAAAGGATACACACATTTTTTGTATGTACCCATACATCCATTAAGGATGTGCAACATCCCTTTGAAAAAAACTGAGTTCAATATTTCTGTATAAATACCGCTGAATGGGTAACAGGTATAAAAAGACTTCAAATAAAAGTTCAGTCATGTTACAATGGTGCACCCAGAATTGTCAGAAAAGGCATTTTTTTTAGAAATCCTCCCCTTCCCACAATTTTGTTTTTCATTTGGCATTTGACGAATAGCAAACCATACAGCATGATTAATATCCAATTCAGTCTATTGTATTCCAGAGATGCATGTGTCAGAAATAAATTAGAAATATCTCCAGACTGCTGTGCACACACCCGATACGTGTCTGCTGCAATGCCAGTTGTCATGTTGCATTGTTTAATAAGTATTTCCCAGATATACACACTGACACAAAGCTATTGCAATACCAAGAAGGAGTTGTGTGACATAAACAAAGTTTGGTAGGTGTTTTTCTACATCTGAAAGATGATGTGTTTTCAAATTGTGCACCAATCGCATAAGAGTGCCACTAGTAGCGCCATTATGAGGATGCAAATCAGGTTTGCTTTAAATATATGCTACAATAGTCATGAGCATTAGTTACATTTGAGATTGCATGGGGGAGTTACTGTTGTTCAAGAATGCCTTTAAGATGACAAAGACGTCATTATCAACACCTCACTAAGTTTCAGTGGGTTTGGTAACAGGGTTATGAGAAGCTGGATGTTCCTTCTGTGATATTGCAGAAACACTTGGCAGGAATGTAGTCACTGTACATCATTACTTGCAACGGTGATCACAAGAATGTATAGTTGTAAGAAAACTGGGCTCCAGATGGCCACATGGCACTACTGGAGGGATGACAAATGTGTTTGGCGTATGGCTCTGGTGCATTGTACTGCATATGAAGCAGCAGTTTGAGCAGCAGTTGGCACCACAGTGTCACAACGAATTTTTACAAATCAGTTACTTCAAGGACAATTCCTAGCCTGATGCCCTGTAGTGTGCATTGAACTGACCCCAAATCACCGCCATCTGCAACTTCAGTGATTTCAAGCAAGAGCTCATTGGAGGCCAGGTTGGAGAAATGTTGTGCTTTTTTGATGATAGATAGTTCTTCCTCAGTGCCAGTGATCACTGTGTGTTGGTTAGAAGTACACCATTTGAGAGCCTGGAACCAACATGTCTGTGTGCTAGACACACTGGACCTACACCTGGAGCTATGATCTGGTGTGTGGGTTCCCATGACACCAGGAACACTCGTGTGGCTATCCCACGCACCCTTACTGCATATCTGTACATCATTCTGGCGATTCAACCTATTGTGCTGCTGTTCATGAACAGCACTCCAGGGGATGTTTTCCAACTCTAGCATCATCCACAAACAACATTAAGTGCGACAGGCATGACCGATCAAGTGCGACAGGCATGGAACTCCATCTCACAAACTGGCATCCAGTACCTGTACAACACAAGGCATGCATGTTTTCATGCTTGAATTCAACATTTTGGCAGTTACACTGGTTATTAATGTACCAGTGTTTCACATTTGCTGTGGCTTGTCTCTTGGTCATATTAACCTGTGATCCTGCAATGTTAATCACTTGAGTACATTACCTAGACAAATTTATCCCAAAATTCTTTACTCTATCTACATTAATTATTTTTTTAGTGTTGTAAAATTTTTTGTCAGTGTGTATTCTAAATGTATATTGTACCTGTATTGTTCTAAATATAGATATTGTTTTAATTTAATTTATCTTTTAATCTTGTAATACTTTGTTTTCTTTTTTACATTGGCCATTGGTTGTTTTCAAGTTGTAACATTTTTAGATTTAATTATTTTACATTTGAAATTGTTTGTAAATTATTGTTATAGTATTATTGTAAATCTAGACAGTAGTGAGGAAGCGCAGAATTGTTCATGTCAAAAAATATGCCGAATGCACTTTGATTTTGTGCACCAAGTGCAATGTATCTTGGAGGGGGGGGGGGGGGGGGGGAACTTTTTTATACAAATCTATATGCACCATTCTAACATACATTAAAAATGATAGAACTTTTATTTAAAGGTATTCATTCAGAAATATTAAACTGAATTTTTTCAAGAGGGTGTTTCACCTCCTTAATGGCTGTATGGGCACACGTAAAAAAATATGTCGCTCTTATTTTGCTCTGCACTAAAACATATTTAAAGTAGATCATAATCGAAGTGTATCTGTTGGTTAGGTTTACTTGTTAGATAACATGGAGGAGAGTTTCAGTAAAAAAAACGTCACACAAGTTAATAATAATAATAATAATAATATCCTGCACTGAACAGATACTCGGTTTGAAGACAATTCTGGGATAATCCAAGAACTGTAAGTAGGGGTCTCAACGTTATCAGACACTAACAAACACTAGATCCAATATTAAATTCATAAGAGAGTCATCAGAGTCCTTTGAGATTGTAACAGGAGTGAGACAGGATGATGGTATTTCACCACTGTTGTTCTATGTAGTATTAGAGACAGCTGTCAGGGAATGGGAAAAATATTTGAAGTACAGGGACTTTATAAACCAATCAGACTAGGAAATAAAACAAAAGGATGACTTATTGGCTAACTGTCATTTTCTGGTGATCTTGCAGTACTCACAGACAACACAGAAACTGCAGTAAAGAAAATAAAGATCGTGAAAGAGAAGGCTGAAAAGGTGAGACCACAGATCTCTTTCAAGAAAACGGAATAGATGTGAAAAAAAATATGTTGCAGCAGGCAGAGAGGCCAAAAGATGACTTGAGCATAGTCATGGAGCAGCAAGGTGCACAAAAAAATCAAAAAAATTGGAGAGAAGACTCATCAGAAAAATGGTATGCCCCAACAAGACAGTAGATGGTTTGTGTAGTAGACAAGAGACTGAACAGATATCTATCACAGTACACGACATGAAGAAAAATCAACTGAAATTTTATGAGTGCATATCAAGAAAATGCTACACGCATTACA